>NC_089233.1:44359897-45021006 GCF_963924675.1 Phocoena phocoena | reverse complement strand
GAGTGTCTAAAATATAGGTGTTTTCCCAAAAATGCCAAACTCACAGAAAAAGAGATCGGATTTGTGGTTACCAGAGGCGGGGGGGGGGGGGAGGGAGACTTGGAAGAAGGCGGTCAAGAGGTACAAACTTACAGTTACAGGAGAAATAAGCACTAGGAATATAATAAACAACAATGGTGAGTACAGTTTACACTGCTGCATGATACACAGGAAAGGTGTTATCAGAGGAGATCCTAAGAGTTCTCATCACAAGGAGGAAGTTTTTTTTCCTTTTCTTTTTATTGTATCTATATGAGAGGATGGTTATTAATTAAACCTATTGCGATAATTGTTTCACAAGATACGTAAAGCGAACCATCATGCTGTACACCTTAGACTTATACAGAGGTGTATGTCAATTATTTCTCAATACAACTGGAAAAGAGGAAAAAAAAAACACTAGGAGTGTTCCTGGATCTCTGCTGGTTTTATTAACACGTGGTTCTGCTAGAAAGCAGTGTTTACTAACATATCTCAAAGGCTTTTTCAGTTCTGAACTGAATGTACGATATAAATAACCTGAGACTGTTCCATGACTTTGGGTTCCAGAGTCAAGGAACCCAAAGCCTCTGAAGCGCAGACACCTGAAGCGGGAAAGTCTCCTCCTCAGCTGAAAACTCTTTTCATTCTCAAACTATTTTTAAACTCTGGGCAGCTATTTTTAACTCCCAAAAGAGCTAAACGTGGGCTTCCCTGGTGGCGCAGTGGTTGAGAGTCCACCTGCCGATGCAGGGGACATGGGTTCGTGCCCCGGTCCGGGAGGATCCCACATGCCACGGAGCAGCTGGGCCCGTGAGCCATGGCCGCTGAGCCTGCGCATCCGGAGCCTGTGCTCCGCAACGGGAGAGGCCACAACAATGAGAGGCCCGTGTACCGCAAAAAAAAAAAAAAAAAAAAGCTAAACGTGTTACTGCTTCCCTGACCTTGACTCTCACTGAACCCAGGATATGTGACCTGTTCCATAAATGAACTACCCACCCGTAGACAAGGCCTCTCAGTCAGCAAACGCCTGCTGAGCATCTCCAGGGAGCCAGGCCCTGCTGTCCACGCCACCACTCCCGTCCCTGGGCTTTCCCTCGGCACAGCCCCTGTCCCCAAAAGGCCTCAAATCCAGGTTAAACAGGGGGAAGATCCAGCGGCTCGCTGGGTAACTTAGGAGGGAAACCTTCATGGCCCTCATTCATCCTCTAATGAAAATGTTCTGAGGACCATGTAATGAACCAGCTTTACCCTTAAACTCCCTCGTACCAGCCACTTCATTTGCATTCCTACCTGAAAGCCAAAATCTGGATTCCACTAGCTGCAACATTCTGTTCCTCACCAGACTCCTAGTTACCAACACTGACTGATCCACTTGCCTCAGGACCAACGTCATCTTCGCTCACTCGCTCATCCATTTATTCATTCAACAGGGCTGCCAATCCTTAAACCCTTAAGACCTTCCAGGGGTATCTCCACCGCCGTATACGTCAGCCCCAGGATCTCAACTCTGCTACTATTCAGTCGATTAGACCTACAGACTTGAGAAGGTTATTTTAGCTGAGTCTCCTCGACAAAGAAAAATAGAGCTAAAGTCGACCTCATTTGGTTCTTTGTGAGGATTAAACGAGGCAGCACCCCTGAGCACCAAGCAGCGTTTCTGATTCCCCTGCAAACTCCAGCAGCATTACTTCACCTTTCCTCTCCCGGCCCCTCTCTCATGCCCAGCACCCCATCTCTCCTCACGGCCCCCATTCCTACTGCTGTCGTCCTTTCTGTGTTTCCCCAGTACTGAATCAACAACTTGCAGATACTATCACTGCAGGCCTCTCCTTGGAACAACTTCTCCACGTTCACAGCCAATCTGAACTCCCAACACTTACATCGCCTCAGAAAGCCAGCCTCCTCCACAAACCATTCCTAAACCAACTACGTTTCTCAAATGCTAAGGATCGTGCAACTCACCTGGGGATCTTGCTAAAAAACGCAGTTTGATTCAGCAGGTCTGGAGTAGTTCCTGAAATTCTGCATTTCTAACACTTTCCCAGGCAACGCTGAGATTCTAATACATGGACACACGAAGTTACAAGAAACTACACCAGGATACCACTTCAAGATGCCATCGTGTGGGTCACAAGCCTGGGTGAGCAGGACAGGAATTCACGTTCATTTTAAGACCTGGAGACCTGAAGCCATGCCTCTTAAGAAGTTGTTAACAAGCCAGGGAGAAGCCCCGCCATGCGGCCATGCTCTCCCCCCTACCCCACACCGTGTTTCACCAGAACCCCGCTCTGCTCCAACACCCTGCTTGCCCCAGCCAGGGAAATACACTAGTCCTTCTGGTCACATGACACACCATCAAGCGACGGTCCCCTGGGAGGATCTTCAGGTCTGTTCTTATCTGCCCATCTCATGTCTGCATTTCAGATCACAAAAGCCTACAGCACAGGTTTCCTGGACAAATTCCAGCTTCATTCTAGGTTCTAGAAAGATTCTGAACAAAACGATCTTGCTTTCTAGAATCTTTCTTTCTAGAACCTACAATGATCCATCCAAGCAGGGGGAATGTGACTTGGGTGTGAAGTGTACCTCCTAAAGCACTGCATCGCAGCAGGACTCAAGGCCAACTGAGTTATGTGCCAGGCTTAGCAGTACACACAGGCAGACATCAGAGTTCCTGCGGATTCAGTTCAGACCACAGCAATAAAGCGAAGCACACAAATGTTTTGGTTCCCTGTGCAAATAAAAGTTATGTTTATAAGATACTGTCGTCTATTAAGTGTGTAGTAGCATTCTGTCTAAAAAATAACATACATACCTTAATTAAAAAATACTTACTTGCTAAAAAATGCTAACCATCATCTGAGCCTTCAACAAGTCATAATCTTTTTGCAATAGTAACACGATAGATCACTGATCGAATACTAATGATAGAGTTTGAAATATTGCGAGAATTACCAAAATGTGACACAGAAACATGAAGTGAACAAATGCTGTTGGGAAAATGGCGCCAACAGACTCGACACAGGATTGCCTCGACCTTCAATTTGCAGAAAAGCGTTAACATCGAGCACAGTAAAATGAAGTATGCCTGTAAATGTCCCCCCCAAAAAAATGCTTTACTTGCAAAGCTCCTTTAAAACAGTCATCACTGCCGAGTTCTGAAACAAAAATGATGACCATCATGCTCCAAAGTGGGAAAAAAACAAAATCAACCTTTTGGGGATGGAATTCATCTCAGGCTTAAGATAAACGGTGCTATGTAATAAGCAAAAAGCTGAGTTAGCAAAGGCTAATTTTACATAAATCATATTCAGAAAAACATTAGCAAGACGTTTTAAAGAATTTTAGGGTAGGCATGTTTTTTCTCAATATGAAAATAAACCAAAACAGAGATTTTGAAAATACCATACCATTTCTTGTGAAACATAATCTGGACTTTGTGTATCAGCAGAATAAAAAGAAAAGTCATAGGTGAAGGTCTTGGTCCGTTCTCTTCCTGAGTCCCCAGTCCCTCCTTCTGGTATCTAGAAAGAGATGATTATGACAATAACAACAATGTTAAGAGGAAAATAATAATAATGTGAAGAGCTCTGTCAGCAAACAAGTAATCTGTCCAAGTCAAGAAAAAAACTTCATAAAAAGTACACAGACGATCACCATTTTCCATTATTTATACCCTGACTCAAATCCATTTAATTCCTCACCTCCTGAATGAATGAATGAATGAATGAACAAGCAAGCAAACCTCAACTCCTCCCAGCAATTCAGGCTCTCTACGACATGCCCCAAGGCTACTTTTCTGGACTTCTTATCATGATTACCTTATATGAACCTGACACTCCAGCCAGACGCTGTGTTTTTCTGACTTCGATGCTTTTTATTGCTGGAGTCTGCACAACTCCACGGGGTGCTGTTCACAGAGGTGACAATGTGAAAGCAGTTGTGTGATCCTGTGGCCCCACTGAAAACTCCAGGCCTGAGGCCTCCTCTTCCACAAAGCTCCCCTTGGGCACTACATCCAGAAGTAATTCTCCCACCTCTGAGAGACGACTCTCCCAGGGCACATCGTTATTATGAGTCTATTGCATATGTTTGCATACATCTTGTCTACCTTGCTATATACCAAAATTGAAGCAAAACCCTGTTTAAAACTCTTCATATGCCACCAAGGCCTCGCACAGCTCCCTGGACATATGCCGAGTAAATGTAATGGGCATCCTATTTTCCAACATAATTCAGATACTATAGTATACATACTATAAAAGAAGGAAATTGTTTAAGGTTCTTATTATTAAAATGTTTAAAAATCCAGGCATCTATTCTGGTTATATCAGACAAGGCAATGTTTTGTAAAACTCAAAAAGCAACAGAGTAATCAAGGAAAACAGATTCCATAACACACAAAGGAAGGAGATTCATCCAAAGCCACGGGTCTCTCCACTCCGTTCCGGTAAATATGATGTCTGAATGACTTTGACCGCAGCACTGTGAGCACACAAAGGTACACGAAGCAGAGGTAACTAACAGCAGAGAAAGAACAAGTGACCGTGAGAAGATGTGGGAGGTCAAAGGAGGGAAAGCCAGGTGCGGGCCAAGCAGAGCCAGAAGGTAGAACTGCAGGCAGCAGAGAAAGAAAGACATTCCACTGGAGAATGCCTCAGGCCAAGGGGCACCAGAGCCTCAGAGGAGGCCTCTCGAAATGCCCAGAGCACGGCCCATGCGAAGATGGGCACATTCCCCAGCTTCTATCACTGGGGATCAAGTTGCACGACTTTGAAACTGGATTTCAAAGCGTCCAGTCCCTTGAGCCACGAATTAACAGAAATCCAACCAGAGGCTGATCTGCACTTGGCCGTGGGGCACCAGGCCTCTGAAACCCAAACCTGTGAGCTAATGACAACTATCGGAGGAGGATGGGGCTGGGTTCATAAGGGACATGATTTCTTTATTATTGATTTTACACACTTATTTTTCCCCTAAGTGAAAAGTATTCAAGGTCCTTAACAAATTCACTAACCAGAGAAAGAAAAACAGGATACTTTAAGTACAAAAAGAACTCACCATCTCAGAAAATTCTGGGATTTTTTTTCAATTTTCTTTTTTCCAGAAAAAAATTTCAGTTTTTTCAATTTTTCATCCTCTGAGTTTTGAATAATAATACCAGCTTCTCTTGCAAAGTTTACAAAATTATTTTCATTAAAAATGAAAACAAATCTAGGGCCAAAGCTTATTTAATAATTCACAATGAGCCAATTGCCAGGCTAAGGATCCACCACAGGATACAGGATAGAAATGCCTGGGTCAGGGCTAAACCCATGAGGTCACCTCCCAGAGCTGCGGCTCAGGCCCGGCTCCCAGGTCAGCGAAACCAGGGACGGGACAGGAGACAAAGCATCAACCCTTTTGCTTTGTGACCAAGCCCAAGCCAAGTGCAAGCTGACGTGGTGAACTGAACGGAGAAAGGAGGGCTGTGGAAACAGCAGATGTGTTGTATTTACCCACAAGCCATCGGACGCGGAAACAAACACACAATCACAGAACTGGAGCCAGCCCAGGCCGCTACTTGCCTTTAAGTTTGTGATTGTTGTTTTGCTTTTCTCCATTTGAATAATGAATTTGGCTTCCAAGTCCTTTTCCCTGCAACACAAATAATTCAGCGTTGGTTAGGAGAGAAAAGACTGTTTTTACAATATTTGTTGTATTTACTTTTTACATATGGCAGTTTGTTTTTAAATGGCACGTGAAGCACAATCTCTGATACACCCCCGTCCTGAAACCTTACGAACGTAAACTTGAGGACGCATAAAACAGATGCCACCATCAAAAACTTAAGACTGAAAATACTGTGTTGGCGAACCCTGGAAGAACTTCTACCTGTGAGTCAAAAGGAGGCTATGTGAAATGACAGAAACCAGGGACATTGTGTGACTCGGAAAAAAGAGAAGCCCTACCCACCCGGTACAGAAGAAAGTCACCATATCCCTCCATCCAGGATGAGAACTAAGAAGAAACAGGAGTAGTGCTCACAACCAGGTGCTGCTTCTAGAAGCAGCCAGGGCCCTGTCCCCTCCCCCCACCTCCTTTCTATACCCATCCAGAAAATGTACTTCCTAGAAGACACCAGAACAGGAAGTTAAGAGAAATCCTAAAAAGTACAGTTCTCTGAAAGAAACGAGACTACACCCACACAATGGAGTGGGATGTCCCTGGCAAAGGAATGAGGAAGGTCTCTATGTACTGCTGTGGACGGAGGCCAGGGTTCGTTAAGTGGGAAATGTGAGGTGGAGAAAAGTATACACGGGATGCTACTTGTATTTAAAGATAAAAAGGATAGTGTATCTATTTTTCGAAAGGTTACCTATGGAGAAAGAAGATGAAGTGGAAGAGACAGGGAGAGAAGCTAGATTTCTAGAAAAACACCTTGATCTATATAGATCATCTTTAGAATGATGAAAATAGGTTACACAAAAATAAAACAAAATTATTTTTATTAAATAACCTAAAACACAAAAGTAAGTTGAAGTAAATGAACCTGTGTGCCGCATGGTGAGAAAAGACCTCATGTGCTAAGTCCTTAGGCAGGGGGAATCTAGCCTAAGGAGAAAAAGAACTACAGAGCAAAGATACTGCGGGTTCAGGAATCATATTTTTGGTGATAAGTGTAGTTATCCTGGGATTTCTGTTTGTGTATTGTGGGATAATACATGAGTAATTATGTTGCTGCCTCTGAGGACCAAGGATTTTGGTTGAAAGGAGATACAAACATTAGATTTGTTAAAAAGAAACTATAGGGGGCCTTCCCTGGTGGCGCAGTGGTTGAGAGTCCGCCGATGCAGAGGACGCGGGTTCGTGCCCCGGTCCGGGGGGATCCCACGTGCCGCGGAGCAGCTGGGCCCGTGAGCCATGGCCGCTGAGCCTGCGCGTCCAGAGCCCGTTCTCCACAATGGAAGAGGCCACAGCGGTGAGAGGCCCGCGTACCGCAAAAAAAAAAAAAGAAAAAAAGAAAAGAAACTATAGGGCCAAAATGAAGTCACTTATGCTAAGCCCCACCAAGATTTAACACCTTACTTAATGTAGTTTCAGCCTCTCCCAGGAGTAAATCTTGAACCAATCAGCCTGGAATTTCCTGGTCTACACTAATATGGTAACTTGCCTGGTAAGACGCCCCTGCTGTCTCCAAGGGAAGCTGACTTTGCCTGAAATAATTCACTTTTTTAACTTCCTTATCACACCCTCCTTCTGCCCGTAAAAGCCTTCTATTTTGCACAGCTCCTGGCAGGGCCTTTCAACTTTCTAGGTGGGATGCTGTCAGATTCATGAATCACTGAATAAAGCCAATTAGATCTTCAAATTCACTCAGCTGAATTTTTCTTTCACAGATTGATGAGGCTAGGTAAAACCTCTGTAGTCCTGAATCTAAGTGGGAAATGCTAACATGAACTTTATCTGAAATTGAAAAAAATAAGTACTCCCTAGCTTTGTCCTCTGAAAAGGCCTAGAATCTTATGGCCAAATTATAGTATCTAAATACCATTTTCCACTAAGGTGAGCCAGGGCTCATGGAGAGAGCCTCAATCCAAATATACAGGCGGACCTTGGACACGCTGCAGGTTGGGTCCAGACCACAGCAATAAAGCGAATATCACAACACAATGAGTCACACGAATTCTGTTGTTTCTCAGAGCGTATCAAAGTTATGTTTAAAATGTTCAATAGCATGATGTCTAAAAAAACAAGGTACGTACCTTCATTTAAAAATACTTTATTGCTAGAAACTGCTAACCATCATCTGAGCCTTCAGCAAGAGGTAATCTTTCTGCTGGTGGAGGGTCTTGCCTCAATGTTGATGGCTGCTGACTGCAGTGGCTACGGCAATTTCTTAATAGAAGACAACGGTGAAGTTGACCTTGCCAATTGATCCTTCCTTTCCTGAACAATTTCTCTGTAGCAGGCAACGCTATTTGATAGTATTTAAACCACAGACTCAAATCGGAGTCAATCCTCTCAAACCCTGCTTTATGAACCAAGCTTATGTAATATTCTAAGTCCTTTGTTGTCATTTCAACAATCTTCATAGCGTCCTCACCAGGAGCAGCTTCCGTCTCAAGGAACCACTTTCTTTGCTCATCCATAAGAAGCAACTCCTCATCCATTAAAGTTTTCTCATGAGATTGCAGCAATTCAGTCACATCTTCAGGCTCCATTTCTAGTTCCCTTGCTATTTCCACCACATCTGCAGTTACTTCCTTCACTGAAGTCTGGAACCCCTCAAAGTCATCCATGAGGGTTGGAATCAACTTCTTCCAAACACTTGCTAACGTTGGTATTTTGACTTCTTCCCATGAATCATGAACGTTCTTAATGGCATCTAGAATGTTGAATCCTTTCCAGCAGGTTTTCAAGTTACGTTGCCCAGATCCATCAGAGGAATCACTAGCTATAGCAACCATAGCCTTATGAAATATATTTCTTAAGGAATAAGACTTGAAAGTCAAAATTACTCCTTGATCCATGGGATGCAGAATGGATACTGTGTTAGCAGGCATGAAAACAACATTAATCTTGCTGTCCATCTCCATCAGAGCTCTTGGGTGACCAGGTGCATAGTCAATGAGCAGTAACATTTTGAAAGGAATCTTTTTTTTTTTGAGACGGTCTCAACAGTGGGCTTAAAATATTTAGTAAACTATGTTGTAAAGAGATGTGCTGTCATCCAGGTTTTGTTGTTCCATTTACAGAGCACAGGCAGAATAGACTGAGCATAATTCTTAAGGGTCCTAAGAATTTTGGAATGGTAAATGAGTATTGGCTTTAAGTTAAAGTCACCAACTGCATTAGCCCCTAATGGCAGTCCTAGGTGGCATCTTCTTCCAACAGAAGGCTGTTGCAGGCACAACACTGATTATCTGTTGTTTACTGTAGCCACCTTCGTAGATGATCTTAACTAGATCTTAACTAGATCTGGATAACGCGCTGCAGCTTCTACGTCAGCACTTTGCTTCACTTTGCACTTGGATGTCACAGAGACGGCTTTTTTCCTTAAACCTCACGATCCAACCTCTGCTGGCTTCAAACTTTTCTTCTGCAGCTTCCTCACCTCTCTCAGCCTTCACAGAACTGAAGAGAGTTAGGGCCTTGCCCTGGATCAGGCTGTGGCGTAAGGGAATGTTGTGGCTGGTTTGATCTTCTATCCAAACCACTCAAACTTTCTCCATGTGAGCAATAAAGCTGTTTCGCTTTCTTACTCATGTGTTCACTGCTGTAGCACTTTCCATTTCCTTCAAGAACTTGTCCTTTGCCTTCACAACTTGGCTACCTGCTTGGCACAAGAGGCCTCGTTTTCAGCCTATCTCGGCTTTTGACATGCTTTCCCCACTAAGCTTAATCATGTCTAGCTTTTGGTTTAAAGTGAGAGACGTGCGACTCTTCCTTTCACTTGAACACTTAGAGGCCACTGTAGGATTAGTAAGTGGCTGACTTTCGATATTATTGTGTCTCGGGGAAGAAAACAGGCCCAGACACATCATTTCCCTACCCGGCTTGTTCAATAACAACAATAAACTACAGGGAATATAAAGGTGGAAGCAGAACGTATAGATTAAAAAAAGTCTAGCGATATATCAACCGACTGGATCTCAGTTCACATAGAAGAACATTTTTAGAAATAATAAGACATGTAGGGAAATGTTAACACTGACTAGATATGTGATGATACTAAGGGATTATTATTTTAGGTGTGATAATAGTATCATGATGATTTTAAAAAGGCCTTAACCTTTTAGAGACATACTGAAACATTTACAAAAGAAATGATGCCTGGGATTTATCTGAAAATAATCTGGGTGGGAGGCTGGGGGAGTAGAGGCAGGAGAGGGTAGCACCCTGGCCACCTCAGGATGAACAGAGACAGAACAAACACCAGCCAGAACAATGAAGCCCAAAGAGGATGCTGCAGTAAACACCACTCAAGTGCTACAGTGGATCCCCATGGCCTGGGTTAACTTTTCCAAGCCAGTTTGAGGAAGTACAGGGCTGGGCGAACAGAACACTGGCTTAGAGACAAATAAATGAAATCCCTCCTGCGTGCGTGGAGCCTCCAGTCCACAGCCCAGGTCTTGGGCGGCTCCACTGTGGACCCAAAAGTGAGCACTGCCTCAGGGACACCCCGTGTTCACGACGCTGGAAAACAAACAGTTGACTCAATCACCCCGCTCCACCGCACTCGACTTCCAAAGTGCGCTCCGCCCAGCGAGAGAGCCACGCAGATTCGTTTTGTTAATGCCACAGATGCCACATCCTGGTCCCTCCCGTTGCCACCGGGGTCATTTCTCAGTCACTCATCAACCTACTGTGTCTAGATCTTTCACTTTAGAACCACCAGTATTATCAACAGATACCTGCTGGGAGCACAAAACCATCCGGGGATCTCAGAGGACCAGACGTGACCACGATGGGTGCTCACACCGCCTGCCGGTTCTTACTTACACAACACAAAGGAATGCAGGTCATACCATGCCCACCCCGCACCCACCCCTGTCGTGGGAAGCCAGAGGGTAAGGAATTCCAGGCTCGGAGCCTTACACCTTGGGAGCAGCAAAGTTTAAAGGGCCCTCCCCAGGATCATTTATCCCAACCTGTAGGTAACCAAGATAGTACCTGCCTCGTTTTAAATTAACATCCGCTCTATAAAAATACCAGGGAAGATACCGACTGAAAGGCCATTATGTAGCATTAGCGTCTTTTTTAACAGCCACTTCCGAAATCAAAACTGAAGATGCTCCAATAAAATTAAAAAACAAACAAAAAAAACCAACTGGAAATGCTCGGTGGGTTTCAATGGGTCCACAACCTTGAAATGGCAGAGGCTGGGGTGTGGTGGGGAGGGGGAGGGGCAGCCTCACTTTTCTGAGGGACCACAGTTCCCTCAGCTTCTCAAAGAGCTCTGTGCCCCAAAATACGGGCCCCCCAGCTCAGACCTGTTATTCAAAGTGCAGCCCAGGCACCAGCAGAGCCCAGAGCTCGAGGGATCACAGGCTCCCTGCGGACCCACCGAATGAAACCCACTATGACAGGAACCCAGAAGGACCCCGACAACCCCTGATGCTGGGAAGCACGGCCCGGACACTATCAGAACATGACGGAGTCATAACCAGTCTTACAGTTACTCTCACGAAACGAACTCCACCATACATGACCTAGTTCGTATGCTGGGAAAACGCACTTTGTACTTTGACCTTTAAGTCTTATTTATAAAATCACATGACAGAACTGGATATAACCCCAGTCAGCTGACACTGTCTCGACTCTTTGCTCCGAGTTGTATGGTGGCTTCTGACCAAGAGCAGTAAGTGCCTAACATCATCAGACCTAGGGAGTCATCTGAGTGTCGTGACACCCAGGCTCCCTCATTCCGAGCACCCGGCCAAGCTTCCAGCCCTTCCTGTACCCGGATGGTTTTCCAACATCAGCGTGGCGCTGCTGCCAACAGCTTAAAATCATTCTAAGTGACAATCACAGCCCATCAAGATTCAGACGGAAGCCATCTGTTCCGGAAAGGGAAGTTCACGAATAACAATTTCCTAGACTCCTTCCTTCTTAAGCATAAACACGAAAACTGTAAGAAAAAGATGGATATTTACTCTGAAAATAATCTCTAAGTATAGTGTTATAAATACAAGGAAGCTAGCTAGAGATTTGGCCATAGACAGCAAATCTCACTCTAGTTACTGAAAATACTTATGGAAAAGCCAATGTAATCTCCATAAAGCGGTTATGATGGCTGGAGTTATTAAACATTGAAACGAACCCTTTGGTGCATTCATCCCTGGTAGATTCCAGGAGGCCGTCAAGCTTCCAAGTATTTCAGAGATGGAAGAAAGGACAAAGGAGGCCCCAGGCTCCCTTTCCTTCCACACTCTGCCGACCTGTCCTGCTCGGGCCCCACGTCCACTGGAGACCGGCTTCTGCTCGTGGCCTTCTCTGTACCTCCAGGGCCTCTAACTATCATAGGTGACCTGACGGTCCACGTGACACTCCCTCTGGCAGCCTCACCTCCTGTCCCCCCCTCCCCACCCAATGGTCAGTTACCCAGTCCCATCCAATCTACCGCCGGGCTACCGACCTTGGCCACCTCTCCCACTGTCCCAGGTCGGCCACTACCACCCCTCTGGAGTCTCTTTGCCTCCAGCCTTGTCCCCTCTCATCCACCCTCCACTCTGCTGTCAGAGGGATTCTTTCCAAATACACATGGTACCGTGTGGCTCCCCGGCTTTACAGCGACTTCCACAGGCCACAGGGTGAAGACCGACTCCCAGCGGTACCCCAAATGCCTTCTGACAGACTCAACCTAACCATTCCACACTATCCATGCCACCCCTCCTCCGGCCAACGCTCACCCTGGCCTTCCTGAGCCTTCGTTGAGCCTCTGCCCCACCCCCTAGTCAGCTGACCAGCTCCTAGCTCACCCCCCAGACCGTGAACTTCTCAGGAGTAAGGACTAGGCCTACTCAGTTTACACCCCCAGGCCCAGGCATGGTGCCTGGCCTTGGAGGTGCTAACAAAACAGCTGTTGAATGTGATGGACCAACTGATGAAAGCGTTGAATGAATGCTCTCCCCACCAGCTGCCCTTCGCCAGGCGCATCCCCTCCTTAGGGCCACTTGCCCTGCTGACCCCCTCACCACCCTTGCTTCTGGCTTTCCCACCCAGGCCCTCGGGCGAGGCTTGTCCCAGGTCCCGGTCTGACTCACCCACCCTGTAAACCTTCAGGAATGCCTACCCGGCTCATCCCACCCCCATGGGCTCCACCCCTGCTGGTGTCATCTCTCCAACTGGTCTAGAGGATCCCACTTCCTCTTCACCCCACAACCTGAGCCCTCCGGGCACAAAGGCAACGCCCGCAACCAGCGCTCGCTCGGTGCTTTGTCTTCCAGTCTTTCAGCTGAAAACTGTGCAACACCAGGCACTGAGAGGTCTCCCAGTCCCAGGTCAATTTCCTCTGACATTTACGAAACATGGGAAATAAATCTTGACATTTTTCTCATGCTGAGGAAAATAAATCATCCTAAAATATTATTTGAACACTGACTTGATAATAGAGCAAAATGAACTATGCCTCTGCCTGGCTACTTTGGTGAATTGGGTTTCTCAAGCGAAAAGTCAATTACGGTTCACTCATATAAATAAGTAATTTATTTAAAAGGTCTGGAAACTAGATCATAAGATGCTACAAATGAACCCGCTGGACTAAGTATGCTGAGTTATAGATCAATACTGAGGGGGGAGGAGGAGGGAAGGAGAAAGGAAAAGATGCAGAATATCCAGTCAGAGAAAGAGATGAATCATGTCAGCTCGCAGATATGAGAAGAGGAGAAAGCTTATTAGAAAGAAATAACCCTACGTTAATTCAAACATTTTGAATATGTTGTTAAATTAATCAGCAATTAAAGCAATTCAGACTGATTCCACTCACGCAGCTCATGGTGTCTGGTCACCCCATAATAAAACAGCTGGACTGGGTGACACTGAGATCCCCAAACTGGGCCACTAGCCCAGAAGATTATAATAAGAGTGGCTTATTCACCCTGAGTTCCAAAGTGAACCAACATCCCCAAAGTCACCTGAAAAGTTACATACTATGAACCAATATTTAACTGCCTTCATTTTGGTGGCAGAACACCCAAGAGCAAAAATGTTAAACTCTATTTTTAAAAAGAATGCATGAACATAACCTTCCAAAATTGTGAGTCACTGTATTATGATATCACTTATATGTGGAATCTAAAGACACGGTACAAATTAACTTATTTACAAAACAGAAATAGAGTCACAGATGTAGGAAACAAACTTATGTTTACCAAGGGGGAAAGGTGGGGATAAACTGGGAGACTGGGATTCATGTATACACACTACTATATAAAAAAATAGAGAATAAGGACCTACTGTATAGCACAGGGAACTCTTCTAAATACTCTGCAATAACCTATATAGGAAAAGAAGCTAAAAAATAGTGGATATATGTATACGTATAACTGATTCGCTTTGCTGTACACCTGAAACTAACACAACATTGTAAGTCAAGTGTACTCCAAAAAAATTTTTAATTGTGAATCACTATATTGTACACCTGTAACTTATATATTACTGTACATCAACTATACTTCAATTTAAAAATAAAATAGAAGTACAAATAATTAATATAATTAAATAAAAATAAAAAGAATGCATGACCCCCATGGGTACTACTACGGAAAGAAGTCCAGGGAACACCGTTAAGTGGGGGAAAGAATCAAGCATGCAGACGACGTCCAGTTTGCAGTCCAATAAGCAGATAAATAACATGGAGAGAAATGCACATCTCTGCTTCTAGATGCACAGAACATCCCTGGACATTTCCGAAATGATAAGTGGGAAGCTGTTCGCAGTGAAAGCTGGTCACCTCTGGAGAGTACGTAGGAGCAGGACCTCAGGGGATGAGAAAATGAACTTAAAACACTTCCCTGTGGAAACTATTTCAGCGTGGTTCGATATTACTTTGATTAAAATAAGTTAGTTAATTAGAAGGCAAAAAGCCCCTGACTTTAAGCGTTGGGTGGCTCCTTGGCGCTTTGGGGTGCGTCCAGGTCCTTAAAGGGCTGGCTCACCGCCCCTCCCCTCCTGACTGTCCGGCCACACAGAGGACAGCTCACCTTGGCCACAGCTCCCCCGCCGTCGCCATCCACCACCTAGATTTGCCTCTGCCTCTCCCCACCCTCTGCATGTCCACCAGGCTCAGTGGTGTCAACATTCAACCCCAGACCAGATGCCCCCTCTTCGGGTAGCGGTCCTGCTCTCCAAATGCTCGGTGAGCTGCTCAGTCCCTCCACCCCATCCAATGGCACTTCTCTTTTTCCCTTATTAGGGCTCCAGACAAACTACAGGGAACCCAATTAAATGTGAATCTCAGATAAACGAGTAATGTTTTAGTATAACTGTATCCCAAATATTGCCTGAGACCTACTCAGACTTTACTTCGGCTTGCTAACTTGCCACCACTGTGCCCCGGGTGCACTCAGTGGGCTCTCCCACTTCGATGCTCGTGTACTCGCCTCCCTCCCCCAAGCCCAGAGTGAACAGCCTCAGCCCCCAGTGCAGTAGCGGATGCTCCGTAAAGAGGGGCAGCCTCGCCCGTGTCAAAGTGTGAAATCAAACTCAGGGCGGGCCACTCTCCTGCAACCCTCTCTCTCCGGGCTGCTCCTCAGCCTTTCTGGCCGGTCCTAAACACTCAAAGATCTTGCTGACCTAGCTGCTGTCCATAAAAATCACAAAAGCATCAGCTCGACTCCTGAGAAAAGCCCAAGGGTTTTTCTCCTGAAAGAAATCCAGGAGTGGCTTTTTCAGGCCATCAACCTGACTGCATCTCGGAACACACCTCGCCACACAGTGCTCAGCTGGAGGTCAGCAGCACCATGACCTACATCCCAGCCAGGAGTCTGCGCAGCCCTCCTCCACTCCCCGGGGGCTGCTCCGCAGCCGAGCCAAGGGCAGCAGTGCCGTCACAGCCTCAGATGCCATGCCGGGAGCATCTCGGGCCAAGTGAAAGCCTCCGCTGACCCCTGCCACCGCGGGACGGGGCCGTCAGGCTGTGCCTTTTATGATCTTCCCTGGCCTCCAGAGGGTGGAATAAACCTAAAAACTGAGGCAAACAGGCAACTGTTCCGGGCTGGGATCCCGGAGGAACAGACGATCGGGGGGCAGCCTGGCATGCAGGGTGTTCATTAGGGTGTGCCCTTAGGGTCAGGCCCTGGGAAAGGAGGAGAGGGCAGCAGGACAGGGCAGAGGGAGCAGCGGGCTGTGACCAGATCCAGGGGCAGCCCTGGCTGACCCCACAGACTGTTCTGGAGCTACGGTGGCCCCTTCACACCCCCGCATTGTGCAGCCAGGGACCAGGACCACAGGCTGCCTGGGAAAGGGGCTAGAGCCCCTGAGGGGCTGACACTGAAGGCCGTGCAGACAGCACTCCAGAGGCCGGGCAAGAAGCCCTTCAGCAAAGGATGCTCTGGGCATCAAGCACAGGGTCCACCACCCCAAGTCCCCTTAAATCGATGCTGCAGGGTGCTGACGGGCAGCAGCTTCAACCATCCCCAACTCCCCAGCAGGGAGCGAGGAGCTGGGGCTCCCAGGCCAGAAAGAAGGCAGACACCTGCTTTCAGTTTTCCGCTGAAGGAAGGACAGCCCAACAATCAGAAGTGTCCCAATACAAACTGAGATGCGCAGAATCATCACCGAGGACGTTTAGCCCGAGGCCGACTGATCCCTACCCAGGACGCCGGAGGGGGAGATTTATGTATTCGTTCAGTCCACGAATATTAGTGAGACCGTCAAACGCCAAACAGCACTCTCTCTGCACAGGGATAAAGCAGTAAAGAACACAGACAGAGTATTGTCTGGAGTCTTCATTTTAGTGGGGGGGTTAGAAAAAAATAAATACAATACCATTTTAGATACTGGTAAGTGCTGGGAAGAAATGAAAGGGTGTCATGGGCTAGGACTGGGGTCAGAGGCGGGGGGAGGCAAGTCGTCGCAGAAGACCTCTCCAAGGGGGTGGCGTGTGAGCCAAGGGCCGACTGGAGCGAGGCAAAGACCTGGGAAGGGCATGACAGGTGCAGAGGCCCCGGGGTGGGAGCCAGCCAGAGGCCTGGGGGTAGAGCAAGAAGGCCAGCGGGCCTGCAGGAGAGCGAGCAGGGAAGCAAGACGAGATCAGAAATGGGGCAAGGGCCAAATGATGCCAGGCCTCGCAGGAACTGAGAGGCGACAGGAAGCCACAGACACGGGAGGTCGTGTGCACGGGGGTGGCAAAATGCTTCTATATTTTTAAATGATCCCTCCAGCTGCTGCTCAGACTCTGGAGCGGGGAGAGTAGGGCAAGGAGACCAGTCAGGAGGCTAATACAGGCCACATGGAAGATGCTGGACCGGGGATGAGAGCAGAGACGCATCCAAAAGACAGCTCGGCCAGATCTGGGTCCCCAAGCCCTGCCGAGCAACAGAATAATGTGAAGAGCCCAACCCAGACCTCCCAAAAGAGAATCTCCAGGACGGGGAGCAGGCATCTGTATTTAACCTCCTAGGAGACGCTGATGACCACGCCGGTGTGGGAGCTGCTACCCTCGTCGCCCGGTGATGCCCTCCTCAACTCTGAGAAGCTGGGATTCTAAAGAGCGTGGAAGCCTAACTGCCTTTCAGCTCCTTCTGAGACGCGCTTTGCTCAGTGGTCTCGTCCCTTCCTCTGAATCCCCAGTTCCAGAACAAAACTCCAGCGCAGGGCTGTGCCTTCTGCTGGGTCCAGCTGGGGCCTCTCTTCTGAAGTCTACAACACCAAGAGAGAGAGAGCAGGTAGCAAAAGAACATGAAGACTTCTGATTCAATTTGCACTGAAAAAGAAAGAAGGGGGCTTCCCTGATGGCTCAGTGGTTGAGAGTCCGCCTGCCGATGCAGGGGACGCGGGTTCGTGCCCCGGTCCAGGAAGATCCCACATGCCGCGGAGTGGCTGGGCCCGTGAGCCATGGCCGCTGAGCCTGCGCGTCCGGAGCCTGTGCTCCGCAACGGGAGGGGCCGCAGCAGTGAGAGTCCCGCGTACCGCAAAAAAAAAAAAAAGAAACAAGGGAAGGGAAGGGAAAATAATATGTGCATACACCAAGTAACTATTTTTCCAATTCCCCTAAAGAAGGCACGTAACTAGTAGCATTCTAGAAGCACAGGAGCAAAGTTAATTCATGGCATATAATGAATGCCTTACTCCAGGCACTGCACTTAATTCTGTCATGGAACCCTGGTCCCAGTCAGGAAAAGCTGGAAGATAGCTCAAGAATTTCATACATTACAAAACTCAAGCCCCAAACCATGAAGGACTAAATTTTGCTTGAGACTGAAGATGACAATAACACTTTCACAGGGAATTTTGGACACACTGCAGGGGGAGCACCTGGGGCCCAGATGCTGAAGGCGAGAGGAGGCTCAGGGAAATGGCGGTGACAAGAAGTGGGCTCAGGAGACCCCACCACCTGGTCTCAGCCAGAGAGAAACCGAGGCCCTGGAGGTTAAGTGACCGGCTCAAAGTTGCTCCTATAGTCAGCGCTGGGAAAGGCTGGAGGAATTAAGCCACAGAGAACCGCCAAGGCCACACTAGCACCCCTAACCTGATTTCAGCTATGTCCTCCTGAAGGTAGGAGCACGGGATCCCAGTGGGCTAGGTCAGCACATTTAAGGGGTTCACGGGAAGATTAGTCTAAACAGGTCCAAGTCACCAACTGCACCAGGCGCCGGATGGGGGAGCGCAAGAAGCCCATCCAGCCTCAGCTCCACACGCACGTGTCACCCAAGCTCCCTGCCACATTCCAAACTAGCCCTTCTGCCAGGACACGCAAAGATCCCCCCGCTGGTCCCTCTGCCTGGAAGGTACTTTTCTCCTCCATCTCACTTACCCTTCAAAACACTTATAGATGTCTCCTCCTCCAGGAGGCCTTCCCAGAACAAGCCCCAGCCACCATCTTCTGTGTGATGGCCCATCACTCACCACATCTGCTGTGTGACAGCCCACAACACACCGCGCCTGAGGCGCGACAGCCCATCAGTCACCACAGCAGTTTCCACTTTCTACCCATTTACTGCTGGGCCACGACATTGTCTTCCCCACCAGCATGGATGTTTCCTGAGGGCAGAGATAATGCCCTGCTTTTGATACATCCCACAGTATGTAGACTGTCTTTATGTACAGCAAGCACCTGGATGAATGAATGAATGAACGAACGAATGAGTAAGCAAATGAAAGAATGAAACACATGAACTGAAAACAAGACAGTTTTCTTAAACTCAAGCACTAAAGTGAAGGAAATGCTTCCAAGTTTACTACACGTTTTCAGTTTTTAAATGCAGATGAGTTTTGCCCCATAAATAGCGGTTCGCTTGGCAGATGTTAACTCCAAAGGCAGACACGAAGCTCACTCTCCCCGCAGACCCACAGCTGTGACTCTGACTCCAAGACCAAGGCACAGGGACCTTCTGTCTCTTTTGAGTCACAGGAAAGAGGAAAAACAAGGATGTGCATGTGGCCAAACTTCTTCAATGTGCTTCTCCAAACACACAAGCAACATATTCATAAACAAAAAGTGGACGTTTCAAAGAGGTGGCGTAATAGAATATTGAGAACATAAGAACATCTATTAATACTTCTTTTGTTCTCCTGTGTTCAGACATTAAATCAACTACCGAATGCCCAAAGACATCCTAGTTTAGTGCTGCAGCTCCATGAAATACAAAGTTCTCTCTGCTCTTTACCCACACCATCACTACGATGCTCCTTCCAGATTTATCTCTATTTTAGAAAAATGTTCTCAGTGGCAGCTTTTGAAAAAAAAAAAAAAAAATACTGTAACTGGCCTGTAAAGAGAAGACTGATTCCTTTTACAACATCACCAGCTAAGTATACCAGATAGAAAGGTGTGCTATGAAATACTAAGTTGCAGGACTTTTTCTCTAGAAGACTTCACTTGGAGTCAGAGTGGAATAAGATGCAGTCTTGGTCTCGAGTAGCATTTCCACCAAGCCCTGCATCTGGTGTTGCCCAGGAGAGTGGGTGAATCATTGTGGGGGGAGAATTAGGCTTCGGGGAGCTGGGTGCAAACCCTGGCTCTTAGTAGCTCTGTGACTTTCACACTTCATTTAACTTTGCTGAGCCTTTGTTTCCTCCTCACCTGTAAAAGTACTGAGCTTCCCTCACATATAATTTTTTGCTGGAAGATGTGACAGAGGAAAGCAGGCCCCACGAGGCCAGGCACCAGCAGACCACCGATGTGCTCTGTCATTTCTAGCACAAATCCAAGACCCATCCATTTATTCAACAAACGTTCACTGTGCCTCTCCTGCCCTCTGGGAACTTACATTCTGGTGGGACGATTCATTTTAACAAAACCTTTGCATTCCTTTCCCAAAAGAGATGGAAATGGAGGAAATCCAGAAAATATATTTTGCCAAATTTTCTAGCCAGATCTCACAAAAATGAGGAGCCACCATATAGCTGATCTTCGTAAATTTTATTTATAAAATGCTTATCTTCATTAACACAATCCAGAGGCCACAGTTCATAAAAAAGACAAGAGTATCGGAAACACCAAAATTCTTTCACTTATTTTTAAATGCCTGTGCATTACGTCTAGTTATTCTGACTTAATACACACTGTCTGACCTGAAGACGTGACACACGCTGTCCTTCCCGCACCGTGACCAGCAGCTCCCTCCCTGTCCCCTTTGGCAAGTGTGCAATGCTCATTCATACATTAAATTAATGGGAGCAACAGCGGCCAGGGGCAGGACTAGGTCAATGGACAAACACACACGTCTCCCCTTTACGAGGCTCTCTGGGGATGCAGATATATGATCACAGTTCTTGCCCTTCAACGGCCCACAATCACCCGCTGTGGGTGAGAGCAAACAGAATATAAAAGCAAAGCCAGCTTGGAGGTGGGGTGAGTGGCAGGGAGGCCGGACCAAGGAGACGGGGCTTCAGTTGGCATCGTAAGTGAAACAAAGTCGGCCCAGAAAAGAGGCCCAATCATTACCTCAACAACACCCACGTTTTTACACTGGGAGAGAGGAGGAAGGGCCCCAGAAAGTTTCACCTGCAAAACATCAGGCCATCAACAGAAGAGCAGGCTGACCTTACCGAGGACGTCCAGTCCCTGGAGCACATGTAGTCAATCACCTCCCGGCAAGGCCTCCCGCCCCAGGGCTCTCGAGCCGCTGAAGCCCAGCTGCACCCCATATTCATTAAATCTGACTCTCCGGAGTGGTAAGCCTCAGCTCGAAACGGAGGCCCGTGTCCCAACCTTCTACTGAATGTTTCAGAGGGACAAGCTGGGGCTCACCCATACTCAGATATCACCACCAAAGCCTGAAAAGGAAAACAAACCATAACCTGGACCTGTGAGAAACCAGGTGAGAGAGAGGGAAACAGACCAAGCAGGCCACCAAAACCCCAGGCAAAGGAGAAAACGCCCCCTGCGCGGGCAGGCAGCGTGCTCAGAGCTGCAGCTGAGGTTCGGGTCCGAAGAGCCGGGCTGAGGTTCTGGATCTGTAACCGACCAACCCTTTGAGGACCACTAGGCCTGTCCACCCATCCCCAAACCCGCCTCTGAGGGGGTGTCAGGTTCAGAGGGCAGACCCCACGTCCGTGGCGGACAACTAAGCCTCGCAGGCACAGATGCTGTCCTTACTCAGTGCCCCGGGCAGAGCCCACAGAAGCTCCCTGCCGAGCCGCATCTCCCAGGGGCACACGTCCCCTCTTTTCTGATCTACGTGGCAACCAGGAGAGGACCAGCATCTCTAAGCACTCAGTGAAATTCACAGATGCTTGTGGCGCAACAGTGGGATGAGCAAAGGACACTCAAAGATGACACCTCCCCAAAACAAAAACGGACAACACTGACACTGTAGGGAGGTGGGAGGGGGAAATGTGTAAAGTGAACAACAGTCTTAAACGAAACAAGGAAAGGAGGAAGATTTTTAAACCTCCATTATAAACCAGAAGTTTTACAATGGCATCCCAGGGTGAGGGCTGGTACATGCCATGTTCTAAAACACCTACCGGGGGAGGGATAAATTAGGAGTCTGGGATTAACAGACACACACTACCATACATAAAATAGGTAAACAACAAGGACTTACTGTACAGCACAGGGAACTATATTTGGTATCGTGTAATAACCTATAATGGAAAGAATCTGAAAAAGAATATATATCTATAATATATAAATGAATCACTTTGCTGTACACCTGAAACTAACACAACATTGTAAATCAACTATACCTCATAAAAAATTATAAAAATAAATAAAACATCTTTAATTCATTGTATTTTTTAAATCAGAAGGTTTTACATACAAATCTGGGTTTCCGACTTCTCTGGAAGCATCTACAGGAGAGCAGGGCCTGCTCCCTGCTCCTCGCCTGGCTCCCCAAACCTGGGAGCCGAGACACCCTCAGCCCCCCACCTCCCCACCCCCCCCCCCAGGAAACCCAGAGACTTCACAGAAGGGACTGTGCCTCTAACAGCAAAATCCTTTTTGTAAATTACGAACTGGCGGCAAATTTAAAGGATCTGATCGTGGTTTCTCAAACTTCATGCACTTTCTGCTGGATTTCATTACCTCCCCCAACCCATGGTGCCTGGACAGGGGACAGAGCCATGGAAATGCTGGCAGAGGCCTCGAAACTAATCAAGCTGACTTTTAACAACATGTGGTCTCACTCAGCCAGGAGCAAATAGGTTTGATTTGTTCAGGTATTGAGGGTTTATTACAGAGACCACCAGCGAGGGGCTTTCTCTCTCATGTCCTTCGGGCTGTACCCTCCTTAACTCTCACAGCTCCCTGACAGTATCTTCACCCCTGCTTGCACTCAAGACACCTTTGGAAGAATGAAGCCGCCCTTCCCCGGAGCTGTAATGCGCGTGTAGCATTCTAACGTTCTTAATTCGAGAATTCATCCCAGATGCCTTGAAATTGAATACTCTACCACAATTTACAGGCAGAAATAAGAGCAATCACCTCATCAAGCCAGAAGGGCCTGAGGTAAGAAAGCCCTCTGATACCCCCAGGCTTTTTGCAATAAAACAGAGACAGAGCGAAACAGGTCTGGCCTCATCTCTGTGGCTGGCTGAGCACGGAGTCCACGCACAATAAAGCAGGCCCCTCCTACGACAGCCACACAGGGCGAAGGAGGTCTCAGGTTGCACCTGGCCAAGACCTACACCTCTAGTTTGGACGTCATTTCAAAGGCAGAGGGGAGGAGGGGGCGAAAGCCAGCCCCTCCGTAAGGAGTCTCACTGATAACGGGATGACATCAGAGAGCAGTTCTGCTTCTGTTTCACTGGAGGCCTCAGCTCTCAAGTGTCGCCTTCCTGTTCTTTGATGATTAATCGAGCTTTTCCATTTGGCCTCCACTCTGCCGCACACCTCCATGCTGCCTCTGAGCCCCTCACGTTCCGTGGCTCTGCTGTTGGCATTTTCAAAGCTTGACAAACCCGCTTCGGCATCTGAAATAGGAGGCTCTCCAACAGGAGTGCAGAGACCTGGCCCCGGGCTTGCCACAGTCACACAGGGAAGGGACTTGAGAACAGCTGTGTCTGCCTCTGAGATTAAATGAGTGGATAAAATCACATCACGCTGAAGTCACACAGAGAAAGCAAAGTGCTGGTCTCGTTCTAGCAAATGCAACATTAACATACAGCTACAAGGAACTGCTCTCGGCCCTCACGTGAGGCCTCTGGGCCTCCACGTGCTGTTCCCTCCACGTGCTGTTCCCTCCACGTGCTGTTCCCTCCACCCGCTACACCTGTCCTCCGCCGCCAATGCCCATTGCAGCCCCAACTGAGCCGTCTCTCCCTCCGAGGGCCTTCCCCCAACACCCCAAGTCTCAGTGAGACCCCAACATGGGCTTCCACATGCACCACAGGACCTGGTCCCACACAGGCAAGGTCTGTGCCAGGCTGGTGGCCCACCATATCCCCAATATGCAGCCCAGCGGCTTTTCATGGTGTGGGGGGCTCTGCAACATCAAAACTATTTTCATAATGGCACCAGGACATTATTATTTGCCTTTTCACTCTCACTCACGACTGCCCAGTGAAGTTTTCCAGAGACTACAAGGTGTGTGACGACGGGTCACTCTGATGGCTGAGGGACTGTGTGCTTGTGTATTCTTCTGTTCTAAAAAGAGTCTGTTTTAATTTCTAATGTGGTAACGATATCAATATAACCCACAAAAGCTCTTTGGGGTCCTCAATAATTTTTAAGGGATCCCCAAAACTTTGAGAACTGCTGGTCTAGCACAAGGCCTGGCATACACCCAGCAGAGTTTAAATACTTTATGAATTAATCAATCAATCAATGATGGGGAGATGAAACCTCTGTCAATATACTGATGTCTACTTTGTAGTCTGGTATGGACAAAGGATGGAAAAAAGAGGTGCCCAGGGGTCAGTTCACTCTTTCCTGGTTAAGAAAGGAAAGAAACAGATTCCCCAGCTGTTTGGCTGGGTGGTAGGTGGATGGCTAGGTAAGGAGATGAGTGAGTGGATAGATGGGGGGAGCGGAGTGGATGTATGGGTGGAAGGATGGATAGGTGGATGGATGGGTGGGTGTGTGGATAGGTAGATGGATGGATGGGTGGGTGGGTGGATAGGTGGATGGGTGGATGGCAGGTGACAGAGCAGGTGGGCGGGAAAGTGGGTCCACTCCAACTGCAATGCACTAGTTCCCACCCCTCTACGTTCAGTCACACCTGATGGGCCCCCAGATCAGCCTGGCAGCTGTTGGTCTCAACTCTCTGGCTTTCTAACACAAAAATCTCATCATGTTACACCCATTTGTAAAATGGTTCCCTTTATCTACAGAATCAGCTTTAAGTTAAATCATTTTAGAGCAGTAGAAAGGAAGAAACAATAATAACGTCCAGACAGCACAACCTCCAGAATCTGGACCTCTCACCTCTCTGCCCCCTGTGCTCACCAGCCAGCTGAAATGTCAGCAGTGTCTCAACACTGCAGCTCCCCAATCTCACTCCACAGTTTAGGGCCTCTGGACACTTTCTGCTTAAAATGCCATTGCCCGCCTTGTCTGCCTGGCCAACTCACTGTAGAGTCCTGCCCTCAGACACAGAATCCTCCAGGATACTCCACTGTGCCCTGAACACCCATCGTCACCCACACAACAGGGGGCATTCTCTTTGTGGCTACTGCTCCCACTAGATCATGAGCTACTGGAAAGCAGGCATCATGCCCTTGCTCCTCTCTGACCAAAGAAAAAAGCCCAATAAAAGCTCAATGGCCAGACAGATGCCAAGGTCACCAGGAAAACACCTGCTCTTCACCATGTGAAGCCTAGGCAAACCTCAAAGCTCCATTTCTGCCATAATGTCTACCTGTAGACTTGAGCTCACGTTGATTTTCCTTTCTCCAAACACATACTGTACTTTATTATCTACACAGAGAACCTAATACTTGGTGACGAGTGGACAAAGTCCACTCATTGCTGAGTTATGTAAGATTCTGCTCCATCGTCACAACATTCATGGGAAATCCGAAGAGGTACAACAAAAAATTATAAGTTACCACTGACTGTGCCTACTCTGTACAAGCACTTCACAGCCATTAATTCCTTAAGCCATTAAAATAACCTTACAAATAAGGTAATATTGTACCCATTATACAGATGAGGAAAGAAGAGACCAGAAGACTAAAGTAGCCTTTAGAAAACCATGTAGGTAGTTCGTGGCAATGCCAGGATGCAACCCTGGGACCACCTGATTTACCTACCCTTCAACACCCATGCCTCTCTCGCGCCTTCACTGAGCACTGTGTGAAAGTTTGGGATCATGGGGCAGTGAAAGCTCTGTCTTCCTAATTTAATCCAGCCACAGTCCAAAGGCATGCCCTCCAAGGAAAAGCTCACACACACAAAAAAGCAGTTTCTCTTACACAGACAGCACTTACTGTCTGCTGAATGAGGGTATGAATGAATAAGAAATGGCAAATCAATAACTAAAAGCACGGTCCAAAGGCTAAAGAAAGATGGTAGAGAAAATAAATGGGATTTATCCAGGACTGATTATCAACAGCTGTCTCTCAAAAGTCAGAGTAGAATAAAAGGAAGAGGGGAAAAGATGGTAAAAGCAGAAACAACCACAAGATCCTCTGACTTTTTAAAATCAAAAGAGAGAGGAATTCCAGCCAAGCTCAAATTAGAGACAATCAAATCAGCTTCAGAGCACTTATGTTCCAGGAAAGAAAGAATAAATTCCTTCCACTGGTCCTTTAATTCATTTATTACTCATCAGAAAGAACAGAAAATCTGAAACCTGTTTGTTAGTAGAATGTACAGGCTAAGTTAACACTTAGGTTATAGGAAATAAGGTTCTCTTGGGGAAAAGCCCCATCAAGGATTAAAGGTCCCCACCTGTCCTTTGCATTGACATGTGGAACAATTAATCCAACCAAGGTGTTAACAGCTCAAACAACCAAGGACACCAGGAGGCAAAATTCCTCAATCCTTTGAGTGGACAGAGGTACTGGGGTGGTGGGTGGGGCAGTTACCTATTCTCATCCTTAATATATCAGTATAGTCAAAGTTGACCCTAAGAACAAGAAAAGCTAAATTAAAAAGGAGATATTTTACAAGACAAATAAATGCCTTGTGTCATCTTGGACTGAATCTTGGCCCAGAGAAAAAGACACTATTGGGCAACTTGGGAAATCTGGATGAATCAGATCAGTGGATAATACTGTATCAATGTTACTCGCCTGATGTTTCATTAGACTACAGCTGTATAAGGTGAAAGCTACACGAGAACTCTGCACTATTTCTGCAACTTGCTGTACATATTTCAAAATGAAAATTTTTTTAAAAAGAAGAAAAACATCTCAATTGGATCATCATATATGAGCACCGGCCCAGGACTCCTGACATTTTTCTCACAGTTAGTTGCCCTTCTAACTGATCAAGCAGAGATAGCTCCTATAAAAACACTAACTTTACGAAAAGAAAGCCAACAGACCAAAACCCAATATTTTTAAAAGCTTTATCTCTGCAACTTGTTTCACTTCTGAGCTAGCCTCCATCACCTGGAATCAGTTTTTCCGGAAAGCTCCCTGGGGAACTTGAAGTCCCACTTAGAGAGAACTCACAAAGTGGTTTACCTGTGCCCCAAGGTGAGTCACTGTGATGGCTCAGACTCTGTTTAATAAATCCTGAAAATAAGAATCAGTAGGTGCACTCAGGCAAGAGACCACGACACCATGAAGCCACGAGAGCTTAAGAAAGCAAGCTCCTGATACCGGGTATCCCATGGTGGACTCAGAATCCTAGACTCTTTGAAGTTGAAAATTCTCATTCTAAGCTTTATTTATCCTCCTGGGATCATAAGCCCCACCTTTCAGCCCCAGCTTCCAAGAGGAAAGAGGACTGACTTTCTAACAGCATCCTAATTTCAATGTTCCCTCATGTGGAAAAATCACATTTTACCAAGTTCTGCTCTGAATAACAGATTCACTACACTAGTGTTTTCAAACTGCCGATCATAAATTCAGTTTAGTGGATAATTTTTTTAATGAAATAGTAGAGAGCAGAAACATCAGCATGCATTGGGCTGATAAAGGTCTTACTGCAGATGTTTTAATGCATAGTTCTGTACAATCGTCACCAACCTTCCAAAGTACAAATGTCCTTCATTTTAAATGTGATTAATCCTTTTTCACTAAGTCAGAGGGGGAAAAAATGTTTTAAATGAATCTTATATTCACAGTAACTTTTATTAGAAAATCTGAAATGTGTTCCCACGGGCAAAAAATAAATACTGTTGCAAACTGAAGTCAAAAAGTTTTCCTGCAAAGTACTTCCCTCAGATATGTATTAATTACAAAGAGGAAAAAATATAACAATACAGCGGAGAAACCCAGCAGACACCACCTTGACCAAGGGACTGACGTGGACATCACCAGTAACAAGACATACTGGCATCATGACCCCCCCATGATAGGAAATGAAGGACACTTCTGTGGCTTTCTTGCCAAAACTGCATAACTTCAGTTTAATCATGACAAACCGTGGGAGAAACCCAAACTGAGGGACATTCTACAAAATAACTGACCGGCACTCTTCTGAGACTTAGAAACTGTCACTGACCAGAAACTGTCACTGACCAGAAGAGATTAAGAAGACATGGCAACTATATCCAATGTGGGATCCTGCACCAGCTCCTGGGACAGAAGAAGGAAGTTCTCAGGAAAACCATGTCCAGTTACCAGGGCTGCACCACGCAGATGCCTTGGTCCTGACAACTGCACCGTGGTTACATAAGACGCTGATGTTAGGGGAAGCTGAGTGAAGCATATATGGGAACTTTACTGTATAATTATTTCAAGTTAAAAAAAAAAATCCTTCTCTAAAGGAACAAGTGTGTTCTGTCCCATAAACTATGTATCATTGAAACACAGTGTTTAACCTCCAATTCTCTAACCTTAAGAGATAAACATAACACGTATTTGATGTGTAATTTGTGTATAATTAACTTAACACACAGGGAAAGCCTGAAGCTGTCCTTTCCCCAGGCTCTGCCTCAGCTCTCGTCTACCTCCCCAGCCTAATACTCAACAGCAGGATCATCAAAATTCCCTTCTGCTCACGGGAGCAATGCGAGGCATCCCACGGATGCTGGGCTTCGGATCCCGGATTCCCTATAAGCATCCACGTACTGAAAGACCGGGGAGGAGATGACAGCTGTTAATGCAACAAATATGTTCTGAGTATATCTCTGCCAGGCACAGTTCTAGGCCCTAGGGAAACAGACAAACCCAACAAGGTTACCAGCTCTCACGGAGTTTATGTGCAAGAAGCAGAGAGACAAGAAACAAGAAAACAAAAACCGTTTCACACGCATACACATGCCCATGGACGTGTGCACACAAACTCAATAATGGTAAATGCTGTGAAGCCAGGAGACCAATGCAATGTGATAAAGGCTTCGCAGAAGAAGCGACATTTGAGCGGGGACCTGATCTTTCTCTGATCCCCAGTTTCTTCATCTATAAAATGGAGCTAAAAATATTCACCCCTGTGGGATTGTTGTCAAGAATTAAATTAGATAATGATGGCATAAGACTTAACAGAATTCCTAATAAGTGAGTGAGTGGCTAGAAATAGTCACTGGGGACAAAAATTACTTGCCGGGGCTTCCCTGGTGGCGCAGTGGTTGAGAGTCCGCCTGCCAATACAGGGGACACGGGTTCGTGCCCCGATCCGGGAAGATCCCACATGCCACGGAGCGGCTGGGCGCGTGAGCCATGGCCGCTGAGCCTGTGCGTCCGGAGCCTGTGCTCCGCAAGGGGAGAGGCCACAACAGTCAGAAGCCCGTGTACCGCAAAAAAAAAAAAAAAAAAAAAAAAAATTACTTGTCAACACCATTACGGTGAAAGCACTTTCTCAGTTGACTTTAAATTCTACACATCCCACTGAAATTGCTCCAAGTGTCTATGAGTAGATTGCTGGTCACAGAAACAGTTATTTTCCCTCCACTGGGCAGCAACAATGAATAATGAATATACTTGGAAATGGACAGAGCAGGAAACACACATGCTCAGCCCAGAGTGGATGAGAGTGAAGGAAAGCTCCCGGCAGTCGTGCCTGATGCGAGTCACTGGGCCAAACCCAAGGGAACAATGACAACCTTCCCAGGAAGGACTTCTCCATCACGGAAATCAGCCAGAGGCTTCGCCCTGGGGATGGGCCTGGGCGTGGTGGGGCACTGTCACATCTCCCCTAGGCCGTGTAAGTCTAGCTGTAATGTATTTCGTTTCATAAAACAGGCCTCAGCAAGACCGCATCGCAATTCCAGGACCCACAAAAATAGAAAAAGCTATTGAAATAATTTAGGAAGTTGATCATGAAATGAGAATGTGTAGGCTAAATCAGCTCAGACCAGAGTGCTACCTACGTACTGCACAACTGGACACTTCTAAATAACCTCTCTCTCTCTCTCTCTCTCTCTCTCTCTCTCACACACACACACACACACTTCTCTGCCAGGCCCAGGTTTGCGATGCCCAGGTGAGGGCTGGGGTCTGAGCACCTCACACAATCAGTAAAGGAGATTAGATTTTATTACAGGAGCCAAACTGCACAGGTGAACAGGGGTGAGCTCTCTCCTTCCTTTAATTCCTCCGTTAACTGGAAGGGCAGCGACAGGTGCCACCTCCAGGCCCCCACGGCCAGCCTCCCGCCCCCAACCCCACTAGCATCCCCTCCCACCCCTCAACTAAAACAGTTCCCTCCAGAGACAGGAGCCAATCACCTCCTCAGCCAGCTGAGCTCGGACCTCGACCTGCAGCACCTCCGATGCTGGTGACCCCCTCTCCTCTCCCTTGATGACCAGGACGTTCACTCTCCTGCTTTTCTCCCTTCCTGTCTCCATTGCCTGGCCCTCCACTCCTGTCCGCTTAAGTGTAGTTGTCAGTAACAGGTGATTATAAAAAGTAATAGCAGCTCTGATTTGTTGAAAGGATATTACATGCCTGGAAGTATGCCGAACACTCTATATACACCCTTCCATCTAATCCCCTCAACAACTCTGGCACTACCATTGTATAGCTGCAGCTCTCACATGCTGTGGCTTCCGTAGCCTTTTACAACTCTTAAACATAACTGAAGAGCTTTTATTAATGTTGATATACCCATTTATAGTTACCATATTAGAAATGAAAACTGAGAAATGTTTGACACAATGCACTGCACACAGACTCACGACATCATCACACATCATGTAGCTTCTCGAAAACTCCACAGTACCCTCGTGAGAGATGAGAGTAAAAACAGCAAATATCTTACTATGGGTGTGAAAACAGTTCTGACTTTGTAAACCCCCTAAAATAGGCTCAGTGAGTCCCTGTTTACAAAAGAAGAAACTGAGCCCAGGAGTAAAACCAACCTGCCCAGGTCACTCGGCCAGCTACCGACAGCTCAGTCTTAACCCACGTCATGCAGTTCTGCTATCCCACGCCTTCTTTCTTTACCATGGTCCTCCTCAGAGACAACGTTCACTGCCACCACAGCCGCTACCACCTTCAAGCGACCCACCTCCAAATATGCACTTGCAGAGCTGATAACTCACCTGAGTTCCTACTGCCTGCAGCCCCCACCAGCATCCTGAACCAACTCAACTGACCACCATGGCCCTCCACCCCGACAGGCTCATCCCACATCCTGACCTTGGCAAAGGTCATTCATCCACTTAATAGGGCCCCAAGCCTCTCAGTCATCTGACTCTTTGCCTCTCTATGTCCTACTGATTGGTCTTCAGAATGTCTCTTGCAAACGTAAAAGACAGGATATAAGATAGTTATACGTTATGCTGCTACACAAACAGGAAAAAAAGACTGGATTTAAATGCACCAGAACTTTAGGAGGGGTCATCTCTGGATCCGTGGAATTATGAGCGATTTTCAATTTGATTTCTTTGGTACACTTTTCAGCACACGTTTTTTACAAGCATACATTATTTTCACAATCAGAAAATACCATGAAGGTTTTTTCAGGGTTTTGTTTGTAAGTTTCATCCTTTGACTCGTCCTTTCCTGTTACTTACATCGCCAGCCTGGTCCAGAATCCCATCCCTACCAGTCATACTCCAGTTCTCTGAATGGTCTGCTGGCACTGGCCTCTGCCCGCTCTAAAGGACATCTGAGGTCTCAGGGTCTTGCACCCCAGAATATGGCAGGAAAGTCAGTGGGATAATAGCGCATAAAAGGCACTTAGCACAGCACTTAGGAAACAGTCAATAAATGTTCACTGTTGCTGGAATGCTGGTATTATTTCCCTACACTGCTATATTTCTGAAAAGCCATCAGCAGCTCCCAGTGCCTAATAATAGTAGCCAATATTTATAGAGCCCTTACTCTGGGGCCCAATACTGTTAGCAAGGGTTACTTCATTCAGTCATCATCTCAGCCCCACAAGGGGGGTCCTGTGAAGATCTCCGTCTTACGGGTGAAGAAACTGAAGCACAGAACACCAGAGTAAAGTGCCAAGACCCAGAGCTAGGAAGGTGCAGAGCCGGGATTCAAACCCAGGTCAGGCTTACTGTCCAGTAGAACTTTCCACGAGGATGGACATGATCTATCTGCCTTGTTCAATATGTAGCTACTGAGCATTTGAAATGTGACTTGTGCAACTAAGTAACTACATTTTACATTTTATTGAACAGTTAATTTAAGTAGCTGCATGCAGCCAAGGGCCAGCGCAGGACTGGAGTATAAAAGCCCAAACTCCCAAGCTTAACAAAGAAATGTCCTCACAACACCCTGCCCACCGACCTCTCAACTAATCCTTACACAAAGCTCCAGTTAGTCTAAGATCCCGGGTAACTGTACTCGGTGCCACCTGCCAGCCATCCCCACCCTCCTCTTATCTGAGTCTTCTGTACAATGGAGGGGCTTTAGAAATGAGAGTAAGAGAGACTTCAGCTCCAACCTGGACTCCACCGCGACCTAGCTGTGTGACCTCAGGTCTCTGAGCCCCTCATCTGCAGAATGCAGCCACTGTGCTAACTTCCAAAGATCACCAGCCAAGCACTTCACAGACGCTCTCTAAATGGTAGCTGGTTACACCCCTTCTTCGGGGCTCAATTCAAACCCCACCCTCTCATCCAAGGGACCCTGGGAAGCCCCGGAGACCTCTTCCTCCAGCTTCCAGAATCCCCTCACAGATTCTGTGTTATTTGCGTGTGTGGTGTGCCTGTGTCTCTCCTCTGCCACCAGTCCAGCCGTCCCCTGAGGCCGAGGGCTTCTGTCATCAGCGAGCCCGGGGACAACAAGTCACCAAGCAAAGGGCTCTGGAGGGAAGTGGAGCTGGCTCAGCCGCACTTTATTATCTGAGGGGTCTCAGTTTCCTGTCTGTAAAATGGGGGTGAAAAGACCTCCATCAGTGAGCTGGTGTGAGGGGGAAAGGAAGTTGCCAAGGTGAAGAAATGAGCACGGTGCCTGGTGCATAGGACCATCTCGACAGACACCTCCCACCCTTAACACGAGAGACTGGCGTCATCACAGACCCAAGAGGCTACCACTGAGCTATTTTCCCCAACACTCCTGCTCTTAAAATGGGAAAACTTCAGCAGAGTCTAAAGACATCAACTACAGTCAAACTACCACTGGCGTTTTTTTCTTTTGTTTTTAACTTGATTGACATGACAGCAAATTCTACCTGAGAGGCTGATCGGGAAGAGAAGCTGAGAACCCTCACAAATAGAAGGCCTGGGGCGGACCTGCCTTATAAGACGAGAAAGTACATTATAACGCTAACATCTGGCCTGTTGCCAGCACTCAGCAAATTTTTTTCTTTTTGGTAAAACATCTTTTAAATATGTGTTATGGAATAAAGGTACCATCATTAAATTCTAAAAGTAACAGTAGTAATAACAGCCAATCTTGGGGCTTCCCTGGTGGCGCAGTGGTTAAGAATCCACCTGCCAATGCAGGGGACACGGGTCCGATCCCTGGTCCGGGAAGATCCCACATGCCGCAGAGCGGCTAGGCCTGTGAGCCATGGCCACTGGGCCTGCATGTCCAGAGCCTGTGCTCCACAACGGGAGAGGCCACAACGGTGAGAGGCCCGCGTACCGCAAAAAAAAAAAAAAAGAAAACAGCAATAAGGTAGTGTTGAGGTTCAGGATGGGCCACCACAAAATGCACCTCCATGGCGTATTAATTGTTTTAAATTAAAGTTTCTTAAGAAACGGCCAATCCAACAGGGTCACTCTCACCCTCCTTTCTGTTTCCCTGAGAGCGGGAGAATCAATCTCCCATGTGAAGGGCACACTCCCTGCATCTGGAGGTAGAAGGACACCCTTACAGTCAAAAATAGGGAATTCGGAGCCTTGTTATTTCTTTAATTTACTACCCCAAGCCCAAACTCTGTTTAGGCTCTTCAATAATGGGGCACACAAAACCTAAGTTTCTCTGTCCTGTCAATTCCTTACAAATTTGGTTCTTTTTCTCCTGTTAAATCTTGGGTCAATTTTATTATTAGTCTAGCCACAAGAACTCAAGAGAGAAGCAGAGGGAGAAATTTCCTCCTCTCGGACAGTAGTAAAAACAAATTCATCACATGTTGTCCTTAATCAAGCACTGGGTGTTTCTTGCAAGGAGGACTGGTGACCGCAACAGGCTCCTCCTCAGAGTCAGTATTTCACCACACTGCCCCATCCTTCAACAGCCTGGCTGCAACGGCCAACCTCACCTCCCTATCACTCCAGGCCTTTCCTTCGGGCTGGTTGCTTCCTCTTCGCCTTCAGCGCCTGTACTCTTATTTACAATAGCCAAGACATGGAAACAACATAACTGTCCATTGACAGATGAATGGATAAAGAAGACATGACATATACACGTGTATATATATATATATATATATATATGAATATATGAATATTATTCAGCAATGAAAAAGGAAATCCTGCCATTTGCAACAGCAAGGATGAATCTTAAGGGTATTATGCTAAGTGAAAGAAGTCAGAGAAAGAGAAATACTGTATAGATCGCCCTTATATGTTGAATCTTAAAGAAAAGAAGCAACAAAAAACAAAATAAACAAAAAAATAACGTAGAAAAAGAAATCAGATGTCTGGTTACCCAAGGCAGGGGGTAGGGAATGGGAGAATTGGGTGAAGGGGGCCAAAAGGTACAAACTTCCAGCTATAAAATAAATAAGTCATCATGTACAGCGTGATGACTATAGTTAACACTGTTGGATAGTATACTTGAAAGCTGTTAAGAAAGTAAATCCTAAGAGTTCTCATCACAGGGGAAAAAAACATTTTTTTCTTTTCCTTTTTTTTTGGAAAACTACATGAGATGATGGATGTTAACTAACCTTATTGTGGTAATCATTTCACAACATATACAAGTCAAGTCCTTCTGCTCTACACCTGACACACAGAGCAATGCGTCAATTACATCTCAATCAAACTGGGGGAAAATATTTTTAACAACTTCCTTCAATCCTCCCAGACAACCAGCTGAAAATTCTTTCTCCAGTGTCAGTGACTTTTTAGATAACTTTTTTAAATTACATACACAAGTTTTCAATTATTAATTATAACACCACCAATGAGCAAAGTAAAAACTCAAACAGTAAAAGGAAAAAACAAAAAAAGAAGCCATCTATCTTCACCTGACAGACTCTTCATCAGCTCTCCTCCCCAGAGTTACCACTGTCAGGCTTCTTACGAATCACTCTATACAGGTATGGCCGTGTGTGTGCCTCTACGTATATACTTTTCAACACACACATTCACACAACTCTACTGTAGTAAGTGTGTATGTGGGTATCTTGCTTTTCTCACTTAATCCCCTATCTTGGAACTCTTAAGATCAACACATTCTTTTTTAAGTACTACAAAGCATTCTGCCAAATGAATAGGCAATCATTTAACAGATCCTCCATCACTGTACATTTAGATCATTTATGATTTTTTTGTTGCTGTTCCAATGATGATGCAGAAACATCCTTACACATACTTCTTCGTAGGTAGGAATTTAATCCATAAAATAAAATCTTAGAAATGAAATTCCTCAACCAAAGAGTTTTATAAACCTCTAATCTTGACAGCTACTGTCAAATTTCCCAGCATGGAAGTCTCAGAGGTCTTGATCCTTTATGACTCCATCACCAACACTCAATGTTCAGTTAATATTCACCAATCTCACTAGTAAAAAATGGTTTCTTATGGCCATTATAACTTGGAAGTCTTTCCTTATGAGTCAGGCCAAGTACTTTTGGTTGGCCAATTGTATATGTCTTTCTATTTCACTCCAACTTCCAGATCACTGTCTCCCCATGAAACTGCTCTTTGGAAGGCTACCAATGCTCTTGTCTCCAAGAGCAAGGACCTCATCTTACTGGCATCCTCAGAGCACCATCTTGGCAACATCTGACAATAACCACCACCACCTCCTTCGGGAGACCCTTCTCCTTTCCTGCCATGACCATTTGCTGTGCTGGTTCTCCTCCATGAGTTGCAAGCCAATCTTCTCCCTGGAATCCTAAAGAGAAGCATATCCCAGTGTCCAATCCCTGAATCCCTTTTCTTCTCACTGTAAACACTGTTTTTTTAAAATCTACTGAATATCTGTGCTTTATACATAAAAGTAAGATTTTCTCCTGCTGAGAAATTCCTCCTCACTATAACATTCTTAAACTGTCATCCACGTGCAAAAGATTTCCAAATGTCAATCCTCAGATCACCTAAGACCCATGTTTCTTACAGTCTACTGAACACCAGCAAAGAGATGGATGTCCTTCCCACACTTCGGACAGTGAACAGGGTCAACACCTCGGACAGCACTCATCCTGTGCTAGATGCTGTCCTTGTACTTGACACTTACCGCATCTCCTATAACTTTCAAACGCAAGAGAGAATGCACCCACCTGACCGTCCACCTTCCCCAAACCTCTTCTACCTCCTTGAGCATCAAACCTCAGTTAATGACTCTGTGTTCTTCCCCTTTCCCCTCCTTCTCACCCAATGAACTGCCAAATCCTGTCAATTCTGCCAGCAGACTGTCTCCGTGGATCTTTCCAGGCTTCCCATCTCCACCTATGGCCAGACTACTTCCTTACCTCTTGCCCTAATCCTGATGCCACCACAAGAGTTCTCTGCTGAGAGCACAGACATCATCACATCCATCTACCTGGCCAAAGCACGTGGCTTTTGGACACGTTTCCCGCCTTCTCTCCACATACCTGGGCTTCGGGCCTACACTGTCAAGGCATGCACCGGTAGCATCCCTCCCAACCCACCCAGGGTTTTATGAGAGTCCCACTAGACTGTAGTCCCTCCCTCACCAGAGAGACACTCAACAGACCTCATTTACCTTGTCCCACAGACAGCACCCAGCACAATGCCCGTGCATTTGGTAGGCGGCACTTAATAATTGTTTTCTAAAGCTACTCAATACAATCTCGTAGCATGTGCTCCAAAACTTCTTTATTTCAAAGAAGGAAAGGAACGTCGATATACATGTAAATCCAAAATAAAGAACAATCTTTCAAAAACATCTCAATGACTCTGGGGTCCATTTGTCTTGTAGGACTGAATATACATAGAAACCTACGTATTTTCTTAGGACTTACAAAAAAGTCAAACTCCTTCCCTAAAAAGCTTTAGAGATAACTTAAAAATCACAAAAGCACTGGTCTCCAATAGTTATAAACCAGAATAATGATTCCCTATCTGCCAACAGAAAAACAGATTCAGATGAGTCAAAGAAGGCTCCGGCAATCTCTTGATTTTATGATCTTCTGATGACCTCCAAAGTTGATACAAAGAAAATAGCAAAGGCCATATGGTAAGTCAAATGTCCAACTTGACTGAGAAGCCAATAAAAACAAATGGCCTTGTGTGAACTGCTCCTATCAATTGGGAAGGACACATCCCATTTAGATCTACTTCATTCTTTAAAGTTCTTTAAACCAATTTAAAAAGCTAACTTTTGTAAAGCCTCTTTGTAAACTGATTATAAAGTAGTCACCGAAAAGCAAACTATTCCTCAGTGAACGCAAAGTCAAATCATTCTGAAAAGCATTACTTCGTAGAAACATACAAGATTAAATTCTAAATGTGTTTATAATTCCCCCCCAGCTGTTAACAACAGCATATTTCAAACACGTGTACTTAAGTGTCCTTAATTTTTTTTTCCAGGAAACAAACGTTTTTAAAGTTTTGCCATCCACTCTTTAACCTTAAGAACTGCTAAACTACTGATTAGAAGTTAGGGTTCAAGCTCAGGGAACTGAAATCACTTCTTCTTAAGAGTTGAAAAAAGTAACACTGATAACAGAGAACTTCTGAGTTGGCATAATTGGGGGGACTTCGCCTAACAGCTCTGGTGCCCTCAAGACCACGCTCATGGATTTACACCCTCGTGAAACTGTTCCCTTGATGTTTTTTTGAAGAGAGAAGAAGCAAACTTCTTCAAATTAATGGGACCTGGAAGAGTTAACAGGAATCTCCTCCGTGGCCTCGTGAACTCTCTACCCCCCAGGGCCCCTCCAGGGCAGTGTGAAAGGAACAGCAAAGCGTCAAGTGGTCCAGGCCCCCAGAGGCCACAGCCAGGGCCCAGTGGGCCGGAGACCGGCTCTTGACACGTAAGTCCAGGCTGGCCTTGGAGGGGAGCTGGAGACCAACTTCCTCCGGGTGAGGACGCCTCAGAGGGCCGCCTGCGCCCCGCCCTCCTACTCACCTGCGATTCATGGGCCGGACCCTCACGGCCACCTTGACCGATGCCATTGCTCATCGCGGCCCGGACCACGCGGGTTCCCACCTGCCCAGCGTCCCGCGTCTGCCGGCGGCTCCAGACACTTGGCCCGCGGCTCCCGCCCACTTCCCCCTCTGCCCCCGCCCCTCCGCTCCCGGCCGGACCCGGCGGCCCGCGTCGGCCCCACCTGCCCTGCCACTGAGCATGCCCAGAGCCGCTCCTGCCCGCGTGATCCGCGCCCCGGGCTTTGGCGGCGCCCGGGAGGCGCGGAGGGGCGGGGCCGGGTTGCCTAGGCGGGGCCTGGAGCACGGAGGGGCGGGGACAGGATGCCCGAGCGCCGCCGCCTGCGGTCGACAAATCTAGGCAGATCAAGTGGACTGGGAACGGGGATGGAGTCATTTCAGGGAAGCTTAAAACGCAACCTCATTCCTTTAAAAACTGGGGAGGAGGAGGAAAACGAGGAGTTCACAGTAATTTAGGGCCAGCGCAAGGACTCCAATCCTGGGGTCAGATCACCAAAAACAGTTTTTCGGCCCTTAACAAGGACCTGGCTTTACCCCACTGTACAGGTGTTAGCTCATGCGATTTACGGAGCAAGAAACTGAAGCACAGAGATTATCACAGCTTGATAGTGGGCAGCTCCTCAGGTCCTCTCTGCTACTCTAAGGCTGTCCGAGCGCGTGTGCTCTGGAACCCTAAATTCAGGGATACAGAGAAATGAAAATAAAAAGGGTACTGGAGGTTTTAAATGTGGGCGAGAATGGCTATATTGGCTGAAATCAGATCTTAATTGGACCTTTTCCACACTTACGTTACAGTTTAGTAGTTTTAAACTTAAAGGAGTTTGGGATGGGGACGACCCTCTCCTCCGGGCCTAGGGTTTCTGGGAGAAGCGAGGTCCGACCCCGTTTCTTGTCGGGAGGCCCCGTCCCCGCCGCCCTCTGCCGGGAAATGCATATTCATTCATTCAGTCCGTCAAGCATGAATGCATTCGGGCATTCTTTCACACACACTCAGTGGCCCACCTGTTAACTGCGGGCCACATTAACCAAGGCATCAGCTCTGCCTTCCTCCTGCTGCCCCAATCTGGGCCGCTTAGCCCACCCACCCCAACCCCAGTACCCCACGCTTCCTGCCTCGGTTCCCACAGCTGCCCCCCACCTCGGGTGGGCGCAGGAAGGCCCACTGAAGGCAGTGCCCATACTCAAGATCCACTGCGCCCCCATGTTCCTAACGGGGCCACAAAGGGATGCTCTGCCCTCACCCTCTCCCCGCCGGTATTTCACGCCCACAAGGGCAACCAGGAGCTGCTGGCAGCGTCCCTAGTTCTAAGGAAGGCGGCCCGACTGGGTCGGAAGGGCTACTCCCCCAGCAAGCCAAGCTATAATGGAGGCCGCAAGAAGTGGAGGTTGGACTTCTGGGTTTGAGCCTCAGCTCCAACACTAGCTTTGGGAGGCGTCCAGTCTGCATTACTGGGCATCTCTGAGGCTTTTGCTTTATCTACAAAACAGGAACAACTCCTTGGAGTTGGTTCATGCTTTAAGTGAAATGATGTCTGCAAACATGTAACCCACTCAGACAAGGAATCGTCGCATCAGCTTCCCTAGAACCCCGAGGCTGAGCCGGAAATCAGCAACCACGTGTTCCTAGAGCCGGGAGAACCCCGGCTTCTCCCCCTTGGGGGGCGCGGAGCTGGGTGCGGATTTGACCACCGGGCTACGGGGAAATCAGGAGCGCCGGATTCTGGAGCGGCCCGGGCATGCGCGGTAGCGGCGGGAGGGTTAAAGACGCCGTTAAGGAGCTTGCGCGGCGCCCCGGCTGCCCGGGCAGGGGCGGGCCCCGCCTTATATGGGAGCTGCGCCGGGACAAACTCCGCGGGCGCCCTTCCCGGAGGGCGTGGCCCGACATCTCGGTGAGCCACCGTCACCCCTGTTCACGACCACCCTATCCGGGTCGGGGGCCTCAGCGCACAGAACGTGAGAGGGCCCCAGAGCCGGCAAAGCCAGCCCAATTCTTAAAGACGGCAAATTACACAAACTTTGTAGGAAGAGTTCTAGTTTTACTCATTAAAGCGATTTTCTGTGTCTGGGGCTTTATTGGTTGGTAGTTTGGAATGTTTCAGCATTCATTCATTCATTCATTTTTCCAACATCCTATACTTGCCTATGAGCCCTCTGTCCCTTCGTGACTTTGCCATTTGACAAAACAGACCATCGCAGTCCTGCAGACACTTTAGTCCCACCTACCACTCCTGGAGCTTTTGAATATGATGCAGTAAGTCTGCAACTCACGCCGGGCAGGACGGAACAGAGACTTGGCCAGAGAATATTCTTAACCGAGAGTGAAAGAAGTCTCTGAAAGGGCAGATTAATTACAAGGTAGAGAGTTGGCTAGTCTTCTCAAACGTTAATGTGCATGCTTCCAAGTACTTTGCAAACGTTAACGCTTATACAAATCACCTGGGGAATCTTGTGAACTTGCAGATTCTGATTGGGCAGTTCTGGGGTGAAACCTGAGATGCTGCATTTCCAACAAACTCCCGGGATTGTGGTTGCAGCCGGCTGCGACCCACACGTAGGGGAGCGAGGGGTTAGTGATCTCAAAAGAGTGTGGAAGCTTTGAAATACTGATAGTGGAAAACACTCACGTGTCTCCATCTGGGATCCCAGGGGTCAGTGGAAAAATTCAGGGGTCCACATCAGTTGTGTATCCCGGCCTAACAGCCCCAAATTTAGCGGCTTAAAAGAAAAACCACTTATTATTTCTCACGGTTCTGTGAGGTTCAGTTAACCTGGGCTAACGGGTCTAGGGGCTGGAGGTTGGACTCAATTGGGATTACTGGGAAGCCTGTGCTTCGTCCTCTTTCTCATCCTCAAAAAGGTTAGACCGGGTTTCTTAGTTGGGTAAAGAAGCCTTCCAGGAGGGCACACCCAGTGGCTCTGTTGAAGCTCAGTTTGCTGATTTCCCATTGGTCAAAGGCAGCAAGCCCCACATGGGTGTGGCAGGCGGCACCCACCAGGAAGGAGCAGGTATTCATGGGAGCCACTAAAGTTACAAATCTGACAGAAGATCCATGAACTTGGATGAGAGGGAAAAAAAATTACATCTCTAACATAAAATATATTAACTTTAGTAATACCAGAGATTTTGACACCTCTAGAAATTAAAGATATTTTCCTGTTAAATTATAATTGTTGCAGCTTTCTAAAATTGTTAAAAATCATTACTTTGAAATTATGGTAGACATTAGACTGACACTAAATCTTGTAATTTAATATAACCATGTGTTACTCTATCACAAATTTATTTTTCTTATATCTTGCTCACTGTATTTCATTATAATTGATTTTCCTTCCCAACCCATGTATTTTATTTTTTGCATTTAATAATGTTATTCTGAAAATGTTGCTTTCACCTGACAACCAAAAGGGTCCAGGGCACAAGAGCATTTAAGAACCTACAATTTGGACATTCATTTGGGTGAATGAAAGGCATTTCTATTTTCCAAAAAAAGATTGAATGGTGATGGAAGGAAGAAAAGATTCTGAGACCTAGGTTAAAACCCAAATAGTATTAAATGAGAATGGAGTATTAATCCCATCACCATTAAGGCCTGTGTGTGTGTGTGTTTGTGTGTGTGTGTGGGTGTGGGTGTGTGTGTTGGTTTAAATTTGTTTGCTTGTTTTGATGTAGCTTATTTGGGTCTTATCTGGGGCTTATTTATTGTTGAATTTTTTTTCCTGATGTTTAGCAATCTCATTACTGCCAAATAGTTGTGAGTGATTTAAACTCCCTGAGACTTAGCTCCTTCATTTCAAAGTGAGAAAGCACTGAAATAGAATGTTCACTCCGCCTCAAAATATTTGAATCATTTTGAAATACCATTATCAGGAAAAAAATACCATATTCCTATCAGCTATATGTACAGTTATATATTTTTCCTCCAGCCCCTAAGGAATAAAGTTGATTTACACTCTCACAAGTACGACTTTTTAAAAACCTTGATAAACAGCAGACTGGCACACTTAAATTGGAACAAAGAATATACTGACATCTCAAAAACCCATCTGTTTTCCTACGTGCAAGTACTGACCTCAAGCATTATATCACACAGTACACTTATTATCATCACGTGGGAGTACCTTATGTCATAGGACTTAAGTTGAATTTCAGAGGTATGAAGTGAGCCAATAAACTAAGTATTCTGGTTTTCAAACAAATGCATAATCACATCAGAGACAGAAATCATAGACATCCGATCCAAGCACAAAACAATTTTCACGTTCTAAGTCATAAAATTTTAAAGTAAATTTAGGATCTCCTAAAATACTAAATATTAAAAACAAAGGTAACTTGAAAAAGTGTACTTTGGAGCCCGAGAGAGAAACCTGAACTCCAAAGTAACAATAAAGATAATCATGAAAGTCATACATAGTAATTTGCCGCAAAGCTATAGGCAGGTAACTATGAGCGGCAGCTTTCTTTTACAGCAGAAGTGAATGAAGAAATCACAGCAGATTCAATTTAATAGAAGCTATCACCCTAAATCACAGTCATTTTATATACCAAAAGACAGAAGACGGATTGTTTTCGATTGCTTTTAACTAGACCTATGGTCACAAAGAGTTCAGAATAGATGGACTTTATCGAGTCTGTGGAAGCATTTCAACTTCTTCAGAATGAGAAACCACATTTAGTTGGAGGGATGGGGAAAAGTTTCACAGATGAATTAGTTGTGGAGACAAGCCTTGCAGGAGGGCTGGCATTTGAACCTCAAGATGGATGAGGAGCTGACTTTTGAGGCAAAGAAATGCCTTGAACAAGTATTCAGAGATGGGAAATCAAGGGTCCTGCCGCAGGAATAGTGAGGAAGCCTCTTTACCTAAAGCCGTGTTGGAGGTTTAAAGATAGTGATACATTCTCTCCACCTGTTCTTGTACTTGGCACTTTGTAGTGACCTTCCATCAGGGATGGAGGCTGTTTCTCCACCTGTTTAATATGGCCAGCCTTGTTACTTGCTTTCTCCCATCAAATGCAGCAGAATTAACTTTGTTACTTCCAACCTAGGCTTCAAAAGGCCTTACGTGCTTTCACTCTCACTGCGGGGATCTTGCTGCTGTCATATGGAAGCAAGCTCAGGCTAGCCTGCTGAATGATGGCATGACCAGTCAAACCCAGTGCCACAGCCAATAGCCAACCAACCACCAGACACGGGAGTGGGGCCACCTTGCGCCAGCCAGCCCCTGCCAATTCGAGAGCTGATCACAGCCTTATGAGAGCAGCCCAGAACGACAGAGCCTGTCCAGACCAGAAGAACCACCAAGCTGACCTGTAGGCAGAAGGGGATCAGAATATGCCACCCCGAAATATGCCACTGTGGCATGAGAATTATTGCACTCTGAAGGCAATTAAAAAGACACCAACACAGAAAGAGCTCTTTGCCCTTCGCCATAAATTTCCCTTTGTGAATGTGCTCTCCTCTCCCCCATACCAAGAGAAGAATAACCCTTATTACTAGAGACAGAAAGTCAGCAAACCCTCACTAAACGAATCTTTATCTTCCATTCCTTTCCCCCATATATTTATCTTCCCACAATTTATAACCACTAGAAGACCAGAACCCTTTTCTTTTGTGTAATGACCTCTCCACGATGTATCGCACTTTGTTAAAATAATAAGCTCCCAGCCCTGACCGCTTTCGGGAGTTTTCATTCCTTTTCTGTGATGCCCTCCGTGTGCATACAATATAAACCCTTTCTTCTGTTCATTTTTATTTTGTCAGTTTAATCTGCACACCCCAGGTTATCAGCTTAAGAGGGTAGAGGAAAAGGGTCTGTTTCCTTGCTGACAAGATTCATTAGCACTAAACCAACGGTTGTTGGTTAAGCCATTTGGTTTAGGGTACGTGTGTGTAATCGCTTGCATCCAAATACATCCTATCTTATCTAATGAGAAAGGTTTTGGATGGATAGGACCATTCAGGAGCCTTGTTAATCATGTAGAAATATGAGGGACATAAAAATTACCTCTGAGCTGGGGCCCTAATCAAGGGCCTTTGGAGTTGTTGTTTGAAGCTGAAAGTCTTTAGGTTCATTTCTTACATTACACATGAGGAGATCAAGGCTCAGACAGGCAACATGACTGCGGACACCACTTTCCCCATTGCCCACTCCCTCAGGAACTTAAGTCAATGAAGCCGATTCATGGAAGAACAGATGCGCTCTGAACACATTGTCGGCATTCCCACCGCCATACTGTGCGCCCAGCAGAAATGCCATCTCCTCTCCTCCTCTCCTGGGTCCACTTCTCCCTTTGAATTTTACCGTCCCCAGTCTTCCCCCACTGCACCATCTCAGGGCAATTGCTCCCTCTTCCAAATGCTTTATAACACGGTCAGCACCACTCACTTGTTACTCACTGGAGAAATTTCAACCTTGGTTTTCTGTGTCACTCTTCCAATCCAATTATAAATCCTTGAAGGGTAAAGAGCAGATCTTATAGTTGTCTGTAATTCCAGTAGTGCCAGATTATCATATGTTAACATTGACACTTAGCAAAACCAATAAACTCATTACACTGTTCTGTTTCTGTAGATGGCCAGTATATAAATATGAATTTCTATGTGATGATTCTTTGGCCCATTTTTGTCCTTTTCTGTTCCTCTAACCGGGTCATAACATAAAGGTTATGCCCTCTGTTACTGTCAAGCTTAATTAAACCCATTATGATTCATTAACCCCTGTGCTTGCTTTGTAATTAACATTGATTAACACAAACAAGTACAAAATAGGCCATCAGCACTTTCCAAAAGTGCTGATGACAATTATATTGGTAATTCAATATAGTCTAGAAGATGATGGGATAGTGATATGCACTCCCTTCACATAAGGAGACAAATATGCTACCACACAGATCTAGCCTAGAAACAAAACAGTTTGTTCATTGGATTCACCTGATTAAACCTTCACCCTGTGAACCCACCTATGACGGTTGAAACCTTGGGTAGAACTGCTGAACGCACAGATCCAAGTAACTTACTTCATTGCATCACTGGACCAAAAGAGGGAAGCGTTTCAAAGCCAACAGAAGGATGGCAGAGTCACCAGTCACGGCAAAGCAGCCCCAAGGTTTATGACAGACAATTTGAGGCCAAGATCACATAAGCCCTGGATAAGTCCAGGGCTTGATAGAAGCAGGTTGAAGTTTCACAGCAATAAGTGTCCAGCGACCTTGCATCCCAAAAGCTCTGAGTGACTAATTACTTGAAAATAAACTATCTGCCTATCCAGAATATAAAATACAAACAAAACAAAACAAACAAACAAAAAAAAACCCTGCATTCTAATATATCTAAGACTGTGTTTAAGCTCCCTTTCTCTCTGATCTCAGAGGTCAGGGATGTATTCTTGGCATCCAGGTTAAGAGGAAGCCACCACGCTTACCCGTGACTCTAGTCAACAGCCAGTGGTGCTGGGCAGAGTTGAACTTTTGCATATTTGCAGGAATAAAGTTAGGTTGTTTAGGAGCTGCAGCAGTTTTTGTTCTGTACAAAATAAGTAACTGGGACTCTGCCCCACTGCCCTCCAGGGAAGGATTATCAGAACTGAAACCATCCAAATCAATGGGCCCTGTGCAGATGACTTCATAAGGGGGCCATGGAGTTCTTACAGCTCTCTGTTACTGCTGTGGAAATCATTCAAACCCTAAAAGGGGTGTTAGTTCAAAATAAGGTGTTTCAAAGTCGTTACTGAAAGAGTTGTAATGTTCATGAATATCCCTGAGACACTGTGACTTCTGTATACATGTACGGCTCATCGAGAAAAAAACTTGCCTGATGAAAAACATGGAGAATTTGCCGAAGTTCATATAGCTTCTAAATATGGAAACTGGAGTCTGAACCCAAATGTGTGTGTCCTCAGAGCTGGGCTTTCTCTTTTTCTACCCCTCCTCCCCAGCAGAGGATGTGTTGGAGAAAGTGCTAGAAATGGAAAAGCAGCTGTCAGAAGCAGAATTCAATAGAGAGAAAAGCCACAAACACACATTGATACAAAGGGTCAGCCTTAAGCAAGACAGTGACATTGGTGACATTTGTCCTGGTGTTCACAACCTTCCTGCCTGCTATTATCAGACATCATATTTGGGGTGTTATATCCATGCCAACAGGGTTGTAGAGAGTCATTTAATCCCCCCCATCCCTCTCTCTTTCTCTCCTAACTATGTTAGAAAGAGAGAGAGAGACTACAGACCCAAAATGGAGTCACTTGTGCTAAGCCCCATGTCACCGAACCGAGATTTAAAATCTAACTTAAGGGACTTCCCTGGTGGTCCAGTGGGTAAGACTCCATGCTCCCAATGCAGGGGGCTCAGGTTCGATCCCTAGTCAGGGAACTAGATCCCACATGCCACAACTAAGAAGCCCGCATGCCGCAACTAAGAAGCCTGCGTGCCCCAACTAAAGATCCCGCGTGCTGCAACGAAGATCCAGCGTGCCGTAACTAAGACCCTTTGCAGCCTAAATAAATAAATAAATATTTAAAAAAAATAAAACCTAACTTAATCACAGTCTCAGCCTCCCCCAGGAATGGAATCTTAAACCAATCCATCTGGAATTACTGGTCAGCACTGGTGAGGTAAACTGCTTGATAGACCCCTGAGGCCCCCTAAAATAAGGTGACCTTGCCACAAACAATCAGCTCTTTGCTAGTGTAACTTCCTTGTCATGACCCCTTTTGCCTAGAAAGCCTTCCATTTTGTACGGCTCTCTGGAGCTCCATCCTTTCCTCTAGAAGGGATGCTGCCCGATTCATGATTTGTTGAATAAAGCCTATAAGATCTTTATAATTTACTTGGTTAATTTTGTTTTTTAACAACTATGACACTTTTTTCTTCTTCATTCATTTTTTAAAATAAGATATAAAATACATTCAGTGGGGTACGTAAAGTATACAAATCTTAAGTGTACAGCTCAATGAATTGTTTCATACATGTACATCCATGTAACCCCCATGCAGATGAGAGTCAGAACACTTGATGGCATCCCAGAAATCCCTGTCAAGCTACAGGCTTTTTATCTGAAAGTCAGGTTTAGTGAGGTATCATTCTCATACAGTAGTATTTTCCCCTTTTTGTAGGCGGTTCTATGAGTCTTGAAAATGCATATTGTTTTGTGGCTACCAATAAAATCAAGACATAGAACTGTACCATCACTCTCCCCCCACCAAAAAAAAAAAATTTCCCCTCTGCACCTTTGTAGCAAATTCCTCCCTCCTTCTCCAACCCCTGGCAACCACTAATCTGTATTCTGTCCCTAGAGTTTATCTTTTCTAGAATGTCTTATAAATGGATCATACAGCATGAGTCTGACTTCTTTCACTGAGCATAATACATTTGAGATTCATCCATATAGTTGAGTGTATCATTAGTTCCTCCCTTTTTATTCCTGAGTAGTACTTAATTATACCACATTCCACAAAGCCATTCATCAGTTAAAGGACACTTGGGTTGTTTCCAGTTTTTTGACAATTATGAATAAAGTCACTATAAACGTTCACATACAGGGTTTTGTGTGAATCTAAGTTTTCATTTCTTTCGGGTAAACACCCAGGAAATGTATTTCTTGGTCTATGCTAAGTACGTGTTGAACTTTATTACATTTTTTTTTTTTTTTTTTTTTTTTTTACGCGGGCCTCTCACTGTTGTGGCCTCTCCTGTTGCGGAGCACAGGCTCCAGACGCACAGGCTCAGCGGCCGTGGCTCACGGGCCCAGCCACTCCGCGGCATGTGGGATCTTCCCAGACTGGGGCACGAACCCGTGTCCCCTGCATCGTCAGGCAGGCTCTCAACCACTGCGCCACCAGAGAAGCCCCTTATTACTTTTTTAAGCCGAAAGTTTTCCAGAGAGCTGGTACCATTTTGCATTCCCACCAGCAATATAGGAGACTTTTAATTGCTCCATTTTCCCATCAGCACTTGGCATCACCAATTTTTTTTAAGTCACTTTACTAGGTATGCAGCACAGATTTTTGAAGTTGAGCAAACACGTTCACAGACTTTATTGCTGTCTTCACAGAAGACTTAAAATCAATCTAAAACATCTAACTATATATATATATATATATATATATATATATATAGGAGCTACTTGGCTGCATGCTAATCAGGCAGTTCATATTAATGATCCTGACTGGAATTACCTGTACTCAATCAGTCCAGTTTTGATTAGTTTGTTTATACCTCAAGCAGCATCCATGGCAATTCCCTTAGCACACTTGCTAAGGGCAAGAGTCCTGTATCTTACTTGCCACTGCCCTGCAGGTGATGCCTAAATGTTAGGGCTCCTCACTTCCTTTGGCATCTTTAAAACACTTTACAACCTAGCTCTAATTGCCTTGTTTATATGTGTTTTCTGTACCCAGAAAATGAAACATCCCTCCAGCTTCTACTTTCAAGAATATATCTATCAAAAACACCCTAAGATGGAGGAAGGAAGAAAAAAAAAACATACTTCATTGCAGCAGTCACACTCAGGAGATTGCTAGAGAATTCAATCACTTTCCTGCTCTGCCTTCAATATGCACAGACCATACGTTGTTATTTTCTAGAAGTAACCGAGGATGATTCTTCCGACCTGGGCAGAAATCACACGTAGTCAGAACATGGTCCTCTCAGATCTGTCACACAAATTCCTCCCTGGCCTGTTGCTTCTCTCTGGATCTCACTGCTAATACCTTATTCATTTGCATCCGTCCACCCCATCTGCTGGTTCTAATGCTGTGCTGTCAGCAATTAGCCTGTGATGCATGTGTTACCTCCTACACATTACGTATGTCCCTCCCCTCCCTCTGCCCCAGCGATTTCCATCTCTCTGCCTCATCCCCAAACAGGAACAAATAGACATCCTCAGCTGCATCTTCTCATTTTTTCTAAATCATATTACTTATTGTAAATAGATAATACATACACAAAGGATAAATTCAAAATGTACACAAGGGGCATAGAGCTTCAAGTCTCTTGCTCCCTGGTTCCCCAGTTTCCTTGCTCAAAGGCAACTACTGTTACCAGTGTCTTGTGCCCTTGCAGAAAGAGCTAATCTACACATCGACAACATACAGTCTAGCGATTTTTATTCTTTGCAGAAATGGTAACAATTCATAACACTTTTTGCACTTTGCTTTTTTCACATAAAACATGTATCTTGTAAAACATTTCACCTCAGCATACCTGCATATACTTCTGTGTGTACCTCAGTGGATTTGCCTCATTCTTTAAAAGAGTTGTTTAATGTTCAATGTTGTGTATGTTCCATAATTTATTTTACCAAAGTCTTTTATTAAATATCTAAAATAATGACTTAGTGGCTTAAACAAGATAGAAGTGTGTATCATGAAAAAAGATGAGCAGAGTTAGGTGGCTCAGGGCTGGTGTTGGTAACCACAATCTCAGAGACTGAAGGTCCTTCTATCTGGTTGTTCCTCTCTTCCTAGCTCATGGTTTTCTACTTGTGTTTGAAGGTGGCTGCTTGAGCTCCAGCCTTCACGACTGCATTCCAGCCTGAAGACCAACATGCTCCCTGTCAAGAAGGATACTTCCCAGCTCACAAAGTCCTTTCACTTACATCTCAGTTTCCAAAACCTGTCACAAAGCTACATCTAGCTGGAAGGGAGGATGGGAAATGTCATCACAACCCAGGGAGTCGGTGGAAAATTTGGGGTTCTATTAAGAAAGAAGGAGAGGAGAATGGATATCGAGTTACAACAATCAGTTTCTGTCCCAGAATTGTTGCCACTCTTCTAACTCATACATTTGCTGCCGAAGTATGTATCTTTGTGAACATTCTATTTCACACTATGCAGGAGGATCTGTAGAATTTCTAGGTCGCATGGTGTGTGCATTTTTATTTTCATGGATATTACCAATTGCCATCCATTGGCAAAGGAACAATGCACACCCGTACCGACACTTTGCGATAGGGCCTGTTCCCCCACATCCTCAACAATTCCACGTCTGCTCACATTTTTTTTATTTTTTGATCTTTACCAGGATGATATCTAAAATACAGTACTCCTAATGGTCTTAATTGGACTTAATAGCACTTTCTCTTATTTTTAGTGAAGCTGAGTACTTTTTCGAATGTCCAGGCGTCATTTGTACTTCCCTTAACTCAACTGTTTCCATTGTTTGCCCACTTATTTATTGGATCATTTCCTTGTTACTCCATAGAAATTCTTCATAAGTTGTGGAAATTACATTTTTCAGTAGTATACATGATGAATATTGTTTCATAGTTTTGACTTTATTGTTTTTATTTTCATGACTTTTTTTTTTTTTTAACCAGAAGTAAGCCTTTATTTCCTTGTTTCACAAGTAAAGCTTAGCTGAGTTGGTTGCTTTCTGGTGATTAGTCAGAGGGATCAAATTCCATATCCTCCTTCCAATCTGACTCTTCCTTTGCTACACACTTGGCTGGGGCTGGCACAGCAGCCACAAATAGAGATGCATCAGCCCAAAGGCCTTGACTTTCGCAGCAAGTGGTAAGGTATAATCAGCTTCCACAGACCAAGCCAGGACTGCTTGGACCTGCTGATGACAGAATGTGTTACCGATGCAATAGGCGGGCAATCAGTCTGCTGACATATGCTGGCGACACTGCGGACACCCTCCAGGAAGCAAGAACAGTTTCCTCTGTGCTGTCAAGGACCTGGGGGCTGTTGATGATAGATCATGAGCCTAAGAGAGAAGGGCTGATGTTCAGCATGTTCGTCAGTGTGGTTTCACGGCTTCTCCCTTTGTTTCCAATCTTCATAATTAGCTGCATATCATTTCAATGGTGATTCTTTTTTAACATTGTCAAACTGATCCGTTTTTAAAAATGCTTTTGAGTTCTGGGACATTCTTAGGAAGGTACTTTCCATACCAAAATCATAAAATAAACTCTTCTGTGGTTTTCTTTTTCATACTAATAATAATTACGAAGAGACTCCAACTTGATTTATTTTAACATGACTCTGGTTATCCTGACCCCCGACCCATCCATCTTCCCCCACTGATTTGATAGCTTGTCTACATCTCAAAGGAAGATAGCAGTTCTTCTTCACTTAAAATGGATACATCTTAATTCCACTTTCTGTTTTATATATCCTGTACTGTCATTGATATTATTTACTACATTTCAGAGTTACACTTGGCAGTTGTATCCAGTCTGCAATGAGAAGAGTCAAGCACTCGGACTCATCTGCTCACAGCCTAGATTCCGAACCATACCATGCGAAGCGGTAGACTGTTGATGGGGAAGGAATTCAGGCTTTACAGGTTTTTATAGGCTGACTTGTGTCCACCCCAAATTCATTTGTTGAAGCCCTAATGCCCAGTACCTCAGAATGTAACTGTATTTGGAGAGAGGGCCTTGAAAGAGGTAATTAAGTTAAATGAGGTCACACGGGTGAGCCCTGATCCTACATGACGGGTATCCCTATAAGAAAAGGAAATCGGGACACAGACAAACCCAGAGGGAAGACCACATGATGACACTGGGCAGAGACGGGCGTCTACAAGCCAAAGAGAAAGGCATCAGAAAAAACCAACACTGTCGACACCTTGACCTCAGACTTTCAGCCTCCAGAACTGTGAGAAAATAAATGTCTGTTGTTTAAGTCACCCAGTCTGTGGTACTTTGTAATGGCAGCCCTAAGGAACTCACACAGAGGTACACAGAGCTGGCTGAATCAAATAGGAGTCTTCGGCAGCAAGTCATAGACGTTTATCAGAGCTACGGTCTTAGGTCGTGTTCCCTGGGCTCTGCGATAGGGATCTGCATTCAGCAGGTGGACTGAGAGTGGTCACAGGTGTCACACCTGTGAGGGAGTGAAGGCAGCAGGGAGAAGAAGTTGAACCGTAATTGCAGCAGAAGCCTCAGTTGATCCGACGGGGAGCTCTGGACCTGAGATGGCCTTGAGGGTTGTCCAGATTGAGGCAAGGGGGCTGGGTCTTTGTACTCCTGCAGGCTGCCCCCTGGACAAGGTCTCCAACCAGGTGAGGGGGCTCTTTGTGGCCGAGGGCAAGTGCTGGGAGGGCCTCAGCTGTGAGTCATCAGGGCCAGCGCTGCTGTGGCCCAGGGGAAGGGATCTGACGGTGCACTCCTGCATCCTCCTACCTCTGCAGAAGGGAACTTCACAGCTCGGAGAGGCAGCCTGAAGGAGTAGCCCTCAGGAAGGACTGGCCCGGAGTGGCCTGGAGAGTTCGCAATGCAGGAACAAATGGAATAGTTTCTCCCGGCAGCAACTGCTGGGATGAATCGGCCCCAACCATTGCTGTGCCATTCCTTTCAGGATTCAGATTCATAGGAGACAGAGTCTACTTAACGACTTTGATCACCTACTTGCCAGTTGGGCAGAGAAGGGCGTGGCCCCTTGACTGACAGTCACCGGAAGTCTTCACAACATGGGGGAAGGCTGTTTCCAAAAAAAGGACAATTGCAGTGTCATCACCAGAAGAAAGGAGACAGATACTGAGCAGGTGAAAATGTGTGTGCATTGGGCCCAGGCCATCTGATTTGGAATCGCAGTCTTGGGTGTCCTTGCGCAAGTAATTTGAACTCACAAAACTTTAAGTGCTTCGTCTGTAAAGTAGGAATAATATTACCTACCTCACAGGATGTTTCAATCTTAAGAGATCTCTCTCTCTCTCTGTGTATGTATATATATGCAAGTGTCTACATGAACAAATTACACATACATACATATATACACACTAATATATTCATGGTGCCTATGTAATAACAGCCACAATTTATTTGAGTGTCTACAGTTCCTAGGATCTCATCAAGTACAGTTGACCCTTGAACAACATGGGAATTAGGGGCACCCACACTCCACCCAGTGGAAAATCCATGTATAATTTATAGTCTGCCCTTCGTATATGCAGTCCCTTGTATCCGCAGTTCCACATCCCTGGTTTCAGCCACTCTCAGGTCATGTAGTACTGTAGTATCTACTATTTTTAAAATCCACATTTTAATTGGACCCACAAAAACCCACGCTGTTCAGGGGTCATCTGTATTTTCTATCATTTCATCTGTTTTCATTTTGCTTCCCTACCTCTTCTTTGAGAACAAGAAGGGCATCTTGTCTTTTTGAAAGTACTAATCCTCAAACTCTAGATTTGGAAAACCCCTTAGAGATGCTGCCTCCTTTTTGCAGAGGACTGTGGAGTTGCAAAGTTTTACAACGTTATATTCCTCATACTGGGTGTGGGGTGTGCCTGATTTTGCATTTTAAAAATAAATAGAAAATAGGAGTGTAAAGAGAAAACCCAAAGTGGAGTTTACCTGATAGGTCATCTGCTCACGGGGGGATGTACAAACAGAGCCTTCCCGGGGGTTCTCAATACCAGGTGGTCCAAGGCAGAGACATGATGAGAGCAGGGTAGCCTGGTGTCAGGACATGGGAGGCTACCTAACAAAGGTCAGATACCAATAAAGTTCCAAAGATGCGCACCCAGTCCTGTGCTTTCTTTGCTGATTCTAGAGAGCGACACCTATCATAAGACCAGGCAGAACTTGAGCGGAGAGGGAGCTGGTGAGGAGAGGGCAGGGCGAAGTGGGAAGAGACTGGCATTTTCTCCCAAACATCTATTGTCAAAAAGAAATCTAATTCCAGCAACAGGGTGTCAACTTCACTCCCACACACAGCCACAGAGGGATAGCTTCTGCGGATGCTTCTCAGCTTGCAAATGTTTCCCCTCCGAGGTCACACAAATGACTGATACATCCATTTCCATCAAATAAATGCCGTCCTGGAGGTCTTCTTGTCACTGTCAGAGGTGATGAATGGCATCGATGGAGCGGGGTGATGACATCGCAGCGTGATTGAAAGGGTTTGGGATGGGGTTTCCTATTTGGTTCAGACAAAATAAAACCATTATCTGTGCTTCATCTTTTTTGAAGAGATTGTTTCCTGAGCTCTCCTGTGCTTAAAGCCTGTTGCAGCACTCAGGAACAGTATTAGCCTGTCACAATTATAGATCAGTTTATCACCACAGGCCGTCTCCAACCTCCTTGAACTCTTTCTAGGGGAAATGACTTTCCTGGGTCTCCCTTATCCCTGGGTATTTTGTCTTTTGAAAAAGTTGGTGCTGTAGTCATCCATGAGCTGCCGAGAGCACACACTCAGGGGCCCTAGGGAATTTGCAGGTGGCCACTTATGAGAGACCAGGACCCCCGTTAGCTTGTGGGTCAGCAGAAATGAGACCCTCAGACACATGAACACGGTGGGGACAAGTGTTTGCCTAAAGAGGTTAAGGAGATACTTGATGCTGAAGAACTTAGGGTTCCCTGGTGTATTTCTTATCCATCGCTAAGGCATGCCCAGATCAGTAGACTCAGGTGGCCAGGCCACAGTGAGGACGTCAGGAGAACTGTCAGTATCGTCACTCTTACACTTGCTAGCCTAGGCTATCCCCTGCTAACCTAGGAAGACACATCCTTAACACCCTGGCCCTTGACCCTGCTTTACTCAACAACAGCCTGTCACCAGACCCACTACACAGTTTTCAGCTATCAGGCTCTTTGCTGCAAAAAGTCTTTCCATCCCAGGGGCTTTTTCCAAGCACAGGCTTCAGTCTTGCCCTACACACATAAAATGTATACCCTGAAACTTTCAAAACATTGTTGAAAAGAAATTAAAAAGGTGTAAATAAATGAAAAGATATCTCATTCATGGATAAAAAGACATATTGTGGTAAAGATGGTAATACTCCCCAAGTGGATCTACAGATTCCCTATCAAAATCCCACCTGGTTTTCTCGCAGAAATGGCCAAGCTGATGTTAGAATTAATATGAAAATTCAAAGGATCCAGAACAGACAAGACAATCTTGAAAAAGAAAAACAAAAGATAGAAGACTCACACTTCCCATTTTAAAAAACTTACTACAAAATTGCAATAATTAAGTCAGGGTAGTACCAGTTAAGGATAGACATACAGATCAGTGGAACAGAACTGAGAACCCAGAAATAAATGGTTAATTGATTTTTGATAAGGGCGCCAAAACAATTTAGTTGGGGAAAGAATAGTCTCTTCAACAATGGTGCTGGGACTACAGCATTTCCACATGCAAAAGAATGAAGTTGGACTCCTTTCTTATACCATTAACTCAAAGTAGATCTTAGACCTAAATGTGGAGCTAAAAATTGTATAATTCTTAGAAGAAAACATAGGAATAAACCTTGTGACCTTGAGTTAGGCAATAGTTTTTTTAGAGATGATACCAGAAGCACAAGTGCCAAAGGGCAAAATAGATAAATTGAATCTTATTAACATTAAAAACATTTGTGCTTCAAAGGAAACCATTAAGAAAGTGAAAAGACCACCCACAGCAGCATAAAAAATATTTTGAAATACTTGCACATCACATGTCTGTTAAGGGAATCAGACAACAAATTTGTCAGTGAAAAGAACCCAATCTAAAAATGGGCAAGGTTCTGAATAGTAATTTCTTTAAAGAAGATATACAATAGTCCAAGAAGTACATGAAACATACTCAGCATTATTAATCATTAGGGGAATACAAATCAAAACCACAATGAGATCCCACTTCACATCCACTAGGATAGTTACAATCAAAAAAACTCACTGGGACTTCCCTCGTGGCACAGTGGTTGGGAATCCGCCTGCCAATGCAGGGGACCCGGGTTCGATCCCTGGGCCAGGAGGATCCCACATGCCACAGAGCAACTAAGCCCATGTGCCACAAATAGTGAGCCTGCGCTCTAGAGCCCACAAGCCACAACTATTGAAGCCTGTGCTCCCTAGAGCCCGTGCGCCACAACTACTGAGCCCACACACTGCAACTACTGAAGCGTGTGTACTCTAGGGCCCGCAAGCCTCAATTACTGAGCCTGCATGATGTAACTACTGAAGCCCACGTTCCTAGAGCCCGTGCTTCACAACAAGAGAAGCCACCGCAGTGAGAATCCCGCACACTGCAACAAAGAATAGCCCCTGCTCGCCACAACTCAAGAAAAGCTCACAGACAGCAACGGATTTCCAATGCAGCAAAATATTTCCAACGCAGCCAAAGAAAAATAAAAGGACTCACAATAACAAGTGTCGGCGTGAAAAAAGACGCGAAAAAATTGAAACTCTTTGCAAGTGAGAATGTGAATTTGTCTAGCCACTTTGGAAAACCGTTTAGCAGTTCCTCAAAATGTCACACAGAGTGTTACCATATGATTCAGCAATTCCATTCCTAGGAATAAATTCAAGAGATCTGAAAACAAATGTCCATAAAAACACTTATACACAAATATCCATAGCAATGTTATTCAAAATAGCCAATATGTGGAAGCAACCCAAATATTCATAACTGATGCAAAGGTAAACAAAGTGTGATCTATCCATACAATGGAATATTACTCAGCAATAAAAAGAAATAAGGTATGAATACATGGTACAGCATAGATGAAACTACTACACTAAGGAAAAGAAGACAGTCAAAAAAGATCATGTAGGCATCCATTTTTAAGAAGTGTGTTAAATAGACAAATCTATAGGGACAGAAAGTCGGGGGCTTGGGGAAAGGGAGAATGTGGGAGTGGCTTCTCATGGGTATATTTCTTTTAGGGGTGATGAAAACATTCTAAAATTAATAGTGAATTTTGCACAGTTCTGTGAATATATTAAGAACCATTGAATTGAATTCATAAAATATGAATTTTATGTCAATAAATTTACTTTAAAAAAACAAAATCCGGACTTCCCTGGTGGCACAGTGGTTAAGAATCCACCTGCCAAGGCAGGGGACACAGGTTCGAGCCCTGGTCCAGGAAGATCCCACATGCTGTGGAGCAACTAAGCCCGTGCACCACAACTACTGAGCCCACGAGCCACAACTACTGAAGCCCGCGCGCCTAGAGCACCGTGCTCTGCAACGAGAGAAGCCACCGCAATGAGAAGCCCACACACCACAACGAAGAGTAGCCCCCGCTCGCCGCAACTAGAGAAAGCCCACACGTAGCAACAAAGACCCAATGCAGCCAAAAATTAATTAATTAATTAATTAATTTAAAAATCCAAGCTTTATTTGTTTTGATTTTGTCTTTAACATCACTGTATGCATCTCTATACTGAAAGTCAGCACTGGAGAGGAAAAGAGAACAAAATTAGAGCTTTTATAGGGAAGAATACCTAACACCTTGCTTTAAATGATCAATCACTTGGGGGCAAAGTGACACACAAAATAAATATGTAAATAAGCATTTTTCTCCTTCCATTCCATAACATGAACACATTGCTATGGAAACAAAAAATTCCAATAATGTTTGGCTAAAATATACAGTTATATTTAATAGTACCAGGAAAAATTTCGGAGTGCTGTGACGGGACACATATTGAAAGGCCCTTCAAATTACCTTTCTAGATTTGATAGTAATACTATTCACCTTGAAGAAAGTGAGGACATAGTATACCAGAAGGAAAATAAGTAAAGGGGCTCTTCTATGTGTGACTTTGAGAAGGATTTGTCCCCTGGTTGGGGATATACAGAGCAGAAACCCATCATGAGACTATTGCAAGTACACCTAGAAAGAGTAGATCCGTTATCCATGGCAGACCTTGGTCCTCTTCACCAAGATAAAAGAAGTCTCACTTCCATTTCCTTGTTGTGCCTCACATTTCACATGAACTGGCTCAAGTCCAAATCTTTATCAGTATCGTTCATTTACATGAGCCATTTCCACCAGTAAATGTCCTACAATTATCTCAGGGGAGTGCCATATTTATCAGGCTAACGTAGAGAGTAACTATACAACACATTCTATAATCAACGTACTGGCCTTTATAAAAGAACTTCCTTTCCAGTGGTGATGTGTTTGTTCAACCTGATCTAAATTAAATAAATAAGCACTTCAGGAGGCAGAACTGTGTATTTTTTTTTCACGTTTCTCCTAACCCCACGGGACCTAGAAAGAGGTCCATTAATCTATGTGTACTTAATAAGTTGGAAAGAAATGGTACAGAGTGGAGTGGAGCAATAGACTACCAAAACCAAACAAATGAAACGATGGACGATATCTAAGAGACACACCAACCATGCTTCTTGGGATGCTCACCCCCTGGCAGCTCCAGGAACCTTTGTTTACATGACAAGTATTTGTTTACAGAAGTTCAACATGGTAGGTAGGCGACATTATTTGTGGAATAAAAAAGTCCCAAATGAGGGACTTCCCTGGCAATCCAGTAGTTAAGACTCTGCGCTTCCACCGTGAGGGGCGTGGATTCAATCCCTGGTCAGGGAACTACGATCCCACATGCCACGGGGCGCAGCCAAAAAAAAGAAACACAAAAAGTCCCAAATGATATGACTCAGAATTGTTTACAAAATCAATTGTCAAATTTATTTTCCTCAGCCTGAGGAATTTCTAATTTTAATGTCTGGCATCTTGTTATCTGTCTGAGAAGCCTCTGGGATAATCACACATTTGGGCAGAGCTGAACTATTCAGCCTACCTACTTTTGTGCTTTTGTGACCCTAGCAAGCTGCCTGGAAAAAAAGATTTGGAAGTATCCCAGAGTATCCAGTAGACACAAGTAAAATAAACGAAATGAAAAATGCCTACATTTTAAAAATAATTTAAAAACTGTCTGCTAATCAGAGAAAAAGGCCCCATGTCCTTTTACAATCCAAGGTTGGCCCACTGTGCATATAACCAATATGAAAATACATAGATCATTGTCTGACTAGTTCGATCATTATATGGACAACCAAGTCAGATAATTTAAGTCAAAGCAAAACAGAAAATTTAAAAATGTCTTTTCTGGGAAGCAACCGAGCTTGGATGGACCCTGGATGTATGGCATAGTCAATTCTCAATATGACTATGACTATATAATTTCCTAGAGATTTTGGTTACCCAGAAAGGCCCATGTGCTTCAACACTGCAGTGACACGAAGGTTCCTTCCTTGTACACTGACCCATGGGCAGAGTGGAGAGATGTAGGAGGAAAAACAAAATCATGCCTTTTGTGGTCCCAAAGCAATGCCAAGATGGCACCAAAGACATAACGACACAGGGGGAAGGTTTAATTCAGCCAGGTTAACTGGCTGGGGAAGATGGGCAATTCATCACTCCAATTTTACTCAAAACAAGTCAAGAATTACCATTCAATACTGATTTAATTCATTCTTCACTGAATACAAATGCATTGAGAGAATTGTTTGAGTCATGACCTCTGATCTCATTTTCTAGCTTGTTTGCTGGGGGGAGACAAGTAAACAATTTCCAGGCTTTGGGATAAGTGCTAAGGTAACGAGATATAGAAATCAGATGCTTCCAACCCATCTGTGAGCTTCACACCCACCTGCCACAGGGAAACTTGCTTTGTCTGGAGGAAAGAAAAGCATTTAATTCCTATCACGCTAAGGAGTGGCAGATGGGATGGATGGTCAGTCCATCTTGCTGAGAGCGCCTGAGGTGCACTGGAAACGAAAAACACATGCTAGGCTTCTGATTTGTCAAATGTTTGCCAGAGTGTTCTGTTTTTTGGTGGCAAGAATATACATTTCCAGGGAGTGGGTGGGGGAGATTCAATGTATCATATACCACCCTTCAGAGATTCAATTTTCCATTTCAGCAAATACTATTCACACAGGTGAAAAAAGTTCAGGTTTATTCCCTAAGTCCTACTGCTAACGAGGGCTGAGAGTGAGGGTCTCAGACTCAGTAACTGCAGGAAAGTGGTAAAACCAACACTGAAACCTGGCTCTTAAGCCCTGGGGGAGGGCAAGGGGGCCCTCGGAGGCTCCAGGGAACACAGAGGTGGGAGCAGCTAAGTGTGCTTCTGGGGCCAGGTCCGTGAGCACCTGTCAATCACCCTCTATATTCACTTGAGATAAGTGGAGAGGGGAACATTCAGATCACGGGAGAGCTTTAGAGGATGAGCACCTCAGCCTCACAGAGAGAGACGTGGTCTGCTTTGTCATGTTCCACACTTCCGGTTCTTTTATTTCTCAAGATATAATCGACATATAACATTGTATTCATTTTAGTCGTACAACATAATGATTGATATACCTATTGTGAAAGGATCACCACAATAAGTTTAGTTAATATCCACCACTATATATAGTTACATTATTTTTCTTGTAAGATCTACTCTCTTAGGAACTTTTGATTATATGATACAGGACACACTATTGTTAACTATAGTCACCATGCTGTACATTACATCCCCAGGACTTATTAATTTTGTAACTGGAAACATACCTTTTGACCACCTTCATCCACTTCACCTCCCCTCCCCCACCCCTTAACCTCTAGCAACCACCAATCTGTTCTCTGTATCTATGAGCCTGTGTTTTGTGTGTTTTTGTTTGTTTTGTTTAGATTCCACATATAAGTGAGATCATGTGGTATTTTCCTTTCTCTGTCTGATTTATTTCACTTAGCATAACACCATCAAGGTCCATTCCATGTTGCACAAATGGCAGGATTTCCTTCTTTTTCATGACAGAATTATGTATCTCTCACATGTTTCCATGTCTTGGCCTTTGTAAATAACGCTGCAATGAATGTGGGCGGTAGGGTGCAGATATCTTTTGGAGATACTGATTTTGTTTTCTTCAGGTTCTTTTTTAAAACACAACTTCTTTTAAAGTCTTTTAGATTTATACTATAATTATGCAAGATTTCAACATTGGGGCGGGGGAAGAGGGGTGAATGGTACATGGGAACTCCCCTTACATTTCTTTGCAAATTCCTCTGAATCTATAATTATTTGAAAATAAAAATGTTTTTAAAAGTCTGTTGTTGCATTAGGCATAAAGTAAAATAAGAAAAAGAATAGAATATCTCTGCATTTAAAACATAGGTCCTGGATGCATATTAGTCAGAGATGTGTTTTACCATAAGTAATGTTTTTCATACAACTGTCATATAACATCACTTCCTCATCATACAGTCATCCATTTACTTACTAAATTCCTTCACTCTCTGAAGTTGAGCACCTGTTGTATGCCAGGGCATTGCTGTAGGTGCTGGGCATAGAATTCAGAGTGAAAATAATATTTGTCCTCATAATTCTTAGAGTTTAAAAGGGAAGGCGGCCATTCTTTTTTTTTTTATACAGCAGGTTCCTATTAGTCATCAATTTTATCCACATCAGTGTATACATGTCAATCCCAATCGCCCAATTCATCCCACCACCACCACCACCACCCCCTGCCGCATTCCCCCCTTGGTGTCCATACGTTTGTTCTCTACATCTGTGTCTCAATTTCTGCTCTGCAAACCGGTTCATCTGTACCATTTTTCTAGATTCCACATATATGCATTAATTTATGATATTTTGTTTCTCTTTCTGACTTCATTCTGTATGACAGTCTCTAGATCCATCCACGTCTCAACAAATGACCCAATTTCGTTCCTTTTTATGGCTGAGTAATATTCCATTGAATATATGTACCACATCTTCTTTATCCATTCATCTGTCGATGGACATCTAGGTTGCTTCCATGACCTGGCTATTGTAAATAGTGCTGCAGTGAACATTGGGGTGCATGTGTCTTTTTGAATTATAGTTTTCTCTGGATATATGCCCAGTAGTGGGATTACTGGATCATACGGTAATTCTATTTTTAGTTGTTTTTTTTTTTTTTGCGGTACACGGGCCTCTCACTGTTGTGGCCTCTCCTGTTGCAGAGCACAGGCTCCGGATGCACAGGCCCAGCGGCCATGGCTCACAGGCCCAGCCGCTCCGCAGCATGTGGGATCCTCCCAGACCGGGCACAAACCCGTGTCCCCTGAATCGGCAGGCGGACTCTCAACCACTGTGCCACCAGGGAAGCCCTATTTTTAGTTTTTTAAGGAACGTCCATACTGTTTTCCATAGTGGCTGTATCAATTTACATTCCCACCAACGGTGCAAGGGTGTTCCCTTTTCTCCACACCCTCTCCACCATTTTTTGTTTATAGATTTTCTGATGAAGTCCATTCTAACTGGTGTGAGGTGATACCTCACTGTAGTTTTGATTTGCATTTCTCTAATAATTAGTGATGTTGTGCCTCTTCGCCATCTGCATGTCTTCTTTGGAGAAATGTCTGTTTAGGTCTTCTGCCCATTTTTGGATTGGGTTGTTTGTTTTTTCAATATTGAGCTGCATGAGCTGTTTATATATTTTGGAGATTAATCCTTTGTCCATTGATTCGTTTGCAAATATTTTCTCCCATTCGGAGGGTTGTCTTTTAGTCTTGTTTATGGTTTCCTTTGCTATGCAAAAGCTTTGAAGTTTCATTAGGTCCCATTTGTTTATTTTTGTTTTCATTTTCATTACTCTAGGAGGTGGATCAAAAAAGATCTTGCTGTGATTTATGTCAAAGAGCGTTCTTCCTGTTTTCCTCTAAGAGTTTTACAGTGTCTGGTCTTACATTCAGACCTCTAATCAATTTTGAGTTTATTTTTGTGTGTGGTGTTAGGGAGTGTTCTAATTTCATTCTTTTACATGTAGCTGTCCAGTTTTCCCAGCAGCACTTATTCTCTTTTCTCCATTGTATAGCCTTGCCTCCTTTGTCATAGATTAGTTGACCATAGGTGCGTGAGTTTACCTCTGGGCTTTCTATCCTATTCCATTGATCTATATCTCTGTTTTTGTGCCAGTACCATATTGTCTTCATTACGGTAGCTTTGTAGTATAGTCTGAAGTCAAGGAGTCTGATTCCTCCTTCTCCATTGTTTTCCCTCAAGACTGCTTTGGATATTCGGGGTCTTTTGTGTCTCCATACAAATTTTAAGATTTTTTGTTCTAGTTCCGTAAAAAATGCCATTGTTAATTTGATAGGGATTGCATTAAATCTGTAGATTGCTTTGGGTAGTATACTCATTTTCACAATATTGATTCTTCCAATCCAAGAACATGATATATCTCTCCATCTGTTTGTATCGTCTTTAATTTCTTTCATCAGTGTCTTATAGTTTTCTGCATACAGGTCTTTTGTTTCCCTATGTAGGTTTTCCCCTAGGTATTTTATTCTTTTTGTTGCAATGGTAAATGAGATGGTTTCCTTAATTTCTCTTTCAGATTTTTCATCATTAGTGTATAGGAATGCAAGAGATTTCTGTGCATTAATTTTGTATCCTGCAACTTTACCCAATTCATTGATTAGCTCTAGTAGTTTTCTGGTGGCATCTTTAGGATTCTCTATGTATAGAATCATGTCAACTGCAAACAGTGACAGTCTTACTTCTTCTTTTCCAATTTGGATTCCTTTCATTTCTTTTTCTTCTCTAATTGCCATGGCTAGGACTTCCAAAACTATGTTGAATAATAGTGGTGAGAGTGGACATCCTTGTCTTGTTCCTGATCTTAGAGGAACTGGTTTCATTTTTTCACTACTAAGAATGATGTTTGCTGTGGGTTTGTCATATATGGCCTTTATTATATTGAGGTAGGTTCCCTCTGTGCCCACTTTCTGGAGAGTTTTTATCATAAATGGGTGTTGAATTATATCAAATGCTTTTTCTGCATCTATTGAGATGATCATATGGTTTTTGTTCTTCAATTTGTTAATATGGTGTATCACATGGATTGATTTGCGTATATTAAAGAATCTTTGCATCGCTTGGATAAATTTCACTTGATCATGGTGTATGATCCTTTTAATGTGTTGTTGGATACTGTTTGCTAGTATTTTGTTGAGGATTTTTGCATCTATATTCATCAGTGATATTGGTCTGTAATTTTCTTTTTTTGTAGTGTCTTTGCCTGGTTTTGGTATCAGGGTTATGATGGCCTCATAGAATGAGTTTGGGAGTGTTCCTTCCTCCACAGTCATTTGGAAGAGTTTGAGAAGGATGGGTGTTAGCTCTTTTCTAAATGTTTGATAGAATTCACCTGTGAAGCCATCTAGTCCTGGACTTTTGTTTGTTGCAAGACTTTTTTCTTTTTTTTTTTTACGGTACGCGGACCTCTCACTGTTGTGGCCTCTCCCACTGTGGAGCACAGGCTCCGGATGCGCAGGCTCAGCAGCCATGGCTCACGGGCCCAACTGCTCCATGGCATGTGGGCTCCTCCAGGACCGGGGCATGAATACGTGTCTCCCACATCGGCAGACGGACTCTCAACCACTGTGCCACCAGGGAAGACCTGTTGCAAGATTTTTAATCACAGTTTCAATTTTGTTACTTGTGATTGGTCTGTTCATATTTTCTATCTCTTCCTGGTTCAGTTTTGGAAGGTTATACCTTCCTAAGTATTTGTCTATTTCTTCCAGGTTGTCCATTTTATTGGCATAGAGTTGCTTGTAGTGTCTTAGGATGCTTTCTGTTTCTGCGTTGTCTGTTGTAACTTCTCCTTTTTCATTTCTAATCTTATTGATGTGAATCCTCTCCCTCTTTTCCTTGATGAGTCTGGCTAATGGTTTATCAATTTTGTTTATCTTCTCAATGAACCAGCTTTTGCTTTTATTGGTCTTTGCTATTGTTTTCTTTGTTTCTAGTTCATTTATCTCTGCTCTGATCGTTATGATTTCTTTCCTTCTGCTAACTTTGGGCTGTGTTTGTTCTTCTTTCTCTAGTTCCTTTAGGTGTAAGGTTAGATTGTTTATTTGAGATTTTTCTTGTTTCTTGAGGTAGACTTGTATAGCTATAAACTTCCCTCTTAGAACTGCTTTTGTTGCATCCCATAGGTTTTGGATCGTCGTGTTTTCCTTGTCATTTGTCTCAGGTAGTTTTTGATTTCCTCTTTGATTTCTTCAGCAATCTCCTGGTTATTTAGTAATGTATTGTTTAGACTCCATGTGTTTGTGTTTTTTACATTTTTTCCCCTGTAATTCATTTCTAATCTCATAGCATTGTGGTCAGAAAAGATGCTTGATATGATTTCAGTCTTCTTAAATTTACTGAGGCTTGGTTTGTGACCCAAGATGTGATCTATCCTGGAGAATGTTCAGTGTGCACTTGAGAAGAAAGTGTAATCTTCTGGTTTTGGATGGAATATTCTATAAATATCAATTAAATCTATCTGATCTGTTGTATCATTTAAACCTTGTGTTTCCTTATTTATTTTTATTTTTGGATGATATGTCCATTGGTGTAAGTGAGGTGTTAAAGTTCCCCACTATTATTGTGTTACTGTCAATTTCCTCTTTTATAGCTGTTAGCAGTTGCCTTATATATTGACGTGCTCCTATGTTGGGTGCATATATATTTACAATTGTTATATCGTCTTCTTGGATTGATCCCTTGACCATTACGTAGTGTCCTTCCTTGTCTCTTGTAACATTCTTTATTTTAAGGTCTATTTTATCTGATATGAGTATTGCTACTCCAGCTTTCTTTTGATTTCCATTTGCATGGAAGATCTTTTTCCATCCCTTCACTTTCAGTCTGTATGTGTCCCTAGGTCTGAAGTGGGTCTCTTGTAGACAGCATATATATGGATCTTGTTTTTGTATCCATTCAGCAAGCCTGTGTCTTTTGGTTGGAGCATTTAATCTGTTCACGTTTAAGGTAATTATCAATATGTATGTTCCTATGACCATTTTCTTAATTGTTTTGGGTTTTTTTTTTAAGTCCTTTTCTCCTCTTGTGTGTCCCACTTAGAGAAGTTCCTTTAGCTTTTGTTGTAGAGCTGGTTTGGTGGTGCTGAATTCTCTTAGCTTTTGCTTGTCTGTAAAAATTTTGATTTCTCCATCGAATCTGAATGAGATCCTTTCTGGGTAGAGTAATCTTGGGTATAGGTTCTTCCCTTTCATCGCTTTAAGTATATCATGCCACTTCCTTCTGGCTTGTAGAGTTTATGCTGAGAAATCAGCTGTTAACCTTTTGGGAGTATGTGATTTGTCGTTTTTCCCTTGCTGCTTTTAATAATTTTTCTTTGTCTTTAATTTTTGCCAGTTTGATTACTATGTGTCTCAGCATGTTTCTCCTTGGGTTTATCCCGTATGGGGCTCTCTGCACTTCCTGGAATTGGGTGGCTATTTCCTTTCCCATATTAGGGAAGTTTTCGACTATAATCTCTTCAAATATTTTCTCTGGTCCTTTCTCTCTCTCTTCTTCTTCTGGGACCCCTATTATGCCAATGTTGGTATGTTTAATGTTGTCCCAGAGGTCTCTTAGGCTGTCTCCATTTCTTTCCATTCCTTTTACTTTATTCTGTTCCACAGCAGTGAATTCCACCACTCTGTATTCCAGGTCACTTCTCCGTCCTTCTGCCTCCGTTATTCTGCTATTGATTCCTTCTAGTGTAGTTTTCATTTCAGTTATTGTATTGTTCATCTCTGTTTGTTTGTTCTTTAATTCTTCTAGGTCTTTGTTAAACATTTCTTGCATCTTCTCCATCTTTGCCTGCATTCTTTTTCCTATGTCCTGGATCATTTTCACTATCATTATCCTGAATTCTTTTTCTGGAAGGTTGCCTATCTCCACTTCAGTTAGTTGTTTTTCTGGGGTTTTATCTTGTTCCTTCATCTGGTACATAGCCCTCTGCCCTTTCATCTTGTCTGTCTTTCTGTGAAGCAAGACGCCAGTTTTTTAAATCTCAGAAGAAATGCATAGCTGTCATTATGACAAATACACTGAAGGTGAAGCACATGGCAGAATAACAGAAGCTTACTCTGGAATTCTCATAAGGATTAAGTGATACCATATGTGAAATACTTTTAATTCCATTAGCTTCTTCACAATTGTTACTGGTCATTAATGTTTGGTGCAGACATTGAAATCAGTTTTCTTTTAAATTTGGTCCTTCTCAAAGTGCCCCAATCACTTGCAGTTTTAGTGGTCTCGTCTGTCTCTTTGGTTAGACATCCTTTCCCTATTCCACTGCCATAGGAATTGTATAAGCTACCTGCCCACCCAGCCAGGCACATACACACAGCCCTCCGCCATACACAGCCTGAAACATACAGTACACAGAAGTGTAGCCTATCACAGGCCTCTGGAAAACTGGCCTTTGATTCTCCAAGCAGCTGGCTTCCCTCACAGAATATTTCTGGGCAATCTGAAGCCGGCTTCTTTAAAGGGCCTGCTAGCAAGGCACTGGAGAGGATCCAAGCGCTTTTGAGGAATCGCCAAGTTCAATTTTCAAAGAGCGGTGCCTCTGCTGACACCGTTATGTACTCCCAAAGGAAACACTTGACCTATTTGCCTGCCATGGAAATCCCTTGGGATCTTCAGTGTGGCCAGAGCCATTCACATGTGAAGCATGGAAAAGATTCTCAACCCCTGAGCTGAAAGACATGGGCGAATAGGTGGGTGTTCATGCAGGGACCCAGATTTTGAGGAATGAGGGGACAAGAAATGTCAGTGGGGAAATACACTTCTCCAAGGTGACTCTGGGAGTCACACTGTCATCAGACAAGAACCACAAGATTGAAGCATCTTGGCATTAAACAAAATATTTCTGAGATGCAGTCACTTACTTCATGTTGGGGCTGGGGAGGTTGAAGATGAATCTGAGATCCATGCCATGAATGGTGATGAGAGAACAAGAGAGAAACAGGAAATGGGGGTGGGGGTGATGAGTTTAGTCCTACTGAACTTGAAGGGCTGGACACCATTGGGTAGAGGCGCTCAGAAGACACCTGGCATTTCACAGCTTCAGCCTCAACAAGGGACTGAGGTGAGAGAGTGTCCGAACAGCAGAGGCTGTTGAAGTCGTGGAAGCAGTCATGCTCGCTCAGGGAGAGCCAGGGGCCAGGTGGTGCCAATAAGATCCCGACCCCACTGCTCTTGCGAGACCACCTCGTGTGGTACTGTCACCACCTTCTTGCTCCCTGCCTCTCCATACAGACCTGCACACCTCTGCCTTCCAAAGGATCCATTTCTCTATTGTGTTTGTTGAAAGAAGACAAAAGCAGACAGGCAGAGACAGAAGCTCCATGGTTGACTTAGGACAAGGTACTGAACTCACCTGGCCTCCATCCCTCATCAGGAAATGGGGATAATGGGAGTTCCTGTCTCAGGGTGTTGTTGGGAATATTCAAGCTTTTAACACAGTATCTGTTAGTGCTCAACAAATGTCAGCTCTTATTAATAGCTCGACAGGAGTAGGAGAGAGACTATGCACAATATCATATCAAAGTAGCAGTTCAGTTTACGTTGTTAACAATAAAATTCATGATACCCCTAAACTTAAAACATATGTTAGACATTTGTGTGTATTGATATGTGTATGTAAGCATACAAGTGTCTGAACACACACATGCACATGCCCCTGTATCCGTATATACATATGCCTTCTTCAGGACACATTACTGTACCTGTTTTTCTTGTTGCAGTTACATTTTTGCATTTCTGTGTGTGACTTTCCACTAGATTGTAAACATCACGAGGGCATGGACTTATACAGCAGCATGGACCCATTGCCTGGCACTGACAATGGCACACAATAAGAGATCAATGACGATTTCATGGCTGAATCGATGGTGGATAGAGAGGTTGGTAATGAGCGGAGAGCAGCACCCCCAACATTAGCTATAGTAGAAGCCTTCCCTAGGCAAATACTATTCTAGCATCGAATAACCTGAGAAAAGTGGGCTGGGTTACTTATTTAATTCCCTAATAGACTTTTTAAATTGAGTTTTGTTTTTTAAGGCTTGAAAAACAAAATGAGTCATGAATTAATCAAAGTGGATTTCTGGATCATGAATATGTGCTGTAACAACTGAAAAACCATATTTCTCCCCAGCCTTGCTCCTTTCCAATTAATGTGTGCACCAACTCCTTGAAGCGGGTGTTACAAACTCAACCAACTTAACAAGCAAGAATTTACTGAGCACCAATTATGTGTATGATATTGCACTAGCACTGCACAAAAAAGACACAAAGTATGACCCCAAAGGAGCTAGAATGTTATAAAGCTATATATTTTGAAAATTAGCATTTACACTTTCTAACAGTTTTTGAATTCTTCCTACCTTTCAAACACTGTTCTAAGCACTTTTCAGGAATGATCTCTTTCTAACTTCATGATGACTCTTTGAAGCAAGCTTAAATTGTTACCATTTTATATTGAAGAAGTTGAGGCACAGAGAGACTAAGTTACCAGCTCAAGATCACACAGCTATTTAGGGAGCCATCCCTTGGGAGCCCATGCTATTTACAACCACAATTTATTTTCTCTCAGCAGAGCAGCTAAAGGTGACAGTGGGATGTATTTTCTTTAGAAATTAGGTATACATAGTTTGGTTTCTCTTTTTTAAGTTTTCTTTTGGGCAGTGTACCCAAGATATTAAAATAATCTCCTGTTTGCTTTTAAAAAGCAAAACAACTTACTGTGTTGTTTCAGAAAATTGGAATGCAGAAAGCAACATTAGTCTAAAACATTAGTTTTTCATTGTTTCTGATTATATCAATGATTATCAGATGTAAATTGATCCCTTTAAATGTATATGGGTTTTATCCTCCGGCACATGGGATGACCACATCTCATTGTGTCATTCTAAAACTCATTGGACACCTCCATCTTCAAGGGACACTGGCAAACATACTTTTTAAAAAAAAAACCAACAACTCTGAGTTAACTGTCTAAAAATAGAGGGGTTCTGTTACTAAGAAGGTAAAAATAAAATCGAATTAGACAAATAGCAAGATCTGAATCCTCGTTTACGGTGATGGCTTTAAAACATGTCTACAGACATTCACAGAGAGATAGACAAAATGAAAAGGCAGAGGACTATGTACCAGATGAAGGAACAAGATAAAACCCCAGAAAAACAACTAACTGAAGTGGAGATACACAACCTTCCAGAAAAAGAATTCAGAAAAATGATAGTGAAGATGATCCAGGACTTAGGAAAAAGAATGGAGGCAAAGATTGAGAAGATGCAAGAAATGTTTAACAAAGACCTAGAAGAATTAAAGAACAAACAAACAGAGATGAACAATACAATAACTGAAATGAAAACTACACTAGAAGGAATCAATAGCAGAATAACGGAGGCAGAAGAACGGAGAAGTGACCTGGAAGACAGAATGGTGTAATTCACTGCTGTGGAACAGAATAAAGAAAAAAAAAATGAAAATAACCTGAGGACCTCTGGGAAAACATTAAACATTCACAAAGTAGGGGTCACAGAAGGAGAACAGAGAGAGATAGGACCTAAGACAATATTTGGAGAGATTATAGTTGAAAACTTCCCTAACATGGGAAAGGAAATAGCCACCCAAGTCCGGGAAGCAAAGAGAGTCCCAGGCAGGATAAACCCAAGGAGAAACACGCTGAGACACAAAGTAATCAAACTGACAAAGATAAAGAAAAATTATTAAAAGCAACAAGAGAAAAATGACAAATCATATACAAGGGAACTCCCATAAGGTCAACAGCTGATTTCTCAGCAGAAACTCTACAAGCCAGAAGGGAGTGGCACAATATATTTAGTGATGAAAGGGAAGAACCTACAACCAGGATTACTCTACCCAGCAAGGATCTCATTCAGATTCAACACAGAAATCAAAATTTTTACAGACAAGCAAAAGCTAAGAGAATTCAGCACCACCAAACCAGCTCTACAACAAATGCTAAAGGAACTTCTCTAAGTGGGAAACACAAGAGGAGAAAAGGACTTACAAAAACAAACCCAAAACAATTAAGAAAATGGTCATAGGAACATACATATTGATAATTACCTTAAATGTGAATGGATTAAATGTTCCAACCAAAAGACACAGGCTGGCTGAATGGATACAAAAACAAACTCATATATATGCTGTCTACAAGAGACCCACTTCAGACCTGGGGACATATACAGACTGAAAGTGAGGGGATGGAAAAAGATCTTCCATGCAAATGGAACTTAAAGGAAAGCTGGAGTTGTAATACTCATATCAGATAAAATAGACTTTAAAATAAAGAATGTTACAAGAGACAAGGAAGAACACTACATAATGATCAAGGGATCAATCTAAGAAGAAGATATAACAATTATAAATATATATGCACCCAACATAGGTGCACCTCAATACATAAGGCAAATGCTAACAGCTATACACGAGGAAATCGACAGTGACACAATAATAGTGGGGGACTTTAACATCTCATTACACCAATGGACGGGTCCAGACAGAAAATTAATAAGGAAACACAAAGTTTAAATGACACAATAGACCAGATAGATTTAATTGATATTTATAGAATATTCCATCCAAAACCAGAAGATTACACTTTCTTCTCAAGTGCACACTGAACATCTCCAGGATAGATCACATCTTGGGTCACAAACCAAGCCTCAGTAAACTTAAGAAAATTGAAATCACATCACGCATCTTTTCTGACCACAACGCTATGAGATTAGAAATAAATTACAGGGAAAAAATGTAAAAAACACAAACACATGGAGTCTAAACAATACTAAATAACCAAGAGATCACTGAAGAAATCAAAGAGGAAATCAAATAATACCTAGAGACAAATGACAAGGAAAACATGACAATCCAAAACCTATGGGATGCAGCAAAAGCAGTTCTAAGAGGGAAGTATATAGCTATACAAGCCTACCTCAAGAAACAAGAAAAATCTCAAATAAACAATCTAACCTTACACCTAAAGGAACTGGAGAAAGATGAACAAACAAAACCCAAAGTTAGCAGAAGGAAAGAAATCATAAAGATCAGGGCAGAGATAAATGAACTAGAAACAAAGAAAACAATAGCAAAGATCAATAAAACTAAAAGCTGGTTCTTTGAGAAGATAAACAAAATTGATAACCCATTAGCCAGACTCATCAAGAAAAAGAGGGAGAGGACTTAAATCAATAAAATTAGAAATGAAAAAGGAGAAGTTACAATGGACACAGCAGAAATAGAAAGCATCATAAGAGACTACTACAAACAACTCTATGCCAATAAAATGGAGAGACTGGAAGAAATGGACAAATTCTTAGAAAGGTATAACCTTCCAAGACTGAACCAGGAAGAAATAGAAAATATGAGCTGATCAATCACAAGTAATGAAATTGAAACTGTGATTAAAAATCTTCCAACAAACAAAAGTCCAGGACCAGATGGCTTCACAGGTGAACTCTATCAAACATTTAGAGAAGAGCTAACACTCATCCTTCTCAAACTCTTCCAAGGAACTGTGGAGGAGGGAACACTCCCAAACTCATTCTATGAGGCCACCGTCACCCTGATACCAAAACCAGACAAAGATAGTACAAAAAAAGAAAATTACAGACCAATATCACTGATGAATATAGATGCAAAAATCTGCAACAAAATACTGGCAAACAGAATCCAACAACACATTAAAAGGATCATACACCATGATCAAGTGGGATTTATCCCAGAGATACAAGGATTCTTCAATATACACAAATCAATCAATGTGTTACACTGTTTTAACAAATTGAAGAATAAAAACCATATGATCATCTCAATAGATGCAGAAAAAGCTTTTGATAAAATTCAACACCCATTTATGATAAAAACTCTCCAGAACGTGAGCACAGAGGGAAACTACCTCAACATAATAAAGGACATATGCGACAAACCCACAGCAAACATCATTCTCAGTGGTGAAAAAATGAAACCAGTTCCTCTAAGATCAGGAACAAGACGAGGATGTCCACTCTCACCACTATTATTCAACATAGTTTTGGAAGTCCCAGTCACAGCAATCAGAGAAGAAAAAGAAATAAAAGGAATCCAAATTAGAAAAGAAGTAAAATGGTCACTGTTTGCAGATGACATGATTCTATACATAGAGAATCCTAAAGATGCCACCAGAAAACTACTAGAGCTAATCAATGAATTGGGTAAAGTTGCAGGATACAAAATTAATGCACAGAAATCTCTTGTATTCCTATACACTAACAGTGAAAAGTCAGAAAGAGAAACTAAGGAAACAATCCCATCCACCATTGTAACAAAAAGAATAAAATACCTAGGAAAAATCCTACCTGAGGAGGTAAAAGACCTGTACTCAGAAAATGATAAGACACTGATGAAAGAAATTACAGATGACACAAACAGATGGAGAGGTATACCATGTTCTTGGATTGGAAGAATCAATATTGTGAAAATGACTCGACTACCCAAAGCAATCTACAGATTCAATGCAATCCGTATCAAATTACCAATGGCATTTTTTACAGAACTAAAACAAAAAATCTTAAAATTTGTATGGAGACACAAAAGATCCCAAATATCCAAAGCAGTCTTGAGGGAAAAAAACAGAGCAGGAGGAATCAGACTCCCTTACTTCAGACTATACTACAAAGCTACAGTAATGAAGACAATATGGTACTGGCACAAAAACAGAAACATAGATCAATGGAACAGAATAGAAAGCACAGAGATAAACCCATGAACCTATGGTCAACTAATCTATGACAAAGGAGGCAAGGATATACAATGGAGAAAAGACAGTCTCTTCAATAAGTGGTGCTGGGAAAACTGGACAGCTACATGCAAAAGAATGATATTCGAACACTCCCTAGCACTATACACAAAAATAAACTCAAAATGGATTAAAGATCTAAATGTAAGACGGAACACAATATAACTGTTAGGGGGAAACATAGGAAGAATACTCTTTGATATAAATCACAGCAAGATCTTTTTTGACCCACCTTCTAGAGTAATGGAAATAAAAACAAAAATAAACAAACGGGACTTAATGAAACTCCAAATCTTTTGCACAGCAAAGGATACTATAAACAAGACAAAAAGACAACCCTCAGAATGGGAGAAACTATTTGCAAATGATTCAATGGACAAAGGATTAATCTCCAAAATATATAAACAGCTCATGCAGCTCAATATTTAAAAAAAAAAAAAACCCAATCCCAAAATGGGCAGAAGATCTAAACAGACATCTCTCCAAAGAAGACATACTGCTGGCCAAGAGGCACAGGAAAAGCTGCTCAACATCACTAATTATTAGAGAAATGCAAATCAAAACTACAGTGAGGTATCACCTCACACCAATTAGAATGGCCATCATCTGAAAATCTACAAACAACAAATGCTGGAGAGGGTGTGGAGAAAAGGGAAACCCTCTTGCACTGTTGGTTGGAATGTAAATTGATACAACCACTATGGAGAACAGTATGGAGGTTCCTTAAAAAACTAAAAATAGAATTACCATATGACCCAGCAATCTCACTACTGGGCATATACCCAGGGAAAACCATAATTCAAAAAGACACATGCACCCCAATGTTCATTGCAGCACTATTTACAATAGCCAGGTCATGGAAGCAACCTAGATGTCCATCGACAGATGAATGGATAAATAAGATGTGGTACATATATACAATGGAATATTACTCAGCCATGAAAAGGAACGAAATTGGGTCATTTGTTGAGACGTGGATGGATCTAGAGACTGTCATACAGAATGAAGTAAGTCAGAAAGAGAAACAAAATATCATAAATTAATGCATATATGTGGAATCTAGAAAAATGATACAGATGCACCAGTTTGCAAGGCAGAAATAGAGATACAGACATAGAGAACAAATGTATGGACACAAAAATGAGGAAAGCCTGGGGTGGGGGAGGGTGGTAGTGGTGTTGGGATGAATTGGGAGATTGGGATTGACCTATATACACTAATGTGTATAAAATAGATAACTAATAAGAACCTGCTGTATAAAAAATAAATAAAGAAAATAAAATAAATAAAACATGTCTCCAAATTCTCGTATGTTCCTCTCATTGAGAGGTGGCGTCTATGTCTCATGCCTTGAACCTGGGTTGGCCTTAGTGACTGACTTATAAACCAATAGAATGCAGAGGAAGCGGTACTGTAAGATTTGCAAGCCTAGGTCACAAGAGGCCTTACCATGTGCTCCTGCTTCTTGTGGAGCACTCACTCTCATGGCACTCCTTCTGTAAGCTCCCTCTTGGGACCCAGCCTCCATACTGTGAGGAACTCAAGCCACCTTGAAAGGTGACCTGCAGGTTGTCAGTTTCAGCAAAGCCTCCTCTTTGAATCACCCCAGTCCAGGAGCCAGTCTCTCGATGACTCCAGTCCCAGACCATGAGGTCACCTACCCCCTTAGCGTCCTTCAAGATGTTGGTAGCAGAGATAATCTATTTCCACTGTTCCCTGCCTGGATTCCCAACCCATAGAACCTGTGAATTTAATACAATGACTCTTTTAAGTCACTGGGGTTTGGGGTGGTTTGTTATGAAGCAAAACTATCTAGAACACCTCCCTTCTTCCGGAAGGAGATAATTGCTCCTAAATGTTTCTATCACTGTCTAGTCATACATCTATACTTTCTATAACTTCTGTTACCTAGGACACAGTCATCCTCACTAAATGTTTATTGAATGAATGAGCTATATACAGTGCTTACATTTTGTTCTAGTTGTTTTTTAATGTTTCATCTTCTCTGCTAGATTGTGAAAGCTAAGGTAGGGACCATCTCTAAGGGCACATAGTAGGTTCTTAATAAAACTCTGTGGGATTGAATTTGCAATGGCTAACTTTGAGGTTCTGTTTGAGAAGACACGGGGAACAATATGACTGCCTTCTATAACATTGACCACAAAGATTTATGTTTTATTTTTAGAGAAAAGCAATACAGGGAAAAATCAAATCAGGGCAAAGGGATATAAATTACAATCCAATAATGTACACAGCCTGGGCTCATAGCCCAGACATCTTCTGAGCCTGATCAAGTCTCTACCTGGCCACACACACACTTGGAGGTGTCTGGCCCTGACGAGGAATGAGGCAGGTGTTACATGGCCTGGGCTCACTTTCTGACACTCCTTCCACCTTCAAGTCAATGAGTGCCCCCAATTAATACAGCTTAGATGCTGGGTGTACTCCACACGCCCAAGGCTGTGGCTTGGTGCATGGTGATTATAGAAGTCGGCTAGGACACAATGACATCGTCCATGTCCCCTAACTGTCCAGTGCTATTGGGCATGCCATTTTAAATGCCTGAAATTCCCCAGCCTATTTGTCAGCATGGATATGCTAGGTTATCCTGCAGTAATAAACATCCCCCAAATCTCAGACATTTAACCCAATAAAGTTTATTTCTCCCTCCCCTACAGGTTCTGTCATGGGTGAGTAGACCCACCTTGACATAGGTTTTCAACTGGTGAGGCAAGACAAAGAATGTGGCAAATCACACACTGGTTCTTAAAGTTTTCACCAGCAGGAACACATGCCACCTCCACTTACATTTTATTGGCCCAAGAGGGTCATGTGGCCACACCTGATTAAACAAGGAGGGAGGAGTTCAACTTTCCACGTGCTGAGAAAACAGGAAGTCGGAACACCGTAAATCTTACAAATAATCGTTTGAGGTGTGTGTGTGCCTCTACCGCTACTGAAATGCAAATACTCTTGGGACGCGGACGCCACGTTGCCTAACAGCAGCCATTAATAACCTCATGTGGTTATTATAGCATATTTTTCTTGAGAATATGTCCTGACGTGAACAGGAAAATATTCGTGGAGACTAAAAAACGACAGTGACTTAGATCACAGAAACATGACAAAGGATTATCAGAGAACTCTCACCAGAAGGCTGCTGAGAGGTAAACAGAGAAGGGAAACTTCACGTTAGGAGGAAGGAGACAATAGCTTCTGAAATTACCTAGTCCTGATTCTGCCCCTAAGTAGCTAGATGTTCTAGGACATACCCTGCTAGTTCTCAGGTCTGGGCTCCCAACCCATATTCTAAGGTTACTGGAGCCAGAGGCCATCCTGCCAATTCGTGAGATAGTCAGACTCTTGCAGACAGGGAAACTCAGAAACACAGAGCAAGCAGAGCCCTAGACTGGATGCCTGCAAAGAGAAAGCCGATGTATATTTTAGAGGCAAGGAGTCCTCCCCTTCCCAGAGCCCCCAGCCTCCCACTCCCCACAAGGCCCTCAGCCCAACAGGATTTACACTAGAGCCCTTTCACCTGGCAGGTCAGGTCTCTAAACATTTCCACTGCCGACTTCTGAAAGAACAAATCTTCATTCTCGGTCGGGAGGGAACAGAGCCAGCTATACTTCACGCCAGAGCTGCTCCTGAAAATACGAGCTTATTAACCTCTGAATAGGTGAAGGAAAGAATAAAGGACACCTGGGACAAAACTCAGGCAAGAGAGATTCCAAGGGTAGGTCTTGTTAGTGATACAACCTCTTCCTTCGGGAATCTGATGAGGAGCTGTCGGCAGCAGAGGCCTCGGCAGCAGAAACCGCCCTGCTGATCAGGATCTGAAGGTCTCGGTTTGAAAGCATATTCTCTGCAGGGACTTGATGTATTTTTATTATTTTTTTTTTTTTTATTTTTTTTTGCGGTACGCGGGCCTCCCACTGTTGTGTCCTCTCCCGTTGCGGAGCACAGGCTCCGGACCCGCAGGCTCAGCGGCCACGGCTCACAGGGCCAGCCGCTCCGCGGCATGTGGGATCCTCCCGAACCGGGGCATGAACCCCGTGTCCCCTGCATCGGCAGGCGGACTCTCAACCACTGCGCCACCAGGGAAGCCCCCCTTGATGTATTTTTAAAAAGATAGGCAGGAATTATTTATTCCTCCCAGCATATGATTTCTCATTCTTCTTTCAGCAGAACTGGGGAATGGATTGCTCTGGGATTTGAAAGCTTCCTGAGTGTTCGAGAGGGTGGCAGTTAGAATGACAGTAATGACTTAGGTCTCCTCTGAGGGTGGTCCCTTCATTACTGGGACAGGCAGGGCTCTGGTTCCGTCATTCACACCCCGCCACGCCACCCACTGCTCCGCTTCCCATTTTGTCCATCACAACTCCCCCTGCAAGCTGGCCTCTCTCCAGGAGAGCCTTTCGGCCTCACGGGCCACCACCCAAATGGGGCCCAGGCTGGAGCAAACCCTACAGAGTGCCATCCCTCTCCTTCCCTGCTGACACACACGCACGCACACACACACAAATGCACACGTACATGTACACACATGTGCACAGGTGGACGGTCAAGAGACCTTGCACCTAAGTGAACATTGTAAGCAATCCGAGAAGTGAATAATGACTCTTACGGAGAGAGGTGGGGCGTGGGGAGAGCTGGCCCCGCCCATATAAATTTGGGGAGGGGTAAGGAGCCAAGGTAGCTGGTCAATTAGATGCACCAGGACTGCAGAGCAAAGGAAGGGACTGAGTTTCACAGTCTACTCATTCACACCTTGCCACATCTTCCTAACAGACAGTCGGAGAGTGACCAGCTAGTACTACACACAGCGATACAGAAGAATCTCATAGATGGAATCTTGAGCAAAAGACAGAAAACACAAATGAGAGCCGAATACTCTTTCTTAATGTAAAAAAAAAAAAAAAAAAAAAGGCGGGGGTTGGGTGGGGGCTGAAAAGAGACAGGAGGGCTTCTGGAGGCTGGTCACGTCCTGTTTCTTGTTCTGTGTGCTGCTTAAGTGAGGGTAGCACATTTGTGAAAATTCATCACTTGTCTGCATGAAACCACAACCAAAAGCTGATCCTGTCCCTCCCCTGCTTCAAGGAATTTCCTGGCTGGCCATGGTGGATATGACAGATTCTAAGTACCCAGCTCACTCCATTGACACTTCTCCATGAAGCTTTCCTTGATTTCCGTCACCCTTCATCACTCGGTTATAACAGGGACTCCATCACATGGCTACATGTCTGATCTTTGGGTGTGTTTCCAATTAAATCCTGAGTGTCTCTAGGGCAGCAACTGGGTCTTACTCATCCTTTGGGTCTGGGTGCCCAGCACAGGACTTGGCATATAGTAGACACTCTATAGATAATGTTTGATAAACACATGGATAAACAAATGAATGAAAGTCTTCAGAGTCCCTTAGAGCCCGGCTTGTCTTGGTCTTACTGCCAGCACGGGGCCACAGGCATGGGGTGGGGATGGGGGGTTAGACGTCAGCTTCCTATGATCATGGCTCCCTCTCCTTGACGCACCACCCACACCGTTGGGCTCACCCCAATCTGGCCTCTCGCCCCACCACCGCACTGAAAGATCTCTAGCTTCGGTCAACAACAACCTTCTAAACGTCAAATCCAATGGACTTTTTTCCAGCTTCATTGTGGGGAATCTCTCTGAGGCATCCAGGGTTGTCGAACGTGTCCTCCTCTTCCGAAAACATCATTCTTTACCAGCCTCTCTGGCAATGCTCTCTCGGGTCTCCTCCTACCTCTCTGACAGTCCCTTCTCAGGCTCCTCTCCTGGCCCCTCGATCTTCACTCCCAAGCACACAGACCTAAGGCCATCTCCCACCCCTACACTCACACACCCAGCTCCACTTGTCCCTGTCTCTCAGCTCTGGGATGCTGAGGTCCCACATTCTACTGGAGAGCTCTTCCTGGGTGCCCCAGACACCCAAGATCCAATACCTGACACTGAACTTATCTTTTTCTCTCCTAAACCTATTCCTCTTCTTCTGTGAAGACCCTGTTTTGGGAGAATGGTGTCACCAGCCACCTCTACCCAAGCCGTAAACCTGGGGGTGATGTTCCCTGCCCTTCACCTTTCCTAACAAATCAGCTCTGAGTCCTAACATCTCACCTACCTGTCACCTCTTCTTTACCCTCATTATTATGGCTTTCGTTCTGGTCCTTGCCCAGAATTTTGCAATAAACTTGTAATTATCTCCATTTCTAGCCTTCATTCTGTGCCAGCAGGATCTTCCTGAAATGCAAATCAGATCATATCACTTCCCCGCATCAAATCCCTGTAGAGCCCCTCTACCTACAGATTTATACCAAAGTCCTTAGTGTGGACTGCAAAGGCCTTCCGAGATCTGGCCTGGCCTGTGATTTCTGCTTCTCTGCTTCTCTGCTTCAAATCCCTGTAGAGCCCCTCTACCTACAGACTTATACCAAAGTCCTTAGCGTGGACTGCAAAGGCCTTCCGAGATCTGGCCTGGCCTGTGATTTCCTCTCTAGCCTTACCTGGCACCACTCTCTACTTCCTCCTCAGCATCTGAGAACATACTGCTTCTTTTAACAACCCAGAATGATTGGTGCCTCTGCCCCTTTGGTTTTGCTCTGAGTACTCTAGGTCTGGTTAGAACACCACCCTGTAAGCCACTCGACCCGAGTGTCTCCCTGCTGAACCTCTACCAACCCCATCTTTCCAGGTTCGACTCAGGGTCACCTCCCGGAAGATGCTCATCTCAAGCCTCCACTGCCTTGGCAGACCTGGCCATGCTTCCTCCGCCCCGCATTCCCCCTGCATATCTCTCCCACAGCATGAACAATACAGACTGCTGTCGCCGAGTTCCACGTCTACCTTCCCTTCTAAACCTTGGTGGCCGTGATGATGTATTTGTGCCTTTGTGTTGCAGTGACCAGCAGAGGGTCTGACACAGGCACTTAGTTAGTAAAATGCCTTGGGGATGTTCTTACTGAATGATTTACTCACAACTTTCTCTCTCTAGTTCACACAGAGGGAGAGAGAAACAGTACAGAAAGGCATACCCAGATCTAAATAAACGGGAAAACCTCAAATACAGCATTATGACCTCTGCAAAGGAGAACTGCTATTTTAACCTGCCTCTTGATAACAGCCCCTCAGCTTTCCTTTGGGGAACAGACTTCTGGAAATATGAAACTCGAATGAATCTTACAAGGACAGAAAATAGTTCCTTCTGTCCAGAATCTCAACACCATTCCGGTTCCTGTCCTCTCTGAGACATGGCAGGTCAGATCTTCTTCCTATTTTGTGGGCATCCATATCCCTCTAATAAGTTGCACTGCTCTCTTCACGGCGCAGAAGATGGTGTCTCTTGCTTGCGCTTAAAGAACATTTACAGCTTTAACAATGCAGGGGCTTGTTTTCTGTTCCTATTCCTGCTCCAACTGCTGCTTTCCCAGAGGTCCTACCTCATCTCAGGTGATTTACCTGTTGGCTGCCTTTTCCTGTCAACACCTGCTTCTCAACTCTTCTTGCCGGCCCTGCTTCTACTACCTACCTGGCTGTGATTTGAATGGGGGAGTTGTTTGAAAAGCAGAGGCTCCTATTCCTCTCTGGTACATGACCTAATTAATGTACCATGGTACATGGTACATGACCTAATTAATGTAAAATAATGGGCTAGCCATCCTGTGCCCAGAAATTAAGCTCTTCTGCTGGGGCACATGTTGAGGAAGGCACCTCCCAACCCCATGCTGGCAGCAGTCAGGGATCATATTGGTTTCACAGTGTTGACTGTGGATGAGCTGTTTGCCCAGCTGATGACAGAGGAAGGACCCCCAAGAGAGGGCAGGCAATACTTAGGAGATAAGTAAGCCCATGGTGTATGGGACAAAGAACCATGTTCTTGCTTACAATAGTAACTCTCTCAGACCACTGCAGGAATGCATCCTGGGTCCCTCCTGATACCCATCAATCTGACAGCCTATATTGATCTCTGAAGATTGACTGTGACTACTTGAAGCATGCCTCTTCTGGCTGGCTAGGTACTACGGCCTTGCCTGGTAGAGAAGTTCTTTTTTAACTGTTTCAGCATGCTTCAGTTCTCCCTCTAAACCAGGGATTGAAGACTCTGGGGCTTTTTCCCTAGAAGCTGTACCTGGCATGGGAATTTTGGTGCATTTGCTTTGTTGCCGGGGCACTCTCAGGAGAGGGAGTGAGGGGGGAAGGGCAGAGCTGGGGAAGAAGCTGAACTGGGTATGGCCTGAGCTGAAGTGGAGCTTCAGCCTGATACCACGGGGAGCTCTGGAGCAGGAAATGTGCCACAGGGTTGGTCCCCCCTTGAGGCAAGGAAGCAGAGGGGGATGGGGTAGGGTGAGCCTTTTGCACGCCTGAGTCAGTCCATCATTAGCTAGGAGAACTCCTGATAGGAAAGGGCACATGACTTCTTAGGAGGCAGCCCCCATTTAGCTGAGAAGAATGATTTGGAGATGGGAAGAGCTATGAACTGTAGTCTTCACAGGAGGTGGAGGACGGGACACTGGACTGGGTCACAGCCAGCATCCACTACACATCTTTGAGTGAGGTATACCCCCAGTTTTAAGAAAAGGGAGAGGCAAGTACTGTGACAAACAAAGACTACAGGCTCTGTCTGAAGGAGCCACCTGGATCTCGGCTTCGGCCAATTATGGCTGGCTTGGCGTTGCCAGTTATCTGATGACAGCACTCGAAAGTCTGGATTTTTAAATGTTGAGCAAACACTAGGAAGGCAAACAAAACCCCGTGTGGGTCTCCAGTGTACCATTTCCGTGGACTCCTTCCTGCTCAGCACATCAGAGTCCCAGTCCTGATCTCACTTGCTTCACATCATGGCTAGGAGCTGAATGGGGACACAGGGTCAAACACAGTTTTAGTGAAGCCATTAGAACTCAGTGCTGGGACTTCCCCGGTGGTGCAGTGGTTAAGAATCTGCCTGCCAATGCAGGGGACGCGGGTTCAATTCCCGGTCTGGGAAGATCCCACATGCCACGGAGCAACTGAACCCGTGTGCCACAACTACTGAGCCTGCGCTCTAGAGCCCGCGAGCCACAGCTACTGAAGCCCGTGCTCCTAGAGCTCGTGCTCCGCAACAAGAGAAGCCACTGCAGTGAGAAGCCCGCGCAACATAACAAAGACCCAACACAGCCAATAAATAAATTAATAATAATAATAAAAAAAGAACTCAGTGCCGCTACACGTGGCAGAGAACCAAAAATAACAATGGTTTAAAGAAAACAGAAGTTTGGGGACTGCCCTGGTGGCGCAGTGGTTAAGAATCCGCCTGCCAATGCAGGGGACGTGGGTTCGAGCCCCGGTCTGAGAAAATCCCATGTACCGCGGAGCAACTAAGCCTGTGTGTCACAACTACCGAGCCTGCACTCTAGAGCCCGCGAACCACAACTACTGAGCCCGCGCGCCTAAAGCCTGTGCTCCGCAACAAGAGAAGCCACCGCAATGAGAAGCCCCGCACAACACCGCAACGAAGAGTAGCCCCCACCTCGCCGCAACTAGAGGAAGCCCGCCTGCAGCAACGAAGACCCAACAAAGCCAAAAATAAATAAATAAATAAATTTATATATAAAAAAAGAAAATAGGAATTTTTTCCTCTCTAATGTAAATAGAGTCTAGCAATGAGGTCCTCAGTGCTGGCGGGGCATCTCCATAATATTCAGGGACCCAGGCTGTTCCTACTGTGTGCTCTGCCATTTTTAAAGTAAGGCTTTTTTCTTCTGATCTGAAACTGTGCCACCCAATGCAGTAGCCACATCACGGGTGCTCTGTGGAAGGGTGGCTGGTCCTAATCGATATTTCAAAGACTTAGTATGATGAAAAAACTATTTTATTAAAATCTAATTTGCCTGTTTCTTTCTACTTTTAAAAATGCGGCTACTAGAAAATTTAAAATTGTGTGTATGGCTCTCATGTGTGGCTTGCACTGTATTTCCACTGGACAGCACTGGTCGTAACAGCAGGATCTGCAGCCATCACGTCCTCCCACATTCTACCCAGCAGGAAGGAGAAGGGGCAAACAAGGGCATGCCCCTGCCTCTTGAGCATGTCTCCTGGACGTTGCACACAGTATTTTTACTTATATCCTATTGGTTAGAACTAGTCACGTAACTACAACTAAGTGCAAAGAAGGCTGAAAAGCGAACTACACAATGTGGACACAAGCTACTGTTCCCACTTTATTTTCCACCACCCATTGGCGTGAATTTGCTTATTCACTAACTCACACGCTCACCTACACTTACTTATCAAAATATGTATTAGTCCCTATTTTGTGCTGGACCTTGTACCACCCATCAGGTTTGCTAAGGTAGGTAAGGGCTCTCACTCTTGAGGAATTTCCATTTAATAGGCATGGGCAACCTTGTGAAACAAGCGAGAGCTACAAACTATTACAGGCACTAGGATGGACATTTATAAGAGAGACAAAGGGCTTCTTGAGGCAGCCAGAAAATATTCATCAAGGACCTGGCCCTTGAGCTGAGTGTAGGCAGCCAGCTGTGTCCTGGGACTGCTGAGCTGGAGTTACAGCCATCCGGAGACGCCAGCCAGGTTCTCATGTCTCCTCCCTCCCAAGGTAGATGGAGCTGAGCCAAGAGACACTTCTACCCCCGGGCCATGGGGGAAGGGGGGGCCTGGAGGGCGTCCCTTCCTTATTTACTTTTGTCCACTTGATGGATATTCTTTTTTTCTTTCCCTATAAGCACCTCGCGTTAAAGACAGCTTAGGTGAGCACATCCGTGTGGGCGGGCTAAAGAGAACTGAGGCAGGAACACACTGATCTGTTCTGCTCAGTCCCGGAAAGATTCCAATCACCAGCTTTGAACGGTGCCCTCTGTTTTTCTCTCGCCCAGCTCCCTCCCTTCTTCCCTCCCCAACGCAGTCAACTAGAAAACCTAGGGGTACAGTCTCACTTTTATATTTTTCACCGTTGGTCTTGTTTAGACAACTTATTAGCTAAATGGTTTGTTGGTGCCCTCTAATTTCTTGAATTGGGAACTTAAACGTTTATTCTTCTTTGAATAACATAAATTAACATAAATATTTAAGGTTACATATTTTTCTCTGAGCTCTGTGGTTATCCTATATGAACTGATATGTGCTCTTTTGTTATTTTTAAGAAAGAAATTGTGTAATTTTGGTTTTGATTTCCTTTTTGTTCCAAGAGTTGTTAAGGAAGTTGTAAAAATATTTCTAGGGTGTTCTTCCCCTTTTGATCAGAGAATTTTATCTGCACTATTTCTACATCTTGGGATTTATTGATTTCCTTTTTTTGAGGACTAATAGATGGTTAACTTTTGTGAATGTTCAAAGGTTCTTAAAAAGACAATATAGTCACCTAAAACTTGTATAATATCATAAATAAACTATCCCTCAAAAAAAGAAAAAAAAAGGAAACCTAGGGGTAGAATCAGGCTGCGGTAGAAACATAACTAACGCAGGCTCTGTACCATCCTCTCCTTGACTTGGGAAGGACCAGCCCAGGAGGTAAAAGAGAGACCTTTCTCCCTACATGATCCTTCGGTGACCTCCCACGTTTCTGTACTTCCTCACTCCATCCTCGGCCTTTTGCCATGAATGAGAGCTGGTTCACTCCACTTCTCACCATGTTGGACCTTTAAGCCCAGGTTAGCCTCCCTTTCCATCTCTGACTAAAGCACAGGAAAAATCCCTTTTAATTCCTGGGTCAAATAACAACATTAGGATTTTTCAAATGTTGCATTTATAGGAAAGCCAAGGAAAATAACAGTGACCAATAGCAAAACAAGGAAATCTAGGCATGAACAAAGGTAGAGAAGGCAGCTCTGGGCCCGGCATGGGTTAGACCCACAGAGCATTGAGGGCTGAGCAAGACCCAGCCCCATTCTGAGCTGCCGGGGAAGCTGGGCCAGAGATCCAGAACCAGACTGCCTTGGCTCCAGTGGCCTCATTCATGTGACCCCAGGCAAGTCAGTAACACCGTTTTTGTTTGTTTCCTTATCTATTAATCTAGCACCCACTTAGAGGGCAGGTTAAATGAGTTAAGAGTTTAATGTGTTAAGAATTACATAAGCTAATTCACGTGAGAGTTATTTCCCCAGATCCTGGCCACAGTAAGTGCTGACTAAATTTCGTTATGATTATTATTACTAAAAATGAGACAGAAGCATGGCCTTGGGTCCACCTTGACCTATGCTATTAAAACTTTCTCTGAAGGCTGAGGAACTAGTTGATTTTTTTACACCCCAAGCATCACTGTCAACAGGCTATGCCCTGAGCCAGTGTCAGCCTTTTAAACCTGGAGAGGAGACTATCAGCTTTGTGTGGACTTTTAAGGCAACCATGTCTTCTTCCTTTCCACAGAATCCTTTGGAGGGAATGTGGTCCCCTTCTCGCAACAGAGTTCCTCGTCACTCTCTGAAGATTAGGGCTGCACTTTGTTCTTAAAGAGATGACGCCCTCATGTGGTACTCATTCTGTCTCTCATCGTCTCATGCAGCTGCTTTCTGCAGAGGGATATGCTGGCTTTGAGCAGCTAGCTCCTTCCTTCCCTCCCTCCCTCCCTGTCTCCCATCCTTCCTTCCTCCTTGTCTGTCTGTCTTCTGATTTTGTTTTGTTTCTGCTTTCATGATTATTCCGTAGGGGAGGAAAAATAACTTTCCTTCTATCCTAAGTTCTTGGCTGAGATGCCCCCCTAATAAAGGATAGATTAACAGGAGAAAAAGAAAAACAATTTTTATTATGTAGGTACAGGAGCCCCACAAAGATATGAGATGGTTGAGGCTTATATACCATCCTGAGCTAAGGAATGGGTTGAGGTCTGGGGCTTCAAAGCGGGGGAGGTGAGAAGAGGAAATGTTTAGTGAACAAAGGTTGCCCTGCCGTGACTCTAAGTCTCTCAAGCAAAAAGTTATCTCTGGTTATAGTAGCTCTCTTCCTGGTAATGTAAATTTCCCTTATAAAAGGGTAATTTATACTGTTTTTAAAACTTCTCCTGTGTCTGCAGTTTCTCAAAATAAGCTGTTCAGAATAGTCCTTATGTCTCCAAAGAGACATATTTGGGGATGGCATAATCTATCTTCAATTCCCAACTTTTAAAAAGCTACCAGAAAAATGAGCCAGCAGCCCATTCTCCATGCTCAGCACTCTGCCCTGACTCTAGGTGTGGACACCAGGCACTTCTCAAAAAACTCCGAACACCACAGAGGCAGCCAACAGCTCATTTGTGTGTGAATCGCTCTTTCTGGATTTTTAGCCTCATTTCCTCTTTGGTATTCGGCCCTGGAATGGTTCAACCCCGTCTTTCTCAATGTTTTCTTTCTCTGATTCCCATGGCTCAAAGGGAACTTCTCTAACTTTAGATGAACTCTAGGAGGTTTTAAATGAATGTTTCCCAATGTATATTTCAAGGGTATGCTTTCTAGTTGAGTAATGGACATTCGCATAATAGAAGATTCTATGATCAAATAAATTTATGATCACTGTGTTGGACAGAAATTTTAAAAAATTAGCTTGCAGGATACGTTAAAGTCTTTAAAAGATTAGTTTGCATTGTAAATCTGCATAGGATTAACCTATAATTTGAATAATTCACACACACACACACACACACACACATAAATGAGAAATAGTGAACACATCTCAGAGAACAAGTTCTCACTGAACACCCTTTTGAGACCAGAAGGAAGGGGGCAGCCACAACCATTAAAAGAATGAGGAGGAGAGGCTAGAGAAGACAGCAGAGCCTGACCACACAAGGCCCTGAATACCTACCTAGCTGCCCAAAATGGACATGACCCTATCGCACTGGGGAGCCACGAAGGAACTTGAGCAGAGCAGAAATCCCTCATCTCCACTTGTTCCTCTTTTCCCTCAGTACCTCATCCAGTGCTTCAAAATCCCAACACTCCGCCCAGTCTCCTTCCTCCTTGGTTGGGGCAGGAGCGTCTGGTTTAACCTCACGGCCCAGGACTGCGTCATCCAGATTGCTCGGGGTGGCATCCGTCTCTGCTTGTCTGGTTTCCAGGCTCTGGACGTGCCTCTGCCCACAGGATCCTTCTGGACCTTCGGCGATGTCTTCTTGGGCAGCTAGGTGGCTGTCTTGGACAGTGGCGACAGGAAAGGTGGCACCCCAGAAGGGCTAGCACGCCATCGTGATCACGGAGCAGGACAGCGAAGGAGTGGGTTCTCACAGGTGCAGTTCTCCAAGTAACGCCCTGGTTAGGTGCGAGCACACTGGGTGCTAGCCGAAGCCCTGCTACTCAGTAAAACCCCACTATTTCCACTGAAAAAAAAAAAGAAAGAAAAGAAAAAAACAGGATACGGCAAAAACTGGTTAGAACCAACTAGGCCCAAGATGGCGGAAGATTTGACCTCCAGGAGACCTCGAGCCTCATTATACGCTCATTGTAATATATTACCATCTAAATGACACACCCATTGGTGCCAGGACAGTTCCAAGGCCAACCATAAAGGGCTAAAAAGTAGGTGTGGCCCAATTCCTGGAAATCCCCACCCCTTCCCCAAAGTATAGATAATGAGAATAATCTTCCCATTCCTTAGTGTATGAAATTACCCAGCCCATAAAAACTAACCACACACACACCTGGGGCCACTCTCACCTTCTGAGATGGACCACATTCTGCCTATGGAATGTGTATATCTCTAAATAAACCTGCTTTCACTTTACTATGGCTCACTCTAGAATTCTTTCCTGTGCAAAGCCAAGGATCCTCACTTGGTGGCCAATCCCAGGAACTCACCCAAGACCTGGGACATGACTGTTCTCTCACTCCCTCTTTTCCTGTACCACTTTGGGAAATGAAGATCTAAACAGTGGAATACCATACAACCACTAAAAAGGATGCAATAGGTTTGTGCATGACTTCTTAGAAGGATGCCCATGATACAGTAGATAGAAACAAAAATTTCTCAACAGTATGTAGGTGAATGTAAATATGTGAGTGTAAATATGCTTGGTGGGCATAGAAAGGGGCTGGAGGTGTGTCTATTACAGGGGAGTTATGCCCCCCATGGAGTGGGGAGGGGGTTGGAGGGGTGGGAAGGAGAAGTTAGTTTTATTTATTTTACAAATAAATAAAATAATTATGAGAGATTATGCATGATTTTCCTCTGTGAGTTTTCTATATTTAAAAAATAGAAATCTTAAAAATTCATAACAAACACATCTAGTAGAGGTCCTTGATCACTATATCCTTACACTTCTGCTAATACCAGGGGTTTTGATGAATTGAAAACAATGTACACCCAGTGCTGGAGCTTTGGGCCTTATTTTTATCATGAGGAATGTTTGTCACTTAAATTTGACCATTAGAGTTAAGTTTCTCGGAAGACAAAAAAAAAAAATTTACCGTTCCCAGCTTTCCAATTTCAGGCAAGAATGTTGGCCGGAGATAAATACATAAGAGAAGAAATGAAGAATAGGCGTTCCTGGCTGATATCTAACTGCTGCAGAGCTAGGGAGTAGAAAAATGAGAATGTTTCTAAGGAATCCCTTCTTTCTTCCCCCAACCGATCTGTCTCACATCAGCCAAAATGGAACAGTTTGTTGGTTTTCTTTCTTGACCGTACCAGGGAGATGTTTTAATGACTCTTCGTTGGTTGGCTCTTGGTACACACAGTATGTTTCCCCTATCAGCCAATTTTGTCTCCATTGTTCACAGAACTGTTGCTGTCTTCTGAGAAATTGAAAAACTGTTATGGTTAAGTAATAAAGAGATAATGCTGGGTGACAAATGCCTGTGAAAGCAAGAGCCAGAAAGGTTTAATAATATCCAGTGAGTTATGGCTATAATCGTGTTTTCTATTTGAAACAAAGAAAATTGGTAGCAAGTGTCCTGCAGCAAATCTCTATATCTCTTCTCTTTTTTTGTACCAGTTGCCTGGTTCCCGACTCTTAGATCATGACAGTGAGGGCGCACGGACCACTCTGAGACTGAAGACATTGGGTAGGTTAGGGTGGTGTCTTCTGTTGAGTTGCCCCCAGTCCCTCCAAGCAGAACCTGAGATAAGGCTTTGAATGCAGCAGCAGGGGAGTTGGCAAGTAAGATGGGAAGGGAGGAAAGCAATCCAAGGGGTGTTATTTGATCAGGTTGCTTCTCCAGTGAGTGGCTGGGGCTCAGTCCTGCTGGGATCACCTGGGAGACTGTGGAAAACACGCCTCAGAATTGATGTACCCAAGAGGCAAGGAAACTGGGACATTTATCCTCCAACTCTCATTTCTTTTTGGCTGAGGGCTGCTCCTGAGTATGCCCTCAGCACTTCCAGACAGTTCTGTGGGTGGACTGAGCATGCCAAAGGGGAGCCTGTAGTGTGCTCCAGGTGTTTGAAGAGCATGCATGGAAAGGTGAGTGCCAAAGGGATACAGGCAGGGCGGGGACAGCATCTTTCACAGGTTGAATGCATGAGGGGCAGATCTGTGATGCTTTCATGTGATCCCATAAGTTGGATTAGAGTATCTTTCTATTAACATTACAATAGAGCTCAGGGAAAGGTATAAAAAGGGAACATGAGACAAGGAGACAGAAGAGGGGATGAAAAAGGGGCAAAGAAAGGTGAGAAGACAAAGAAGAAGCAACATAAGATGGAGGAAGTCCCAAGTGGCAGACGGTGTAGCAAAGTGTCTCTGCGCTGTAGGCCAGTTGTATCGTCAACATTTTCACTCAATTACATGATAACAAAACAGGTAGAGCTGATAAAGGAGTGAAGACAATTGTTGCTACCCCTTAATAAGAACCTGTGTTGCTGCCACTTAAAGAGGACCAGGCCTTGGGGCTTCCCTGGTGGTGCAGTGGTTAAGAATCCACCTGCCATTACAGGGGACACGGGTTCGAGCCCTGATCTGAGAAGATCCCACATGCTGCAGAGCAACTAAGCCCGTGAGCCACAACTATGGAGCCCGCACATCACAACTAGTGAAGTCCATGCGCCTAGAGCCCGTGCTCCGCTACAAGAGAAGCCACCGCAATGAGAAGCCCGCGCACCACAGTGAAGTGTAGCCCCAGCTCGCCACAACTAGAGACAGCCCACGCGCAGCAACAAAGACCCAACGCAGCGAAAAACAAATAAATCAAAAAAAAAGGACCAGGCCTCGTGTTGGTTGTTTCACACAGGTTAACTGTAATTTTCACATGGAGCCTGTGATGTGGGTATTATTGTCCTATTTTACAGTTGAGAATACTGAGGCATGGAGAAGTTAAGGGATTTTTAAGCCATCATTTGTTTCAGAACTAGCTCCAAAATTTACGTTATTTCCTGTACAGAGTGTTACACTCTGCGAATCACTAAGAAGAACGACTCTGTTTGGCAAAAACTGAACTTGGAGTCAGGTTGAGCACACGGGCTCAAGCATCCCATCCCTTGACATTTAAGTCTTCGGCTTTGACACACTCAGGAACATAACCAGTTTGTTTTGGCCTGATGTGTTAGGTGGATAGCAATTCCCAGGCCACCAAGGATGGAAGCACCTCGTACAGGATGGAGGCCCATTTAGCCGTTCCAGGATGGCCTGTGCATTGTGCTCTGCTCCCCAGCTTCCTGCACAGAGCCCAGCTTCCAGAGGATCGTAAACTCTGAGCACGTCTGGTGCTGCCATACTTAGTGTGGAGACATTTATGGAAGTGGACCCCTCAAGAGCAGGTGATGACGCACCTAACTCCTCTGGGGGCCCCTCTAAGGATTCACTTTGACACCTTGTAGAAATAACTGATGTCTTAGGTCAGGTTCCTTAAAAGCAGTGCCTGAGACAGCTTTCAGTTGGAAGGTAATTCACAGGGATGAGGAACAAGGTCTTCTGACTGTAAGAGGTGCTGCTAAGCCAGAAGACATGTTGCCTACAAGAGTCATAAGTCAGGTAGACCAATCAAAATAATCCTGAATAAAGAAGATGTGGTACATATATACAATGGAATATTACTCAACCATAAAAAAGAACAAAATAGAGCTTCCCTGGTGGCGCAGTGGTTGAGAGTCCACCTGCCGATGCAGGGGACACGGGTTCGTGCCCCGGTCTGGGAAGATCCCACATGCCGCGGAGGGCCCATGAGCCGTGGCCGCCAAGCCTGCGCGTTCGGAGCCTGTGCTCCGCAACGGGAGAGGCCACAACAGTGAGAGGCACGCGTACCACAAAAGAAAAAGAAAAAAAAAGAGTGGATATATGTATATGTATAACTGATTCACTTTGCTGTACACCTGAAACTAACACAACATTGTAAATCAACTATACTCCAAAAAAAATTTTTTTAATTAATCCTGAAGCTGGATAATTGAGTCAAATCAATACCTTCATAAAGATTGCTACGTGAATATCTGTGTATGTAATAGGCAAGAAACAACTGAACTTATCTTTCTTTTAAAATGGGATCTGGGCCATTTAGATTAATTTGTTTAAGGAAGCAGGGAGGAGTCAGGAGAGACCTGACCCCTTGGGATCCCAGAGAAATTTGTCCAACAGGATTTGTTGCACTAACGACCCCATGTGGGACTCCTAGGCAACTCGACTTATCGGGTCCTGCCCATCTCATGGTGACCCAGGGACGTCAGGAAAGCACACAGAATATTCTTTCCCCAGGCAGACAGCCAGTCTCAATGCCATACAGAGCAATGTTGTTCCAGCTCTACTGCTCTGTACAATGGATACCAGGAGGAGGTGACTTCCCCGTGGAAACAGTACTATGTCAGATTGCGATACCCAGTCTAACGTACCCACAGAGACCACTGCTTAACTTGCTTGACTTTTTTTTTTTCTATTGAACCCTCATTTATTCATCATTCATCCTCAACAATCATCAACTCACCACCTAACTTTGCTTCATTTATAACTTTTGCTCAAACCCCTTAAATATTTTTTTAACATCTTTATTGGGGTATAATTGCTTTACAATGCTGTGTTAATTTCTGCTTTATAACAAAGTGAATCAGTTCCCATATCAGATATGTTCCCATATCTCTTCCCTCTTGCGTCTCCCTCCCTCCCACCCTCCCTAGACTTTTTTCTTATTTAGTTTTAGCTCCTTAAGGATGGGAGCCTTGTCTAGCTGAGTACTTGATCCTCAACACATTTTTGAGGAATGAATGAATGCGTGAGTGAGTAAATGGGTGCTGAGTACATGCCTCTGACTGTTGCTAGGCTCTCTGCTCCAGACCCACCAGTCTATGCTCTACCTTCGGATGCCCGGCCCGGTGAACTCCATGGCTCCTTGTCAGCTGGCTTCTGGGCAGGTTCTGCTAAGAAAAGGCTCTAAGGGAGAGTGGAAGGCTGGAGGTGGGGCTCAGCAGGGCAGGGGGAGGGAGGCTTCGTTATTCCTGTCTTGCTGACATTCTTGTCAGCGTGGTCCCGCCATAGCACTTTCCCCAGGGGCACTCGTTAGCTCTAGTTTTCAGCCTCATCCTGCGCTCCCAGAGCCTGCCTCATATCCCCTTAGAAGGACCTGCCACAGCTGTGGGGTACGCCCACCCTCTTTAAAGATCTGGGTGTAGATCCACGGGGCTCCTCCTCCTGGAAACTGTCAGAACTCTGATTTCTTCCCTTTGTTCCTCTGGCCCTAAGTAGGTAGCGGCTTCCTGCAGTTACTACCTTAGTATTTCCTTTTGCTTTCCTCCAGTATCTGTGTAATTACATTCTCTCTTTTAAAATCCCTTATGTGGCTTTTGTTTCCTAGACACTGACGTGATCTTTTAGCAACCCTGTGATTGTGGGTATTACTGTCTCCATTTTGCAGATGAAGAAAATGGTGGTGCAAGGAGTTGTAGCATTCCCAAGTATTCGCATCCAGGACATGTTGGAAAAGGCAGTATGTTGTGGTCAGATAATCTGAACTTGAATCCTGCTCTTATTGTTTATATTGATTTTTACTTTTATTATTATTTTTTAAAGATCTATTTATTTATTTAATTTATTTTTGGCTGCATCAGGTCTTAGTTGCAGCACACGGGATCTTCGTTGAGGCATGTGGGATCTTTCACTGTGGCGCTCGGGCTTCTCTCTAGTTGCAGTGCACAGGTTCCAGAGTGTGTGGGTTCTGTAGTTTGTGGCATGCAGGCTCTCTACTTGAGGTGCGTGAGCTTAGTAGTTGTGGTGCACGGGCTTAGTTGCTCCGCGGCATGTGGGATCCTAGTTCCCCCGAACAGGGATCGAACCCTTGTCCCCTGCATTGTAAGGCAGATTCTTTACCACTGGACCACCAGGGAAGTCCCTGTTTTTTACTTTTAAATTTACATACAGCAAAATTCATCCTTTCTAGTGTATGGATCTATGAGTTTGGACAAACAAATATAGTTGTGTTACCCCCTCTGCAATCAAGAAACAGAATAGTTCCATCACTCCCCAAAATTCCCTCACACTGTCCCATTTTAGTCAATTCTTCCCCCACCTCTAGCTCTTGGCAATCAATGTACATTTTCTATTCTTATAATTTTGTCTTTTCCAGAATGTCATATAAATAAACTCAAATAGAATGTAGGTTTTTGAGTCTGGTTTGTTTCATTTAGCATAATTTATATGAGATTTTGTTTTTGCACAAGTTCATTCCTTTTTGTTACTGAGTAGTATTCTTTTATGTGGATGCATAATAGTTTTTTTCATTCACCAGTTGAGTGGCATTTGGATTGTTTCTAGTTTTGGATGAATACAAATAAAGCAGCTATAAATATTCACTTATGGGTTTTTGTGTGGACATACATTTTTATTTTTCTCAGGTAAGTACTTAGAAGTGGGATTTCTGTATCATGTGGTAATTGTATATTTAACTTGCAAGAGAAATAGCCAAATTATTTCCTAAGGGGTCGAATCATTGTGCATTATCACCAACAGTGTATGAGAGTTCCAGTTGCTCCAAATCCTTGTCAGCACTTGGCATTGTCAGTTTTTGTTTTTGTTTTTTAATTTCAGGAATTCCAGTAGGTTTGTTGTGATGTAGTACATTATGAAAGCATATGGGTGGGACTTTGGACCATGTACATTTACCTTGAAAGGCTGCAGAGCATCGTGGCTAAGAGTCCAGACCCTGCAGTCAGCTTTAGTTCTCACTACCTTTGTAAACATGGGTCTCAGTTTCCTTATCTGTAAGATGAGGATAATAATAGAATATATACTTTAAAAGGTTGTTGTGAAGGTTAAATGAGTTAACATATGTAAAGCACTGGTACAGAATAAGTACCACCTAAGTGAACATTATTATTGCTATTATTTGACTCAGGGCTGGACCACTGCTTAGCTACCTGGTGCCCACATTTGCACAAAAACAAAGCTGAGAGGTCATACCTCGGGCTCCAAACGGCAAATCTTGAAGCTTTGTGATTGCATCTTCCATCTTCTCAAGTTTCTATACCACAGTTCTTTTTAGAAGCCATTTTGTGTGTAATGCAATGCCCATCCTCACTTTGCAAAAGTCCAATTTTAAAGACAGAATTTGAACTTCTGTGATTAAAGAAAGCATTTGAACTGTTATAGATTCCCATCTCCGTCCAAACAATATACTTTTAATAGGAACACAGCTTGTGATTCATCCTGTTTCACTTTGATCTGCCGTGTAGTATGCGTCATCGACATTAAGATGAAATTACTCTGCAATCACACACATGGAGCTCATACAGTAATTGCACAAAGAAAACCTCATTATCCTGCAATATGTGCTTCAAAACAAACATACAACCTTTTCTCCCTCTAGTGGCACATTTAAAAAGCAACCTCAAGTATCACAGAGGCCAGTCTTACGTATCAAAATCAAGGGAAGCCAATAGAGAGTTTACCCAAGACTTGGGAGATTCATAATATTTGTTTATTATTGACTGTGGGGAAAAGTTTGCATTTTATTTATGCCAGATGATATTGCTGTCAACACAACAGGTTGGATTATAGCCATAGGAGTTTTGTGATTTATCCTCACTTGGCACTTTATTTTGTATTAAAAACAATAAAATAGAAGTCTACAAATATTGGGTAGTCAGGGATTCTGATTGCAGGCAGCCTCTTGGGAGAATGAGATACTCCCCCTGCCCTTTAAATGTTTATCATCTCTGAATAGTGATGCTTTACTGCAGTCGGTTGGATAGTGTCACCCCCAAATTCAGGTCCACCTGGAATCACAGAATGTGACCTTATTTGGACATAGGGTCTTTTCAGATGTTAGTCAAGATGAGGTCACTCTAGATTTTAGGGTGGACCTTAAATCCACTAACTAGTATCCTTATAAGAAGAGGAGGGCTTCCCTGGTGGCGCAGTGGTTAAGAATCCACCCGCTAATGCAGGGGACAGGGGTTTGAGCCCTGGTCCAGGAAGACCCTACATGCCGCGGAGCGACTAAGCCCATGCTCCACAACTACTGAGCCTGCATGACACAACTACTGAAGCCCACAGGCCTAGAGCCTGTGCTCCACAACAAGAGAAGCCACCGCAATGAGAAGCTCACCCACCGCAAGGAAGAGTAGCCCACGCTCACTGCAACCAGGGAAAGCCCGCGTGCAGCAACAAAGAGCCAACGCGACCAAAAGTAAATAAATAAATTAAATTAATTTAAAAAAAAGAAAAGCATTAAAAAAACATATCTTACTGTATGTTATATGGCAAAATAAAATTTAAAAAAAAAAGAGTTTAAGTGCAGACTCTTCCAGGCCCTACTCCATGAAGACCCTCAGCAGCCTCAGTCATGGCAGGTACGAAACATTCCACACTGCTGCCTCGGTCCTACCCCAGAAACCCACTCCCTTTAGTTTAGTGTCTATTGGCCAGAGTATTTAAAAATAACTTTGATAATTTAGAGAGGAAAACTATGACTCCCAGGCCAAATTTGGTACAGTCCTCAAACTAATATATATAATATTTTAATATATAATATATGTATATACAAAATATATTATATAATATATAAAGACATGAATATCTTAGATATATATATCTAATATATTAGATATATTAGGTGTATATATCTAAAAGAGATATATACACTTAAAATATATACATATACCTAAAATATATATATGAAATTGATATATGTACATCTTACATATATACCTAAAAGAGATATACATACTTAAAATATATACATATATGTAAAATATGTATATGTATATATTTAAATATATATATGCATACACATATATATGAGACATACACCTAAAGAAACTGAAGGTTTTCAGGACGAGCCTCCCCAAAATGTGCCACTTTGGCATGCAGACTGTTTTGAGGTGAAGGCATTCAAGACCCAGCTGATTCAAAGAAAAAAACCAAAAACAATCTTTCACCCTAAACTACCTAAAAGAATTTAGATAGAGACCTGGCCCAGAAAGAGAGCTATTACCTAGAGATAACTTTTTATCTGAATGACCCATCTCTACGGCAGGGCAAACATCTAATTACCAAAGCTCTGCTCTTCTTATCATCCTTTGAATTACCCTCCTCCCTTTCAAAGCCCCGAGCCCCTAGCCCATTCATCAGCTCACAACGGCATATACTTCGCTCTCTGACTCGTCCTTGGGTCTCATAATCCTTGTGCGGTCCGTGTATGTATGTAATTAAAATTTTTTTTTCTCCTGTTAATCTGTCTTATGTCAATTTGATTATTAGATCAGCCAAAGAACCTAGAAGGGTAAAGGAAAAACTTTTCCTCTCCAACTATGTACATATATACCTAAAAGATATCCTCTCACGTGTCACCTCCAGTTGTTCGGTAGTGGGTGTTTGGAACTATTAAGTTGTGTTTAAGACTTGGCCTGAATGCGATCTGGAATCGATTAGTGATGTTCCAGTGTATGTCTGCCCTCCTGGACAGACCCTGTGAAGCACATTTATTTGGAAGCTCTTCTCCCCATACTTTATTTTATGGGACCAGCTGCTCACAGTATGAAATACTGGATGGTGACAGTTGCCTCCCTGTGACTGGAGTCATGGCTCTGAACTCTGTTGGCTCATTTACCTAGGAGAGTGACCAGTATACACCGCCCAGAGTCCTGGGCTGACCCTGCCAGAATGAAGACAGCACAGGACGTCCAGTCATATGATATGCCCGGGGCAGATCATGTAATGCTTGTACTTTCTGTTCTTCTTTTCTTACTAGGGATACACAGGATACTTCCACTATCCACCTGTATCCCTTCGCTTTGTATGAGTGGACAGCTTCCTAATTCTGACTATGAGCATCATGGGCTTTCTTTGAGCCCTTCAGGAGCAGGCTGGGCCTATGTACAGGGCAGGGTGGGAAGCGCTGGGGAGTTAATGCCTAGGGAATAACCCAGAGCCACTACATACCCCAGCTTTCTCACCCCTTAGATATGACATCTCTGATGTGTGTTCTACACAACCTCCTAGAGTTCACCAGTAGTTTTAAGCTCAGTTTTCCCCACCCTCCCACTCTGAACTGACTTCTGTGTTATCCATGAAAATGCACCTCTTAGATCTCTGACCACAGACAGTGTGGAGGACCCACGTCCCACTAATGCACTCTGAAATCCATCACTGTGTTGGCTCCACATCTGTGCTTCCCATGGGTTGTGTCCCACTAATGCGCTCTGAAATCCATCACTGTGTTGGCTCCACATCTGTGCTTCCCATGGGTTGTGTGCTGCCAGGGTCTCAGCACAGCAAGGAAACTGAGGCAGGCCCAGTCTTGGGAGACACGAGGCTCCTCTGACAGCTGACTGTGGCTCAGGGACTTGCCACCAGCTTTGCCAAAACGTCCTTAGAACTCACCGCAGTCTCAGACTTTCCCATCCAACACTTCTTCCTTCCTTCTGCTCTACAGGGGTGATACCTGCAGCTCCATCTGCATGTTTTTCTTAACTGAAGTAAAGTTGATTTACAATGTTGTGTCAGTTTCTGGTGAACGGCGAAGTGATTCAGTTACTCTATCTCTCTCTCTCTCTATCTCTATATCTCTATATTCTTTTTCAGACTCTTTTCCATTATATATTATTATAAGATGTTGAATATAGGTCCTTGTGCTATACAGTAGGACCTTATTGTTTATCTATTTTATGTATAATAGTGTGTATCTGTTAATCCCAGACTCCTAATTTATCCCTCCCCCATCCCTTTGGTAACCATAAATTTGTTTCTATGTCTGTGACTCTGTTTCTGTTTTGCAAGTTCATTTGTATCCATTTTTTAGATTCCACATATAAGTGATATCATAGGATATTTGTCTTTCTCTGTCTTACTTCATTCAATATGTAAGTAAGTAATGACTCACTTCAGTATGATAATCTCTAGGTACATCCATGTTGCTGCAAATGGCAATATTTCATTCTTTTTTATGGCTGAGTAATATTCCATTGTATGTATATGCCACATGTTCTTATCCATTCGTCTGTCGATGGACACCTAGGCTGCTTCCCCATCCTGGCTATTGTAAACAGTTTTGCTCCATCTGCCTTCTTTTTTTTGCTGTACGCGGGCCTCTCACCGTTGTGGCCTCTCCCGTTGCGGAGCACAGGCTCCGGACGTGCAGGCTCAGCGGCCATGGCTCACGGGCCCAGCCGCTCCGCGGCATGTGGGATCTTCCTGGACCGGGGCACGAACCTGCGTCCCCTGCATCGGCAGGCGGACTCTCAACCACTGCGTCACCAGGGAAGACCTCCATCTGCATTTTTAACCTCACAGGTAGTTTCCCAATATATCTCTTGCATGTCTAATCCTGTCTTTCTTGGAGAACCCAAACTAACGCAGCTTCCTTCCTTTCCTTGTCTCGCTCCTCCCCTCCCCTATCGAGGCTTCCTGGGATCACCTTCCAAGCGAATACTGACACCTGGGGGTTGGCTTCTGTTGGGGCCCCAACCTGTATCACACTGCATCAGTGTTCTTCTCATATTGTGTTTACCAGGCAAGCCCAGGCTGACCAATAATTCAATCTCCTACACTTCAGATGCCCATCCCAGACTTCCTTGGGAAAATCCACATTTTGATGGCCTTGATGAGGTAAATATAATGACAGCAGTCTGAGCTGTAGTAATGTGGTGTTTCAGCGTCAGGGGTTCTCACAAACCTATTAAATCAATTGTGGCCCTACTGCCATCTTCTCACTGAACTGAGTATCTAAAATCAGTATCAGTAGCTTGCAAATTACTCTTCTCTGTGTTACTTTATGGAGATTGAATAACAAGAATCCATTGTCAGTATTTGCCCGGCATGAAACTCATCAGCATGGAGCAGAGAAGCAGAAAATATTCCATACAGAACAGACCCATAGATAACCAGACTGTGAACATAGTCTTTCAAGAAACTCGTGATTATTTTTCCCCTTTTAATGGTTCATAGAACGCTAGCTTAATTGCAGATGCTATATAAACTGGCTGCAAAAGCTACTAGTCTAACTGCATTATGTTATTTCCTGTTGACTTATTTTTAAGCTTTCTTTCTCTCTATAATACACTTGTTTGTTACTCAAAAACCCAAGTGTTCTGAATAAACTGAAAGATAGCCAGCAGGAGCATAAATCTTGCATGATATATAACTTTCTAAATAAAAAAGGAGCTGGAATTCATGACAAAATGAATTAGATATCAAAATATTATCTGATGTCAAATCTGTTAATTCTCAAGCAGTTATCAGCCTAATTCAGAGAAGTCAGTAGAGCTTTTTTTTTTTTTCTTATGTGAGAACCAGATATTTACCTTTGTGGCTGTGTGCGGAATACAAGTCTTAAGATGGCTAGCTTTTTCTCTGTGGGTTGGCAGGATAGTTCAACCAACCAGCTTCTTGGCAAAGTGGCTGGTGTGCTTAAGAACCAGAAATACTCCATTAGTATTTGTTGGTAGTGTGTGTGTGTGTCTGTGTGTGTGTTTGGGGGCATTGGTCTTGCTCCAGTGTTTGTCAAAATGGCTATGGGCTAGAGAATTACAGTACATTCCTGAAACACTCCCTAGTCAATTTATTCTTTCATTCATTCCTGGGCGGACATACTTACCACCTTTAATATCCTTTCTTCCAGTCCCCATTTCCTCTGTCGTGACCTAACCGTAATATTCCACGCTGGTTTCAACTTCCTAAAGAAAGTTTATTTCTGTGGCTAGAACAACTGGGTGAAAGGCTAAAGGCTGAGGGGATCTTTTATCCTCCAAAGCCACAGGTCTAGCTGGGCTGGGAGAAGTTGCAGAATAAGTGTTGGAATGTTCGTAAATATAAATAAATATATTGCTCCATAAGAACATTTTAACAGAGGTTATCACTGAAAAGTAATCCTACCATGATTTTTTTTTAATCTGTGGAAAGTTAGATTGAAAGGTGTTGTAGAGTCATTAAGTCCTGTTTTGTTTGTTTTTTTTTATATAAATTTATTTATTTATTTTTGGCTGTGTTGGGTCTTCGTTTCTGTGCAAGGGCTTTCTCCAGTTGTGGTGAGCGGAGGCCACTCTTCATCATGGTGCGCAGGCCTCTCACTGTCATGGCCTCTCCCGTTGCGGAGCACAGGCTCCAGACGCGCAGGCTCAGTAGTTGTGGCTCACGGGCCTAGTTGTTCCGCGGCATGTGGGATCTTCCCAGACCAGGGCTCAAACCCGTGTCCCCTGCATCGGCAGGCAGATTCTTAACTACTGTGCCACCAGGGAAGCCCAAGTCCTGTTTTTATCTTGTGAGAAAACTTAGGAGCTGTTGGAGTTTGGGAGGAAGGAAAACTTTCCTCTACCCTCTTAGGGTTAGTACCGGAAACCTGCAAATTAAACCGACGGAAGACAGGTTAACAAAGAAAACATACAATTTTAAAGTTGAGAGGGTTCCCTGGTGGCACAGTGGTTAAGAATCTGCCTGCCAGGCTTCCCTGGTGGCGCAGTGGTTGAGAGTCCGCCTGCCAATGCAAGGGACACAGGTTCGTGCCCTGGTCCGGGAAGATTCCCACATGCCGCGGAGCGGCTGGGCCCGTGAGCCATGGCCGCTGGGCCTGCGCGTGCGGAGCCTGTGCTCCGCAACGGGAGAGGCCACAACATTGAGAAGCCCGCGTACAGCAAAACAAACAAACAAAAAAAAACAAACAAACAAAAAGAATCTGCCTGCCAATGCAGGGGACATGGGTTTGAGCCCTGGTCCGGGAAGATCCCACATGCCATGGAGCAACTAAGCCCGTGAGCCACAACTACTGAGCCTGCACTCTAGGGCCCACGAGCCACAACTACTGGGACCACATGCCACAACTACTGAGCCCACGTGCCACAACTACTGAAGCCCTCACGCCTAGAGCCTGTGCTCTGCAACAAGAGAAGCCACCGCAATGAGAAGCCCATGCACCGCAACAAAGAGTAGCCCCTGCTCGCCACAACTAGAGAAAGCCCGGGCACAGTAACGAAGACCCAACGCATCCAAAAATAAATAAAGAAATAAATTTATTTTTTAAAAAATGACGTTAATATTTTTTACGTGCATGGAAGATTCACAGAAAAGAAGTAAAAACTCACAGAAGAAGTTAAACCCGGGGTGGGGCTGCTTATATACCATTTAAACAAAGGGTAATAAACTGTGGAGAAGCAACTAGGAAAAGGAAAGGGGGTTTGGGCTCTTAGGGATGATAAATTGTGGGAAAATGACTAGGAAACATATAAGGAAATCTATTGGAAGAGAAGCGTTATTTTAGTAAAGTCTGTTTATGCAGATTCATCTCAGTGTGACCACTCCCCCATCCCATCCCCAGAGATGAGAGTCAGTCTCTTTGTCCTGGTACAGGGGGACACCTTCCTCAAAGAAAAATTAATGCCCTGCTTTTTGGCAGATAAGGAGTGGGTGGAGAACTTTAACCACATCAGTTGCCTTCAGCTCAAAATAACCCTTATGCCAAAGTGGCATATTTGGGGGTGGCATATTCTGATCCCCTTCAGGTTCTAAGACGATCCAAGAGACATGAATTATATAGCAGGTAATCCTGACACATAGAACATCTGGTTCAAACCTTGGAATGAAGGAGCAGAGGGGAAAGCTCATCCACCTTGAGAGTCCAGGAAATGAAAAGCAGAGATGAATTAGGGATTTCTTCACTGTATTCCACAGAAGAGAAATCAGAAACTCCAAATGTCAAGGTTAAAAGGAAAGGAAGAAAGACTTTCCTTCAACTTGCCAACTTTGAAGATGAAGCAATGGGAGTCTAGAGCCATTAAGTGATCTGTTCACAGTGACCTAGACACATAGAACAACTGATTGTAGTGTTAGAACCCAGTAACCACATGTACCAGTGAGGGAGCTTCTAGCTGCAAGAAACACAAAATCTCAATTCAAAATGGCTTGAGGGCTTCCCTGGTGGCGCAGTGGTTGAGAGTCCGCCTGCCGATGCAGGGAACACGGGTTCATGCCCCGGTCCGGGAGGATCCCACATGCCGCGGAGCGGCTGGGCCCGTGAGCCATGGCCGCTGAGCCTGCGCGTCCGGAGCCTGTGCTCCGCGACGGGAGAGGCCACGACAGTGAGAGGCCCGTGTACCGCAGGAAAAAAAAAAATGGCTTGAGCAGGGAGGGGATCATTACCTCTCACAAGGAGTGTTGCCAGAGGGCGGCACCAAGGTTGACTGATTCAGTGGTTCCACGAGGTCATCAAGGATCAGATTTCACCTTATTTCAGATCTTCAGGTTTTCCTTTTTGGTTCCCAAATGGCTCCCCAGTGCCACACCTTATTTGCACTTAACTGTTCAATGGAAAGAAATGAGGCTATTTACTCTGAAGCTATTTCCTTTTGTCCTTAGGGATCCTTCCCAAATGACTTCTCTTAGACCTCACATTTTATTAGCCAGGATTACTTAAATCACACATTTTATTAGCCAGGATTACTTAAATCACACATTTTATTAGCTGGGACTACTTAAATCACTGTCAAGGAGATTCCCCTCCTTCCAGACTCCCTGGGGCCAGAGACAATGTCATCAGAGGAGGGTAAATACAGGAATAGATTCAGGAATCTTGCTTCAAGGAAGAAAGAGCGGGAAAAGAAGGAATTAGATAAAGAACCAACACCTGGGTCTGGAGTCCAACACCCAGGAACCTTCATGACCCAAACAAAGTTTACTCTAGAATTTGGGGACACGTCCAATAAAGGTCACTGGACATTCAGAACAATGTTTTTGGATGATGAAGCTGAAATGTTTCTCGCATTACTGAAAGGGCTCAAGGCTGTCACCTAGAATCTCATCAAGAATATATCACTTAACACTTAATTAATTTGAGATAAACTACATTCTTGGAGACTGTAGCAAGTCCATGCCCAGGGGCTGTTAGTGGCTGATAATGCAATGGAAAATGAGAGAGCTGAAATGCTTCCAGTTTCCACCCATATGACGGACAGGGTGCCTGCCTTATCTGGTCCCAGTTTTGTCCTTTTGTGGCAGAGTAAATCTGCTAGATTCTGCCATGTGCAGGATAAATGATCACACAAGACCTCCCATATCCCTTTGCTCTGACACTCTGCCTTCTCATAAACCCTGCAGGCAGCCTTCTAATGATCGCGTTAGCTTTCCAACTACCTTAATCCTGGGAAAGAGACATCTTGGATGGTGAACTTGTATGCTCTGAATACTGAAAAGGCATCTTCTCTACAGCAAACTAATAAACTGCATCATTCTGGCATACATTCTCATCTTTGATGGGCTGGGTTTGTGATCAGAGTGAAAAATAAACCAGTCAATCCTGGATGTCCACAGATGCGGACTGGATCACAAGCGCATGTTGTCCATGTCAAGGGCAGACAGCTTGGGAGGTCCTGCTAGGGCAGCCAGCCTGCCAGCCCACGAGCCCAGCTTGCTCCCCTCTCTTCCTCTGTTGCTTGGCCATCACTGCACCTTGGGACAGGGCCCTGCAAGCTGACATGTATCAAAACCGAGTTAGCTGGGCTTCCCTGGTGGCGCAGTGGTTGAGAGTCCGCCTGCCAATGCAGGGGACACGGGTTCAAGCCCTGGTCTGGGAAGATACCACATGCCGCGGAGCAACTAGGCCCGTGAGCCACAACTACTGAGCCTGCGCGTCTGGAGCCTGTGCTCCGCAACAAGAGAGGCCGCGATAGTGAGAGGCCCGTGCACCGCGATGAAGAGTGGCCCCCACTCCCCACAACTGGAGAAAGCCCTCGCACAGAAACGAAGACCCAACACAGCCAAAAGTAAATAAATAAATAAAAAGGCCAAGCATTTGAAGCCCTTTAAAAACAAAAAACCGAGTTAGCTCCTGGTGGGGAGGTTTCCTAATCTGCCCCCCCCCCGGCCATATCCCCTTCGTAGTCCTGCTGCCCCAGCTTCAGACTCTCAGTTGCCCCGTCTTCACCGTGGGCTGCGCAGACTCAAAGACTGATGACTTCCCTGGGCTGAGGGAAGCTCTGCAGAGCTCTGGCCTCCTGCAGGACATCAATTTGGCTCCCCCATTTCCCTTTAGTGGTAATTGAATGTCAGGATAACAGATGGAGGGTCGGGAGAATGAACCAGAGTTTTACTTTCAGGGCTTTGTGGAGGAAGGAAGGGTTAAGATTTCCAGATTTCAAGACTTTTCAAATTTTAAGTTATTGTGGTGTCCGCTCTTAACAGTTTGGGAAATAAAGAAAATGCAAGTAATCTTAATTTCTCAACTCTGGTTTCTAAAAATTCTCTTTATGGGACTTGACATACACCCATCCAAAGAGAGATCTCCAAGACAGACTGTAGGGAACCAGAAAGAATTCTGAGACAGTGGTTAAAGCAGCTTCTTAGACACTTATCCACTAGCTACATTACCATATGGACTTTGTTTAATTTGATCTTTCATTTTCATCCCCCTCCAGGTAAATTATCTTTGCATCATGGGTGGAAATTAATGAAATGAACTAAAGCAAGAGAAGAGAGAATGACTGGGGGATGGTTGTGCTATTTTATCCTGTTATCAGGGAAGCCCTCTTGGAGGAGGTGATGTTGAGCAGAGACATGATGATGTCACCTGAACACTGGTGCACTGACCCGGCTCACACTGGCTCCTGAGAACAGATGGGGCACATCTCTTCAGTGACCTCACATTGGTAACTTAAAATCAGCCACAGTGGGAGGATTTGCATACCAGAAATCAGCAAATGCTATGAATCAGGACATTTTTTTTTCCAGATAGTCAGTCATTAAGTATTTATCAGCACTCAATTGCATGAAATATCCAGGGAAACATCTTCCTGGCAGAAAGAACGTCCATGAGAAGGCCCTGGACTGGGAGAGTCCTTTATATGTTGAGACATATCAAGAAAACCAGCATTTCTAGAACAATGGTTCTCATCACCTGGGAAATTTTTAGAATTACAAATTCTTGGCCTCTACCTCAGAACTACTGGATCAGAAACTCTGGGGACAGATTTCAAAAATCTGTTTTTAAAAGTTCTCTAAGTCCTGCTACACAGAGACATTTGAGAACCACTGGTCTAGACTGAGCACAATTATTAGGTAGGAAGGTGGTAGGAAGGAAGGGTGGAGACAGGGGCTGGGATTTGGATGGGAGAGGCAGGAAAGATGAATAACAACGTGTCGGGGATAAAATCTGAGATTAAAGCTGACATAACTGGTTGACTGCATTAGAATTCTTTTTTTTTTAATTTACTTATTTTATTCATTTATTTTTGGCTATGTTGGGTCTTTGGTGCTGCACTCGGGCTTTCTCTAGTTGTGGTGAGTGGGGACTACTCTTCGTGGTGGTGCGCGGGCTTTTCATTATGGTGGCTTCTCTTGTTGCGGAGCACGGGCTCTAGGCGTGTGGGCTTCAGTAGTTGTGGCTCACGGGCTCAGTAGTTGTGACTCGCAGGCTCAGGAGCTCAGGCTCAGTAGTTGTGGTGCACAGGCTTAGTTGCTCCCCGGCATGTGGGATCTTCCCGGACCAGAACTCGAACCCGTGTCCCCTGCATTGGCAGGTGGATTCTTAACCACTGAGCCACCAGGGGAGCCCTGCATTAGAATTCTTGAATTTATAAATGAGAGTCCTCCTACTCCAAGAGGCTTCTATGAAACAGAATTTGTTGACTCAAGTAACAGAAAAGTCAGATGGCAGGCATGGTTGGATTCAGGAACTCAAATAACATCATCATGGCTCATATCTCCCTTTCCTCAAGGCCCATTTCCCCCCTCCTCTATGACATAATTCTCAGTTCGGCCACCTCGTCTTCAAGCTTACATCCTTTCTTTTTCTTTTTTTTTTAAATCAATTAATTATTTTTTTGTCTGCGTTGGGTCTTCGTTGCTGTGAGCAGGCTTTCTCTAGTTGTGGCAAGCGGGGGCTACTCTTCGTTGCAGTGCATGGGCTTCTCATTGTGGTGGCTTCTCTTGTTGTGAAGCATGGGCTCTAAGCACGTCGGCTTCAGTAGTTGTGGCACACAGTCTCAGTAGCTGTGGCGCACGGGCTTAGTACCTCTGCAGCACGTGAGATCTTCCCAGACCAGGGCTCAAACCCATGTTCCCTGCATTGTCAGGAGGACTCTTAACCACTGCACCACCAGGAAGTCCCAAGCTTACATCCTTTCTACAGCTAGCAATACCATAGGGAAGATGGTTTCTCTTTTCCAAGTGGTCCAAGAGGAGTCCCAGAATTAAGTGAATGGCTCACTTTGGATCCTGTTCCCATTGCTGGACCAAGTTTGAAGGAAATCAAAGTCTGTCACCCCCAAATATGCCTCTCTGGTATAAAAATTATTTTCACCTGAAAGCAATTAAGAAACAGTAAATGCAGAAAAATCTCCTCCTTTCTGCCTAAAAGCAGGAAATCAATTCTCCTTTTACTGGAGATAGACTCTTATCAGCCCAGAGATGGCAACAGCGGAATCTGCAAACAAATGTTGTTAAACTTACCTAGTTACTTCCTCACCATTTACTAACCCCAGCCCAAACCCCTGTATCCTATCAATTCTTCACAAATGTATTGTTTCTTTGTCTAAAAGATTTAAAAGCTGCCTGTTCTGTTCACTTCTTCAGGTCTTCATTCTCTTGTGAAGGTTCTCATGCACATATAAAAATTAGAATCCCATTAACCATGGAAAGAAACAAACATTTTAAGTCAAATCTCTGTCCCAGGGTCTGCTCCTGGGAGAAACCAAATGAGGCACAGGGCTAAGGGGTTATGACTATGTGTTTGGGTCGCTGATGTTCAGGAACTTAACAGTTGGGGAAGCTAAGACCTTCACACAAGTTTTGAGAACGCAGGGTTGATAAGGTTAAATGCCTACAAAAAAGTGTGTATAGCAGATATTTGGAGGGAAAACCAAGAAGTCAGAATTTCACAAAGTGTGCTGAGGCTCAAGGGCAGATTCCCAGTTCCCTCTGTGTCTGTAGAGTTGCCACGTCAGACAGTGTCTCTGAAAAGGAGAAGCTGTGGGGGGAACCTGGTGGGTGTCAGCCCAAGAAATAGGGGTAGTTCATCTGCATATCTTTTAGTGACCTTCCGGAATGACAGCCAAGCCACCAATGCTTCCCTGTTTGCAGATGATAGAGATCTCATTTCTGGGGACATCGGGATTGATGCGGCAGCCACAGTGCCATTAGACCTGGAAGATGCTCTGTTCTCATTACTGTCTCTTGGCAACATAGCACCAGATGCTGCCGTGAATATTAATGATCCTCATTCGCATAACATTTAGCGCCTTCCTCCAGCTCCTCCAGGCTGCACTGGGGGACCACTGCTATCTGCTTCAGCGGTCTCCATCTCAACAAATCTTTTCTTCTTCTCCTCTTGTTTGAGAAAAGAATTATTAATGAGATTTTTATCTAAGGAGAGGGTTTTTACTTCTCTATGGAGACGCTCACTTTCCAAGCCAGATCCCATTTTCTAAGAAAGATAACGGCAGTCCCATTCTGCTGAAGCTTGTCTGTGATGGCTTTCATTGACTTTATCTGCTGGTTGGAATATGTAATTTGTCTAATATCTTTGCTTCCTCGTGTGCAGGGTTTAAAAATAAATGTGGAATTGGACAAAAGGGGAAATCAAATAGTACTAAAATCTCAGTGAGTTTCTTTTTATAAAATTTATTTATTTCTGTATGGCTGTGTTGGGTCTTCTTTGCTGCGAGCAGGCTCTCTCTAGTTGCGGCGAGTGGGGGCTACTCTTCATTACGGTGTGCGGGCTTCCCATTGTGGTGGCTTCTCTTGTTGCGGAGCATGGGCTCTAGGCACGTGGGCTTCAGTAGTTGTGGCACGCGGGCTCAGTAGTTGTGGCTCACGGGCTCTAGAGTGCAGGCTCAGTAGTTGTGGCTCATGGGCTTAGTTGCTCCATGGCACGTGGGATCTTCCCGGACCAGGGCTCGAACCCATGTCCCTTAGCATTGGCAGGCAGATTCTCAACCACTGCGCCACCAGGGAAGTCCTCAATGGGTTTCTTAGTTTTTATCAGCTTCCAACAATTTCAGGGCTGGAGTGATGTGTGTAATAGTGGTCACTCCAGGCTTGTCTGCCTGCTGTCCTTTGGCTTCTCGTGCTAAGGGGCCTACCTTTGACAGCAAGGAATTTCTCCAAGCTGGGCTGCCTAGTTCCTTTAGCTCTTTGCTTTGTTTCTTTAGACCTCTAAAATATTGGCCAGAGGTTGTTCTTGAGAGTAATTCAAGGCACGCAGAGAGTAGAATCTTTCCCTTTCCTTTCCTTTTCCCTTCCTTGCCCTAATATTCAGTGAGAGGTATAATGAGTGGTTTCAGAACACAAACTTTAGAGGGATCCAGGACAATGTATGGCTCAGTGATTTCCTATTTGTGGATTCCAGGGCTTGTTGCTCAATCTCCCTTCTCCTCAGTTTCATATCTGTAAAATGTAGCCAAATGCACCCAACTCCCCCGTTTGTCAATAAATTAAATGACATCAGATATGTGAAATGCTTAGTCCAGTGTCTGGCACATAGTAAGGACTCAATAAATGGTAGCCTGGAATTGTTTAATTGTGTAATCAGTGGCCCCCAATGACACATGCCTCCTCCATACTCCTCACTCATGAGAGTCTAGAGTTGGCTGTGTGACTTGCCTTCACCAATGGGACATCAGCAGGTGTGACTGAAGGAGAGGCTTGATAAGTGCTTGTGCACTGGGGCTTTCCCTCTGGGAAAGCTGCCCCCACCATATGAGGAAGCCTAGTCTAACCCACTGGAGAAGGAGGGGCCACATGGAGAGAGAGACTCTGCGAACCCTGAAGTTGAATGCAGCTGCCCAAGAGAGACCAGCTTCAGGGCAGGAAAACCGTGAGGCTAACCATGGAATTTTGAGAAAATTTTTTTTTACTTAAGTTACTAAGCTTTGGAGTCATTTGTTATGCAGCAAAGACTAACTGATATACCTAAAGGCAGCTGCTTTCATAACTGCTGTCTTATTTAAATCACTCAATAATCCTGTGAAGTGGATGATGTTATTTTCCACTTTACTGATGATGAAGTGGAGGCTCAAGGCTCAGGTACATGCCTCCTTGGTTGTCCAGATCCTTCAGGTATTTGCTGAGGAAGAAGTGCAAGGTACAGGGCAGATTTACTTATTTATTACTGAAGTATAGCTGTTTCACAATGCTGTGTTAGTTTCAGGTATACAGCAAAGTGATTCAGTAATATATATATATATATTCTTTTTCAGATTCTTTTCCATTATAAGTCGTTACAAGATACTGAATATAGTTCCCTGCACTATACAGTAGGTCCTTGTTGTTTATCTATTTTATATATAGTAGTGTACATCTGTTAACCCCAAACTCCTAATTTACTGCCCCCCTTCCCCTTTGGTAACAATAAGTTTGTTTCTATGTCTGTGAGTCTGTTTCTGTTTAGTAAATAAGTTCACTTGTATCATTTTTTTAGATTCCACATATAAGTGATATCATAGGATATTTGTCTTTCTCTGTCTGACTTACTTCACTTAGTTGGAAATCTCCAGGTCCATCCACGTTGCTGCAATTGGCATTATTTCATTCTTTTTTTATGGCTGAGTAATATTCCATTGTGTATATATATATATATATATATATATATATATACAACCCACATCTTCTTTATCGATTCATCTGTCACTGGACACTTAAGTTGCTTCCATGTCTTGGCTATTGTAAATAGTGCTGCTATGAACATGGGGTGGATGTATCTTTTCTAATTAGAGTTTTCATCTTTTCTGGATATAAGCACAGGGCATATTTAAATGCTGTTCTTAGATGAAACAAAGTCTTTTCACTCAGGTAGGATCCTATGTGGGATCTCTTGGTATTTGATAGCTGTTCTAAAATACAGTTAAGGAAGCATGATTGAGCTGAAGAAATGAGCTTACAAACTAAACCTGCTGTACTCTCCTGCCTTAGCAAAGGAGGTTGGCAAGAGTTTCTCATCTGACATTGCTGATCACCGTTGATGGCTTTGCAGATGCACTGGTATCACTTTCCAGGCCAACAGAGGAATGGAAGATTCTGGTGGCCACTGGTCCTAAGAGCTTAGATGCAAGGTGATCTTTCTGATGGCCTCTCAACCCTGATTCTGGGCTGACTTTGTCTTTCAGTAGAATAAGTTACTGCACACCCCAAATGGCCCCCAATTTCCATCATCAGAAACACATTCCTTTGGTTAAACTTTGTAGTCTCTAAAAGCCTCCTAGAAATTTCAAATCTCCCCAAAAGGACAACACATCAAACCAGTTAATTCCTTACTGTGGAGCGGGACACAGAGTAGATTTATATTCGTTGGTGGTCAGTGTTGATGCGTTGGTCTAGAGCAGCACTGTCCAAGAGAAATAATGTGAACCACAGATGTAATTTTTAATTTTCTAGTATCTACATTGAAAAGTATAAAGAAACCGATGGAAGTAATTCAAAAATTTTTTATCTAACCCAATTCCAAACTCTTTTTATTTCAATATGTGGTCAGTATTTTTAAAATTATTAATGAGATACTTCCTTTACATTATTTTTCTTACCAAGTCTTCAAAATCTTGGGCGTGTTTTGGATTTATAGCAGATCTCAATTCCAACTCACTACATCCCCCGTGTTTCAGTAGCCACATAGGGCGGGTGGCTACCATGTTGACATCACAGACCTAAAGACTCAGTTTACTGGATTGTAAAGTGGGGACAGTAAGCTGCCCTCATGATGTGCTGTGCAGATGAAATAAGATCATATGTGAGAGTTCTATGTCATTCCTGCAGGACCTCACAGGGTGGCCCAAAAGTCTTCACGCAGTTTTAAGCTTTAACAACCTCGGAAGTATCAATGTTACAACTACAAAAAATCATCCTTTGGGGCTTCCCTGGTGGCGCAGTGATTGGGAGTCCGCCTGCCGTGCAGGGGACGCGGGTTCGTGACCCGGCCTGGGAGGATCCCACATGCCGCGGAGCGGCTGGGCCCGTGGGCCCGTGGGCCATGGCCGCTGAGCCTGCTCGTCCGGAGCCTGTCCTCCGCAACGCAAGAGGCCACAACAGTGAGAGGCCCGCGTACCGCAAAAAAAAAAAATCATCCTTTGGAAGTTTGATTGTTTACATTTATTTGACACATTTACTTTCACAAATTTTAAACAATACATTTTAAATTTAATATTTTTATGCTACGTTTTCTGGGTGACGCTTTTTCAGGCTGGTGGCTGTGTCATCACCTGATGTAGTCCCATTAGACTGTTTCTTGCAGGAGTCACGTCAAAACTATCATGTATGGGCTTCCCTGGTAGTGCAGTGGTTGAGAGTCCGCCTGCTGATGCAGGGCATACAGGTTCGTGCCCCGGTCCGGGACGATCCCACATGCCGCCGAGCGGCTGGGCCCGTGAGCCATGGCCGCTGAGCCTGCGCGTCTGGAGCCTGTGCTCCGCAACGGGAGAGGCCACAACAGTGAGAGGCCCGTGTACCGCAAAAAAAAAACAAAAAAAAAAAACTATCAGGTATGAAATGAAGCCTCAATTACCGGATGATGACTGAACGGCCGCTGATGGAAGTTTACAACGTTTGAAAATTGACTAGAGCGATACATAGCACAGGATGGTGGGGAAGTTGAATTTCATAGGAACATATGACTATTGTAAAATTTTAATAATTAATCTTTCAGATGCTATTTGTTGTAGGTTTATAGCGTTTACACTTCCCATGTAATTAAAGCTTAAATTGGCACTAGCCTTCTGAACACCCTGTATTTATGTTACTTGCCAAAAAGGTGATTAGAATTGTTTCCCCCAGTCAATCCTAGCCTGTCTCCACAGAATTATCCCCCAAAGGGCTGTGCTGCAGAGGCTGCTTTGCTAACTCTGAGAGTCAAGAAATCTGTGGTGATGGACAGTTCTTACATGGCCTGGAAAATTCCTCACTCCAATTTGTCTGTGAGAATTAAGACCTACCGACCTCAGCGATCAGGCAGCCGTTTTCCCTGCACTGTGGGACAGCAGGACTGCTTTGCATTTTTCTGGAGGCATTGAGGGGAAGGACCCTGCAATAACGCACAGAGATCTTAGGTATTATATATAAACTGCCATATCTTGGAGAAGCACAGTAGTGGAATCGGTAATAGTGAAAAACCCACCAGGAAAGCCTAAACAACTTGTTTTCAAAATCAGAAGAATTCATGCTTTTTGAAGGCTATGGCTAAGATTTTCATTAATCCATCCGTCCACCTCTGTGTTTATTAAGCAAAAGTGTCCCTTCCTCCGGGACAGAAATAGCTCTGCCCTGGAGCACATGGCTTGGTGAGTGGAGTATCGCTGGATTTCAATTCAACTACTTGATTGGGTGTCTTTGTAGACAACCGGTACAACTGTACATGATGGCCCTGGTTACTATCTGTTCACATTGCCTCTCAAGACTGAAATGGTACAACAAGTGGGGCAGCAATCTAGCTGGCTCTCAGACCAGTTTGAATAGGCTATGCTCCATTGTTGGGCTATGGTCCATTACCCTACCTTTAAAAATTAATCACATAGAATACTCACCTTGTCCTTTTAAGGACAAGAAAGAAAAAAGAAAAGAATCTAAAAGTCCTTAAGGTTATTTAGAAACGATGGAACTCAACTTCTATCCTAAAAGACCACTAAAAGACATTTCACTTCATTAATATTTTATGCCTTTTCCTTAGAGCAAATGAATATATCACATATCACAAGACCAAATTACATTTATTCCCAATAATTTAAAACTGGAATTTGAGCCAGGAGAACCCAGAAAGGAAGGAATGCTTTTTTACCACTGTCTAAATGAGTTGTACTGTTCCTGAGTAAAGCCGTGGCCCTTCAGACCAAAAGAGTACACACAATTACCCAACAAATGAAGAAATAACACTGATATCATGTCTAGTTCATTTTCTCTGGCTTTGATTAGAGGTTAAACAATTCCCAAAGAATGGTAAAAGCAAGAGAAAATATATATTCCCCATGTGTTGGAGTAAATAGCATAAGGAAACTCAATGAACTGTTGATAAAAATACATACCCATAGAACTGACACTTATTGGTGTAAAGAGAATTTTGAAAATCTAATTGGCCTTGATGATGGACAGACAATCATTTAGCTTTATTATTCTAAACAAGATGGAAAAAGAACTTGTTCCCCAGCTTCAAACAGAATTTTAGCACTACCCAGACACTTCCTATAATTGCACCATTACTTTTGGTGAAAATGACAGGTCAGGAAATCTTCATTTTCTTATGCCATTTCTGGACTGGTGAACACTGCCTTTCCTCTCTCCCTCTCACATACACACACAAATACACCTGCTTCAGTCTGCCATAATTCAATGGAATGGTTAATTCCTTTCAACCTAATTCTCTCCTTCACATCCTGTGGTTATAATCTGAACTCAGCCAGAGAAATGGGGAAAGACAAACTGCCTTTTCTTTCAACTTTGCTCTCAGGAGTTCAGAAAACCTCTAATTTCAGCTGCTGTATGCGGCAGACACTGTTGGTCTCCTGCCCATCTCCTATTGCACTCACCATCCCAATACTTGTTGAGAGCATTCTTCTGCAAGATTGCTACTCTCTACTTGATGGCTTTCTCTCAGCCTGTGTCCGTACCAAGCCAGAAATGCCAAAGAGTTAATGCCATCAAGAGCATCACTTTGTCAGTGACGGATGGGAGCTGGAGGATAAATGCCCCAGCTCCCTCATCCCTTGAACGGGACAAGGTGTGCTCCAGATTGTTTTCTCATCTGGGGGCCTGCAGACAAGGGTCACTGGACAAAATACAGGATGTCCAGTTAAATCTGAATTTCAGTTAAGCAAGGAATAATTTTTCAGTAAGTCTATCCTAAATATTGCACGCAACATTCTTGAACCAAAAAAAAATTATTTGTCGTTTGTCAAACATTCAAATTTAATGAAGTATTTTTATTTACAAAATTTGGCAACTCCACCCAGAGAAATTGAACCCCAGTTGCCCACATGGTCACCTGTTGATACTGCAGGTTTCGGCCTCCTTCCCTGTATCATTTCACCTTTCTCCTACCGATGCTTCCTGGGACTCCCTCCCACCTTCAGTTTCCCTAGAAGGAAAGTGTGAGAAAGGGGTTGTTACACAAGTGTTTTATTGAGGAGAAACCTGAAAGTATATAGTGAAGAGGATAAGGGAGGGGAAGGGGCTGAGCAAGGGTGTGGTTTTAGGAGAAGTCTGTCTTCAGCCAGATTCCATGGGGTGCTCCAGAGAGCATGACTGACACCACAGTGTTATCGTACCTTGAGTTACAAGGGACTGACTTTTGCCACTTCCCATTCCCCCCCACTATTCAGCTGTTGGCTGTTTACCCAGATGAATGCAAGGTAAAAAGGTATAGGCAGATACCAACAACATTTACAATACCTCCCAGACAGCTTGCCCTCACATCTTTGTCTCAGGGTTGATTTCTGGGCAAGCTGAACCTAGAACACTATTAGTAAAATCCTTGATGGTTCCTATTCCTCAAGGATAATCATTTTCCTAAAGACTAAATTCTATAACTCCCTTGAGGGCTGGAACTGCAACTTATTTGCAACACTTCACACATAATACATGGTCAATAAATATTTGTTGAATTGAATTGTACATGGAAGCATAACGGATGTATCAGTAATATAACTATTAATAAAAATCATACTTCTGTTTAGTGTCTACTACTATAAACTAAACTAGGCACTCTTAGGTTACTCACTCTTAACTGCAAAAAATAACCCAAAAAACAAACAAAAGCATTGCAATCATGTCTCAAAAATACTCTGGAACTAGCCTCAGCCTTGTTAGATCTTTAGTGAATTAACAAAATATGGGAACTCAGAGTCTTGCTAAATGTTGTTGAAGCACAGATGAAGCAGCTTAGAGATGGGAGTTGAGGGATGATAAAAGATCTGCCTTCCCAAAACATTTCCCCTGGTGAGCTCTTCTTTTTGTGTAGGCAGCCAACTATGTCAAGGACATGTACAGCATTGCCAGAGCCCTTGATGAGAACCAGAAGGCCCACTAGTCAAAGTTGTCATTGTCTAGATCTCAAGACACTGCCTCACCCAAAGAAGCCACCCAGCCCTACTGACACTGCTTGGTGGGCACTGAACTTTCAGGAGATGGGTGCTGGGGAAGGAGGAACAACAGATGGGACACTGAAGCATTACATGTTGATGCAATCAGTTTGGACGGGACAATGCAACTGAGCTCTTATAAGGCAGTGGCAGCGGCCCTGGGACACGGGACACACTAGATTTGATGGACCTCAGTCAACACTGGATTGGGTCAGACACAAAAGATAACGCGCCATTGAGTATTTAAGTGCCCTTGTTTGAAGACAGACTAGCTCCTAGAGGCAATTAGCCAACCATCTTGGGAAATGGAGAAATAGAGGTAGGTTTTCAGAAAATACTTGTTTTTCAAAGGAAAATGTGCAGAATATTTGATATTGTGCAAGGTCAGGGGGTGTGTATACCTATGTAGCCAAACCCTGGGCAGTCAGAGGCAGTAGGCAAGCTTGGAGCTCGGGGGTGTGGGATGTGGTGGTGGAAGGGGGTGAGGATTAGACAAGTACGTAGGAGTGAAGTAGGAATAAGGGAGCATTAAAGAGAAAGCTAATGGTCAACCACGTTGGAAGACTCTTTGGTGGTATCCAGGAAAACTAAGCATTTGAACACTCTATTATCCAGCGATTCCACTATATTGTATATGCCCAACAGAGAATTTACATGGGTTCAGCAAAAGTTAAATACAGAAATGATCAAGGCATCGTTACCTGTGACAGCCCCAGACTGAAACAACCCAAAGTTCCATCAACAGTGGAATGGATAATTGTGGTATATTCACACAGCAGAATACTACTAGCTGATAGTATTATCCAACACTAGTAGTATTATCAAAATAATACCTCTAAAAATAGTAACAATATCAAAAGAGATCTACGATTATAGGCAACAACATGGGTGACTCTCAAAAGCATAACATTGAGTGAAAGAATCCAGGCATCGACAAGTACTTACTTTATGATTTCATTGCTATAAAGTACAAAAGCTCCAGTGAAACCAATTACACTGCTAAATGTCAGAAGAGCGGTGACTTTGCCTGGGGACAGGATAGTGACCGAAAGTGGGCATCAGGGGGCAGCCGATGGGGGGAGTGGTGTTCTATTTCTTGACCTGGGTTTGGTTACTTTGATAAGCTGGTAAGTCCAGCTTGTGAAAATGTGTGGAGTTGTATACTTAGGATTTACTCTGTATGTATATTATTCTTCGATAAAATATGAAATGTAATGTAAAAAAGGAAAATTATGGAAGGGAGAAGACAAAATTCACCTATGTCCTAACTTTGCCAAGTGGCAAACTCCACCCCACTCTGTCATTGTTTTCTACAGAACATGTGAAGGAGGGACACTGTAGGTAGTTGAATAGTCCTTGGCTTTCAGAGTATGAAGGGGCACTGGTCAGCTCCTTCTAGCTCCCATGGGAGCAGACAGCCCCACTATATCATTCCGAACAGGTCATCCTAGGTATGACCTAGGGATGACATTTAGATGTCCTGTTGTTTGAGAGATAACCGTTGTTTGGGAATATGCACGGACAAAAATGCAGATTCATAGGACACTTCCAGAGACACCAGCTCAGGGATTCCTAGATCTTCATGCTGCCATGAATGCAGTTCAGTTACACACTGATAGGTCTACTTTCCATCTCATCATTTTCTTCAGATTGTCTACTCCCTTGTCACCTCTGCTGGAACATGGCTCAGTAAGGTTTCTTTGGCCTTAGTTCTATGATCTAAAATATGTGTTTCTCCAGGGTGATTAATTCAAATTCCCAAGAATCCCTAAGATGAGCTTTTTGTAGGTTGACGACAAACCCACGAACAGATGGACCTTGAATGAGGTGTCTTCTCCTCCATGCATCAGCTGGGGTGCTGGTGAGTCAGGGTCACATGATAGAAATCATTTGGCCATTTTAGCATCACGGGACTCTGGGCAGTTTTTTCTAGAAGAGGGTGGTCTTCCCGGGACTCAGACCTGAAACTCCTCTACCCTCCCTTCTTCTTTAGTCTCCAAAGTCAAATTATCAAAGCAATTGTGTACAAAAAATTTTCTTTTTGCCTGTCTGGTCTGAGTCTTGTCTTACTTCTGACCTATGTATAGTCAACTGTCAAGTCTTCATATGACAGTAATAAGAAGAGCCCCCCAAATTCTCAGAATATCCTGAACCTTCATGTGGGGCATGAGTTTCCACATCCCTTTCATCCCAATCATTCACCAGGTCTGTTCGGCAGTGGTAACAATGGTGGGTTCGTGGTTCAGCTCCTTCAATTTCCCCTGCCGCCTACCTTCTGGCAGCAATGTTAGCGAGCAGTGGAATGGTCAGAAAGTGGTGGAGTGGAGGCCGGAGCCAGGGTGCTAAATAATGAGCTTTTGAGTAGCAGGACTTGATTGAGCCAGGGGTTTTCTGAGGAGACTTGAAGGGGAGGATGGGCCCCTCTTGGCTGGGAGAGCAGATGCCCATCTGTGGGGAAGCGCCATGGGATCCACTGGCCTTGGCAGGGTTATAAAGGCTCCAGTTTCACTTGAATAAACTCTTCTTGAACACCATCTCCAGTGTATTTCCACAAATCTGTTTTCTCAGAGTGTTCAGAATTCATTCTTTTTGGTTCTCCTGCTGCGCAAAGCAAGTAGAAACCCAAGGGATCCAGCCTCTCAATGTAAGATAAACACAATTCTTTCTGGACCAGCTGAGCCAGAAGAAAATGAGGCCGGAAAATGAATAAGACACAAGGTTAAAGCCAGCCAAATTGTTCTCGTCCTTTTCTCACACGCCTCTCTCTGCCTGGTGAGTGAACGGAGGGACACATCACATCCTCTTTCCCCAGCTGCCAAGAGCTAGTCCACGTGCTCTTACCTATGATGCACTTTCTTACAGTTTTGCTTTCAAAGGCTTTTCTGTCCCAAATCATCGTCCCTTCCCCTTCACCTACACACCTTCAGCCTTTCTCCATCTGCCCCATCCCCTCTAATCCCAATGATGATCTAATACACATCTGCACGCCAAGATGCCATCCGCTGATGATGTTATAAACGATTACTGCTTCAGGGTCACCTCCAGCATCCTGGCCACTATCAGCTGCTATTAATGATGGGCCTTGACTTTCCAGACCACTCTAATAACTCAGATGTTTTGGACAGAGCCCACTGGAGATGTACTGCCAGCCACAGCTGGGATCCAGACCTCAGCCAAGCTCTGAGCATCCATGCTCTCCTAAATCGGAGCATCTCCCCTAAATCAGAGCATCTCCCCTCTGCCAGAGATAATGCCTGAGGCCCAGCCTCACCTTCTTCTGTTGGCCCCATCAGTCAGTCGGAAGCTGCTGTCCTGAATCTTCAGGTGCAGCACGCCCAATTTCTGAGCCAGTCTGACCAAAGGCTGTCAGCTGCCATGTCCCACCAGCAGCAGGTGGGTGGTCTGGTTGAGTTAGCCCAGTGTAGCCAGAGGTAGCCCAGAGCCCGAAGGCGGAGCACGCGGTGACACAGCAGCGAGACAAGGTGTGCTTCTGCCCTCTCAGAGCTCACGGATGGAAAATCCAGCTGAAACTCCAGCTGGAAGGGAGCTATGTGGCATTAAGAGGGCCTAGAACAGAGGGATTTGACCTGCTCAGGGAGGTCTGAGGGTGCTTGCCTGTAAAACTGGAAATCGAGCTGAGATCTGCAGGAAGAGGCGTTTACAAGGAACATGGGGCGGGGGCAAGTCCCAAGCAGGGGGAACAGCCTGCCCTGGGGAGGGATGGGCACAGCTATGCAAGGAGTTGAAAGAAACATCACTGGTTGGTGCACCTGGGGAGAGGGGATGGGGCCACACCTTGGAGGGCCTTTTGTTCAGGACTGGTCCTGATCATAAATGCACTGGAATTTCCAGATGGAAAAAGACGGAGGGGCTGGGGAATTTCCAGCACAGCCAAGAGCACTGTTGCCATGATGGGTCATGAGATCTAAAGCGGATAAAAAGGCAACTGAAGCAAAGAGAAGGCTGATGGGAGAAAATGGAAGCGCTGTGGACTTGATGCTCTTGTAAAAGAGAAAAGTGGCCATGGTGAAATAATTCAAGTAGGGAGTTCCCTGGTGGTCTAGTGGTTAGGATTCCGGGCTTTCACTGCCACGGCCTGGGTTCAATCCCTGGTCGGGGAACCGAGATCCCACAATCTGTGCAACGCGGCCAAAAGAAAAATGGAGAGCAGGGCATGGAGATGCAGAGCTGGGAAGGGAGAAGGCAGCGTGGGCAGGTGTGGCTGAGAAGTTAGCACCTAGAAGCAGGGAGGCAGGAGAGTGGGGACGGGGAAGGAGATTTTCATAAGAATCCATTTGCTTGGCTAGCTGGAGCTAGGGACACTTTTTACATTTTGCTTATTTTTCTCTTATTATTATAGAAAAATATAAATATACCTATTTCTATTCACATACTATTCTTGACTAACATTTTTTTCCCCCTGAGGGAGATTCTTCAAAAAAAAACTTTGGAAATAACATCCAATCCACAGTGATGGTCGTGGCAGATACCAGGGAGGTGGGAGCACCCATACCTACAAGGTGACTGATTGCCAAAGTCATCAAACTGAACAGTTGACGTATAAGCATTTCACTGCCTAGAAATTTTACCTTCAAAATATAAACAAACATTGATGTCTAGTTAATAATACTCACACTGAAGTGTTTAAGGGTGACCTGTACTGATATCTGCAACTTACTAATCAAAAGATAAGATGGAATGTTAGACAGATAGGTTAGTGATAAAACAAATAAAGGGTCAAAAATTGTAGAATCTAGATGGTGGGTATCTGGAGTTCATTGTACAACTTTTTCCAATTTTTTTTTTTTTAATGTTTGAAGGTCTTCATAACAAAACGGTAGAAAAAAACGTAAGCAAAGAAATTACTGTTTCAAATAAAACAGCGGTCCCCAACCTTTTTGGTACCAGGGACCGGTTTCGTGGAAGACAATTTTCCCCCGACGGCTGGATGGTTCAGGTGGTAATGGAGAGCAATGAGGAACGGCAGACGAAGCTTCACTCTCTTGCCCACCGCTCACCTCCTGCTGTGTGGCCCGGTTCCTAACAGGCCACAGACCGGCACCAGTAGGCGGCCTGGGAGTTGGGGACCCCTGAAATAAAGGATATACCACAGAGGAAATAAAATTATTAGTGATGAATAATACATTTGGTTATCTACAATAAATGCATACATGTTTATGAAAACAGATGACCAAAACTGAGACTAGAGAGGTAGAAAACGTGTCTAAGTGGGTGATTTTTAAAAAGTGAATTTTAAACAATGTCAAGAACGGGTTAAGTGGTTATCCAACGGTGTGGAAGGATGAAGTGGGAGAGGTCTGATGAGCATGGAGGAGCTTTGGGGCATTGAGGATAGAGAAGGAGGTGGGTACAAGAAGCCTAACCATAGTAGCTCAGCTTCCTGGTCCGCAATCGGCAATCCTACCTTTATTTGTTTACACTAAAGATTAGAGCAATGGTTCTCCAAGTTGTGTGTGCCTTGCAGTCTCCTGGGAGACTTGTTAAGACACCAGTTGCTGGACCCCACCTCCGGAGATTTTCATTTCGGTAGGTCTGGGGAGGGGAAGGGGAGGCTGAAGATTTTGCATTTCTAAAAAGTTCCCAGGTGTTGCTGCGGCCTCTGGCCCAGGTTCACATTTTGAGAACAGGCCCTCAGTAAGAAATTGCTACTGTTTTAGTCACTCACCCCACATACACCTTCCCTTTTCATTCTCCGTAACTCCACAAGTAAACAGATAATTTTTTCAGGCAAATAATTACAGGCAGAGACTCAGGTGTGAGGAAACCTACACGGGATTAATCTCCAAGGAACATGTATATAATAATTTTGGTCATCGTACCTGCTTTGTATCCTTGCATTTCTATTAAAATGTTACAATTTTCTCTTTTTTGAGGAGTACATATAGTATCACTTATGTGAGAAGAGACTTGTTTTGTTCTAACCAGATGTATACATTTTTAAGAGCTTATATTTTATATTAAGGCATTAATTATCCATGTTAACTATAGTAAAAGGCATTTTTCAGAGGCTGTAATTAGTTTTGAAGGGTATGTCCTAAAACTGGCAAAAGGGGAAGATGCCCTAGTGGTGATTATAGCTAATAACTCTGTACTATATACCTGGCCATCGCTAAGAGAGTAGATCTTCAGTATTCTTACCACAAAAATGAAACGGTGATTATGTGACAGGTAGGAGGTATGGTAGCTAATGGTGATCATTTTGCAATATATAAAAACCATCACCTTGTACACCTTAAACTTACAGTGTCCCATGTCAATTATGTCTCAATAAAGCCAGAAAAAAAAAAAAGAAAACTAAAAAAAGGGAGGGGATGCTCACTTCCCTAATCTTTCATAAATGTCACATGTAAATGGAAATCCCTGTGTACACATGCTAAATACACACACGCACACACATGCGTGCACACACACTAATGCATTACAGGCAAAGGGCCTCCCTGAATTTGAATAGTATGTTTTTTTTCATATCTTAATTTGGAGATTAAAGAAAATGTTTGATGTGGTGCCTATCCCCCCCTCCCAAACCCCACCCCACTAAATAGACAATAGAAGACAGTGGTCACCGCTGACAACTGAATTAGTAGCTGGGAAGGTGAAGCACAGTGAAAAAATTGCTCTCAAAAAAGAAAGAATAATACAGAAATAGAAATCATAAGGAAAAAAACCCGAAAGATTTGGAGGTCAGATCTGAGAGACCTAAACGAGATTAATAGGTGTTCCAGATGGAGTAGATGGGACACATGGAAGGGAGTTAATCACTCACGTAATTGAAAATTTTGCTCATTTGACAAAAGACTTGGTTTGCGGATACAAGTGCTCACAGAGTTCCAAAGGTGATTAATGAAAACATACACACACTTCTGCACATCCTGGTAAAATTATGAATGAAGGAGAAGCGGTAAAATGTTCCTTTTCCAAGCAGAGGGAAAGGATAGCATTAGCGTCATGCTGTTGCCTGATACGGGCCAATCCCACATTGCCTCTGCTTCTGGAACTTTCAGGACCTAAAAGAGAGTCTGCTTTCTCTTCCACTTGCTCCACTTTGTGTGGGAGATTAAAGATGAATGCAGGGGCTTCCCTGGTGGCACGGTGGTTGGGAGTCCGCCTGCCGATTCGGGAGACACGGGTTCGTGCCCCGGTCGGGGAAGATCCCACATGCCGCGGAGCGGCTGGGCCCGTGAGCCATGGCCGCTGAGCCTGCGCGTCCGGAGCCTGTGCTCCGCAACGGGAGAAGCCACAACAGTGAGAGGCCCGCGTACCGCAAAAAAAAAAAAAGATGAATGCAGATTCTTTGTCACTTGCTTTTGAGAGGTGGATTTTTTTTCTCCTTCCCTGGAATCTGGGCCGGCCTCATGGCCACTTCAACGATAGAATGTGACAGAGTGATGCGGGGCCTGTTTCAGACCTGGTCCGTACGAGGACCAGCTGCTTCTGCTTCCTGCTTCTTAGACTATTTGCTCTCGGAATATTCATTCTCTGAACCCAGGTGCCATGCTGTGAGGGAGCCCAAGCCACATGCAGAGGCCATGAGCAGCCCTTCCTGCTGACAGCCCAACTGAGTTTCGATTCTGGGAAAGATAGTGAGTGGTTGGAATCGGAATCTTCTTTAGTGGACTGGGAGGGAAAATTCTAGAATAGATAGGCTTTAGTAATCCTACCAAACCTTACCTCCTTGGCCAGGCTCAGAGGGGTCCCTTAAAGGAGATATCTAATAGTTTTTCTATAAGCAGAGAATTTCCTTATCTTCCTATTTAATCCTTTATAAAGGAATTATGCATAATCCCCCCCCCTAGTTTTATTGAGGAATAATTGGCATACTTCACTGTATAAGTTTAAGGTATACAGCACGAGGTTTGATTTATATACATTGTGAAATGATAACCACAATAGGTTTAGTTAACATCCATCATCTCATACAGGTAAAATAAAATGAAAAAATTATTCTTATGGTGAGAAATCTTAGGATCTACTCTTAACTCTCCTATACTATATCATACAGCAGTGTTAACGATTGTATAGGTATATGTATGTTTTTTGGTATACCTCTGGAGCCTTGTGATAGCGTTTAATCCTCTGTATTGCTGAGACCCAATTCTTCTGCCTAGATATTACAGAATGTAGTTTTGCCAATAGATGTCCCTGATTGTCTAAGACAAAGGAGAGTGTTGAGCTCTTAGGCTATGAAATGGCAACCCAATGAGTGTTGTTACCATGAGATTCACCGCCCCCCCCCCCCCAAAAAAAAATCCAACCAGGAAGGACATGGATACTACTGGAGTATTGTATTAACCACGTCTTTTTTTTTTTTTTTCTGTATTCTGATGCTTTGACATCTGGGGTTTTGCTGACCCTTGAAGTGTTAGCCAATTCCTAGAGCTAGTAAACAACTCACCCAGGAGCAGAGCATGCTTTTCAAATGCAAGCTAACTAATCCAGAGCCCGTACCCACCCCCTCTTTCATCTGGCTCTCACTCCGGGCCACTACCCATCTGCCCTCATCACGCCAGGACCAGGTACCAGACAACCAGGGACAGCCTCCATGTCCCAGAACCCACTGAAATTATTCAAATTAGCCAGTCCTACACTTGCTTACCCTGCCTTGCCCGTTCCTTCCCGTGGAAACCGCAGTAAAGACTCTTGGCCACAGCTGCCTTCTTTCTCTGTATGTGACCAACCTCGTTTTCTTGTGCAGCTCCCACGACATGGCATGCTACCTCCTCCTGGGAACCGTGAGTAGCAAACTATCTTCTCAGTGACAACTGTCTCCTGATCCATTGTTCCTATATCTCAAAACTTTTATTAATAAATTATATTTTAAGCAAGCCTCTAGACAATATTTCTTCTGAATATTGAAAGATTATTATCTTAGTGATCACACTGATAGAACAGCTTTGCCATGGATGATTTTAATCATCATACAAACATGTTCTAGGTGGCTTGTGGCAGGTTCTATTTTTCGAAGAAGGCTGCAACACTACCTTCCATTTCACAAGCTTTTCTGAATAATGTGATTTTATGCTCTTCCCAGTTATTTCCTCCCCTTGAATCTTGTGATTGTGGCAGAAGTGGTGCAGTATGACATCTGAGGCTAGGTCGCAAAAGACGAGAGCGCTTCTGCCTGGTTCTTTGATGGAGCGGTCACTCTAAGAACACTGCCACCATGCTGCAAGGAAGCTCAAGCAGCCTTTGGAGAGGACCACATGGAGAGTAACCAAGCCTTCTAGTCCAAAAGCCTGGCTAAGTTCCCAACCAACAGAGAGAACCACCTTGCTAGCCATGTGAGTGTGCCATCTTGGAAGTGAATCCTATGGTCCCTGGGTGAGCGGTCCCAGCTGATGTTTAGTAGACCGGAGACGAGCTGTCCTTGCTGAGCCCTATCAAAATTGTGGATTCATGAGCTAAATAAATATGTGTTGTTGCTTTAAGCTACCGAGCTTTGGGGTTTTGTAACACAGCAATACATAACTGGAAAGCAGCTGCATCACAAAGCCTCCTTTCGTCCCTCACTACAATACACAGGAGGTTTATGGCCACATGTCCGTGTCTGGGGCTGAAGGAGATTTGCTAAACAAAAACTCATTCTCAGAGATTCCGATTTAATTCAGATCAAGTGATCCTAACATGCAGCCAGGTGATTCTAACTCACCTGCACCTAGAACAATTAAATTAGAAACTATGAAGTTGGGACCCAGGCATCTGGATGTCTTAAAGCTCCTTAGGTGGTTCAAATATACGACCAGAATTGAGAACTTTATAACTAACCTATCTACAAAGAGAACGTTAGAGCTGTGCTTCTCAAACTGTAATGTGCATCTCAATCGCCAGAGGATCTTTAAAAAAAAAAAAAAATGCCGACGCTGACTCAGTCATTCTGAGGCAGGACCCCAGGTCTGCAATTCCATCAAGTTTCCAGGGGATGCTGATGCTGCTGGTCCCAGAACCACACTTGGAGCAGCTAGAAGTTAAAGTGTTCAGGAAGAGGGAAACAGAAACATCTGCAAAGTGTCCACAGTGGCTTAACAGTACCTGCCTGAGGGCTCACATTGGCCTCCCCAGGCAAGAAGCATAGGCACTGGCGAGGGGTCTGGGAACTCAGTGGTTGCCAACTCAAAGGTCACAGTGAATGGAGAGGCTACCTCCTGGTCCCGGGCTTAGAACTGAATGAAAACATCACCATGATGAAGGGGTACTAGGCTAGAATATATGATGATCTGAAACGAGCCATTTTCCTGTTGATATAATCCAGGCTGTGCTCCGCTGCAGGAGGGCTTTAGGAAAGGTATCTTGTGGCTTCTGTGGTCCAGACCAACCTACTATGAGACAAGAGCTGTTCAAAGCCACAGCAGTTGGGCCTCTGGCTACTGACGTCTCTTCACCAATAACCTCACTGAGGAATGTTGGACTGAGAAGCCGGAAAAGAACCACTTTCAAGTCTCCAACAGTGACCAAAGAATGCTTGAGTAAATGGTCCTGTTGAATTTTGCTCCGGGTTATGGATTAGAAGGCAAGCTCATTCTGCAATGTCTCCAGCTCCAGATGAGAAGGATCCAGAGCAAAGCGACTAATGCTCTAGACCAGGGGTTGGCAAACTATGTCCCAGAGGCCAAATCCAGCTTACAGTCTGTTTTTCTATGGTCCTTGGGCTCAGACAGCTTTACATTTTTAAAGGTTTGTAAATGAACAAACAAATAAAAAACCAAAGATGAATATATGACAGAGCTTGTATGTGACCCACAAAGGCTAAAATATTTATCATCTGGCCTTTTACCAAAACAGCTTGCTAGCCTCTGTTCTAGATTAAAAACTCAAGTCCCCTACTCAATTGTCTTCCCTGCCACTAGAAGAACAAGGATCCTCCAGACACATTTTTTAGGAGTAAATAGGAAATCTACACATGAGAAGTCTAGAATAATCCTTGCACACACCATCATCATCAAGTGGGCTAAAAATAAAGATCTAAGAGAGAAGAGTTTCTAATTTTTAAATGCAGAGGAAGCAAGAAGTGAATGAATACTTTTCATCATAATACAAACGTGTTTCTCAGTTCTCTCATATATTCACTTTTTTATTCCTTTATTTATTTTTATTTAGGGGGCTCAATTTTCTTTTCCTATGCTGAAGAAATCATTTCCTTAAGTGGGGAAAAAAGAAATGAGGAAAAGGTACTCTTTTGCCACATTGGACTCTCCCTATGAATCTTTGTTTTGAAAAACAGAGAGAGCCAGGAACCCAACCGTATCAATCAGGGTAGGGCAGCTGCTATAACAAATATTCCCCAAGCCCTCATGGCTCACTACAATAGAAGTTTATCTCTTCTGATGTAAAGTCAAATGTGGATATCTCCAGTCAGGTCTCCCACTTGGTCTGAGCAGTATCTCAGGAATTCAGGCTCCTTCAAGCTTGAACACTGCCAGTCCCCACACGTGCCCTCTAGGATCTTCACAGAAGGGTTGGGGACAGTGCAGAGAAGACACACCAGATTCTTACCACCTGTGCCTGGTAGGGACACATATCATTTCTGCTTACATTCCATTAGCCCAAACTAATCACATGGCCCCACTGAGCTGCAAGAGAGCCTGGAAAATGTAGTTCCCGGCTTGATGAATCTCATACTGTGTGAAAGAAGCCAGACATAAAAGAGTACATTTGGCATGATTCCGTTCATATGAAGTTCAAAATTCAATAAAAGGGGGCTTCCCTGGTGGTGCAGTGGTTGAGAGTCCGCCTGCCAATGCAGGGGACGCAGGTTCGTGTCCCGGTCTGGGAAGATCCCACATGCTGCGGAGCAGCTGGGCCCATGAGCCATGGCCGCTGAGCCTGTGCATCCAGAGCCTGTGCTCCACAACAGGAGAGGCCACAGCAGTGAGAGGCCCGCGTACCGCAAAAAAAAAAAAAAAAAAAAAAAAAAATCAATAAAAGGAACCTATTCTGTTAGAAGTTTGGATAGTGGTTGCCGATAGGTGAGGTAGTAGCTGGAGGGACATTAGGGGGCTTCTGGAGGTCTCACATTCTCTTTCTTGAGCTGGTTTCTAAGAACATGGATGTGTTCGTTTTGTAAAAATTCACTGGGCTGTGCACTTAGAATTTTTGTACTTGTCTGTTATACTTCATTATAAAATTTTACACTAAAAATAGGGCTACTAGAGAGGATGTTTGGAAAATAAAGGAAAAAATTAACCCTAAACTCACTTTGAACTCTTTTACCACGGGTAAGCCACTTTATGTCTCTTAACCTCAGCTTTCTTATGTGTAAAAAGAGGTGATAATAGTTACTTGGCTTGGATGGTTTGAGGAACATGGGGCCGTGGAAACAGTGCTTACGATACAGTCTGGAAGAGATCCTCAGCCACTAGAGCCAGGACGTCTCTTTGTAGGGTTCCTGTTTTGGCTGTGGTTGGAAGAACACTTCTAAGGGCTGCTCTGACATAAAGGGAGGTGAGAATTGGGGGTGGGGGGCTTCAAGGCAAATTGCTTTGCAAGAATCTTGACTTTGAGGACTTCAAGGCTGATTAAAATTATGTAAACGTGCTTATAGTCTAAGGGCTTAGAAACATATTGTACATAGAACTAACCATGATAATATAGCACAGTGTATAATAGTATACATCATATTTGCATTTAACTTATATAAGTTCAACTATACATATTTGGCAAATACACCCACACACAGAGAGCCCTGGAAGGGAGCATGAGTTAGGAGATGTGTATCATACGTTCCCAAGTCCCACTCGGCTCTCTATGTGAGACCTCTCAGTGACAAGTGTAATTCCAATGCTTAAAGAAACACTAATCTTCATACTGCACAGTCCCTAAATGCACTCCGACGACTATTTCAATCACTCGTGGCCAGGCAGTGGTGCCGAAGTGACCATCACTGTCTGGTGCATGTATTAAGACTTGCAGAACTGGTAAATGAGAAAAAGTTTCCCTTCATAGAAACTTTCAGCCATTAAGTGAAGAGGAATTATAGATTTGGAATATCACCTTTTTGCAACTGCTAGTGAACTAATGGATCCTGGCATTTGACCTCAGTGGCTACTAACATCACGAGAAGAGACAACCAGACATTAGATGCCTCCTGATGGAAGAATCCATCACCATCTATGAAGTGTTCCTGCCTCAAATTCAAACCTATCTGTGATCAAGCTTTTAGATCAAAAAACAATTTACATGAAATACAAGGGGCAAAGGGATACTTTAAATACACCACAGGGATGAAATCCACAAAATTCAAATGGTGATAAACTCTGCCTGGGCAAACAACCCAATTTCTTCTTCTTCATTTTTTTTTTTTTCTGTACGTGGGCCTCTCACTGTTGTGGTCTCTCCCCTTGTGGAGCACAGGCTCTGGACGCGCAGGCTCAGCGGGCATGGCTCACGGGCCCAGCTGCTCCACGGCATGTGGGATCTTCCCGGAGCAGAGCACGAACCCGTGTCCCCTGCATCGGCAGGCGGACTCTCAGTCACTTCGCCACCAGGGAAGCCCCCCAATTTCTTCAAGAAATAAATTTCAAGGGAAAAAAAAGAGAGAATGAAGGGGATCCTGTTGTTTAACAGGAAAAAAACACGTATCAAAAAACTACCATGTGAAGACGTAATTTAAATCCTAATTCTTTTCAATTTTTATTTGATATTGGAGTATAGTTGTTTTACAATTTTGTGTTAGTTTTAGGTGTACAGCAAAGTGATTCAGTTATACATATGCATATATCTATCTATTCTTTTTCAGATTCTTTTCCCATTTAGGTTATTACAGGATATTGAGTAAAGTTCCCTGTGCTATACAGGAGGTCCTTGTTGTGAATCCTAATTTTTTTTTAAAAGGTTAAAGAAAGGTCATGACATTTATGAGGTAGTTGGAAATTTGAATCTTGCCTGGATATTTAATGATGTTAAATAATTATTTTCTTTGGGTTTGAAAAGGTATTGTGGTTATGTTAATGGTAATCGTATCTTTTAAAGATACATACTAAAGGATTTATGGATGAAAAATATTTCAGACATATGTCAGATTGATGTGTCATATGAAATGATATGTCAGACATTTGTTTCAAAATTATACAGGAGAGGAGAAGGCAGATGAAGCTGTAAAAGTGAGTGAATGGTGGTTGATGGCTGTTGGGTGATGGATACACAGAACTGCGGTTCATTATTCTATTCTGTTGCTTTTGTATTTGTTCAAAATTCTCCATAATGAAAAGTAAAAAAAAAAAAATTTAAACCTTATAATATGGTGTCAATGGCTTGGAAGAAAACCCAGTAGACAATTGTGGTGCACATATTTTAAGAAGTGCCTCATAACCATTCTTTTGGCACAAAAGATAATATTGATACAGTCACTGGAGAAATGGAGTCGAAAGTGATTCAGAATTAAACTCCAAATGTGAAGAATTTTTAAGAGTACTATAAACAATTTTTCCTGTATACTTCACTTTTCTACTGTGTGAGAGTAATACATGATATTAAAAAATGCTTAAATGAATCTAATTCATTTAATAGGGCTAAAAAATTCAATAGGGATACAAAAAATTCTCTTTCATCAGGATAAAAAATTCTAACATAAAAATGCTTCATGTCTGAGTTGGAATTGGTGGGTTTTTTTCTTGAGTGGTACATAAAATAATATGTTATTGATAACTTTTTAGTTTTGATAAAATTTGAAACTTCATCAAATGGCCTAAGTAGCCTCAGTGATTTGTTCCAGTGTCAGATGGGGAAAGAAACTGGTTTTAATGGGTTGACAAATGACCCTGTGCTATTCTTACTTGGCAATTTAACAGTTTTTAAGGGATTCTTTTGCCAGTTACAGATTTGAGTATATACGATGATCTTACCTAAAGTCTGGTCAAGATGGGGAAGGTTCTGGGGGACTCTCTGGTGGCAACCTTGGTGGCAGCTTTTATGTAGCTGCTCATATCATTTCTCTTGCTTAACCACTTAAAATAGGAGAAGAAAATACCAGAAAAGGCCCTTGGTGTCCGCTAAGGACTCCAATTCTATGGAAGTAAGCTTTGCAGTGGACGCCTTAGTTACAAAAGAAATATGGGGGTACTGGCCTGGCTAGTCAGACACATGTGGCCATAGGAGCAGGCTAGAGCTTTAGAGGGCATCTGACGGCCACCATCATTTTAGAGGTGAGGAAAATGATGCCCAAAGGTAAATAGCAAGCTGGACCATGGCTAGAAACTGTGTCTCCTGGATTCTAAGATTCTGATCTGTCCTAAAACTACATGCTTCTAAGTTTCCCTAGAAGCAGAGCCTGGGTCGGATATTCTTGTGAAAGTGATTTGTTGAGGAAGACCTTTCAGGAGAAAGGAAGTGAGAGGAGCTGGGCAGGACAGGGAATAGAAGCTAAGCAAGGATGTGGTTTCAGGTGCAGACGAGCTTCACCCTGACCCCACTGGGAGCTCAGGATCACACATTCACCACTGAGTCAGTCTGACCTTGAGGCAAGAGGGCCGACCTTTTGAACTCTGTGTCAGCCATTGGCTGTGGGCAGCTGGGGATTGGGTCACCACGGTGCCCTTTTGTTATGGGCTTAATTTTGTCTCTCCCAAATTCATGTGTTGAAGTCCTGACCCCTAGTCCCTCAGAAAGTGACTGTATTTGGAGATAAGGTCTTTAAAGAGATAATTAAGTTAAAATGATGTCATTAGGGTTGGCCCTAATCCACTGTTATTGGTGTCTTTATAAAAAGAGGAAATTTGAACACAGAAACACAGACACACACACACACACACACACACACACACGGAAGACCACCGAAGACACCAGAAGAGGACGGCCACCTCCAAGCCAAGGAGAAAGACCTGAGAATGAAACCAATGCTGAGACACCTGACCTTGGACTTCTGACCTTCAGAACCATGAGGAGATAAATTTCTGTTGTTTAAGCCACCTTCTCTGCAGTACTTTGTTATGTCAGCCCCAGCAAACGAACGCACATTTGACCAATGGCAGTTCTCTGGAGAAGCTGGACACGGTGTTATCGGCAACCACACCCAGCCCTGGTTGGTAAAGGGATCCACCCTCTAAGATTACGGAGTGGCACCAAGGGATGTCTTCGAGGATGCTCTGCAAGCTTTAGGAAACCAGCATTTATTTACCTTCTATCTGGGTCACTCTCAGAGGACACAGAGGGACAAGGGGAGGATGGAGATGGATCACCTGATTGCTATGGTCTTATAGCTCAATGCTTTCATCTTTTTCCCAGAGCAGAAATGGAAGGAAGATGGAGCCTGATGTGAAGCAGAGGAGAGGAAGGAAGGTGTGCCTTGTTCTTGTTGACTGGGAAGTGTGGTGGGACCTGCTGGGTAAGGAGGGGCCTCTACAGCAACCTGCCACCTCTCTTTCCATCACCAGATGAAGTATGAACCATATTAATGACACAAGGAGGGCATTATGAGGCAGGCTGCCTTCCCTCGTTACCATGGTCTACTCTCCCCTAATGTTTTTACCACATCTTTTACTCTTGCCGACTGAATGACAAATTTTAAGGAAGGCAAATTAAATAATTGCCGAGGTTTATCGAGTTGATTTTTCCACCCAATCACTTTCCGTGCTTAATAAAGCAAAGTTATTGATTAGAAACTTCTCCAGGACACTTATGAGAAGAGTAGCAAAACATAATTCTTTTTAATAGTCAGAACGCTGGCTACTTCAGACCTGCAGTATGATTTTCAACAGTGAAACGGAACTCACTTTTTCAAGTATTTACTCCACTTTACTTTCCACCAGCTGTATTAAATTGCTACTAAGCAAGAAAAATTCCTTCCATAATTTGCATAGCACATTTTAGGACAAGATCACATAAATCGTGGTGTGACAAGGAAGCTTCCATCACCCTGATATAGCAAGGCCATCATAAAAAAGAAAATGGTTATGCTGTCTGAATGGGGAAGAATGCTAAATGGCTATACTCAGGAGTCGAGTCTTCCTATGTGTGAATAAAACAGGCAGAATTCTAAGACATCATGTGCACAGAGGCAAGTCCACTGTAAAGCAAATGAAGCTTAAACTTAGGGGCCCCCCACCTACATGAGCACTTCCATGGCTCTGTACCTAATACATTGTTCGTTGAAGTCTGTATTCCTTTCTTCTAAAATGGAACCCCACTTTTTTTTTTTGGCTTCACCGGGTCTCAGTTGTGGCACGAAGGATCTTTGTTGCCACATGCGGGATCTTTAGTTGTGGCACGCGGACTTCTTAGTTGTATCATGCGTGTGGGATCTATTTCCCCGACCAGAGATCGAACACAGGCCCCCTGCATTGGGAGCGCAGAGTATTACCCACTGGGCCACAAGTGGCATCCCTGGACCCCACACTGAATCCTCTCCGGGCTCCCCAAATCTGCAACTGCCCCCTATTGGATATAATTTTGCCAGAAGAAATTATTATAGGTGAGACACTTGGGCCAACACCTATGGAGCAATACAGCAACCACCTATAAGGGGAAATATTCAGTACACATACCTGCTGCTTTGAGTGCACAGGACAAACCTCCTTCAACGATGATTCCCCAAAGTGAGTATTGTGTGGAACCCTCTATCAGCCATTTAGCTGGTCCCTATTACAGGTCCATTTGGGCAGCCATGCGAAGATGGCACTCCATAAAATAATTTTATGAATACTTAGTCTATCTGTTGACCAGTGTTTCCCAGCTGGGGGCAATTTTGCCTTCCACGGAACATTTGGTGATATCTGGAGACATTTTTGATCACCATGACTGAGAGGGTGCTACTGGCATCTAGTAGGGAGAGAGAAGCCAGGGTTGCTGTTCAACATCCTGCAACACCCAGGACAGCTCTCCGAACCAAAGAATTACCTGGTTCCAAGTGTCAGTGGTGCCACAATTGAGAAACCCTGCTAGAGAGAGCAGAGGTGAAGAATCTGGCGTCAGGGTCCATAGATCTGAACTGAAGCCTCGGTTTCCTCATCTGAAAATGGGGATAATAATTAGTAACTGTCTCCTAAACTTGTTAAGAGGGTTCCACAAGGTAACAGAGGTGAGAAGCTTAGCACAGGGCCTCACCTATAGGACTCATAAAGTGCTGGCCTCTATCACTGTTATTATATTTAAATCCTAATAATTCATATACTCTGAATAATAATAAATCTCTACTTACTTCCAAGGGTTAACCTCTTAAGAACTGCACTTCTCTGTCTAAAATAAGAAGAAGGAACTTGATCAGTGGTATTTAGACTCAGCTCAAAGGAGTCAAGGGATTTAGTGGTGACACCCATTCTCCCATTATCCTAGAAGCTTCCACGGGGTTCGGGGGCGGGGGCAGGGGGAGTCAGTGTGTGGAGATAGAAATCCTCTGCTCTAATTCACATAGCTGAGCTCAGTTTTGATCTGTTTCGTTTCTGCTTTGAGGAACAGTTTTTTAAAAAAACTTTGAAAAGGGCTTCCCTGGTGGCGCAGTGGTTGAGAGTCCGCCTGCCGATGCAGGGGACGCGGGTTCGTGCCCCAGTCCGGGAAGATCCCACATGCCGCGGGGCGGCTAGGCCCGTGAGCCATGGCCGCTGAGCCTGTGCGTCCGGAGCCTGTGCTCCGCAACGGGAGAGGCCACAGCAGTGAGAGGCCCGCATACCACAAAAAAAAAGAAAAAAAAAGAATATACAATTTAGACTCTGTTGGATACTGCCAAATGGTTAACACACATATGAAATGATGCTAAATTCACTAGTCATCAGGGAAATGCAACTTAACCTAACAACGAAGCATTACTTTACATCCATCAGATTGAAAAACTGTAAAAAAAAAAAGTTATAACATCAGTATAACTCTGGGGAGAAGCATCATACATTGCTGATGGAACTGTGAAGTGCCCCGGCCTTCTTGGGAGGCAGCTCACAGCTTATTTATAGGGTCACAGAAATAAAACAGAAGTCCCTCATCCTTCATGTTTCTTTCCACTTCTGTGAATGAATACACACATGATGACACTAAAAACTTCCTCCTTTGTAGATTATCCCCTCTACCCCTGGGGAGTGGAACAGGAAGGCTGAAGGGTCATGACCTCAGGTACCTCCAGCAAACCTCAAATGAGCTCTTAGAAACTCATCTCCGGGTTGGTGGTGGCCGATGTTGTTCATCTTGGACACAAGGGGATGGAATGAAAGCATGGGAATGTTGAGGGAAGGAGACTCAACAAGTAAGCACTGAGGACAGCGCCCCATTCCTCGATTTAGCAAGTTTTCTGTGCAGAGGCCCCCAAACTAGGCTACCTCCAGAGTCGCTGTCTGGCAATGCAGAAGCCCATGATTCTTTTCCAGAGGGTTCTCTCCAGCTAAGAAATTTCGAGCCATAATTCAATAGTGTCCTGTGTTTTCTTCTGGGTCAAACAGGCTGTGAGCCTTGGTTCTCCACCCCACTCCACCCGCACCCACACTTCTGGAAATGCTATAGATTTTCAGCATGGTTGATAAAACAGAGAGATAAAAAGCCCAATTTTTCTTTTTATGATAGATATGACTAATTAACTATAAATGTCAAGTATCCGCAACTTAATTAATTCCAGTTCATTTAACGACTGTAATTAGATTTTTTCCCAAACAAAGCAACAGTCTGTTTTCGAAGGTCATAGACTAACACTACAATGAACAAGGCTGAAAGGCACACACTTTGGATGAAAGGTAAGTGATGGCTGGTGCCTGTGGGGAAAAGGGACCACACAAAATAAAAAATAATTGGCAGGCTGATGAATAGAGTTTGTTTGAAATGTATACATACTGCATCTTTGATTAATAGCACCAACAAGTACTTGAAATTAAGCCTTTAAAATTTTTAGAGACTTTTCATTATAATGAGAAAATTTTAAAAAAAGAAATCTGACTGGGGTTTGTCAGAGAGACCCACAAAAGCTAGAATTCTAATTAGTGGGACATTTCTCCTTTGTTTAAGAAAAGCAATTTTAATGGGCATATTTGATCATATATATGTCAAGCTCTCCAGGGCATAATCTGGGTGAGGAGGGATTTAATCAAGGAAGCGTGAACATGTTTGCCTTAGAAAATAAAACACTTCAAGTTTGAAGAGGCTGGTAGGGGCTTCTGGTAACTGGGAGAAGGGTTTTGAAGGGTATTTGAAAGGAGGTGGAAAGAAAAAGGGAAGGAAACCCAACATACATGGATGGCATGTATTCATCCATCTGTAGATAATGAAAATCCACCAAAGGTGGAAGAAATTTCCCAAGGAGTCAATGTGGTCAAAGTAGTTCAAAATGGAGATGCTACCATTCAATTTTTTTTGTTTGTTTTGTTTCTTTTTAAATCCTTTTTTTTTTTATAAATTCATTTTATTTATTTATTGATTGATTTGGCTGCATTGGGTCTTCGTTTCTGTGCAAGGGCTTTCTCTAGTTGTGGTGAGCGGGGGCCACTGTTCATCGTGGTGCGCGGGCCTCTCACTGTCGCGGCCTCTCTTGTTGCGGAGCACAGGCTCCAGATGCGCAGGCTCAGTAGTTGTGGCTCATGGGCCCAGTTGCTCCGCGGCATGTGGGATCTTCCCAGACCAGGGCTCGAACCCGTGTCCCCTGCATTGGCAGGCAGATTCTCAACCACTGCGCCACTCGAGAAGCCCTAATTTGTTTTTTTTGTTTGTTTGTTTTGTTTTGTTTGTGTGTGTGTGTGTGCTTCCTTCTGCCACCATTTCCCCAAGAATTCAATTAAAGTGTTCCAAATGGAACTGGCTTGTGACAATGATGTGTTTGGGGAAAGAAGGAAACCAGCCGTGTCCAGCATGGGCTGAGAACATGGAAGGAAGGTTGCAGCTGTGGGAGCCTTCCCACAGGAGGAGCTGGGTGTCGAAGGCAACAGTGGGGAAGGAAAAGCATATGGCAGGGAGGGTAACTTCATGAGAAAGAACGCCTTCCCGACATCCCTCAGAGGTGACTGGCCAGGATCTGGACCTCTGTTAGTACATGGCGGGGGGCTGTTGACCTGAAACAAATAGACTGCCAGATATTCCTCCAGCAAAGATGGGTTTATTCAGGATCAGCAGAGAATTGCAACTCAGGGTCTGCAACCACGATGAGCCATGTGCAAAGTCCCCAGACAACAAAGCAAGGAGAGCGCTTTTATAGAAAGGACAAGGAAGTTGGAAGGGCTGTAGTAAACAAGAATCTATGATTTTTCATTGGCTGAGTTCTTGCCAGGAAAGAAGTCTTTCTTCTTCCTGTTGGGCTCTGCTACCATCACAGGGTGTGAGCGTTCCCCATTTTGGTCGCCCAACTCTATTTAATTGAGGTTTCCGTTTGTTTATTTTTTACAGGGCACAGGACTTTTTCATACTTTTTTATTGACTCATTCCCTTTATTTACCAGTTTTCAAAACGGTGTGTTGGTTCACTTCCATCCTTCAACGGTTTCCAATTAAATTTTTAAATGATTATGAACTCATGTATTTAAACAAATTTGTCACGTTATTATATTTGTAGTTATTATCTTTATTAGTGCTCAGATTGTCCCATCTCTGGCCCAAGTGAACCTCTTAAAATTGCACAAGCCATTCTTAAAAATTTAGATACAATTTACATGTAACATTATATTATTTTCAGGTTTACAATGTAACGACTCGGTATTTGTATGCATTGCAGAATGGTCACAGCATAAGTCTAGTTAACATCTGTCACCATACATTGTTACAAATTTTTTTCTAGTGATGAAAAATTTTAAGATCTACTTAAATGATTTTTACAACGTCACAAGGCATTTTTAGTATGAAGCCATTTTTAAGCCTTGCTTTTTAATATGAAGAAAAAGGGTAGCTGTAGAAAGCTAGAATCTCAAGGATATCAAGGCAGCAGACATCTGTGAACTGACATTCTTCTGGCTATTTCTCATCACCTCTTCCTTTTATCCCTTTTTTTCAAAAACTAGATCACATGACCTTAGTTCACACATCTTATCAGACTTAAAGGAAAACTTTGACTCAGTTTCCTGTGTGTGTATTTATTAAGTGCTCACTATGGTCCAGGCTGTGTCGGGCAATGCCCCCTTCTCCAGTGGCTGGACTCTTGACTCTGATTTCCTGATGTGTCCCCTTGTTTCTGTAGGCAGTCACAGTGGTGACTTTCTCGACTGGAGTTGACTTGTCAGTTTAAATTGGGTGAGGCATCAAAAGTAAAAGCTACAGTGAAAACTAAGCATTCTTCAATAGTTTGGGTAATGTTTCCTTCCTCAAGTGGCTTGCTGTGATCTATCTATAAAGGAACTTCATCCTTGCAGCGACTTTCCAAGCATAGGTAATTGGGTTCATGGCCCATGACCAGAGTGGGCAAATGGAGAGGCCGCTGTTGATGGCATTGATGTAACTATGATGAAACTACGGCCATGATGTAACTATGATGAAAGAAGTAAAGACAGAATAGAGCTTCTCCTCCCTAACTACACTAACTGTTTATAAATGAGTCACGTTTCGAGTTTCCAGAAACGTTCCCTCCAAACCCTTCTTGGATTCTCAGGAATGGTATCTGTCTGTCATGTTACCCACTTTCTCAGATGTTCAAGGGCCAAGAGGTCTTTCTGAGGTGGATTTCCTGTGGAGCTGCTGTCTCTGGAAGGGTCAAGTCAGGGTCCTGGGGAGCACAGGGGTCCTTGGTGAGGACCCTTGTGGAGTGACCACCACAATGGTCTGGAGTGGAGACAAGAGACCATTTGAGAAATTCTCTCTCCTCCTTGATGCAGAAAGTATTGAGTCAAACGAATCTGAATCTTGGCTCTAGCATTTGTTAATTATATGGACTTGAACATTGTCTGATATTGGGTTCTTTCTGAAAGAAGACTCTGAGAAAAAGTTTTGAGGGCAAGTAGTCAACTTGGGAGGTGATTCTAGGAAGCACAGGTATGGGAATGGGGAAATGAGGAAGGGAAGGGAAGGATACTTCCACAAGGTATGATAATAAGAAATTTAATGCTGTGGGCAACTGCGTCTCCTTCCCACCAGGGGACTCTGAGGGGCTGTGCAGAGTGGGCTTCAGCGTCATCCCATACAGGAGGAGGGGAAGCTGGGGTATTTATCCACTGACATCTATCCATGGGGCTCAGGGACTGCTCCTAGGAGTGTTAACTCTCCAGCCTTTCTGTTCTGCTCTGCGGTCTGACTTTGCTTCTGCAGCCAGAGAAAACCAGGCAAAAGGTGACAGGTGCCTCTGATGGGTCAACAGGTGTGTGTGAGTGGTGAGTCTGCTACAGACATGTTAGGCAACATCTCTAAGCCGTGGTTTTCTCGTCTGAAGAATGGAGATCATATTAGCTACTCCTCAGTGTTCTTGTGAAGGGTGAAAAGCCCATGTGAGGGAAACGTTTGGCATAGAGTGTTCAAAGCCGGCACCTTCCTTTCTCTTACAGACACTGCATCATAGCTATGACAGCAAAGAATCCTGCCAACAGGCTCCGTGCTGTACAGAACTGGGTGGAAGGAGGAGGTGGGGTGGGAGCGGCGGGTAGACGCTGGGCTGAGCAATGCTGACGAATAGCTCACAAGCAAAGGTTGATTTATTGCTCCTTCTGTGTGTCCATCAGGGGTCAGCTGGGAACTGAACTCTGCCTCTGTGCATTTGATCTCCCTCCAGGACCCAGGATGAATGACAGGCATTATCTGGGAAGTGGCTAGTAACTATAGAAGAGCAGAGAGAGAGAGAGAGAGCCCTGGATGGTTTTCCATCAGTAATTAAATGCTCAACCTGGCAGTGACATACATCACTTGTCCTCACAGCTTATTGCCCAGAATTGATCATGGTTGCCAAGCAACCACCCAGGGCTCTAGGAAGTCCAATGCTAACATGTACCCGGAAGAGACAGAGAACTCAACTATATGGTGAACAGCAGTAGTGACCACCTCAACTTGAGTTATGGCCAGATAGTTTGGGGTCATTACTACCTTCCTGCTATTATACAGAAATGCCCCACCTCAAAGACATAGTATCACCATATTCAAGATATAAAATTTCAAGTAATGTCTATGCGCATTTTCTTTCCAAGTAGACCTCATTGAATTAAGAAACTCTCCCTCATTATTTCTTACAAATATATATTTTTTCCTATCTACGCTCCTCTTCTTTGGCAATTACAATTACATGTACATTTTGTTTGAGGTTGTCTCATAGCTTGTGTGTATGCTCTTTTCATATCTTTACTCTACATTTTCTCTTTTTGAGTAGTTTCTATAGTTTTGAATATTTTCTATTATTGTATTTTCAATTTCACTATGATTTTTTTTGCAAAGTCTAATGGATAATTAAATGCATTTGGTGAATTTTACACCTCACATTTTATAGTCTTCACTTTTAGAATTTTAATTTTCATCTTCTCTATATCTTCCATGTCTTCACTCAACATTTTGTAGTTTTCATTTTCTAGTTTCAATTTTTTGAATGTACAATATTTGATGCAATATACAATGCAGTAAAAATGATTGTTTTAATGTCTTTTTCTTCTAATTCTAACATCTGCTTCAATATTGGCTGGCTTTATTTTGATTGATTGAATTTTCTCCTTATCTCGGGACGAATTTTTCTGCTTACTGCCATGCCTGGTAATTTTTTTTTATTGAATTTGAAGGATTACCATTTTATCTTTTGGGGTGCTGGCTGGTTTTTTATTCCTGCAGTTTCTCTTGCACTTTGTATTGGGACTCATTTAAGTTACTTCAAGGCCACTTGATTCTTTCTCTAGCACTTTTTTTTTTTTTTTTTTTACCAGTACGCGGGCCTCTCACTGCTGTGGCCTCTCCCGTTGCAGAGCACAGGCTCCGGACATGCAGGCTCAATGGCCATGGCTCACGGGCCCAGCCGCTTTGTGGCATGTGGGATCCTCCCGGACCGGGGCACGAACCCGCGTCCCCTGCATCGGCAGGCGGACTCTCAACCACTGCGCCACCAGGGAAGCCCCTCTCTAGCACTTTTAAAATTTGTTATAGGTTAATAGAACTCCACTTAGTCTAGAGCTAATTATTCCCCATTATCGAGCCAATGCTCTGTGCATCATGATGTTTTCCAGTCTTGTTGGGGGAAAAGGAAACTATTCTAAACACCTCTGTCAATAGACACTGTTGCCTCTGATCCAATTTCAACGTATTTTTACCCCTTTGGATAGGTTCCTCACAGGCATATCCTGATTACTAAACTGCTCAGTTCTTGATGGAGACCCCCTTCAGATCTATGATGTTCTCATTCTATGCAGTTCTCACCTCCCTGGTGCTCTGTCTTAGGAACTCAAGCCTTCTTGATCTCTCTCAACACTGCTCTACTCCAGGAGCCCATCAGCCTCCAGTGGGATTTCCCTTCCTCACCTGAAAATGCTCTCAAGGCAATAAGCTGAGCAAACATAGGACATCACTTTATGTTATTGCTGTTGTCTCTCAGGAACCACTGTCCTTCATTTACAAATGCCCAGTGTCTTGAAAAAAAACACTGTTTGGTTTTGTTTTTTTCCAGTTTCTGGTTTCATGAAAGAGACTAAATTTGTTCTTTGTTATTCCATATTGAGTATGTTCACTAAGCTTTAATTAAAAAACTATCAAATCATGTAATAAAATTAAATTTATGAAACAAAAAGATATAAAATTTCAGTCACTTATTTCTAGACCAGCCCTGTCCGGTAGAACTTTTTGCAGTAATGGAAATATTCTCTGCATTGACCAATACAGCAGCCTCTAGCCAGGCACAGTTATCGAGCACTTGAAATGTGACTAGGGTGACAGAGGAACTAATTTTTAAATTTGAATTTAACTTTAATTAACTTAAATTCAAATAACCACTAGTGGCTACTGTATTGGCCAGCATAGTTCTAGACCACTGAAGTCACATTGTGGATTTATTGTCCATCAGCAATTATAACAATACCATTTCCTACTCCCTTAAATTTGTAGTTTTCAAAATGTTCTATATACACCACTCATCTCATATGATTCTCCCAATATCCCTAGGAGATAGATAAGGAAGGGCATATTATAATACCCATTTTATAGATACGAAAACTCAGACTCAGAGAGTTTAAGTGATTTGCTCACGATAATGGGAGGATTAGTGGTACAGAGACTAGAAACCACGTCTCCAGGCAGAGCTGTGCCTTGTATGGCGTTAACACTAGGCTATCCCTCAGTAAATTCTTGAGCCAACACTTGAAAACTCTAAGAACATTAAAGCTAACCTACCTCTCCTTCTTTTAAAGCAATTTTCATAAGCACTTCCCTAGCACACTTTTCCAATATTACTCCATGTTAATCATAGAGTAAGCTTGTAGTAATCATACTCTTTCTTGAATTGGTATCTGTCAGTGTAATGTGTGGATTTCTTTCTTTTTTAAAAAATCGAATTAAGTTGTAAACTCCTTAGGTTTAGAAACTTCTCTTCCTTTGGTGATTTCCTCAGTGCCCGGTAGAGTGACAAGTTGTCCCAGTTTGCCTGAGAGTGAGAGGTTTCTCAGGATGCAGGACTCTCAGTGCCAAAACCAGGACGGTCCCAGGAACGGAGACAACTGGGCACCCAGGGGTTGAGCACAAGGCTCAGTTCACAGGTTGAACTGACTCGAATATTAAAATAGTCAAGATGTGTTTCAGTCACAATCACATACGCAGTCACCTGAACATTGTAGGTACTCCATAAATGCATTGTTTAAGTTTTATGACAAAAATAAAGGATGATAAATTTTGCATATGCTTCCTTATGTCCAAATAGCAAACTAAGGAAATGGATTTTGGGGGAACTGTCGGCCTCTCCTTTTCTATTTCTACATCTGGTTTGAATGTTATTTCAAAGTCGAGAGTAAAGAGAAATTATGTCTTACTGATCTTGGATGTAGCAGGCATTGTCACTAGCACACACAATCAAATGATGGCCATTCTCAAGAGCTTCCACTGACTTTAGATAACTATTTTAAAGTTGGAATATTTATTTTCAACCTTTGATGCTTTCTCTCATTCTCTGAAATAACCAAAACCTTCTATCTCTCTAGGGAACAAGGCCAAGCTCTTGCCTTGTGGAGTTTCCAAGGCTCTGCTCTTCCAAGCAGGACTGGAGCTTTGACTTTGATCTGTGGATTTGGGGGGAGGGGGTCATTCTCTATTGTGCCTTGAGCCTCGGAATGCCTCAGTCACTACAGCATATCGATTTCCTTGACTTTTCAAATGAGAAAGTGCCTTTTGAATAGCAATAAGGCAACTCTGCACACCTCCTGAATTACAATCTCCTGCATTTGCGTGCAGACTAGCAATGTCTTGAGTGTTTCTCATTGCAACAGGCAGCTTTGTTCTATTCTACAGCACTACGACGTGGTGAGCTTCGACAGGACCTCCGCTGGCCCGCATTTTATCCGATAGCTGTGTTTTTGAAAAGTTGGGGCTTAAATTTATTTACATAAATCAAATGCTTTGGCATTTGGTATCTGCAAGGACGTTATGGAAGAGAGCTTATACAACGTGGATTGTTCAAGTGACTCACCACCCCTTCCCCAAAGTCTGCGATCTTGTGAGTTTAGGTATCCTGAACTCTCTATCCTACTGATAAGTAACCTTAGTGATCTGTCACTTTCACTCCTGAGTGATCTTCAATTAGCAGTGGCCCATAATACTTTAGCTCTAGTTTAGACTTATTCAAACTGAAATGCCTAAAACTGGATATCTCAATTAGCAGGTGTGACATTCATATTTACAGACAGACAGTAGTGATTCAGGAAAAAACAGTATTGCCTGCATTGCCTGCTATGAAGTGGGTAGATGCAGAAACTGCTTTAAGAGGTCCTCTTGAACCATCCCTTGTGCCTGCAGACATAGATATGGAGATGAGAAGGGAACGGGAAGAATGTCAGGGTACTCTTGGCCTAGGCCACAGAGAAGGTGCAATCAGAGTAGAATTTTCAAGCAAAATGAATCCAAGGAATGTAGAGGGTTGAACTAAAGAATGAAATAAAGACCAACTGAAGAACTGCAGGTCTTCAGTCTGGCAATTAAGCATTTGCAATCTGACCCAAACCTTCCTTTGAGATCAGCTGATGTCCAGGCTGAACCCCACACCAACTGAGCCAGAATCACCAGGGTAGGACCCAGTCATCATTATTTTTTAAAAATTCTCCAGCTAAGGGCTTCCCTGGTGGCGCAGTGGTTAAGACTTCGCCTGCCGATGCAGGGGGCGTGGGTTCACGCCCCGGTCCGGGAAGATCCCACATGCCGCAGAGCGGCTGGGCCTGTGAGCCATGGCCGCTGAGCCTGTGCGCCCGGAGCCTGCGCTCCACAACAGGAGAGGCCACAACAGTGAGAGGCCAGCGTACCAAAAAAAAAAAAAAAAAAATTCTCCAGCTAATTCCAACATGCAGCCAAGTCTGAGGACCACTTTTGAGGAAGAGACTGTCACATTCTGAGTTCCCTGAGAAAAAGTCATTAAGGGAAGCTTCTGTGGTCCGGTGGAAAGAACACAAAGGAGGTGTGTGCTGCCAGTTACGTTGTATATTCCAATTTTGGAATTTGCTTCTTAGCTCAGTGCTCTATTTCTAATCCTCACAACAGTGGTGTGAGAGAGATTCACATCAGGTCCAAATTATGCACCTTTCCAAATTTCCTCAGTTCCAAGTATCCCTCGATGGAGAATCTTGCTGCCACCATCAACTTATCTCCTGTTAATCCACGAATGTGTTCTTGCCCAACTTCTCTATGTTCCTCTAACCCGGGGCTGTGAAGACAGTGCGTTCCCAGCTGTCGACTTGGGGCTCAGTGTCCCCTCGGTGTCTTCACTCTTCCTGTGACGTTGATTCTTTGTGGCTGTTGGGCATCCTTGTGATTAAATAGCTGTCTGCTTTTTCTTTCAGTGAACTCGATAATCAGCCTCCTGGTATCTGCTTTCCTTCCATCCCTGTCTCACTTTCCTTTTCTCCTCACTCTTGCCACCCTGGTGTTGGACCCCTCAGTAAAATGCTAAGAGGAGTTGCCACATGTCTTATTTTGAAGGAGACCCAAGCTAAGACAGTATTATTATCCCAAGAAATGCTGATCTGTCCGTCTCCAAAGTCCATGTCCTTTTCACTCTTTTCTCTTTTCTTCACTGCCTTTAGGAGGGAGAAGAACTGGATCTTGATCCTTGCTTTGCCGCTGACATCTGGTATAATCTCAGGAAAGCCACTTGTCTTCTTCAAGCCTGTTTCCTGACCTGTAGAATCAGAGTTGGGCTATCAGATGCTCTTAAACTTCCGGATTCTGTGGATTTCTTTGACAGTTGGGTGAAGCCTATGGATTCTTTCTCAGAATAATGTTTTTAAATGCATAAAATAAAATGCACATAAAATTATTAAATACTTAAAATTATATTGAAACACACTCGTCACAATAATATACATGTGTGTATATCTCACAAAATAGGTGCGATAAGGTAATATGTATGCATCTTTACTCATATCTTTTTTCTTCCATTTTTTTTAATATATAAATTTATTTATTTTATTTATTTACTTTTGGCTGTGTTGGGTCTTCGCTGCTGGGTGCAGGCTTTCTCTAGTTGTGGCAAGTTGCAGTGTGCGGGCTTCTCATTGTGGTGGCTTCTCTTGTTGCGGAGCACGGGCTCTAGGCACACCAGCTTCAGTAGTTGTGGCATGAGGGCTCAGTAGTTGTGGCTTGCAGGCTCTAGAGCACAGGCTCAGTAGTTGTGGCACACGGGCTCATTTGTGGGATCTTCCCGGACCAGGGCTCGAACCCATGTCCCCTGCATTGGCAGGCAATTCTTAACCACTGTGCCACCAGGGAAGCCCTCTTCTGGTTTTATTGATATATAATTAACATGCAGCACTGCATAAGTTTAAGGTGGGCCGCATAATGATTTGACCTACATATACCATGCGATCATTATCACAATATACTCATGTCTTAAATAGCTGCCTGTTTAATAAGTATTATAGCTAAGTAGTGATAAGAATGCTATTTTGAGATACCTTTGAGAAACAGCCCTGAAAGCAACTAGGCTATAATGAAACCAGTTGAAATAAACAATGCTCAAAGAATATACATGATCATCAGACAAGTTCACTGTGTGACAGTATTTTAAATGGACAAAGAGAAGGACACTCTAGAAACACAAAGATGACTGAACACTCCCCTCTTAGGAGGAACACAAGTGACTACAGCTTCTTTACCACTTGCAACTTTAGCCTTGCTTTAATACTCTTGTCCTCCAGGGACTTCCCTGGTGGCACAGTGGTTAAGAATCTGCCTGCCAATGCAGGGGACACCGGTTCGAGCCCTGGTCAGGGAAGATCCCACATGCCGTGGAGCACCTAAGCCCATGCGCCACAACTGCAGAGCCTGCGCTCTAGAACCCGTGAGCCGCAACTACTGAGCCTGCGTGCCACAACTACTGAAGTCCGCACTCCTAGGGCCCATGCTCTGCAACAAGAGAAGCCACCACAATGAGAAGCCCACGCACCACAACGAAGAGTAGCCCCTGCTCACCGCAACTAGGGAAAGCCCGCGTGCAGCAACGAAGACCCAAGGCAGCCAAAAATAAATAAATTAATTAATTAAAAAAAAATACTCTTGTCCTCCAGATAAAAATGATCCTGATACCCAATCACTGAATGACTCCCTAGTATTGACAGGTCCCATCCAAAAGTGTCACCCCCAACTTCCTTCAAACTTCCTAGAAACACTCACAACAAGACCAATCCCACTACAATCCCATCGTAATTCCTTCTTACTCAGAGGTCCATGGTTTCTCTGGGGTGTGCTCTCCTTTGCTGCAGGGAACTAAATAAACCTAAACATTTGGACAATGATTGTGTTCTTAGTGGTCTTTGGATGGTGGGCTTAACTTCTGCAGCAACTGTAATGTGATATGAAAATACCTGTGTATGTTAAATTAGACACCTTCACTGTTGGAAATATGAATTAGGCGGCTTTAATATCCCTTTGGTATATAAATAAAATTTTATCCAAGTTAAAAAAATAAAAAAGACAATATAACTGTGGAGCTGAGATTCGAATCCAGGCATTCTGGTTTTAGAGATTGAACTCTTCACCTCCATGCTCCATAGCCTCTAGGCATAAAGAATTAGAAAGCAAAAAACCTAAGTAATTACACACCCACGATGGATTTACACACCTCTGATGGACTGTTGCACACACAACATCCCTAAGGGCATGCACGAGTTAGAAGTTTTAGCTGGTACTAAAATAACAACCATGACAACCAGTCATGGTAGAAAAGGACATAAGTAACCACAACAACAACCTTCCACTTGTTCAGCCCTTTATACTTTACTGGACCATCTGCATATGAGCGCCAGCACGGTGAGAGCAGACCCCCCAGGCAAGGTTTACTCGGGCATAGCCTAAGTCTTTACCTATAGGATATAAAAAGAGACATAATTCCTGTAAGAGAAGGAGATGGGTCATTCTCAGCTCATCGTCGAAGCTCTACTATTTATATTCAACTAATATTTATTAAATGCTGTTATTGACTGAATTGTGTCCACCCCCCCCTCCAATTTCTATGTTGAAGCCCTATCTCCCAATACGACTATATCGGGAGATAGGGCCTTTAAAGAGTTAATTACGGTTAAATGAAGTCATAAAGGTGAGGTCCTAAACCAATAGGATTGGTGTCCTTATAAGAAGAGGAAGAGACACCAGGGATGTGCAAACAGGAGAAAAGGCCACGTGAGGACATAGCAAGGAGGGTGCTGTCTGTAAGCCGAGGAGAGAGGTCTCAGAAAAAACCAACCCTTCCAACACCTTAAACTTGGGCTTCCAGGTGCCAGAACTGTGAGGAAATATATTTCTGTTTATTTATTTAATTTATTTTTGGCTGCGTTGGGTCTTCGTTGCTGCGCGCTTTCTCTAGTTGTGGCGAGCGGAGGCTACTCTTCATTACGGTGCACAGGCTTCCCATTGTGGTGGCTTCTCTTGTTGCGGAGCACAGGCTCTAGGTGCATGGACTTCAGTAGTTGTGGCACGCGGGCTCAGTAGTTGTGGCTCGCGGGCTCTAGAGTGCAGGCTCAGTAGTTGTGGCGCACGGGCTTAGTTGCTCCACAGCATGTGGGATCTTCCTGGACCAGGGATCGAACCCATGTCCCCTGCATTGTCAGCTGGATTCTTAACCACTGCACCACCAGGGAAATCCCTATTTCTGTTGTTTAGTCTCCCATTCTGTGGTACTTTGTTATGACAGCACTAGCAAACAAACACCCGACGACTATGCTAGATGTTTTTACACATTATTTCATTAAATCATCACATCCAAGAGATTGCTGGAACCATCTTCTTCTGGCTTGTGAGAGCCAACTTAAACAATTTTAAGAATTTTGTGAGCTGGTTTTTAAGTCATCCATTATTAAAAATTAAGTTATATACAAACTTAAAATGAAATGAATTGTATTTTTACAAAGGGTGATGAATATACAAAACCCATCACTTTCTAACTATTTTACTACATTTTACTGGTATCTATGTCCTTGTAGTTATGTCTGTTGTATCTGAATGATGGAAACACTGCATGATGGCATGCTACCATAGGTTGGTAGTTTGAAATAGGCCAGGGTGGGGTTATTTACACCATGGAAATGGGCAAACCGTACAAATCAGGTTTTTGCCACCCCAGATAGCTAGTTGTTAAACATTTACCTGCATGTCCCTGATCATAATAACCTCACAAAGAAGCCCATCTAATTCCAGATTTACAAATGAGGAAACTCCAGCTACAAAAACACAAGACTCAAGCAAGAACCAGGACTCCTGGCGCCTGCACTAAGGCTCTTTGCATGATACCACACTGCCTCTCTATGCACCCAGGAGGAACTGCTCTCGCTCTGTATCTCAGCCAGGCTGCCCAGCAGAAATCGGATTACAATGCGCTTGTGCACTGGGTGAGGGTCCAGACCCCGCCTCCTAAATTTCTCTGCCCAGCATGGGCATTGTGTAATTCTAATACCCAAGAGGATGAAGACCACTTGCTATAAATCCCAAGGCACTGGGAGAAAGCCGCGGGTGGAGCTCTTTTTTACAACCACGATTTGCAGTCTGTTGTAAAGGACTTTAATTGCTACATGGTATAGGACTTGCCTGTGTGTTTTTGCCGCACAGTAAGACTAACGGGGAGCAGGGGGCTGAGTCCAGGCACCTGTGGCATTAGGAGCAGCAGCCCTGACCATTCAGAGATGGGTATACGGAAATGTGGACTGGAGACCCAGCAGGAAGTCTTCAAAATAACTCTCAGAGAAGCTTCTTTGATGAGCTGAGGCAATTCAGCGGCTCTGCACCGTGCATTCATGCTCGTAAATCACGCAGCTTTGCAGGTGTTGTAAGACATCTCCCCCACGCAGTTAAAAGACGTGCTCGCAGCAGTCGCATTAACGATCCACTGCCAGTTATTTTGCTCAAGTACCCTCATCTTAAGGGACAATTTGATTTTTGTTATTATTGATTATTGGGTGCACACATGTTTTAAAAGGCTAATTATTGAACCACTCCAAAAAGAATCTTGGGGAAGTCATTTTCCCTGGAGAATATATCCAGGAAACCTTCGAAGGCTTTAAGTGTGCTCTTTTAAACTCTGCAATCCAGAGGATCTAAAGCCCAGTTTACCTAGCCTGTGGGTGTGAATCACCTGCAGAGCTTTAGAAATCCTGATGCCTACATCCTACCACCCAGAGATGCTGACTGAAGGGGTGTGATCTGGGTGTTTGGATGTTTTAAAGCTCCCTGGAAGACTCTCATGCACGGTCAAGTTGGAAACGACTGTTCTAAAACTTTGCATCTCAAAATGTGGTTGATCTGTGGACCAGCAGCGTCAGCCTCACCAGGGAGCCTGTTAGAAATTTTGCCCCAGGCACATTGAATCACTCTGTATCTTGATACAAGCTCTAGATGATTCAACTGTGCAGCCAAAGTTGAGATTGTCTAGAGCCCAGAAAAAAAAATGCTAGAATCTGATCTCGTGAAGGACACTGCCCACCTTCCTTAATTCAGGCTAGAACTGGTATTTTTTTCTCTCATTCCCCATATCTAGTTAGGTACCAAGTCCTGTTGATTTTCTTTTCAGATAAATCTCTCTTGTGTCTCACAAACTTCTCCCCCACCAGCCCCTTCTGTCTTCCTTGAGGGTTGCAGCTGGAATAAATCCTTTCACTACCTCTGCTCAAGAAATTTCCATGGACCCCTATTTCCCATGATTTCAGATGTGAATTTCTCCACCTGAATCCAAGGCCATCCCAAGTCTGGGTCCAGGTGACCTGTCTAACCTGATTTCCCCCATGTGTCCCTCTGGTGTCAGCTGGTCTTTTCACCAAGTCACAAGATGCCAACCAGTTCCTCTGTATCTTGGCTCTTGGAAAACCATTCCCTTGCCATCTTCCCTCTGCCTTTCCAAACCTCATTCATCTTTCAAGGCCACTTCCTTTTGCTCTGAATGCCTCCAGCACTTATAACCTGAAATAATTATTAGCTCATCATCTTACATTGGTCACCAATTTTAATGCACCTAGTACCCCTGAGCATGGAGCTCTAAAACAGAACTAAATGGGGATTTCCCTGGTGGTCCAGTGGCTAAGTCTCCACGCTCCCGATGCAGGGGACCCAGGTTCAACCCCTAGTCAAGGAACTAGATCCCACTTTTTAGTTGTGGCATGCAACGAAAGATCCCGTATGCCGCATACTAAAAAGATCCCGCAGGCCGCAATGAAGATCTCACGTGCCGCAACTAAGACCTGGCACAGCCAAATAAATACATACTTTTTTAAAAAATAAAATAAAACAGGACTAAATGTACCCTGGAGATGAACTCAGCTTCTCTCTGTTTAGAATAGGCTTGGGTTCCCTCCTTCCCCCCGGGAAGGCACCCCAACTGATGCCGCCCCATGACCACACCTATGATTCCCCTTTGCTCCCAGCAGTTAGGTGAGGGCTAGTGGTTTTGCCTCTTCCATCAGACTAGGGGCCCTCAGGTTCAGTCTGGCAGCCTCTCTGGGTCCTTAGCAGGTCACCATGCCGGGTGCTGGTGGTGGTGGAGGTGGGTGGAGAGAGGCGGGACAGAGATGATTGACAGAGGACTAGCAATAATAACTCGCGTGCATGGAGGGCTATCTATCTGCTGAGCACGCTTCTAAGTGTTTTATATATTATTTCTTTATTTAAAAAAAAAACCTTTCTACTATAAAGTAAAACAGAGACAGAAAATCAAATAAAACAAATAATGAACTATTATAAAGCAAATGCCCTTAGGAACACCACTCAGCTCAATAAACAGAGCCTCACTGGTGACCCTGGATCCTCCCATGTGTCCCATCCCAATCAGAACCTCTTGTTTCCTTTCCCTACAAAACAAAACAATTATTTTAACTTTTTAAAATTGTGGTAAAATACATAGCGTGAAATTTATTTTATGCCATTTTTAGCGTACAATTCAGTGGCATTAAACACATTCACATTGTTGTACACCCATCAGCACTCTCCATCCCCAGACCTTTTCCATCTTCCCCAGTTGAAACTCGGTCCCCATTAAACAACACCCCATTTGCCCTCCACCAGCCCCGGCAACCACCATTCTACTTTCTGTCTCTATGAATTTGACTACTCTAGATCCTTCATATAAGCAGACTCATACAGTATTTGTCCTTTTGTGACTGTCTTATTTCACTTAGCATGGTGTCTTTAAGGTTCTTCGACGTTGCGGCATGTCAGAATTTCTTTCCTTTTTAAGGCTGAATAATATTCCACTGTATGTATGTACCACATTTTGTTTATCCATTCATTTGTCACTGGACACTTGGGTTGCTTCCACCTTTTGCCTGTTGTGAATAATGTTGCCAGAACATGGGTGTAAAAATATGTATCCTGACTTTTATATAGTAAACACTTCATTAACAGTTTTATCATCCCATTGTGCATTTCCAAGCACTTTCATCTGGTCTTGACCATTCCTTACAGTTTGATATTTCTTTTAGTTCTCTTTTAATATACACTTTAAAAATGCTATTTCTTGCCCTGGCAAACCCTGTACAAGGTATTATTACTGCCCCCATTATGCAGATGAGGACACTGAGGTTTCTCAAGGCCAAAAAGCTAGAAGGTGGTGGAGCCAGAATTAAGATACAAATATACTGATTCCCACAAGTGCCTTTTTAACTACACTGGCCATTTTTTATAACTTTGGGTTCATTACGTTAGCACAGACATTCAAGACCCTAGATGCATATTAGCATCACCTGGGCAGCTTTAAAAACAAAACCATGGAAGAGGGCCACCCTAAACCAATTAAATTTTAAATTTCTTGCTTGTGGGGTTCCAATGTGTTTGAAAAGCATTCCAAAGGATTCTAATAATTCATTAGCGGAACTTCCCTGGCGGTCCAGTGGTTAAGACTCTGAGCTTCCACTGAAGGGGGCGCTGGTTCCATCCCTGGTCGGGGAACTAAGATCCCACATGCCCTAAGATCCCACATGTCGTGCGGTGAGGCCAAAAGTAAAAGAAGAGCATTAGTACCTTCCTCATCCACCTGAGAAAGCCTTGATTATTTGATAAGCATGTACATTTCCATTCAGGACCTCCAATAAAAAAATTCAGGAAGTAACACTTGCCTATTGGAAGTTAGAAAAAAATCCCCATCAAAGCGGTCCTCTTGCACTTCAGATATAACCCCTGTATATTTGATGAACCTAAGAGTCAGGCTTCAGTTGTCATAGCAACAAGACAGGTGGGAAAGGAATGACCAAATACACCTAGAAGCCTTAACTCCCCTCTGCCATCCTGCAATAAGCTGAGCCTTTGTTTCACCCATTCAGACAAGTTATTGATTAACTGAGCTTTTCTAGGGCAGATCCATGGAGACTGCTCTCTGAGGCACTTCTTGTTGTGCTTGTCATGACCTGACCCATTAGGGCCACCTGGTCCTGGAGCAGCTGCAATTCTAACTTCTTTCCCTCGAAGCAATAGACTGAAGTGCACTTGTAAGGATGAGGTCATGCTTTATGGGATTTTGTGCAAAAACAGATAAAGAAGTTAGACTTAGTTGCCTAACTAACATTTTCTGGTTATCTTCTAACTTTAAGCAACCACATTTCAGAGATACATTCCCTGAGCCAACCATTAGTTATTGCAGTAAACTGTTTGCAAAAATAGCCACTATAATTTCTCTTGCTGCACCCACACCCCCCATGCAATGTGCCTTTGCAGCACCTTTCATCAAGAGTTAAAGGCCTTGAGTCTAGGCTGGTCTTGGGACTTGTTTGGCCATTACGAGGTGGCAGAACTTGCAGTGTGCTAGTTCCAAGCCTCAGTGTCAAGGGGCCTTGCACACATTTTTTTGCTCTCTTGGGATCCTTTCCATCGTCACCATGATAACAAGCCCAGGCTAGCCTCCTGGAGAATGAGAGATCATGGGAAGCAGAGATGAGCACCTGAAGTACCTCTAGATCAGCCAACTCAGCAGCTGACTGAGATGCACAGGTAAGCCCAGCCAAGACCAGAAGAACCAACCAGCAGAGCCCTACCCCCAGGGCTAACCCACAGAGTCATAAGCCAAGTATTCATAAATGGTTATTGTCTTAAGCCACTAACTTTGGAGTGGTTTATTACACAGAAAAAACCGTGTGACATGTGTATATGCACTAACACAGTAAAGTCTTTATTTTCTTTTAAGTTTAAAAGACTTCAAACATTTACTGAGTGGATGTCCAGACTGTGATTCAGAAACAAAGTGAGATTTCATCCTTACCCTTCAGAAATTAATAGAATCTTTTGAATAACGAGGCACCCTGGGCCTTTTGCCATCTGGACAAACCAGTTCAGACTTGCTGAGGAGTCCTAAGAAAGCTTCACATTGCCAAAACAATTCCACATGGCAATGATCTGAAGGTACTAGAGAAAGAAATTTAGGATTCACCAGTACAGAAGTGATGGGCAAAGCTAGGGAAGTGAATACATACTCTGGGAGACAAAGCATACATAGTCTGGTTTGGGGTGGAGGCTACTTCAGGTGACATAGTCCTAGAAAGCCTCTCTGATGAGGTAGCATTTGAGCTGAGCCCCAAATGACAAGAAGGAATGCTCAAGGATCAAGCCAAAGAAAAAGGATTCCAAGCAGAAAGATCGGCAAGTGCAAAGGCCCTGAGGTGAGGAGACAAGCTCCTCAAGGAACAGAAGAGTTAGTGTGGCTGCACCAGGCTGATCAAGGAGCAAGCAGGAGAGTCAGTGGAGAGGTGGGCAGGGTCGGTCCTGTTGCCTGTGGTAAGGGCTCCGGATTTTAAGTTAAGTGCAATAAAGAGGAAGTCACTGGGCTTCCCTGGTGGCGCAGTGGTTGAGAGTCCGCCTGCCGAGGCAGGGGGCGTGGGTTCGTGCCCCGGTCCGGGAAGATCCCACATGCCGTGGAGCGGCTAGGCCCGTGAGCCATGGCCGCTGAGCCTGCGCGTCCGGAGCCTGTCCTCCGCAACGGGAGAGGCCACAACAGTGAGAGGCCCGCGTACCGAAAAAAAAAAAAAAAAAAGAGGAAGTCACTGAACAGTATCAGGCAGAAAAGTAGCATGATGTAACATACATGTTAAGGGAATCACGTTGTCCGCTGGGTGAAAACTGGATTATGGGGAGCAAGAGTGCTGGGTGCAGTTAGGAAACAGGACAGTCTTGAGGAGGATGGTGGAGGCTTGGAACTAGGGGTGGCGGGTCATGGAGAGAAGAGGGTGAGCTTGGGAAATAGAAACCAGTAAACAGAGAAGGCACTTTCAGTCTTCAGAACTCAGTATTATGAGCTCCTTAGATGAAACGTGCCCTTAACATAAACACGCTATAAATACATAATGACATGGATATCTTTAAAGGTGACATTTCACCCCATCATTTTTTAAATTTAAGTGGTAAGAAATGGGAAGTTGATTGAATTATTCCAGCTCTTCAAATCCTTTGAAGACTATGATGATTCCAAAGGGAAATGATTATGTTTGGTGATGAAAGTGTCAAAGTTTTCATTTATGGACCGATTGAAATGGGGAGTAATTTTCCAAGTAGAATTTTCCCTTCCTTCTTTAGAGAAATTAATGCTGTTCAGGGATGTCATTATGGTAGATACAGATAAAGAGGTCGGTATGATATGACCTGGGTAGAGAGTGAGTTGCTTTCTATTGTATAATGAATGCAGTTGAAAATATGGTCAATAGCGGGACCTGCCTTTTGAGTGTGTACTCTCTTTCTGGGCTTGCTTTATGGCTAATCTGGTGTCATTTAACATCGTACTCCTTGAACTCAAGAAACAGAATATCTGACAGGATGAATTATCATATAAAAATATTGTGATTAAAGCTATTTCCCTTGGACACAGCCTCACTTTTGTGGTATGCCTGCCATAAATACCGAATGACTCTCATCATGAGAAAACATCAGACAAAACTAAATTGAGGGACAACCAGCCTGTCCTCTTCAAAATGTCAAGGTCATAAAGAACAAAGAAAGGCTGAGAACTGTTCCATATTAAAGGGAAATGTCAGCTGTATGCAATGTTTGATCGGAGATGAAAGAACGTTATTGAGAGAATTGTTGCAATTTGAATACGGGCTGTATATTTGATCATCACATTTTACCAATATTGTAAAATAACCAGGATTTGATAATGGTATTGTAATTACAGAAGGGAATGTCCTTGTTCTTAGGATATGAGGGCTAAAGTTCTTAGGATATGAGAGGTAAAGAGTTATGATGTCTGAAGTTCTGTAGTGGTTCAGCAAGAAGAAAAAACAGGAAAAAATACATAGAGATGTGTGGCACAATACGTTTGGTAAACTAGACAAAGGGTAAACAGGTGTTCACTGTTTCATTTTTGAAACTCTTCTGTAAGTTTGAAATACGTAGTTTAAATAGAACGTTTAAAAATTTAAAAAAAGAAAAAGCCATTTTCCTTTACAGGTCACCTCACAGACGATAGTTTCTATGTTGGGCAAACACCAAAATTAGGTATTTCTAACTGCGACTGCTCACACAGAAGGAAACCACAATAGCACAAGGAGAAACTGCTCAGGAATCACAGCAGAAGGTTCTGGGATTGCTCTCATCCAGATCTTCTGCGTGTTGATATCTGAACCTATTCTGTCCCATGTACAGCCCCAGTTCTTCTGGATATTTTCAGGATCTCTCTGTTCTCTGTCTATGATTGTTCTCTGGTTTTCTCCCCTCTGCATCTCTTTGAACGTCTGACATCCTGCATTCTGCTCTGGGAATCATCTCTGATTTTAGCACCTTAGAATAAAGCCACCCGTAGTGAGTCCCTGTGGCACACTTAAAGACACTCCAAGCAGTGATTTACATGCTGGGGCTACAGGACATGGAAGGGTGCCCCCCAAGGCACTCCAGAGGGACAGTGCAGCCCGAAGACTTGCAGGGAGGAATGTGGAAGGAGCACTGCTGAGAAGCTGCAGGAACCATGTCCTCTGATGTTACTTTCTACAGAGCTGCAGTGGGATCCAGAAGAGCTGAGTTTTCATCTTAGCTGTTTCAGGGTCCAGCTCTGTGACCTTGGACTTCTCCCTTAACCTCTCTGGGCTTCATTCTCCTTACCTGTAAAATGAATGCTGAGGCCCTCTCGGGTTTAAATTATTCATTATGACCCTTCAAACTCTCTGATTCAACTCCCTCTTCATGACATCATAGGGTGTTGCAACCTGAGGACTGTCCGTGAGATGCGAAATCATCGATTGATCACTGAGACGTGGTGAGCAGGTTCTATGAGCCCAGGCCTGTTCACAGTGGTTACAATTCAGAATCCCATATCAAGCAGATCTACTTTCAAATATTGGTTCTTCCTGTTCTTAGTTGCTCTCAGAATTTGGACAAGTTATTTACTCTGCCTAAAACCTCAGTTGTCTCATCTGTAAAACGGGATCTGTAATGGTACTTATTCTCAAAGGTTATTGAGAAGATTAAATGAGATAATGCATAGAGTACCACATAATGAGCATTCATTAAAAATAGTATTTCTAAATACTATTAATGATATTCTATTAGAATGTAAGAAAAATCCCTTTCATCCAGGATACTCTGATTGAACTTACATGATTGAAATTCATTTAACAACCTGACAACAGTGCAGAAAGGCAAGAAATTTAGTGATAAAGTCTGTGTGGCAGAGACAAACAAGATTCTAGTAGGTGAAAAAGAAATTTTGGCCAGGATTGGAATTATTCCTGGCTTAAATATTCAAAGTACTGCTAAGTATGGAACAACTTAAAAATATATATGTAAAATCTTATTTATTTTTAAAATGTATTAAATATAAAACTAATACATGGATACTTCTAACTTGAAAAAATAATTTCAAGTAATACAGAGTTAGGAAAAGTCTTCTTTATTGTTAAGCAAGTCTCACTCTACTCCCCAGATGTAATCACTATTATCAGTTGGGATGAATTTTTTGAAAGATTTTGTCCTTCTATTTATTTTTGTTTAAATATTCTAAAGCTGGGAAATAAAGGGCCGAGAGTTTGTGACTGTTATGTTGGTTAGTTGTTCCCTTTATCTATATGAAATATCTCTTCGGGACTTCCCTGGCAATCCAGTGGTTAAGTCTCCATGCTTCCAATGCAGCGGGTGTGGGTTCAAACCCTGACTGGGGAACTAGGATCCTACATGCTGTGCAGTGTGGCCAAAAAAAAGAAAAAAAGTAATATCTCTTGTCCCTTTAATGCTTTCCAGTTCTAACTTTGCCTAGAAATGTTTTTCAGTTCTATTTTGGTAGTATGTACCTCCTATAGCTTTTATATGTATTTATTTTCAACCTTTTGACATGCTTATACTACTGATACATCTCTTGTTGATAACACAAGAGTTGGGCCTCTTCAACTTGAGCCATGGTTTTCTTTAGTTCTGTGATTTCTTTTTCTAGTATTGCTTTCAGAGCTCTCACTCCATTCACTCTATTCTCTCCTAAAATTCTCATTAGATGTTGACACTTCTGACTTGTTCCTCCAAACTCCTTAATTTTTCTTCTATACCCCATAATTTTTTTGCTTTTTAAATCCTGCATTCTGGTAGAATTCCTCACCTTAGTCTTCCCGGCCACTGGTTTATGTTACACCAATGTCTATTTTGCTGTTCGGCCCATTACTTAGCTGTTAATTTCAACAGTACATTTAAAAAATATTTCCTAGATCTTTAACTGAGCATTTTTTATGGCTACAGTATCTTCTTAGATTTGTCGTAGAATAGGGATTATAATCAACTCTGTTTCTTTTTTTTTTTTTTTTTTTTTTTTTTGGCGGTACGCAGGCCTCTCACTGTTGTGGTCTCTCCCGTTGCGGAGCACAGGCTCCGGACGCGCAGACTCAGCGGCCATGGGTCACAGGCCCAGCTGCTCCGCGGCATGTGGAATCTTCCCGGACCGGAGCACGAACCCACGTCCCCTGAATTGGCAGGCGGACTCTCAACCACTGCGCCACCAGGGAAGCCCAACTCTGTTTCTTAATTTGTTGAGTTTGGTGCTGCTTTTCCACTTGTTGATCCACTCAAATGTTTGCATATTCTTGCCGATTTCCTATTGCCCCGACTCTGTGACTATTTTGTCTTCGCCATGACAACCCATTCAATGATTCATTCATTATGTTGGGTAAGGGGGATCTGCTTCTAGGTGGCGGGGACCGCAGCCTCTCTCCAGGTTGGGGAGTAGCAGGTGGGCACAGGATGTGTTGTTCAGCAGGGCACGCCACCTTCTGGACAGGAGCAATTTCTAATACGTTTGGTCACCATCGTCCTCAGTGTTGTCCCTCCTGTCCCATCTGAATGCCAGATTCTTCTGCTCAGACTAAGATGGTCCTGTTGAGCACTTTCTAGCCCCGCAGAGAGTTGGAAGGGGAAGAGGAGTCAACTGTTCGGTTTGTCTGTTGGTGGTATCCCAACCAGTGATCCAGAAGCCACCACACCCCAGGTCCCCTCCCACTCCTATCTTTGCCACCTCTAGGCTGAAAGCGCCCCACATTGTACAGAAGTCCTCTCCTACATGGGTTTTCACTTTGTATGGTACAATTTTACTTTCCTTCTGATCTACCAAAAAAAACTCTTCTTGTTTTCCATCCTGATTATATATTTTTAAAGATATATTTCTCCTATAATTTCTAAGATGGTGCAACGGGAAGAAGTTACAGAATATTGTCGGGAGCCTATCTCTTTCTGAAGCGACTTTAAAAACTGTTTTCTTTTAAGTTTTATTCTCAAAGAGCACAGGAAATAGTGTTGTATTTATTTATTACAAGGAGTTATCTTTATATTCTGTCAGGGTTATATTTCAACTCCTTGAAAGCATATTCATTATAGAGATGCTCTTGTTAAAAGAGAAACCTTTGAAGAATGCCAAGGGTTATCTTGGCAGAAATCCACAGTAAACAGAGCTCTGGCTCAAAAAGACAACAATAAGCAGTTTTCCAGATAAATGACCCTGTAAGAGAAGGCACAGTTCTGCATCTGACAGTGTTGCATGTGTGCGTACGTGCATGCATACGTGTTTGTGCTCTTAATAGAAAGTTTCATTTGCAATTTCATGTTAATTAGTGGCCAGTTATTGGCCAAGACTTGATATTAAGTTAGGAAATAAGTGTAATGAGAACTTGTATCCATCCCACGAGGAAGATTCTCTTACGGAGAAAACGAAATATAACTTCTGCCTTTTCCTCCATAAAATAGCAAATTCAGCATTACGGTTCTGCTCTCTTGTATATAAAGTCTAGGTTTCAAAAGAAACCTCTGACCATTTACTCTGACTGGCAATAGTATGTTCTCCCCTCTTGAACCCACTTCTATGCTTATCATTCATTCTTACCTTCACTGTAGTGGCTAATTTTTGCTTTGCAATAAACCTCCCTAACTATTATGGGGCTTAAAACAACAGTCATTTATTCAGCTCAGGCATTGACCGGGTGCTCTTCTGTCTGGGTGGGGCTTGGCTGAGCCCAGGCGGCCTCACTCACGCATCTGTGGTCAGTGGGCGATTTGGCCGAGGGCTGCTGGGCTACTGGCAGAGGTGATGGGGATATCGGTCTGACTGGTCCACTCATCTCTCATCAGCTTGCAGCCTAGCTTCCACTCCTTCACGGGGAAGCTGGGACCCAACAGCAGAAAGAGGGTAAAACCAAAAGCATGAGCCCCCCTGAGGCCTGAGCGTGCCTCACACTTGTTAATGTCCCATCGGTTAAAGCCAGTCAGTCACAAGGTAAAGAATATATTCAAGGAGTGAAAGAGGGAAAGAATTTGTGGCCATGTTGCAATCTATCAAGTCACATTATAGTTAATTCTATGAATTCAATTTACCCAGACACATTTAAGATTTCTCCACAAAATTCAAGCGACGAAGAAAAAAATATCACGGGGAAATTACAGCAATTACATAGTAATTTCTTATTCTGAAATAACACGAGATTGGGTAGGAAGACTGAGTTCCAGACCCAGTCCACCTTTTTTTTTTTTAATCAACGTGATTTTGGGCAAATCATGTAGTTTCAGAATTAGATTTTTTAACATTTAAAATGAAGGGGTTGGGACTTCCCTGGTGGCGCAGTGGTTTAGAATCTGCCTGCCCATGCGGGGGACACGGGTTCTAGCTATGGTCTGGGAAGATCTCACATGCCACGGAGCAACTAAGCCCGTGCGCCACAACTACTGAGCCTGCGCTCTAGAGCCCACATGCCACAACTACCGAAGCCCGCGTGCCACAACTACTGAAGCCCACACACCTAGAGCCCGTGCTCTGCAACAAGAGAAGCCACCGTAATGAGAAGCCCACATACCGCAGCAAAACATAGCCCCCACTAGCTGGAACTAGAGAAAGCCCGTGCAGCAACGAAGACCCAACGCAGCCATAAATAAATAAATTTAATTTTAAAAATAAATAAAAAATAAAATGAAGGGTTTGGACTGGATTATCTCTGAGGCCTCTCTTCTCACTCCATTATTAATAAGAAGAAATTTGACATAAGGTGTATAAAAGCAAACAAATTCTTTATCTGGAAGAATTTACATGAACAAAAATTCTTCTGCACCCAGCAAAAGTATAGGAATTTCTATTCCAAGAATAGAAGTATTCTATTTAGACATACTTAATACAATAAGTATTCCCAGATTTGGACTTTGGATACTTAATCCCCAAAAGAAAAACTTTCATCTCTCTTTCTCCAACCTGCCCACTCCATCTTTGACCAGATTTCCTATGACAAGATCAAACCAATGGACTTGAGCCTGACCTTCCTGCCTTGCTGTGCTCTCCCATCTTAGGTTACCTTTGACCTCGTTGAGACAAACTGTGTCCTCTACCTTCTTCTTGTTCCTAGAAGTTAGTGCCACATGTCAATCATCAATAAACATTGGTTGAATGAATAGAATAAAATTGAGCTGATTTTCCACACTGAGTAGATTCTGCATATGTTTCCTTGAGGACCAGAACAGCATATTTTGGGGGAAACTGGAAAACAGTGGCAGCTACACCTCCAGGCTCAGTTAGAGGCTTTCTACCTCCAACATAAAGCGATTTGATTTGCTATGGCCATGGGAGTGGGAATGCACTTTGCTCTGTAAGATGGAGGAGCAAGGCTTGCATTCTCCAGAACACGAATCAGAGATTCCATTCTGTTTGGAATAGAAGAAGGTGGTAAGGAACTCAAAGTTCAGCCACCACCTGGGCATCACCGATCTGGAGCATTAAAGGCACTTGAACCTCAGTTCTCTAAGGCTGAGCCTAGGACTGGCGCCAGCCCTCTCAGCAGCAGGGAGGCAAGTCCGTTCATGCAGCCCTGTTGGTCTACACGTATATACTCCAGCCCATCTCCCATCAACGGCACGAGCACCAGGAGGGAGACAGGGAGGAAAACAGTCTCATCATGTTCTCCCAACAAAGCCAGCATTTGGATAATCAGCAGGTGACCAGCGATATTTTTTTGAAAGTCATTGGCTTTCCATCCAAGGTCTGTCATTATTCTGTCCTGGGTTTTGGCCAAGATTATCTCTGAAAGTAAAAGATGGAAATAAGCAAACTCATATTGAACAATGGGATTTCTTCCATTTAACTTAAATAAGCAAGAAAAACAACAACAAAATTCAATAGCGAAGGAAAAAAAATCCCGGTCATTTTCATTGACTCACAATAGAGCTACTAAATTTAATGCAAGATAACTTATTGATTAACCCAGTGAAGTAGGTACTAGAAACGAGTCTTGCAGGGGAAACAAAATATCTGATTTGGGAAAAATTATATTCAAGAGATTCGTGTTCATTTTAAACCTCAAAATGTAACTACTGTAATGAAAAATTGAGGGCTTAAGCTTGTGATTAAAACTGATTTAGGAGTGGCCTTACCCAAAGCCAAGGAAATGCAGTAGGAGTCCTCATTCTCTCTCTTGCATGGCTGTTCTCCACTTAATTAATTAACGCTTAATTGTTCCACACCATACTCCTGTGAGAGGGAAAGCTGGTGAAGTCCTGCCATCTTAATGAGAAGGAACGCGAGGCAATGGGATGTAAAATGATCTCTTAAGTCACAGAAGGATCCATGTTAGAACCAGTGCAGAACACACGTCCTCCCAGCTTCCTGTCCTGTGCAAAGAGGGGCGTCTCTGAGTAAGCAGATGGTTGCCCTTCGTTCTCCACCAAAGGCAGCCTTTTTGACTTAAAGCAAGAGGAAGTTAGATTCTGCACCACATTTTCTGCAGCCTTTCAAGACAAGCAGCTATGATGCCATGTACCATAGTACCTGGATTTCCCAGTGTTGACTATTTACAAAGGGTTTGAAAAGGAGAGAGAAAAATGGTTGTATGTAAACATACACTGATCTTTATTTTCTTATGACTGGCTGCCTTCTAAAGGGAGCTAGAAATGTAAAGCTGGGAGCAGATTTTCAGAGCATTGTGAAGGTAACACATTGTGATTTCCCAGCCACATTTACAAACATTTCTAAGTGGTTCTTCCGCAATGTCTCGAGGGATGGAAGTAAATAAAGTAAGTGTTTTGGTGGATATAATACACTATTGGGTCCCAAAGCTCTTTAGTTCAAGATTAAGAAGACTAAGAGAAATTGTAATCGGAATAAATCTGGAAAACTGGAAGGAGTAGGTGCTCTTAGTAAGTTTGCAGATAGACCGTGAAATCCCATTCAAAGAGCAGGAACAACTTGGCTCCTAGCGCTACCTTTATTCAAATTCATGGAAGGATAAGTCAATAGTGTTTGAAGTGCCTCAGAGCGAGTATGTATGTGACAAGCACAAAAGAATTACTGAAGGCAGGAATCCAGCTCTGTGTGGCAGGGTTATGAAGTCCACATTATTCACTTTTGAACCATTCAAAGGAAAAAAAAGAAAGAAAAATATAGTATAAGCAGGTGTTTCCTTTTCAATGTTTTTAGCAAACGCTCTGAGCAATTGGACACAGCTGCTTCCTTTGGCCCACACAGGCCACCATTGTACTGCAGGTGGTGGACGGCTGGATAACAAACAACATGGGGGAGGCTTCGGTGTAGTTCACCGGCCGCACTACTCGGCCACTCCGAGTTCAGATCTTCTGTGAATCTTGATGTTGCTGGGAAAAAGGAACCTTCCAGCCCCAGCTTAGAGGGATGAAGTTAAGGTCCCACTATCTTGGTCAAGGAATCAAATCGTCTTCCCAGCTGTCATGGGATGACTTGTGTCCATGCCCTTCCCTCTTTCATATGTTCAGAAAGTGACTATATTTGGAGATGGGGTTTTAAAGAGGTGATGAAGTTAAAATTATGCCAAGAGAGTCGGCCCTAATCCAGTTTGATTGGTGCCCTTATAAGAAGAGGAGATTAGGACACAGAGACATCAGGGATACACAGCACAGAGCAAAGGCCACGTGAGGACATGGAGAGAAGCTGGCCATCTGCAAGCCAAGGAGAGAGGCCTTGGGAGAAACCACACCTTCAAGGACTTCCAGCGTCCAGAATCGTGAGAAAATAAAATTCTGCTGTTTAAGCCACCCGGTCTGTGGTACTTCATTAAGCAGCCCAAGCAGACTAAGGCACCAGCTCTTGATCCTGCGCTCACCTGTGGAGGAGCAGACCCCCTGTATCCAGGCAAGCAATAGGAGAAACGTTTGTTGAATGAATGAATGAATGAATGAATGAATGAAATGGAATGCCTCTCCTTCAGTTTCCTTATTTCTCCAAAAGAGGCACAGTTCCAGTAACTGCATCACAGTACTATGGCTGGACATACCCATCAAGGGCTTAGCACATTGTGGCCGGCACATGGGAAACCCATAAAAGTGTTTGCTCTTATGACCTTTACTATTAAGCTTTGAATAGTTTTCGTCTTTCGGTGGCTTTATAGACAATGAGCCTTAACGTAGGCAGTGGGATGCATTCTTGAGCACCGGGAGCATTTTACTTCACGCAGTTCCAATAGAACTCGGGCTGTTTTTCTCTACTATGCTCAGTTGGTTTGTGGACCAGAAACGTCACAGAAATTAGAAATGGATGCGACAGGTCCCATCACATCTGTCTCATTCTTTAATGGTTGGATTAGGTTTTTTATGACTCTATGGTGTTTTATATCAGGAGTGGGAATGGAGGGAAGGAATGAACCCATATTCTTTACTTTCCCCACTCTTCCACCTCTTGAGTCCCCGCAAATGCACTGGACCCAAAGCAGGCAGAACTTGGGTCTGGACTGTGCGTTGGGTGGAAGAGGGTGGGGTGGGAGAAAGGCCAATTTCCTACAACAATGTTTGTAGTATAATGAGTGTTAGAACATTCACGGTTTTTGTCTTAATGCTTCCACTATGGACTAGATTTTACTTATCCTTGCTCAAAACTTTCCTTAGCTTCACACGATTACGTTAGTTATCCCCCTCCCTCCTACAGCACAAGCCCCCTGGTTAAGCTAACAGAGCCAGCTCTTGGGATCCCTATGTTTCATGATTATGGAGCCAGCCTTCTTCATGCTCCATTAATCTCTCAAACCAGCCTCAGACTTGGGCTGCAATCAAAGTGTTTCCAATTTTAACCTGTCTGCCTTCCATGAAGCTTTGTTTATGTGATGCTGTCTTGGAGGGCCCCATGCCCCTTTTGTGTCCCTGTGTCAACTTCATTTCGTCACTGCATTATTACTAATTTGAGGTTTCTCACTGCTGATTACCTATAGGTTTGCACGCATCCGGCATCCCTGTTAGGTCAGGAGCTTGTGGAGAGCTCGCCCGGCAGGGTTTGCATTTTCTGTAACCCATGTGTGAGCAGAGAGTGCTTACTAAGTGATGGGATGAGAGGGGCCAGTCACCCATCCATGTCTACCTTTGATCCCTCCGCCCATCTGTAGCACCACGATTGTCTATTTTCTCCCTTGATTATTCTTTTCTGAGCAGTCAGTGTCCTGCAGCACATTGAAATTGACAAGTATGCCACTGAGAGGTAAGGCAGAGAGGGAGAGTGTTTCAAGTTTTAGATTTTGATGCCGTGTGCCTCCAGGAAAAGCTAACAGAGTCGGTTCGGCTATTAGGTGGGTGGGGAACACAGCACACAAAGGACGCATGAGCTCACAGCGGCAGCCATAATAAGGTGAACCGAGGCAGGTGCCAACGAGGGAAGAGAAAAGGGGGAACTTGTCCCAGCCAACTGTCAGCCCTGAAAGCAAAGGGTGCCAGCCGGGAGAGCTGTTGACAAGGGAAGAGAGAAAGAGGATGATGGACGAGAAGGGGAAGGAGAAATCTAGGAAGTACGGCTGCAGCACAGCCTTCCGCCTCTCACCTCTTCAGGAAAGGACGCTCTGCCCCACCACACACTGCTTGCCCCCCAGGACGTGGGACACATGGGTAGTCAGCTCAGGCACAGAGGGCTAACTGGTCCCAGGGTCCCCTCCATGGCAAGCAGAATTTCCTACCGTGAACTAAAGTCAAAGAATTTTCTTCTATTCTTTCCAATGGAATCATAGAAGCATAGGATATTAGAGCTACAAGCAAGTTTGGAGATTTTCTTATAAACCCTTCATTTCACACTGCCCAGTAGCACACAGGGAAGTTGGAATGGGTGATTACCCACTGTTTGCCAACCACAGCTTGCCATTTCTGTGTTTGTTTTCTAGCGTGCTTTTTATTGAAGTATAACATCCTCAGATAAAATTGCACAAACCATAAGTGCATGGCTCAGTTTGTGTTTCACAAAGGGAATCCATCTACCCATGGAACCAGCAACCAGAGTAAGAAGTACAATGTCCCCAGCACTCCAGGAGCCCTCACTGTGCCTCCTTCCCAGGGCAACCCCTTCCACCTCAGGTGACCTCCATCCTGATTTCTAATTTCTAATCCACTTAGCAGTTTTTGAAATGTACGTAAATGAAACCAAACAGTAAGACCCCTTTTATGTTTGGTTTTCTCCACTCAACATTATATCTGTGAGATTTATCCACGTTGTTGCATGTAGCAAGAGTTGGTCCATTTTTGTTGTCATATAATATTCCATTGTGTGAATATATACTTACTCAATGTCTTTATCCATTATACTATTGAAAGACACGTGGGTACTTTCCAGTTTGGGAATACTATGATTAGTGCTCTGAACCTTCTAGTGCATGTTTGTTGTTGCTGATTTTGCATCTATTGAGCATTAAACTTGGAGTGGAGTGCTGGGTCATAGAATATTCCTACATTCAGTTTTAATGGATATGGTCAAACAGTTTTTTGTTTTTTTGCGGTATGCGGGCCTCTCACTGTTGTGGCCTCTCCCGTTGCGGAGCACAGGCTCTGGACGTGCAGGCTCAGCGGCCGTGGCTCACGGGCCTAGCCGCTCCACGGCATGTGGGATCTTCCCAGACCAGGGCACGACCTGTGTCCCCTGCATCGGCAGGCGGACTCTCAACCACTGCGCCACCAGGGAAGCCCGGTCAAACAGTTTTCAAAAGTGGTTGTACTAATATACACTCCCGCAACAATGTATAAGTATTGTCTGCCCTTTCCATTTTAGCTACTCTGGAATGTGGGTTATAATTTGCATTTGAGACTCACAGGTATGGAGTGAGGTTTTTTTTTCCCTTGGTGGAAACATTCAGTGAGCTGGTTAGTATACTCTCCTCTGGTTTCTGATGCCTACTGCCGGAGCAATCTACAGGACTCCGCCAACCTGGAAACATTTAATGCCTTAGGTGGAATGATTCAGAGAAGGTAAGAGGCAAAGAAGTCATACTCAATTTGGGAAGTTAAGAATTCTACATATGACACTAACAGGCCACAAGTAACTACTAAAGTGTTTGGGACTAATGTTAAATGTTCTCTCAGTGTGTGTTAAGTATTGGGTACTAATTGTTCAATGCAAACAGTAGAATTGGTCCCCGAGTGCAGAGAGGGGAGAGACGACAGAGCACTGGGGCCAAGGAAAGCTTCAGGAATGAAATGGGACTTCAGGCGGGCCTGTGAGTGTAGGATATTTGCAGGCAGAGAAAACTAGAGCAACATTTCAAGACCTTTTCTGTGCAGATGGGCATGCACATTTGTGTCTATGTAACACTGAACAAATATTTTCATATTGACAATTGCCTAAATTGTCAGCACCTCGAGGAGAGGCATGATTATGTCAGAAACACGAGGCGCAGGCATCAGCTCACGGAACATTTCAATGAGAGTGCCATCCTTTAAGTTCCAGATTGTCTTCTTGTATCCTGCATTAGCTGTGACTTCAGTCATTTGGAGCAAAAGGCGCTCTGAAATTAGGGGGAGGTTTAAAACATGGTTTGTATGTTGTCGTCAACTGTTTAGAGTAGGAAAATGGATTCTACCGATTTTTTTTCCACCTCACATTTTGAAATAATGAAGTAAATCTCTCATTTCTTGTAGGTACTTAAAAGGAATAAATGTTATCACAATTATATATCACTAGAAATGTCACTATGATGCATTTAACTTGGTGGGTATCTTTTTTTACCTCTTAAGTAGGAAATGTAACATAGATGGCCTTGACTCCAAATACTAATTTTTCACTTTTTGTCTTTAGAAAACAAAACCACAGGCAACATCTTCTGCTAAGTACATTTCCCAGCCTTGTTTTTAACTAGGTGAGCCCATATAACTAAGCTCTGTCCAAAGTGATATAAGCAGAAGTATAGTCTGAGACTTCTGAGAAGCCTGCCGAAAAGAGGGTGGGGTAAGCCTTCCTCCATCTTCCTTTCTGCTGCCTGGAATGTGGCTACAATGGCTGGAACTCCAGCAGCCACCTTGGACCATGAGGTGATCTTTTGAATGGATATGGAAAAATAGAGCAAGAAAACGGAGCAGAAAAATAGAGGGAAAACTGACCCATGAAGACTGTGGAACTGTCCTAACCTGCCGATTTTCAGTTGTCTCTTATATAATAAACCTTTGTGAGTTTAAGCCACTGCAAATGAATCTCTGCTGTTACAAATCAATCTCTGTTGAACATGACGTTTCCCACTGATGCAGATGGATAGAAATGTATAATCCATACTTTCCCAACATGCAGACTATGGCCATTCAATGGATCCTGATGGTGTTTCCCTCCCCACAGGCATCCCAGTGGAGAGGGATACGCACCCAGCCCCATGTTTGGCTTCCTGCACTATTCATGAATGTCACTATTAGGTCAGTCCTGTTTATTCCCCTTCCCTTGCTTCTGGGTTGATCTCAAGACTATGGGAAAAAGAAGAAATACCTCTCCTCCCTTCAGACCTCTGTTATGACCTTTGTATCAGAGACGTCCATGGCCCAAAAGACTTGAGGTACCTTGGGGGAGGCATGATGATGTTGCCTTGACATCCTACCCAAAGATACGAGAAAACCGTTCCTCTAGAAAGCTCATGTGGCAGTTTGTATTTTCCAAAAGTGAACACAAGAATATCTCTGGTCCCACATGAGCTTCAAAAAATTGTCCACTGGCTTCCCTGGTGGCACAGTGGTTGAGAGTCCGCCTGCTGATGCAGGGGACACAGGTTCGTGCCCCGGTCTGGGAAGATCCCACATGCCGCGGAGCGGCTGGGCCCGTGAGCCATGGCCGCTGAGCCTGCGCGTCCGGAGCCTGTGCTCCACAACGGGGGAGGCCACAACAGTGAGAGGCCCGCGTACCGCAAAAAAAAAAAAAAAAAAAATTGTCCGCGTCTCTCATCACAGGTGGAGTCTATGTCCCCTTCCTCAATACCTACCCCCCCCCACCACGTGCATTTCTAGTTCCAGGAACTGACAGTCACTGAGCAGGAGTGTCACCACCTATACTTTATCCCTTCAACTGTTTAGCTGTAAAATTACCACATACTCTGTTCAGAGGGCCTCATTATTATCAGGACAGAACCAAAATGTTGCTGTTGGGATTGATGCTCTGTGAGAGAAGGCAGGGACCGTTAGGAGCAGCCATTCATTTTATAGATAAAGACACCACGCCCAGGGAGGGTAAGTTAATTGATCAGCTCGCACAACTAGTGGCACGAAACAGGGCCTTGATTTCAGGGCTGTGCCGGAGCCAGCTTGGACCAGCTTGCAAGGATCGATTTTGAAATTTTCAGGAATTTTGCAGGTCTGTGGCCATGGTGGGAATATTTGCAACCTGGGAATTGGCACACCCTCCAAATCAGGGCTTTCCTCTCCTCCTCTCCCCACTGGGGAGCTAGTTGTCACATGTTTGCCAGCGCACCATTGGCCTTGGTGTTCCCTCCTGTCTTGAGAAATGGAATGGAGGTCCCCTGGGCTCTAGGCTTTTCTCTCTGTTCCCGCCAGCCAGTTGTCCTGCGCTCCCTTGCTTATCCCTCAACAGGCTATAGTTCCTCCAACATAGGGCTTGCCGTCCAGATTTCCCTCTGAAACCTCCAGACTTGTCTGTCCAAGCTTGGCGTCTCCACCTGGACATCTCAGAGTCATCTGAAGTTAAACCTGTTCCAAGTAAAACACTTGATTGCCTAGCTGCTTCCTCCAGCCTGCTGTCACCTCAGTACCATGCACCACTATTCCCCAAGCATTCACACTGGAAAACAGGGAGGCATCCTTGATTATTCCTTCCTTTTCCTCATATAGTGGAATTGTGCCCCCCAAAAGATATGTTGAGAAGTCCTGTGAGTGTGACCTTATTAGAAATAGAATCTTTGTAGATGTAATTAAGATGTAAGTTAGGATGAGATCACACTTGTGAAACACTTAATGAACAGAAACCTCACCAAATGGAGTCCGGAGACCAGAAAAGGGAGCTCTCACGCCCTGTGACGGTAGCAGAGCGCAACAGGAGGAAGAAAGACTCTCCTCTTTCCTGGGGAGGACTCAGCCAATGAAAACCCATGGACTCTGTTTACTACGGCCCTGCCAAGTTCCTTTCCTTCTCTATAAAAGCTCCTTCCTTCCCTTGCGTGTGGCTCCACGTGGTTGCAGACCCCCAAATTGCAATTCTCTGCTGATCCCAAATAAACCCATCTTTGTTGGAGAAATATCTGGCAGTCTGTTTGTTTCAGGTCAACATACTGGAGTATGGTGGATCCTTAATCCAATACAGCTGGTGTCCTTATAAAAAGAGGAGAAGAGACACAGAGAAACACGAGAGAGACACCATGTGATGACTGATACAGAGATTGGAGTGATGTGTCTGCAAAGCTAAGGGGCACCAAGGCTTGCCAGCAACAGCAGAAGCCAAGAGAAAGGCACGGAATAGACTGTCCCCTAGAGCTTCAGGGAGTGCATGTCCCTGCCAATACCTTCATTTCAGACATCTAGCCTGCAAAACTGTGAGAGAATAAATTTCTGTTATTTTTAAGCTGCCCAATTTGTGATAGCTTGTTACAGCAACCCTAGGAAACTAACACATCTCACAATCCCTAGCCTCTCCACGTTTTTTCCACCAGCAAGACCTGTCAATTACGTTTCTAAATAGAACTCAAATCTGTCTCTCTGCTGCCACATTAATTCAGACCATCTTCATCATCAGCGTGGACACTGCAACAATTTCCTAACTGGCCCAGACTTGACCCCTCCAATTCATTCAGAAAGATCCACACAGAACCTCAGATCACGTTCCTCCTCTGCTCAAACATCTGATTTCCCCTGCTCTTAACATAGCCTCCAAATGTCTTAACATGGCTTGCAAGATGCTACCTGATCTCTTGATATGTGAAGTCTCACCCTCTCCCTCCATGCTCCAGATACACTGGCTTTTTTATTTTTTTTAATTTTATCTTTTTATTTTATTTTGTTGCGGTACGCGGGCCTCTCACTGTTGTGGCCTCTTCCGTTGCGGAGCACAGGCCCTGGACGCGCAGGCTCAGCAGCCATGGCTCATGGCCCCAGCCGCTCCACGGCATGTGGGATCTTCCCAGACCAGGGCACGAACCCGTGTCCCCTGCATCGGCAGGCAGACTCTCAACCACTGTGCCACCAGGGAAGCCCCAGATACACTGGCTTTTTTATTGTTTTACTCTTAATTTTTTTAATTCTTCAAATTTGGCAAATTCCTTTTCATCTCAGGACCTCTGCAAGAAGTACTTGCTCTGCCTGGGGAACTCTCCATTGCCTTCCTCCTACTTACTATCTTTCTAACTGCCTGCTCCTTCTTACCTTTAGGTCTATAAAATCTTTCCCTCCACCTCTGCTTTTTTCTTTCTTTCTTCCTCTGGTAGATTGCATTTTCAAAGATGGTCATATAGAAGATTCACATATCCCCCACCTTCCGATGGCCCAAGACACTGGAGCTCTGGAGGCAGCCCAAATATCCTCAGAAGAGTGCCCCCAGGAGAAATAAGCTTAACCATGATGGCATCATCAAGTTCCCCCGATCACTGAGTCAGCCATGAAGGAGATGGAAGACAACAACTCACTTGTGTTCATTGTGGATGTCAAAGCCAAAGAGTGCCAGATCAAACAGGCGGTGAAGATGCTCTATGACCTTGATGTGGCCAAGGTCAACACCAGATCAGGCCTGATGGAGAGAAGAAGACATATGTTCGATTGGCCCCCTTCTGTGATGCTTTGGATGTTGCCAACAAAATTGGGTTCATCTAAACTGAGTCCAGCTAACTCTAAGTATAAATTTTTTTCACCATAAAAAAAAAAGATGGCCATAATGGTAGCCTCCTTTCCACGAGCTTTCTACAGTGCGAATTTATCATTCCTACAGCAAGAAGTAGAATTCAGTTTCCTTTCCGTTAAGTCTGGGGGTAGTTTGTTATCCACAGTAGCTACTCACAACTCACAAACCTTGACTTATTGGGCTGACACCTCCGAGAGAACGGAGGCTCTGTGAGAGCAGGTGGTACATCTGTGCTGCTCACTGCCGGGTCTTCAGCAGTTAACACAGGATGCGCAATGTTACAGGGGTTCAGTAAAGGTAAGAGGGTCCCAAAGTCTTAGTGCACAGACTTCTGGGCTCCCCTGCACTGAGTGAAGCAAGGGAGGAGCTCTTGTCTTAGCCACTTGTAATGGAATCTGACATTTGCAATTTCAGTCGTGAGGAAATAACTTAGAACTAATTTCTTTCTGGCTTCTAAGCTGACCAGTCTTATTTAGAACCTTCTACTGAAATGATAAAATGTATTATAAGCTATATTAATATATTTCAGTAGCTGAAGTAATTTGGTAATTTTATATGTCGGAAAGTAGCTTCATACTAAAGCTGAAAAAAAAAGGCTGTGATTAAAGGGAGACTATCCAATATCAATAAGAGATAAACACTATTTCTTATTTTTTTTCACCATCCATTTTAATAAACTCATTAACCCATGTGATGATGTTTCTGCCAGGGGATATTGAAGAAATTTACACATTCACCTTAAACAAAATAGAATAGGAAGTACCAGCCTCATTTACATAATTGTTTTGGATTCCCCAGATAGAAATACTTTTCAGGGTTGTCTTGTCCGAACATAATCTGCAATTTAAACTGGAGGCTTCATTTTTTTTCTTTCAAATTCCTTGTGATAAGAATCCAAACTGTCTCATAATGTTAAATCTTGCCTGAAATGTTTTATACATATCCTAGTCCCTTGTTGCAAGATGATTCTGACACCCTAAAATTAGAATGTCAACATGACATCTCTTTATTTCTTCAGAACCCTTCTCTGAAGGTATCTGAAAATGCTACCAGCCGCTAATTCTTCTCTCAGCTAGGTTTCAAGATATTTTCTTATACAGTCCTCCTACATAGGTGCTCAATAAACCTGGGATTAAATTTCTCAATGAAGGTCACTCAGAAGATAGATCATACAGTTATAAATTGATTACTTTGATTTTCCCTTCAAAAGGAATGATTCACCTCACATACATAACCTCTCATGCACTTAAAAACAGTCTGTAATTGTGAAACTGTTTTATAAAACTCTTTTGAACTTTCTAAGAATTACTTCTCAGAGGTGGTTTAAATTAGTGTACAAGTCAGGATGGGTTAGGCTATGCCACATTAACAAATATCCCCTAAATCTTAGTTAATTATTTCTTGCTTATGTTACATGACCAATTTGAACTGATGTATGTGTGTGTAGGGGATCTGTTCTCTGATGCTGTAGTCACTCGGGAATCTAAGCTTGACAGAGATTCCATCTTGGATATGTTTCCAAGCGCACAAAGACAGGAAAAAGGACACTTGGTAAATTGTGCACTGGTTTTTGATGCTTCTGCCTGAAAGTGATGCATATCTCATGTCCTCATGCTTCGTCAGCCAACGCAAGTTACACAACCATGCCAACTTGCAACGGGTGTGAAGAAGCATAAGCCCTCCATGAGCCTGGAAGGAGACAAGAACCGGCATGTCTCCGCACAGCTGCAATGACTACCAAAAACTAGAAGGTGACCCAGGACTTCACAAACAACCAGGCAATCTCTTGTCACGAGGGAACAAAAAGTCCAGACTTTCTCACTCTCACTTAAGATTTATTTCCAAGTGCCCAGGTGAAGGCAGTTAAAATAAAGGAATGTTTCAGATAAATACCACCTCCTTTGAAAGGAAGTAGATATGTGTTTGCATACCATAGTATTCTGTATCTGGTAGTGGCCCCAGAGCTAACTACTGTGGGATACTGGATAGTAGACCAAACACTCTTAAAAAGGAAACGCTTAGGGTCTTGCAACCCAAAATGTGGGACTGGCAGCATCAGCATCTGGTGGGCGCTTGCTCTAAATGCAGGTTCTCAGGCCCTGTCCCAGCTCTACCAAATCAAAAATTGATTTTAACAAAATGGTTAGGTGATCCATGTACACGTTAATATTTGAGGAACACTGGATTGATTAGGATATCTGGGGTATGCCCATGAAATCAATGACATAACACGCTTGAAAGTACATAATTGAGGTCCCAATTTTAAAAAGGTCTCCTTTTTAAAATTTGGATTTTTAAATTGTCATGGGCTCAAGATGCAAAAAATTTTACAGCGTTGAATCATAGAAGCAAACCCTGCTGTACTTAAGAATTTTATCTGCCTAATATTTTGCTTGTTGGGTGGGCCTCATGGGACTGGCATCTTATTTTTCCAGTCTTGAAGAGAATGGCAGTCGTGTGATGTTACTTTATTGGACTTCAAGGAGAGGTCAGATTGTACCGTGCAAAGTACAATTTACACATAATTCTGAATAGTAAGAAGTTCAGGTTTTCCCCCAAAATTCTTTGAATTAGTCCTCAAGTCTTCAAAGGCAAAATACTGCTCCCAAGCTTTATGGAAAGCAGATATTATTATAGCCTATCTCAGATTCCACCTATTTTGGGGAGAGGGTATTATTCTCATGTATGTGAAAGACTTCCTATTATTAACATTAACAATGTAGTACATATCAGAGGTAATAGTCATCACTTCTGGTTTTTTTCTTCCCTAAATATGAGTATTTCTAAAAAGAATAAAACAGAAGGATTGAAGTGAAATGAAAGGAAATAACTGCATGAAATGATTTCCTCCCTGAATTGTGGGGCTGGGGGTGCTTTTTATGAAGTCTCAGCCAACGTAATCCCAACCGGCCAGGAAAGGTAAACCTGATGTGAGGCTCAACAGTAACGCTTCAATTTGTTTAACGCTTGCTGTGAAAATAATGTCACTTTACATGAATTTCTTAATGCAATCACCACCTGGGGAGAGAAAGAAGATACAAACAAGTTGTCATATATTTTGCGGTTCTATCTAACATAAATAAGCCAAAATTTATCCACCAGTTTTATGATGTATTTTCCTTTAAACATGGCTCTGCCTCAAAACTACTGCAGCAAGATACTGAAAACATTAATGAGAAACATAAAACATGTGCAGATAAGCTACAAAACTATTTCTGTATTCAGAGTCACTAAGAGATGCCTCAGTTAGCCTGATAATCTAGACGTCTTGACACCATTTTCTTCCCAACTGTTGGTAGTAATTTTTCTGCTACCCCTAAAATAAGCAAGTCTCCTCATCAGTGGCTACATTAAGCTTGGCTAGCTGTTATAGTGCTGCCTCTGGGTTCAGTTCAATGAAAATCCTGTTTCACAGGAAAGTAGATCATGTTGCCTAACTGAAATGTAAGACACTGAACTCAGCAGAACTCAGAGCAAACCAGTTTGCTCTTCTAGTTTGTTTGGTGTTTTTTTTTTTCATTACGCGGGCCTCTCACTGTTGTGGCCTCTCCCGTTGCAGAGCACAGGCTCCGGACGCGCAGGCTCAGTGGCCATGGCTCACGGGCCCAGCCGCTCCGAGGCATGTGGGATCTTCCCGGACCGGGGCACGAACCCGCGTCCCCTGCCTCGGCAGGCAGACCCCCAACCACTGCGCCACCAGGGAAGCCCTCTTCTAGTATTTTTTAAAATATGTGAGTTTTTCAGAAATAGACTCACAGACATAGAAAACTAACTTATGGTTATCAAAGTCAGGGGGAGGGATAAATTAGGAGTTCGGGATTAATAGATACACAGTACTATATGTAAAAAGATAAACAACAAGGACCTACTGTATAGCACAGGGAACTATATTCAATATCTTGTAATAACCTATAATGGAAAAGAATCTGAAAAAGAATATATATATATATATCTGATTCAGTTTGCTATACACCTGAAACTAACACAACATTGTAAATCAGCTATACTTCAATTTTAAAAAGTGAGTTTTTGACATCTGACTTCTGATATGACCCTGAAGAGGTGAATTTGGTTATAAAGGAGTGATGGTTGTTTCACAGTACATCTAACCAAAGTTTGGGTGTTACAATGCTCTTAATATAGCTACGTAACCAGGTTGTGCAATGCTACTCACAAAACCAGAAAAGCTCCTTTCTTCCCTTCTTTTCATTCCCAGTGCTACTTTCAATGACTGTTTTCTCCAAATCACTCAGGAAACCATTGAGGACCATTAACAGGCTATTGGAAAGCCCAGAGCAACTGCCCAAGGACAGGAAAATGCACTGGCTCTTTTAGAACCTGGGAAAGAGCCTACAGATCATTGCCACCGAGCTGGCATTAGAAGACTTCCTTCTCACGGTGTAATGTATAGTAGCCATTGTTCAGTGATGAACAGAACACCACAAGCCCCCTGTCTTTAGGTCTCTGCATTTTCTGCGGTATTTTCTGCCCAGGTAGTGTCTTTGCAAAGTCTTATCTTACCCTTTTTCAATAGTTACAAAGAGCTCTTAGCCAGATCCACTTATATAATACAGTATTGCCAACCTCATTATCATCAAACAGAATTAATTAATTGCTCAGATGACCAAACTAATGTGCAGGGCAGCTTGTCTTCTGCTATTCAGAAATGTTTTTATTTAGTTTATATTCTCTTTTAATGCATTAAGGATATCCTCCTCTCTAACTCCTTAACTGAGGCAGGACTATTTACATTCCTTCAAATTTTTATATCTACATAATAAAATACTGCTTTTCTGTGATTGCTTAATATTATTTCTTACACTTATGTGTATCTTCCTAACACATCACATTTGTTCAGTGTTGCCTAATTAGCCATGAAGCTTCATTCGCTCATTCAATACATATTTATTATCAGCCACTTTTCTAGTTACTGAAGGTACTTCAGTGAACAAAGCAAAGAAATATCCCTACCCTCAAGAAGCTTACATTATTTTTAAGTTGCAGCACTTTTAGGTGATCTTTTAAAATAAAAATCCCCAGCTTAAAAAACAAATCTATTTGGCCTCTTTATCCATATGTCCAAGTTATAGCTAGTATTTGGAAATAACACTTATGAACCAGTTATTTGGTGCCTGGCAATGTGCTGATTACTTCACATTTTGCTCACTTAATACAGTAACTCCAGAAGGAGGTACTGTTATGATCCCTAGTTTACAAATGACGACAGTGAGGCTCAGAGAGATTAGTTAAGGCGAAGATATAAAATTTGATTTTTCTTAGCTCTCAACAACCATTTCACATTCTAGATGATGCTTTACACACATTTCATAAGCGGATGAATGAATGTATGTACGTTTTGGAATTCCCATTCTGCTTGCCATTAAACACCAACAACTTGATGACGTTAGAACAGTCAACCCATTCTGTGGGGAGAGAAGAAGGTGGGAAGGGTGGTAGGGAATTGATTTTTTTTTTTCAGTGAGTTTAGGCAGATGATTTTATTGGTGTTTGGTTATTACTGGAGGTGGTTGCCTTATCAGGTGAGAAGCTGGACAGAGACAACAATTCCCTCCACTTTGGGGCCTCAAATTAGCTGCCTCTGGGATTCAAGCTCTTCAGTAAAGTGTTGGAGAAGAGTTCCCTCAGAGTCCCAAGAATTAGAGAAGAATTGAGGGGTGGATACTGGCCACCCTGAAGGTGATGGTAAACTGGCGGCAGCCTGAGCTCAGAGAAGGATGAAACCAGGGCATCTGCCCCTACAGTCAGCATTAGGGGCTGCGCCTGTAAAACTTTTCAGAGGAGTCCCAACTTATGATGGTTCAATGTATGATTTTTTTGACTTTATGCAGGTGTTAAAGTGATATGCATTCAATAAAAACCAGACTTCAAATTTTGAATTTTGAGCTTTTCCTGGCCTAGCGATATGCAGTAGATACTCACTGTGTCCTAATGCTGGGCAGCAAGCCACAGCTCCCAGCTGAGACAGGAAGTAAGGAGCAGGGCACAACCATTAAAAGAATGACACTGCCATCGAAGATACAACAAAACTGGTTAGAACCTACTAGACCCAAGATGGTGGAAGATTTGACTTAGAGTAGACCTTGGGCCTCATTATACGCTCATTGTAATACATTAGCATATGCCAAACGACATGATAGTTCTGAGGCCAAGTAAAAAAGGCCCAAAAGTGGGTTGTACTCCAAGTCCTGGAAACCCCCACCGGTTCCCCAAAATAGTCAAAATAATCCTCCTACTGGTTAGCCTATGAAATTACCCAGTCCATAAAAACTAACCACACCCACACCCTGGGGCACTCTCACCTTCTGAGATGGACTGCATTCTGCCTATGAAATGTGTATCCCTCTCAATAAACCTGCTTTCACTTTACTGCCACTGCTCTTGAATTCTTTCCTGAACCAAGCCAAGGACCCTCACTTGGCGCCCATCCCAGGGACTCGCCCAAGACCTGGGACATTACCATCCTCTCTGGCCCCATTTTCCTGCAACACAGGGCAGCCACGTGATCATGAGGGTTAACTACATTCTGTACCCAGACTACCACTGTGTTTTTCACTTTCAGTGCAGTATTCAACAAATTACATGAGATGTTCAACACTTTACTGTAAAATTGGCTTTGTATAGATGATTTTGCCCAACTATAGGCCAATGTGAGTGTTCTGAGCACGTTTACGATAGGCCCGGCTAAGATGTGATGCTGGGTAGGTTAGGTGTATTACATACATTTGCTTCTTATAGTTTTCAACTTACAGATGGGTTTATCAGGACGTAAATCCATCATAAGTCTAGGAAGATCTATATAAGATTTGGAAAGATGGAAGGCACCTGTTGCGTGGGACAGAACAGCGCAAACTCATGGTGAGGGAAATGACCACCGCCTTTCCCTATGCTCTTACTCCGCGGCCCCAGAATTCCAGTTTAACCCCACAGGATTCCCACAAGCCTCCTTCCCTTTTCTCGGCTACCCTTCGCACCTGTTCTCTCCGCCCGCCATGTGTGCACATGCGCGGAGCGATTCTTAACTGCTGCTTTGGAGACCGCGGGGCATCGATCCACTCCGGGCTCGGCTTCTTCACTTGTCGGCCCTCGATTGAGGCTTTGTAGCGTCACTTCCGGTGGCTCGGCTTCCGGTTTCCGGTTTCCGGCTTCCGGCTTGTGATTCGTACGGGACGCCGCGGACGCCTCCGGTGAGTTGGAGCGCTTTATTCTTTTGTTTTGTTTTGTTTTGTTTTGCTTTGTTTTCGGTACGCGGGCCCCTCACTGTTGTGGCCTCTCCCGTTGCGGAGCACAGGCTCCGGACGGGCAGGCTCAGCGGCCATGGCTCACGGGCCCAGCTTGAAGTGCTTTATTCTTAACTTTCTCTCTTTTCCCGGCTGCGGGTTGCCACTCGGCCATACGCTGTCCTGCGGGAGCTGGGGGTGGGCAGGGCGCGGCGCCGGGGCCGGAACGTATTCGCGGAGGGTCGGCGAGGAAGCGAGGGAGGCATGGAAACTGACGCTCGGGTCTGGCTAGGCCCCTCGACTTAGGAACCTTGTCTCTGGCGGGACGGGTCGGAGCCGGGGATCGTGTGGCCGCTTCCTGGGGCTTCAGGCCGGGGCCGTGGGCGAATGTGCCTGGGTCTGGAGAGGCGGGAACCCTCGCGCATATGAAGTTATGGATAACTGGTGTTCTTTCGCTGGTGCGAGTCGTTTACAGCTTCCTCTGAGCCTTCAAGTGCTTGCCAGAGGCTCCTTTTTGGATCCGGGAGGCGACTCCCGGTACCCCAGCAGTCCAGGCCACCATCAAACCTCGCGTGAGATAAAGCGAGAACTTCCCCTCTGATCTTTCTGCCTTCAGTTTGATCCTTGTCACTTCTCTCTCGTCGTCGTTCGCGACCCCAGTCTCCCAGGTTTCAGTTTAGGGCGTCGCAAGCCTCTGAGAAGCGTTACCTTTCCCCTGTTACTCGCACAAGTACAGTCCTTGTCTGTGGGCTCCTTCCTTGTCAGTCATCCTATGCTGTGCACATACTGTGGGTGTAAATGTTCATGGAACGAAGAAATGTACGGGGCACCAAGGAAATAAAGCAAGGCCACAGTTTGCAACTAAAACAGTGGGGAAAAATGAAATAGTGTGGTGGGTGTGAAAGAAAAGTGCAAGAGACAGAAAACATGGGCTGAATTCTTAGGCCTCCTACTTATCAGCTATGTAACTGGGCAAGGACTTGCATTAACCTGTAAAAGACATTAGTAACAGCTGCTCGAAGTGCTTACTTCTGATTCCAGAGCTGCTAGAACTTTATTTCATTTAGCCTTTCTAGCTCTACTGGGTAGATTCTGTTACCATCCCCGTGTTGCAGATTTGGACCTGGGAGATTAGAACTTGCCCTCAGTCAAGCAGCTAGTAAGAAGCATAGACAGATTTGAATTCAGATCTGGCTGGCTCTAGAATCTGAGCTCTTAACCATCAGGCGGTACCGCTGCAGTCTCTCAAGTCCATTAGAGGTGACTTTGGAGTGAGGGCTGTTGGTGATAAATTAAGTAATAGTATGAAAGGGCTTTGTAAGAGTACCCATGAAAGAGTTCTTGGCAAACTTCATTAATGTTCTTTTCTTTTTTTAAATAAATGTACTTATTTATTTTTGGCTGCGTTGCGTCTTATTTGCTGCACGCAGGCTTTCTCTAGTTGTGGCGAGTGGGGACTACTCTTTGTTGTGGTGAGTGGGCTTTTCATTGTGGTGGCTTCTCCTGTTGCGGAGCCCTGGCTCTTGGCACGTGGGCTTCAGTAGCTGTGGCATGTGGGCTCAGTAGTTGTGGCTAGCGGTCTCTAGAGCACAGGCTCAGTAGTTGTGGCGCAAGGGTTTAGTTGCTCCGCGACATGTGGGATCTTCCCGGGCCAGCGCTCAAACCCGTGTCCCCTGCATTGGCAGGCGGATTCTTAACCACTGTGCCACCAGGGAAGTCCATTAATGTTCTATCTTTATGATTTTTACTGGATATACATTTGCTAGTTTCTTTTTTCATTTTTCTTCAAATCTCAGTTTTTAAATTTTGTTAAAAAAGAAAAGTTATTAGGTAGATGGGAGAACAGTATCACTTGTCATAAGTGAAAGATAAGTATAAAAATAAATGTATGGAATAAAAGAATGTTATTAAAATTTGACTAGATAATAGTGCCCCACCAAGTTTTCAGCCTGAGAACTGTTCTCCTTTTGTTTAAAAAAGAGGGCTAGGAAGTCCCTGAGAGATTTTAAAGACTACTGCCAAACTGATATTTTCTGACATTGGGGGTTGAAAGAATTGAAAAGTTAGTACCCTTGTGCTGTGTCCTTAATGCCATACTATCATATGAATGAATCCTCCCTGTTTAATAACGGAATATTTACTGTGTCTTTAGGCTATTTGAACAGTTTAACCCACAACATGGATATCAGACCAAATCACACAATTTATATCAACAATATGAATGACAAAATTAAAAAAGAAGGTAGGTGCTTTTTAAAAAAAAACTGAAGTGTGTTTGCTTACTACCATCTTAAAAATTATACAGCTTCAAAAATTCTCATCTAGTCATCTTTCTCAGTGCTTGAAATAATGTTTTATCCCTTATTGTGTAAGGATTTTAAGGCTTTTTAAAGATAAAAATAGGTAGGGGCTGAAAATGTGTTGACTCTGTTTTCACTCATAGTTAAATGGTTTCAAAAACTTAAAATTAGACTGCTAATGGGAATAGTATGATGTTTTTATTAAAATATGTAACTTTGTATAAATAAATGGGGGGGGCACTCAGTGCCGTGTCATTTTATGAAGAATTTTGTCTTAGTTTCATTCACAAATAACTGGTTTCCCCTCTAATTTTGTGCAGAGTTGAAGAGATCCCTGTATGCCCTGTTTTCTCAGTTTGGCCACGTCGTAGATATTGTGGCTCTAAAGACCATGAAGATGAGGGGGCAAGCTTTTGTTATATTTAAGGAACTGGGCTCATCCACAAATGCCTTGAGACAGTTACAAGGATTTCCATTTTATGGCAAACCGATGGTAAATCATTCTTATTTTGGCATTAATCGCTATTAATGGTATGATAGATGTATAAATATACCCTTGAAAATATGGCTGTTGCTTTTTGCCTTCAGTTAAGAGTGGGTTTGGGTTTATTTTATTTATGTATTTATTTTTATAGAAACAGTAGTAGAGCTTATAATTCGCTTCTTGATTTATGATAGTTCAAATAGGCAAAAACAAAATACATTGAGATGTAGAATATTTTAAAAACAATGGCAGTATAGGCAATATTCTCATCTCAAAAGAACTGGGAATTAATAATTACTCAGATTATTAAAAAGAAACCTCTGTAAACTTGTAAAACAACACAAAAAATCGTGGATCAAAGAGGGAATCCAGTCTGAAGTTTCCGAAAGTAGCATGATGAAATACTGCGTGTCAGAAGCTATGCAGTCAAAGCACTGATCTGAGGACGGTTCATAGATGTAAAGTCATAGGTTTTATTAATGAATAGCAATGAATGGAAATGAAATAGTTACACGTGGAAAGTTTTAAACTCAGGAGTGACATGAGATTTCACATTTAGCTGCTGGATGAAGATTGGATTGTGGGAAGGGCAGAATGGAAGTAGGGAACTCAGGAGGCATTGGTATTAAGTCAGAGATGGTAGAGGATTGGATCAGGGTGGAGACAGTGTATATAGCAAGGAGCTCTAGGTGTGTGAATAGGTACGTAGTACCTTGGGTGTGGATTTCAGTGCTTTTCTTCCGGAACTGGAATGTGATGGGAAGGGATGTTGGGGAAAGAGCCGAGGCCCAGAGTTTCAAGGACCCATGTTCTCATTCTAGTTCTGCCATTAACTGGCTCTGTGCTCATGTTCACTTTCACCTGTTAAAAAAAACAATAATAATAAGCAAACTGGATATTCTTTGGTTTAATTCAGAAGCAAGCAAAAACTCTATAAAGGACCAGATAATAAATATTTTAGGCTTTGTGGGCTACATACGGTTTCTATTGCATATTCTTGCATGTGTGTGTGTGTGTGTGTGTGGTTTTTTTTAACAATCCTTTAAAAATTGTCTTAAAAAAAAAAAGAAAAGGAAAGAAAAAAGTACTTAACTAATAAGCCATACAAAATCAGGCCATGGGCTGGATTTGGCCCATAATCTGTAGTGCAGACCTCTCTTCTGATATTTTTTTTTTTTTTTTAACAAATGAAGAATCAGGCACAGAAAACTTCTGTTACTGTAACCAGTGGCATCATCAGGACTTGAAAGCTAATCTCCTGGACACCCAATATTGTGATTTTTTTTTTTTCCCCGCTAAACTAGGATTCAGCATCCTATCTGTAAAAGGGCCAGATAGTAAATATTTTAGACTTTATGAGCCAGATAATCTCTTCTGCAGCTACTTAACTTTGCCTTTAGGGCCAGAGAAGCAGCCACAGAAGGTGTGCAGATCGATGAGTGTGCTGTGTCTCAAGAAGACCTAACGTACAACACCAGGCAGTGTTGTCTGTGGTCAGTAGTCTGAGGACTTTGGTACCACGCTGTTTAATTCAGGACTGAGCACTGTTTGTCTGTTACTGGAGCACATTTTCTTCCCGTCCTCCGTCCAGCTCTCCTTTTCCCATCATTTTCCCACCTGACTGGGCACCATATATGTGGAAAGTCCTATTGCAGAAAACTGGGAGATAGTACCTGCATACCCCAATTTTCAGTAAATTGGCATTTCCTGAGACCAGTTTATCTTTCTCAGTAGTGTAAAGAACTAGCATAAGTGAGATCTCAGTTGGCAGTAGCATAAGACTGGGTTTTAGTTTAAATCTACAATTACATTAGTATGAAGGAACAGTTTCTTCTCGAGGGTGTTAGGGCTGTTTGCTAAGTTGGGATGACAAGTTTGCATGTGCCTGTGACTGAGATGCAGGAAGGCTGGAAATCGTTTGCTGCGTTTGGCACTGGCTTCACCTTGCCAGCTAATTATTTAAAATCAGTGGAGAAAGCCCATTAGACTGATCTCATATTGAAGGTATTTTGGGACGTCTGTTCTCTGCCTTCAGGAAAGTGGTAGACACTGCCAAATCTCTCGCATCCTGGAAGAAAGAAAAGAATGTTCCTTGAGCTGCCTTGTTTATAGTTACTTAGGTGGTTTCAGTTGCCAACACGCCGGATCAGAAATGAACAAACTTTTCTATAACTTGGAACTCAGAACAAAATTACTCTCTGTGATTCAAGGGCGTTTGGTTATTTAATTCCAAAAATACCTCAGTAAAGTAGAACCATCTTCCTGAGGACTTCTGTCATGAAACCTTTGGTATAAATGTAAATCTTGCACCTTCTCTAAGCTGTGGGTGGACTTTTATACCTGACCAGTATTTAGTCTAGACCAGGGTTTTCAACACTGGCACTTTTGCCGTTTTGAACTGAATACTTTTTTATTGTTGGGGCTGTATTGTTCATGGAAGAGTGTTTAGCAGCATCTCTGGCCTCTGCCCTCTTAGCATGACAACACACAGTGTCTCCAGTCAGCAGTGCCAGCTGTCTCCTCGTGGGCAGATTCGCCTCTGGTTGAGAACTGCTGCTCTAGACCAGCCAGCTAAGAGCGAGGGCTGAGGTCAGAAATTTTCACAGGTCATAGGGACGAATACAGGATCACCCAAGATCTGTTCAGGTCGGGAAGAAGGGAGTTGGGCGGGAATCCCTGGGAGCAAGTCAGAGTTGGTCCCAAACTATTTCTTTTGGTTAGATGATGACATGCAAGACTAGCAGAGTTGCTCGCAGGGTAAGTCCACTTGGAGCTGCCATGGTCCAGCAGCCAGAGGAAGCCTCAGGGACTGAGGTATCGTGGGAGGCCTGCCGCCCCCCCTCGGTTCCCCCGAACATTCAGCTATGCAGTAATTTTAGGCCAGGGCCATACTGCTCAAAGTGTGGGCCCCACCATCCCCTTTGTGCTTGTTAGAAGTGCAGAATCTCAGGCCTCACCAGACCCCCTGCATCAGGATCTGCACTCTTAACAAGCTCTCCAGGTAATTGGATGCACATTAAAGTTCATGAAATGCTGTCCTAGACCAGTGTTTCTCAGCGCTTGTTCAGTTGTGTGTGCTGTGCCTGCTGGCTGTGGCGTATTACTCATGCAAGTGACCTGGTTGCACTAGCTGTGATGCCATCTTTTTGTTTCCTTTCAAAACTTTTTAAATTTAAGTGGATGCCACTGTTAGTCATTTCATTTAAAAATAATAGACCAGATTCAAGGGAAAGTCATTCTCAATCTTTGGTACTTTAACTTTGGAAGTAACAAATTCCATGCATATATGGACCCTCTGTGTGTCCCTGTAAGGGATAGACAGCTTTCCAATGCAGTTTTCTCTGTTCTTTTAAATGGAGAGGGGCAGTGGTGCAGATATTTCAGTCCTGTTTTTCTCATATGAAAATCTATGGTTTTTTCTTATAATAAACACAGTTGAATCTAACTTTGTCCCAGTTGTGAATCATGGGTCACAGCTTATTTTCATTTGGTGCTCAGTATAGTTGATAGATTTCCTTAAGTATGTGTTTAAAATTAGCTCGTATTTGCATAATGAAATTTGAAATATTGATGACAAGTGTAGAAACAGCCTTCAGCATGATGAAAAGTAACTTGTTTTCAAATAATTAAAACAGCGAATCCAGTATGCAAAAACAGATTCTGATATAATATCTAAAATGCGTGGCACTTTTGCTGACAAAGAAAAGAAAAAAGAAAAGAAAAAAGCCAAAACTGTGGAACAGACTGCAACAACCATGAACAAAAAACCTGGTCAGGTAAGATGGGCAAAAGTTCCATTTTTTTTTTTTTTGGTATTAAAAATTTGATAGAGATGTCTGTCTTCCATCTGAGGGGTGATCTTTGAGGCACGCATGTGCACATGTGTGTGTTTAAAGGTAGATTTTTAAGAAGCTGGAATGGTTGAATTCTAAAATTCCAATATTTGTGTTTAAGCAACAGATTAAAATATAAACCTTTACATATGCAGATTTATATTGAACAGTTTTTTTTAATTTGCGTGACATTTAGCTCCATCATTCTCCAAAATTTGTTAATTTCTATTGGCTTATTTTTCAAGTTCTGTGTATAAATAATACTGTAGATGTTATCTTTAATCATGAGTATGCCACTGAAAGCTGCTTTCTTTGAACAGTTCAGGAATTCAAAATCTAATTTAAAGTACCAGATAAAGATGAAATTATCATCCAAAAAGTAGTTACTTTGGGATTGAAAGTGATTAGAAATCAGTTGTACTAAGTATAATGCTTGACTTTTTTCTAGTTGTTTTTAAAAAAAGAGAAAGATTGGTCCTTATATTTATATTTCTCCGTAATTTTAAAGCTTAGAGGTTGAACTTTATGATATAGACCTTTCAGAAACATTTGACAAGTTAAATACATTAATGTTTGAGTCAGAGTTTTAAGATGTAAAATCTCAGTGAAAGTAAATAGATTTAAAAATCTGTTTGTTAATCTTATTTTTATGAAGTAATTTAAAATGTAAATACCTGCTGCTTTTTTAGAGGGGTTGGAAATGTTAACTCTTTCTCTATTTCTTTGGGTTAGGGAACACCAAATTCAGCTAATACCCAAGGAAATGCAGCACCAAATCCTCAGGTAATATTTTTTTCCATGTGATACTTACTTTAAAATAAAATTACAAGACAATAACAATAATTACAACAACGTGCATGTCTCCAAAAACAAAATGATTCCATGTATAAGCCACAATAATGTGGAAACTCACTCATCAAAACGTTTTAATTTTCTTTAAGAGGGAGAAAACAAAACCTGACTTTATTCCTTGCTTCCTATGGTGAGTCAATGACAGAATCAAAACAATAGATTCTAAGCTCTATGAGGTCAAGGAGCAAAATGGTTGTTTACCGCACAGTACATGGCCCAGAGCTTTCCAGGCTTGTGGCTTGGTATCCATTCCCATTAGCTGAAGCACTAACCCATCTTTTCTCATAGAGCAAAGTTGTTTTACCGTTAGTTGCCTTTGCTCTTATTTCCTCAGCACATACATATTTAAATCTCCTGATATAGACTTATCAGGAAACTCTTTACCAAAGAGTTTTAGAAACTCTTTACCTAAGCTTCCCAATAAAGGCCTCAAAAAGAAAGCCTGAGTTATGTACTAATGGTTTCCCGATTAATCCCTTGGGTGCTAGGTTCTGACAGGATCCTTACATCCAGGGAATTCCTGCACCACTGAGGTTTTCCTCCTCTGATTTTAAGTTATTTGCATTTTCTTGCATTGTATACTCTTTTGAAGTCTTTCAGCAATTATAGTCCAGTTCACAAATGCCAGCACTTAATTCTCTAAGCCCTAAGTTGTTCTTTACATTTCATCTTTTTTCTGCCACGAAATTAGCCTGAAGACAGAGGCTCTTACGTGTAAAGACCTTTCCCTATAGTTCCCCATAACAGTGTCTGTATCCACTTACTTGTATGTAACTAGATGCCATGTATATCTCATTTTCTCAGAAGAAACAAACACTAAAAATTGCCAAGCAGTGGTTCTAAGTGGAAATCTATTTCCAGATTTTCTCACACACTGGGAGGTAGTAAGCGGTAGCGCAGAGGATTGAATATCTGAGGGTTAAGCAGTGGAGGACGGGTGACACCGATGCCTTCTCTGGTTTGTTAGGATCGGTTCCATAATCCAGACGGCAGAGTCCTCCCGTTCCAGCTGACCTCCAGATGCTTAAAACTTAAATATTGTTTTAAATACCGTTAATTAAATACTTAAAAACTGTTAATAAGATTTATAATCTTCCAGATATTTATTAAGTGACTTGAATGTCTACCTTGTTAGGTTTTTGCTTATTTCTCTGGTGTCACTGTTTCTCAGCTTTAGTGTTTGATGTAGTAAGATTTCACAAGCCTTGAACGGTGGAATGTAGTTTTCTGAAGTTTAGATTTTAATGTAAGAGCCAAATGGTTTACTGTACTTTTTATATTTACAAACTAACTTTGCCTTTTCTTTTTAATAGGTCCCCGATTACCCTCCAAACTATATTTTATTCCTTAATAATTTACCAGAAGAGACTAATGAGATGATGTTATCCATGCTGTTTAATCAGTAAGTGTTTTCATAAACAAGTCTGTGTTCTGAGAGTCTTCCTGACAGGACAGATAGCACTTCCCTGGGTTGAATCCGTTTGTATATCACACAGTAATTCCTTACAGCTTCATTGAGTTGCTCCAGGATTAATCATGAATTGAAGCCAGTCTGCAGATTTATCAAATAAAAAGCTAAATTACCTGTAATGTTTGAATTGTTAATTCTAGTTGATGAGTAAAACAGGAAACAAAGCTTTGATGAAATGACAAAAACAGAATTAGCTTACATGATTCCTGCAGTTCTTTTCATGGTATTAATTATAATTTAGGCTCTTTCATCCCACTCAGGATTCTTGCTGGGATGTGATACTTTTCCTGGACTCATATCAGGAAGTTGCTTACCAAATTTAAACACAGACATTTACGTATTTGATGTCATCTCTGTATTTACATGTATATAAATTGTATACGTATGTAAAAATTGTTTTAATTCTTTATAGGTTCCCTGGTTTCAAGGAAGTACGTTTGGTACCTGGGAGGCATGACATTGCTTTTGTTGAATTTGAAAATGATGGACAGGCTGGAGCTGCCAGGGATGCTTTACAGGGATTTAAGATCACACCGTCCCATGCCATGAAGATCACCTATGCCAAGAAATAAGATTTGGGATAGCTGCCTTTAAAGGACTTGGTGTTATGTATAGTTTTCGTTTTGATAACATTTGGTCAGGCCACTTTAATAGTTGGGGGTAGGGGAAAGTGTATGTGAAATTTTTGTAAAGGATTTAAAACATTACCTAGTCTTTGTTTAGCCTTAGTGAACTATGAACTGTGAAGGCCTTAATTTTGTACAATAAACTTTTATTTGTATTCTGTACATAATATTTCATTTATTGGCCCACTGTCCTATCATCAAATGCTTATGCTAGTCTAGAACACATCTTAAGGTATATAAAACTGTAATAGGATGCTTTCCTTGTGTGTTTTTTTTTTTTTTTTTTTTTTTTAATTCATTCAGTAGCCAGGACTTCCTCTGACCACAGCCAGGAAATGTTCTCTCTGATTTTTTTTTAAATTAATTAATTAATTTACTTATTCATTTTGGGCTGTGTTGGGTCTTCATTTCTGTGCGAGGGCTTTCTCTAGTTGCGGCAAGCGGGGGCCACTCTTCATCGCAGTACACGGCCCTCTCACTATCGCGGCCTCTCTTGTTGTGGAGCACAGGCTCCAGATGTGCAGGCTCCGTAGTTGTGGCTCACGGGCCTAGCTGCTCCGCGGCATGTGGGATCCTCCCAGACCAGGGCTCAAACCCATGTCCCCTGCATTAGCAGGCAGATTCTCAACCGCTGCGCCACCAGGGAAGCCCCCTCTTGTGTTATTTTGGAGTAGCTAATGGTAGATGCTTTTCTAGTGTTACTTTGGAGTAGCGAATGGTAGAGAAACATTGAACCACTTTAATAAAAGTAAAGGAGAATTAGATCAAGCACATGATTATATTTTCCGTAATGTTTTCTGTGTATGAACTGCCATCCTGGAATTCATTTTCTCGTTTGTTTTTGTTTGTGGGATTTTTCTTTGTTTTGGGCGCACCACACGGAGATCTTAGTTCTCTGACCAGGGATCGAACCCAGACCCCCTGCAGTGGAAGTGCCGAGTCCTAACCACTAGACCGCCAGGGAATTCCCTGTTTAGTTTTTTAATGATTCTTTGACTAATGATAAAAATGATATCCTGGATATGAGAGGAAGGTGGGACCTGGGCAGGATCTAAACTCATCTTCATGTTCAAATAAATGAGCATAGTATTTGCTGGTAGTAGACATTTCACAAATCTTTTCATTCCGTTTTTAAGTGAATAAAGGCCATTTAGGAGTAACTGTACTTACTGTTTTCTGGGAAAACAGATGGAAAGGGAATATTGTCTTTAGACTTCACATTTTACGCTCTTACCCTCTTGAGGCAGGATCGTTCCTAAGGAATACCTGCTCAGTTATTAACCTCGTTATTGAACGACCTCCAAAGGAAAGATTTTTAGTCTAATCTTTTTGAAGACTAGTAGGCTGACTTGCAAAGGTTGCCAATCCTAATCTTGCTGTCTCTTTGTGCTTCTTGAACACTGATGCTCAGATATTTCCAAAGCTCATTTTCTGTAGTGTTTGATTTCTACCTAAGGCTATTGATTCAAGTCCCCTGCTAGCAAAACCACAGGTGTCTATAGAAGTGGACGATTTTTTATGTATAGTGCATGGTAAAGTGACTGTTAATCACTTTTTGTGTTCCTGTTTTAATACTTCCTGGAACAAGACTTTTCCTTATCACTTAGATTTTTTTATGTATTGAATATATATGGAATACATATTTATAGGAAGACCACTTTCAGAGTTATGTAGATTTTTATCACATCACTCTTGTGCATACATGAGGAGGAAAACGCAGAATAATTTTTATCCCTTAACTTTCCACCTGCAGGGTTTGATTCTTATGAGTAACTTTTTAACCTAGTTGTCAAGTTCATTTATGTCTGTAAAATGTATTAACAGTGAGTTACTAGAAAAAAGACCGTGCTCTTGCATGTTGACAGCAGTGCCATTTGCTAGTACATTTTCTAACTGCTTGCTCTCAGTGACTGTCCTTAGCTTGTCTCAGAAGATGTTTCACAGGACTTCCGTGGTTTTGCAGTAGTTAAGAACCCGCCTGCCAGTGCAGGGGACACGAGTTTGATCCCTGGTCTGGGAAGATTCCACATGCCGTGGAGCCACTAAGCCTGTGTGCCACATCTACTGAGCCTGCGCTCTAGAGCCCGCGAGCCACAACTACAGAGCTCATAGCCCCCGCTACTCTTAGTACTCTATCAATAGTTGATGAGTTTTGGCAGTTGTATAAGTTGTGTGAGAGTCATAATCAAGATACAGAGCGTTCTGTCACCCCTCAAAGACAAGAGCTGCCTTGTGCCCCTTTGCAGTCAGACTATCCCCCCATCCAGACCCCAGGCAGCCACCCATCTGCTTTCTGTCACTGCGACTGTGCCCTGTCTAGGATGCTTTTGAGATTCATCTCTGTTGCGTGGATCATTTTGTTCCACCAGCGGATGGGCATTTGGGGCCGTTAGGAATAAAGTGGCTCTGAACATTCACATACAAGTCTGTTTTGGACATAGGTTCTGTTAGAAGAAGATTTCAAGCAGAGGAGTGACATTTGATTACTTTTGAAAGCTTTTTATTTTGAAAATTTTTCTGATTTATATAAAAGCCGAAATAGTACGCAGAGCTCCCATACATATTTTTGAACTGTCGAGGAGAAATTTCCCCCTCTACCCGTCCTGAGTTCTTGTGGCTGGACTAATAATGAAATTGATACAAAACAGATTAATGGGGGAAAAATTTTTTAATTCATGCAGACAGAGGTCTCATAGAAATGAGACCTAAGTAGTGGCCAAAGCAGGCAGCTTTTATACCTTCTAGAGAAAGAAAGAATAAACTAGAGATGAAGTGACACGGCAAAGAAACTTAGGTTTGGGGTGCTCAATTAGTGAAGAATCTGAACAGTTCGACCCTGAGGTGGTAAAGGAGTAACAAGGTTTGTTTATACAAGCTTCTTGACCTGAATTCCCTCTCTCTGGTGAAAGGGGTGTCCTACCTCTAGATGCAGGGGCTGCATCTTTCACATGAGAGGTTTATTTCCTGCTTTCTGGTTGACAGAAAGGAGGGTCAGGGTGTCACTTTTGCATTGGCGGTTCCTTAAGTAACTAATTCAAAATAATCAATATACCTTATTTCGGGGAGGCCCACCCTGAGCCCTAGCAGAACCATTTGACAGTGTGTTGACTTGATCGCTTGTTACCCCCTTAAAAACTTCAGTGTGAATTTCCTAAGTACAAGACCACTCTTCCACATAACTTCTAGATGACCAGCAACATCAAGGAATAACATTCATCCAATTTATTTTTTTGTATTTTATTATATTTTATTTTTGGCTGTGTTGGGTCTTCGTTGCTGCGCGGGCTTTCTCTAGTTGTGGCGAGTGGGGGCTACTGTTTGTTGCGGTGCGCAGGCTTCTCATTGCGGTGGCTTCTCTTGTTGCAGAGCATGGACTCTAGGCGTGTGGGCATCAGTAGTTGCAGCACGTGGGCCCAGTAGTTGCGGCATGCAGGCGCTAGGGCATGCAGGCTTCAGTAGTTGTGGCACACGGGCTTAGTTGCTCCATGGCATGTGGGATCTTCCCAGACCAGGGATCGAACCCGTGTCCCCTGCATTGGCAGGTGGATTCGTAACCACTGTGCCACCAGGGAAGTCCCCATCCTATTGATTGATGTCCCAATCATGACCCCAAAATCCAATCCAGGATCATGCATTGAGTGTAGTTGTCATGTCTCTTTAGTCTCCTGTCAGTTCCTCAGCCTGTCCTAACCTTTTATACTAAAAATAATGAATTTGCAACAGTACCTCTGATTGCAACCCAATAGCACTGAGTTTATTCTAGCCTTTCCCCTCTCCTTACTTGTAACTTATTCTTCTCGAGGCCCATTAATCTCCATGTATTTAATAACTATATTTTGAAAAAGATTCGATCAAACTAGGATCTTCTGACCATCCTTAACTTACTGATCCGTGGGAGTTGCACGGAGGGTCTAGAGGGAGCAGATGTTGTTATCCATTAAATATAGCAGTTTTCAACTTGAATTTAACTTTCAACTTTGGCTGCATATTAGAATCATCTGGGAGATACTTTCAAATACCCATCCCTAACCTACACCCCAGATAAATTAAATCCCAGTCTCTAGGGGTAAAACCCAGTCGTCAATATTTGTTAAGCTCCCCGATTGAGTCCAACGTGAGTCAAAGTTAAGAACTAACAAAGCAGATTTCTACCTTTATGAAGTGGCTTATATGATTAGATGGTTAGTTCAAATTATATTTTTCAAAGGTAGTCTATAGAAGATAGCGTCAAAATGGAAACTATTCGGAGAGTCTCACATCTCCATTTTAAACTTAAAGGCTTAAAGTATTTTGTTTGGGTACTTAACAGGCATTTTGTCCCTTGAAAATGTTGTATCCAGCAAAGACCTGATGACGAATGTGAAATCCTGGCTAAAAATTTGTGCTGTATTTGATTTGCCCTCGAGCAGCACTTCTCAAACTTTAATGTTCATACGAATCACTTGTATCTTGTTATAAAGTCGATTCTGATTTAGCAGGACTGGGCTGGGGTCTGAGAGACTTTATGAAGTGATGCTAAAGTTGCTGGTCTGGAGACCATGCTTTGATGGCAGGACCCCAGCATCTCTGCCCTAATCATTTAGTCAATGAGTCTTAATTTGAGGGGTGTAATGAACATCTCTTTAGGCCTGATAAAACCTAGGGACTTTCCCCAGAAAAAAAGAGTACACATGCATGTATACACCTAAGCATATAATTTCGGGGATCATGCATTCATTCAATGAATACCTATTCATAAGTACCGAGTATTTTTCTGGGTGCTAAAGATAGAGCAGTGGACGTCCCCACCTCGTGGAGTTTTCATTGTGGTGTCAGGAGGACAAATCACCAAGTAAGTAAACAAGGCATGTCAGGTAGTGAAACGTGCATCAGAACAGTGTCCACGGGTCGAGTGATGGACGGATTGGGTTGCGGGAGTGCGGGACTGGCTCTGTTAAACTGGTCTGTCGGTGGAGACATCGTGACTATCAGAGAGCAGAAGACCAGTATCTGGAGGAAAAGTATCCCAGGCAATAAGCTTAGAGGGCCTAAAGTAGAAATGAGCTACACATTTTCAAGTGGCTGGTGTGCCGGGAACAGAGCCAGTGAGGGGGAGTGACAGAAGGTGACCTAAGAGGGGCGGAGGGGCCAGATCATGCCGGGCCTTGTACGTCAAGGCGAGGAGGCTGCTTCCACCCCGTCCACTTGTCCAAGACTTTTTTTTTTTTTTTTTTTTTTTTTTGCGGTACGCGGGCCTCTCACTGCTGCGGCCTCTCCTGTTGCGGAGCACAGGCTCCGGACGCGCAGGCTCAGCGGCCATGGCTCACGGGACCAGCCGCTCCGCGGCATGTGGGATCTTCCCGGACCGGGGCACGAACCTGTGTCCCCTGCATCGGCAGGCGGACTCTCAACCATTGCGCCACCAGGGAAGCCCAAGCCTATTTTTATTTTATTTATTAATTTTTAAAATAAGTTTATTTATTTATTTTTGGCTGCGTTGTGTCTTCATTGCTGTGCGCAGGCTCCTCATTGCAGTGACCTCTCTTGCCACAGAGCATGGGCTCCAGGCATGCTGGCTTCAGTAGTTGTGGCTCACGGGCTCTAGAGCACAGGCTCAGTAGTTGTGGCGCAAGGGCTCAGTATCTCTGCGGCACGTGGGATTTTCGCGAACCAGGACTCAAACCCATGTCCCCTGCATTGGCAGGCGGATTCTTAACTACTGCGCCACCAGGGAAGTCCCTGTAAAAGCCCATTTTTAGACCCTAAAGGAACCACAGCCTCCACTTTAAGAACCCCACACTGAGAAGCTAATTTAGGAACTAAAGGGAAAAAAAAATGTCTTTTGGGGATTAAAGGCTCAAAGAATCTATCTGAAAATCCAGAAGCAGGAGGGAAGTCAGCTCAGGACAGAGCCCTTCTCTGGACCCTCCGAATGTGCTGTGGTGACTCGAGTGTGCTACCGGCCATGACAGCTTGCTGAGTTATTCTAAGTTTAAATTCCTATTTGTGAGCAAAATTTTACAAAGAGGCCTCGAGTCTTCACCCAGTCTCTGCCTACTGCAGAATGCTGGGACATACCAGGCCTGCCCAGGATGCACTCAGAAGGCTTGGCATCTCTTTTCTTAGTTCTCCACCTTCAAATGGCCCATAATGGCTTTGTGTCAGCATCAGCTTAGTTGGCTAAGTTGTTGTGACAGCTCGGATGTGGCTGTATTCAACGTTTCACTCTGCTTTGGGGACCTGCCTAGGGTGTGGCCATCTGAGTTTGCGCAGTCTTCATTTCTGAAAGTGCCTCTTAAATGGCAATTGTCTTTTGACTCTCCTGTGTTGACAGCTGGCTGGAGACTGTCGCAGTTTGTAAAACAGCTGCCTGATTAGGATAAAGAGGATTTTGATCGATGCTTTCATTTTCCGAGAGATCCTCTTAGGCCCCTAGATTATAGGAAGAAAAAATGCACTGGCATTCTGCTTTCAAAAATGATTTCTAATTCATCCCTTCCTTGAAGTGAAACAGGAAATAAAGAATTTAAAACCCCAATTCTAAGTTGACAGTGGATGCATGGAAACAGCACTGGACCACAATCCTGCTGGCTGACCCTTGGAGTGGTTAAGAAAGGCAGCTCTGGCCTGTGCTGGGCCTCAGCTTCCTCGTCTATAATGAAGATATTGGATTTCACATCAGGGCCAGCCGTGTAAGAGATCCTCCCTTGAAAAGAACACGCCACTCCCACCCCTACACCACACACACCCAAACAGTAAAACTTTGTTACGTACACACACATCCCTAAAACAATCAAACTTTTTCATTGTACTATATTTTGTTTTACCAGTTTATCCCTCAGAAAATTGTTTTGTACCTATTTTGTAAGTTGAATGCTCGTCCCTCATTTTGTCAGGTGACAGTGTTTCGGGGGAGAGAAAAGGGGGTTCTGCTCTAAAACTTTATCAGCAACCAAGTTCGACAGGGCAGCCTGACAGGGCCTCTAGTCTAGAAATAATGGGGGGGCAGGGGGCCACCTTATGAGAGAAAAAAAATCCCAAACACCCTACGACAAGCAGAAACCTATTGTCTCCTCCCAATAGAAAGTAAACCCTTGGGTCCAGACCTTTTTTCATTCACGGCTGTCTCTAGCGCCTACAACAGTGCCTGGCACATAGCAGGTGCTCAGGAAATATTTGTTGACTAGATAGGGACAGGTATTAGCGCTTCAACTTTGTCCTTTTTTTTTTTTTTTTGGCTGCATCACGTGGCATGCGGGATCTTAATTCCCCAACCAGAGATTGAACCCTCACCCCCTGCACTGGAAGCATGGAGTCTTAACCACTGGACCACCAGGGAAGTCCCGGCGCTTCAACTTTGATGACTTGTAACTGTGCCCCTCTTCCCATGGGAAAGATGCCCGGAAGCAGGCCAGGCAGGCATGGGGGTTCGAGGAGAAACAAACCTCCAGCTTTACTCCCTCCTCTATGAGCCATGAGCATTTTGAGACTGAATTTCAAAAATCTCCGAGAGAGGAGGTAGAAAAAAAAGCCTGTTCCATTTTTCCCAGCCCACCTACCCCTTCTCCCCCTACCACCCTCCGTTAGTAGGGTCTTGATGTGTTACAGTCCATGCTTGCCCCAACAGACATGACTCTTAAGAATCCTATCATGAATGATTTGTAAATGTAAGCATCCTTAACTTATCTATTATATAAATCCAGATGTTTATTAAATGTTTAAATCAAAATTATTTGTATTAAGGGTATAGATCTCACATCTTCAACAGTTTCCTGCAGTTAGTACATCTTTGCTCATACATTGAAAGACTATGAGGTTTGAACTAAAAACATTTTTTAAATGACTTAAAATTCTCATAGTTCTTTCAACAATGTCTTCCTGATACAATAAGCCACAGTGAAAGTGACTTTACCAATGGTGGACCATTTTGGATACAATTTGTGTGTAAAAAAGACACAGAGTTTGAGTCTCTTTGGGAAATCAGATGCTAACTAGCCCCTAGAGCCCAGTAGCTGTTATGAAAGCAGAGAAACGGTAGCCACCTCCCCATTGGCCGGGGGGACTTACCCAGATGTCTGGCTTTCACATAAAAGACAGGAATGTGGAAGCACTGAAGTCAGTCTCCACTTCCACTCAAAGGGCAAAAGCAAAAACAGCAAAAAAGGAAGATGGCAAGACTATTGTTACTTTTCCTCCCAGGTCTTGTGGCCATATGTGCCGTGCATGGAATATTTATGGACAGACTTGCTTCCAGGAAGCTGTGTGCAGATGACGAGTGTGTCTGTAAGGACTTTTTTATGCCTTTCCTTACCTCTCTATTATATAATCAAAAAAGAAATATGCAACAATAGCATAAAATCTAACGGTACTTGTAAGTGAATTTTCTCTAATGTGCATGGGATTAGCATTGTTTCTCCTGGTCTATGCCTTTTGTGTCTTACCATGAAGAATTCACTTGGCTAAGATTCTGCTGGGTGCTGCTTTAATACCTTAGTTATCTTCTGGAACTGAACATGAGCTATAAATTAGGAGGTATTAGTCACTCTGATTTCCTAGTTTTCTTATATGCTCTGCCTTTTTGCTGTGATAAAATCCAGAAGCCAATGTTTTTTTCTTCTAGATAAACATTTCAGTGTTTTTTTTCTTCCAGATACTATTTCTCTGGCCCGAGCTCAGGAAGATTACAGTGCCCCAGACTGTAGATTCATTAACGTTAAAAAAGGGCAGTGGATCTATGTTTACTCAAAGCTGGTAAAAGAAAATGAAGCTGGAGAATTTTGGGCTGGCAGTGTAAGACGAGATCATTTAAAATATATACACATCTTGACATATGTTTCTCTTAATTTTTCCTCTGTTACCTATCTGCAATGCCTTTTACTATTTAAAACTAGCTGTTAAGAACAATATAGATGCTGTGGGTACCAGTGCAAAAATTCATATATATTTGCTTTTATTGCATTTTGAAGAAACAAAGAAAATTTCATAACAAAACCAAATGTAGGTTTATTTGATGGTTTGGCAAGAAATCTAGTCAAACACATGGGGGCTTGAACATCCCAAAGAGTTTGAAACTTATTCAAAAATATTTGAGTGGATTTGCCAAGTAAAAGGCATGTGTGCTGGCAGTCAGGCTACGTTTCAATATTTTTAAGGAAACTTTAGCACCGTCTTTAATTCCAAAGAATCTGCTTTCTTCAGTTAAAACCTGCAGGGGTGGGTCCTAGGGAGGGATGAAGCCGGATTGATTTACTGTCCTGCACTGCAGCTGCAGCTCCAGCACCAGAGATAAATTCTCAAGTAATAAAGAATTAAATCTTAGATTCACTTAAGACCTGTTCATTTGAATTTTTAAAAATAGAGTCCTTTAAAAGTCCTTTAAAATAACAGTGTCTGTTTACCTTTTTTAAAAAGGTACAGACTTTATTTATGGGTTCCAAAAAAGATTTCAGGCAGCTCACAAGATTGCATAGAGAAATGCTAAAGTAGGGAGACCAGAAAGATTAGGCCACAAAAGAACACACACACAATTTCTGTGGGTTGACTTCAAATTTGGGTCAGAGTCCCCCAGAATCCAGACTGAGAAGCAAAGCACTGGCAGTTATGTAATTCTCATGGATAGCAAAGAGGATGCCTGAGGGTTTCTAAAAGACGACTCACATCAGCTTTCCCCTCACTGTGACACTTCTGGGCACTCAGGTTTATGGCAATCAACCTGAAGACGAGATGGGAACTGTGGGTTATTTCCCCAGCAACTTGGTCCGGGAGCAACACGTGTACCAAGAAGCCACCAAGGAAGTTCCCACCACGGTAAGCATCCTGGAGGTGCCAGGGAAGGACTCAGATCTCAAGGTAACGTAGATGTAGGCAGGTGTGAATAATGCATCATGCAACTTACAAGGTGCGTCATGCAAAGCCCCTCGACACTTTCAGTGGTGACGTCTCTAGACAACGAGATTTGGGGGAGTATTTATACCTACTATCAATGTTGAAAGGTTAGTGAAATTTCTCTACCAACCCCCTTTGTTTTAGATGCAAGTTATCCTGGAAAGGGCTCCATGTCACAAAGAAAGAAACCAACATATTAACTGACTCTTACTGATGGGTACACTTGTTGACTAAAGACTTGGGCTGAGAAAAATATCAGCACCTGTATTTGACAAAATCAAAACATTCTGGAAAATTTTTGAATGCCTACTTTTGTGATAGATAGACTCTACTTATGCATGAAAAAAAATTGTACTCTTCCTAATGCCCAGGGGTCTTGTATACCCAGAACAGAAATAAAAGATCCCCTTTGAGCTACTTTGCAAGGTGGTTGTTTTGAAACGATTCTCCTGGAGCTAACGGCTGTGCAAAGTAACTTCAAAACATTGCCCAACCTACACAAATGCGACTCACTTGTCATCATGTCTTAGCATTGAGCTTGAGAGTGTCAAATAACCATAAATTAAAAGTGTATTTGAGAATCTTCACTTTAAGTCGTTTTTGACTTAAAGTAATATTTGTGTCATAGTCTTTGGGGTTCAGACTTTGCTTATTTTAAATCCAGATTTCCCTTTGATGACATATGATTTGAAATAAAGAATCTACATCTGTTTTCTGACCCTGCACGCTCAGCTCAATCTTTTTTTGCTTTTGTTTTTTTCCAGGATATTGACTTCTTCTGCGAGTAAGAAGTTAGACAAATTTGCAGATAGAAAGGAAACACCAAAAACAAAGAAAAAAACGAAAATAACCAAAAAATACACGTCCCTAATTTCTGACTTTTGTTTCAAGGGTTTCGCTTGGGGCTGGAGATGGCAGATAAAGGGGAGGGGAGGGCGGGAGGAGAGAGGAAGGAGGGGGAAAGGGCAGGGGGGAGGGGGTGTTCTCTGAGCCTGGTCTTCCCACCCCCTGGGACAGGGTGACCTTTGGCTAAGTGGATGAATTGAAAGTAGACAATTTTTTTCAGCCTAGAGAATCTTCTCTTACACAGGGATCATATAGAAGGTAGTTCATTTATAGTTATTTCTAAATAGTAATTCTTCTAAGCTCTTTGGAGCCCCATATAAACTTAGGTCATAGGTCTTTTCTTTGGACATGATGTTTTCTACTTATTTGTCTCTCTGGCCAGTTGGAGTATTATAATGTACACAAAGGGGCTATGTCATCAAGGAGTATTCTAGGATTGTTGTTACTTTTAATATTTGATGCCTTTGGGATGTGAAGCTGTTGGGGAAGAAAAAGAACTGTTTGGACTCATAGATGTTTGGACTATGCCTCTAAATTTCTCTGTAACAAAATGTCTCACAAATTATTTCAGTTGAATCATTTGACCTTCTAAATGATCAACTTACCTCTCCCCCAATTTTAAATAATGTTAAAATTTAATTTTAATAAATTAAAAAATTTAAATTTTAGTAAGTGGTGGTGGGGTGCTTTATATTTGCAGTGGAATAGTTTCCCCTTATTATGTGCTGTTACTGGATATTATTCAATCTTCAAGTCGAAATATACAGAAAAAAAAAGTCTATGGGTTATTTTCTCCACTTCTATTTCAACTTCGAATTTCTTCTTCCTGTGCAAATTCCCCCATCAAGGGTGATGTGTTAAGAATTCTGGTGAGGGGATACAGGTTTGGTGGTCCTGATGGACCCACAGGTTTTTCTACATTTAACTGGAAATCAGCTTTGATTGTGTATTACTAATGTAATCCTTTTGATGTAGTCATGAGCTTTTGTTTGTTTACATGTGATGTAACATGTTAAAATGCCTGTACTACACTCAAAATTTTTTTCACAATTTCTGAGTTTAAAAAATATTTTTAAAAACACTTTCACCTTGAGGAATAGAAAGTCTGGGAGGTGGGGTTTGGGAATGGGGTTTGTTCCTGTTTTCTGGTGTCTGAGCATCCCACAGTCATGAAGAGAAGGGCATTTAGGACAAGTTGGAGGCTTGGACCCCAGAGTCATTTTCCAGCTGTGCCCATTGTGACTTTAGGTGAATATGTTTTTGCCAAACTCTTAGGGAGGTCAGTCAAATAAAATCGTACCCCACTCCCAAGAAAAAGCCCCCTAAACCCAAACCCACCTACTATTTTTTTTCTATCTCATTTTATTCCGTAAAAGATTTCATGCAACATCTAGAGCTCTCAACACAGTTTTAAGCTAAGAGGCATTTATCCAACCTCTGTTTCTGCCTCTTACTTGCTGGCCCTCCATTCCAGACACCCCATCACCCCTCGAGACACCCAGCACCCCCATTGTGCCCTCACTCTGTCCAAAGCCCCTATCTGTCTGGCTTCAGGCATCCAGCCTGGAGTGCCCCAGGCACAGGGCTTCCAGCTATAGGCTCCCTCCTGTCCCAAATCTGCTCCCACCCCGAGGACTGGTCTCATGTAGGAGTTCGAGGTCATTGATTGATTTAAATCTCCTCGGTGCTTATCTGCAGTAAAAGAATGAAAGCACTTGCAGGAACTTTAAACACCATCTTTAGGCTCTGGGAAAGCAAAATGCCATCCCTGGACCAGTAGCAGGATGGCCTCACCTGGAAGCTGATTAGAAAGCAGAATCTCAGGGCCCACTGCAGACCTTCTGAATCAAAATCTGCATTTTAACAAGACCCTCAGGGATTCATGGACACATGTAGGAAGGGAAAAACTTCCTTCTACTCTTCTAGGCTCTTTGGCTGGACATAAGAGTTAAAACTGGTGTAGGACAGATGAATAGGGGAAAAGCATACACATTTAATTCCATAAGACTTCTGCTTATGGAAGAATAAGGAAACAATATGGGGAGTGGACCTGAGTAGCGTAGACAAGTCGATTCCATGAGCCCACTTAGGGCAAGTGGGAGACTGCCTAGAGCAGGGCTACTCAGAGTGGGTACCAGCGCAGGACGAGGCCAGTACAGAAAGCCATCGAAGGCGAAAAGAGTCAGGGCATGGTGGACGCTGGTAGGCAAAAACCTGAAATCTTGCTTAAGGGATGTGTGGAATTGGTGGCTCAGAAAAATTGGGTGATGAGAACAGAGCCCAGGGCACCATGGAAGAATGTGGGATGTACATGTCAGTGCCGCCGTTTCCTAGCTGTGCGTGCGTGAATATGGTTCTAACCTCTCGGGACCTCTGTTTTCTTGACTGTAAAAGGCCTTAGGGACTTCCCTGGCGGTCCAGTAGTTAAGACTCCGCGCTTGGGCTTCCCTGGTGGCACAGTGGTTAAGAATCCGCCTGCCAACGCAAGGAACACGGGTTCGAGCCCTGGTCTGGGAAGATCCCACATGCCACGGAGCAACTAAGCCTGTGCGCCACAACTACTGAGCCTGCACTCTAGAGCCCGCGAGCCACAACTACTGAAGCCCGTGCGCCTACAGCCCGTGCTCTGCAACAAGATAAGCCACCACAATGAGAAGCCCGCACACTGCAACGAAGAGTATCCTCCACTCAGTGCAACTAGAGAAAGCCCGCGTGCAGCAGTGATGACCCAACGCAGCCAAAAATAAATTAAAAAAATAAAACAATAATAAAAATAAAAAAAGACTCCACGCTTCCACTGCACGGGGCGCAGGTTCTATCCCTGGTTGGGGAACTAAGATCCCGCATGCCGTGCAGCACGGCCAAAAAATAAAAGGCGTTAATGACAACTTCGTGGCTGAGGTGTTGCAAATTTTAAATACAACGTGTGCACAGGGTCTGCACGTGGTAGGACCCCTACGGGGCGGCCACTGTTATCTGACCCAAGAGGGCTGCGTGAGAATGGCCGTCTCTCCTGGAGTTGTGCTCTAACCTTCCAGATGCTTCACTGATCAGAAACTGCAGTTCCCCATCGGACCATCTGGAATGTCTACATCAAAGATATTTGTAACATTTTCCAGATTGTGTACTTTTTTGTAGTTTCATTTTTTTTTTTTTAAAAAATCACCTGAAATTCTAATAGTCCCAAGTCATTCCACCAGCCATTCAGGGATATGGTGTACCATATACGTGTATAATTTAGATTTGAGATCCCAGTTCTGGCCACAGCCCTTCATCAACACCAGCATGTGAGGGTCACCACACCTTATAAAGATCAACATATATAATTTGCTCACCCATGAAACCTAGAGCCAGATGGGCTTCAGCCGTAAACTAATCATATTTAGGCTCAGCCAAGTAGGGTTGTCTCATTTGTATATCGCCATCCTAGCAGTGGTGTAAATAACAATGCCTCTTGGGAAATCCACCTCAGAAAGGGGGTGCCCCACCAGAGCGTGAGTACTTCGGGTCCGTACCTTGATGGCACTCGCTGTATCTGCAGAGCCGTATGCTGTCTCTCTGCTCTCTGGATGCTGGAAGTTCAGGTCTCTGGCCAGACATTTTGACCCTCACTCTGTTGAGAGCCTTGTACAAGACCCAAAGCACATGGCAGTGCAGGCAGCCACTGGGAAGAGAGAACGCCTCCTCGGATCACAACAGAGACGGAGGTGGAGACTGAGGTACTGTGGTTTCCACTCCTTCTTGAAAAAGGTATGCGTGAGCAGGATGTATCCTAACGAGGAAGTTATTCTGTATAGATTACTAGAGTACATGATGTTATATTGGATACACTTTTGCTATGTCAAATATAATAAATGCAAGTAATCCAAACAGGCTGCACTTGGTTCATGCCTCATGTTATGTCAGAGGCAGTGGAATTCCTGCAATGGGAATCATTGTAGATTTCAGACCCCTTGTGACTCTTCCATATCGTGTGGGACGAAGGCTCAGACTTCTGTTGTTTGTGTCACCATGTTTGTGTCATTTAACCTCTTGCTTCCCAATTTGCACATCTACACGTGGGAATAATGCCTTTGAGGATAATAATAACTAACTTTGAGGGTAATTATGAGGATTAAATTAAATGAGATAGTGTTTGTAAAATCACACAGCACAGTGCACAGTACACAGTAGGCATGTAATAAATGCTAGTAAAATTAACTTTTTTAATTTAAGAGGCTTTTAAAACATTTTTGAAACCTTGGGAGAACTACAGATTTTTCTTTAAGTGAACCAAAAGTATATCTTGAGCACCTTTTCTTTCCAGAACACTTCTGTTTTTCTCCCTAGTTCTTTGAAGTTGTTTGCAAGACATTCTGCAAATACTTAGCACAAAGATGCAGACACACAGGCACGCGTGCGTGCGCGCGTGCACACACACACACACACACACACACACACACACTCAAGCTTGACAAACGTTATATTTAACGTCTGAGATGGTACCTCTTCCCTGCCTTCATTACCAGGGAAATGTCTCTGGTGCTCTGTCAAAGAAACATTTAAAAATACCTGGGCACCAGGGAGATATTGTCCCCTTATAAGCCTCAGTGCTCTCTTTCTTCAAATTCTTCCCTCTCTCACCCTCCTGCGTCCTCAAAGGATGTTGCAAATGGCAGGAGGCCATTGGACTCTCCCTGCTATCTGATGCCCAGCCAAGAGCGACTTCACTTGATTTCAGCCGCTCCTTCTGAGTGCCTGCAATTGTGACATATCCTTGGGATGACTAATAAATTAGTGGCTAGAGGTCTTTTGGGGTAAATCTCTTGCAGTCCTGCAGAAACTATTAAGGTTGACCTAATTAACAAGTCCATTGTTCTGCAAGGCACCTCATTTTCAGAGTACAGGCTTCAGAATTCCCTCTTGGCTATTTCCCTGGAACAAACATTCAGCAAAAGGCAAGAAAAGGCAATTTAAGGCAAGGCTTTGATTACCTGCTGAAAGCACCATGAGCTCATCTCTCCCCACCACTGGGCAACATATTACTAATGTAATAGCATTCCTTTTTGTTAAAAGTCATACCTCTTGTTCAAGGGGCTGGTGGCTGGGCGAGCTGCTTTTTTTTTTTAAAGTAAATCTCTCTCTCTTTTTAAAAAATATTTATTTATTTTATTTATTTATTTTCCTTATTTCTTTCTTTTTTTTTTTTTTGGCTGCGTTGGGTCTTAGTTGCAGCACACAGGATCTTTTTGTGGCGTGCGGGATCTTTTTCGTTAGGGCGCGTGGCCCACTCAGGTTTCTCTCTAGCTGTGGAGCAGGCTCCAGGGCGCATGGGCTCTGTAGTTTGTGGCACGTGGGCTCTCTAGTTGAGGCGCGTGAGCTCAGTAGTTGTGGCACGTGGGCTTACTTGCCCCCCCACCCCGGCATGTGGGATCTTAGTTCTCCAACTAGCGATCGAACCCGCGTCCCCTGCGTTGGAAGGCGGATTCTCTACCACTGGACTGCCAGGAGAGTCCCAGGCAAGCTGCTTTTGCTCTCTGCAAACCTGCAAGAGGTAAATCAATCCCCATCAGATATTAAGATTAGAGATCCATCTTTTCAATTCCTGGCCGTGAATTCATAAGACCCTTTCCTAACCAGGCCTAACAAGGGTTTCTTCCCACTTGCTATGTGAAATGGCAAAGCGAAACGGAGTAACTGAGGGGATTGTCAGGATGGTCAGGCCTCCAATCAACTTCTACCACAAGCATCCATATTTTAGTGTCCCCACCCCCTTCCCTGCCCCAGTGGCTTTTGTGAAGACACAGTTTGTGCAAAAAATACTTGAGTCACAGTTGACTTAGTTCATCGTTCACAGTGTGGTTACATTCAGCAGCTGGTTTTGTGCAGTCAAGTTTTCGAAAAGCCTAGAATATTTCATAGGCTTAGAAATAGGCAAATTGAAGGTGTCAGTGCCTTGAGTGTCACGCGCTCCTGACCCTTGATAAGTGTGGGCATTTATTGCTTCTCGTGTTTATTGGCTGTGCCCTCATGGATCCAGCTCAATACAGGGAAATAGGAAGCTAGTTCATGTAGTATTTAAACAAATCTCTGGAGGGAGTGGGTATTTCAGCTCTGAATGGAAAGAAGACATAGGAGCCAGCGCTAGGAAGAAAAAAATCTCATTTCTTCAACAAGCAGACTTATCTATCTGAAATGCTGAAAAAAAAAAGAGAGAAAGGAAAATCACACAAACTAATACTATTCCATGTTCTACCCTTGAAATACAATTTTCGTGACTTAAAGGCCTTTCCGTGCTACTACGTCTTCTCAGCTGTATCACCTACAAATACCGTCGTGTAGTGGTAATTTAATCAGGAAAATGATCTATTGATCCACACGCTTTATATAACCTGCACTCTAACCCATTATTAACAAAGACAGGGAAGGCTCCCCAACCCATGATTTAAACATTTTTCTAAATGGAAATGACTATTCTGTCACATGTGAGCAATTGTTTTAATCATTTTTCTCAAGAGTATGCTACGCTAAAGCCGGTGTATTTTGGAGGTAAAAAATGAGCTTGTGTTGTTAACATCTCCCCCTCCGCACCCCGCCCCGCCCCCATCTCTTTTTACCGTCTCTCTCCCTTTTTCCTATTTGCTGCAGCATGTGAATTTATTCTGGCCAAATGAGTCAGTCGAGATGGGAATGTTAATTTGTTTGAGCCATCCTATGTCAAGCTGGAAAAAAAAAAAAAATCGCATGCCGGCTTTTCAGTTTCTACAAACCCAAGACAGAAAGCCTGAGTCAGGGTCCCTGGACCCACTGTCACTCAGCCCTTGTCCATGCTCTCCTGCTGTTTCTCCTCTATTCTGCCCCTCCTGACTCCAAAATGACTGAAGGGCTGTTTAATCTGCTCCTGGATCTTTCCCTGAGCCTTAGGTTACTAGTATCAGTGCCAGCATAAATGGATCAGCAGACAAAAGCTTGAATCTTGACTCCCAAGGACCACAAGAGACACATTGGTTCCCAGAACCAGCCTCAGCCGGGCTCAGAGGGAGAGCAGACAGAGAACAGGTCAGCTGGATAGACTCGCGATGCTGGTCCTCCTTCAGGGAAAGGCAGGGGCGCGCTGGGGCCACTCTGGGTAATTGAGTTCCCAAATCCCACTCTTACCTGAAGCAGACAGATAGATGATCACGGGGGAAAGGAACCAACTTTTTTTGCGCATCAACTGTAAACCAGTGTCTTAGATGAGGTTCCCCAGAAGCAGACCCTGAGATGAGGTTTCATGTACAGTGATTTATGGAAGAGTGACTTCCAAGGGGAAGCAGGTGAGGGAGACAGGGGCAGCAGGAAGGCGGCGGGGGGAGACAAGGGGGACGGTTTGGAGGGGTGCAGTTCAACAAGGAGCAAACCAGGCAAGGCCTTGAAGCCATTGCTCCAGCCTCCACCCACCCAGGGCTCAGGTGCAGGAAGTGACGTTTCGGGGGCCATCCAGACTGAGTCAAGGCAGCTGAGCGTTCTTCTGGCCCATTGGTCATTGTTTAAGGGTTGCAGTGGTGGGACATCATCTCCAGGCAGTTCTGGTTCTCTCTACCTTAGGGCAAAGCAGACTGGAGGAGGCCATAGGTGCTGAAATGCATGAACAACACTACAGTGGCGTTCAGGGGTGTTTCGGGGGTGCACCAACTTTATCTTCTGTAGCCCCAGCTCTGCACAAGGTCCTCCATTTCACTTCATCCTCACAGCATCCTATCCCTACTTTATCCTTTGTGACCAAGAGGAGGCTAATCTCGTCTCTGATTTCCCTCCTCAACCTGCTTCCGTGGACCCTGAAACTTTCTGGTGTGCGTCAGTGAGAAAGTTTGGTGGGACCAGGGTGACATCTACTGGTGAACTTGGGATCTGGCCTACAGAGGGAAGTTTCTAAACTTGAGTCTGCAAGTCAGGGCGTGAGCGTCCTTCACAGCATTCAGAATCAACAGTATGGGGCGCCTCCTGAGATGGTCTCTACTACACACTCCACCCCTCCCCTCCATCACACACACTCTAAAAATCCGCTTGTCCCATGGCACAGATCGGGGTATTAATACACCGTTACTGCTGACCTTGTAATAAATTCAACTGATTTTAAAATTCACACATTAGGGGAACACTGACTTTTCACTTTCAGCCTCATTTTTCATGTTTGCCTTGGATATGGAGCCCTGCAGAGTTTATAGATTGTTTTAGTTGATTTAATTCATTTATATAGGAAAGCAGTAACAGCACCTTGAGCTCAGAGTAGAAGCTTCTCTAGAAAACAGTTAATACAACCCACAGCCCCCTCCAGGGGCTGAAGGCATAAGACTCAGCATCCCAGATCACTTTTTTGTAAAATGTAGGGACAGGGATCTATAGCCAGACAACCTAGCTTCAAGATCACAGGCCGTCCTCGGCACCACACTGGAATAAGTTTAAAGGAAAGAAAGTCTGTATTCCTACTTGATCTATTAGGGTGGCTCTCTACTGAGGGTACTTTGACCCCATCCCCCAATCTTGGAGACATTTGGCAATGTCTGGAGACATTTTTCTTTTTACTGAAGTATAGTTGATTTACAGTGCTGTGTTAGTTTCAGGTGTACAGCAAAGTGATTCAGTTACATATATATTCTTTTTCAGATTCTTTTCCATTATAGGTCATTACAAGATATTGAATAGAGTTCCCTGTGCTATACAGTAAGACCTTGTTTTGTTTTTGTTTTCGTTTTTGCGGTACGCGGGCCTCTCACTGTTGTGGCCTCTCCCGTTGCAGAGCACAGGCTCCGGACGCGCAGGCTCAGCGGCCATGGCTCACGGGCCCAGCCGCTCCGCAGCATGTGGGATCTTCCCGATGTGGGATCTTCCCGGACCGGGGCACGAACCCGTGTCCCCTGCATCGGCAGGCGGACTCTCAACCACTGCACCACCAGGGAAGCCCTAGACCTTGTTTTTTATCTATTTTCTATATGGTAGTTTGTATCTGCTAATCCCAAACTCCTAATTTATCCTTCCCCACCCCCTCCTCCCTTTGGTAACCATGTTTGTTTTCTATGTGAGTCTGTTTCCGTTCTGTAAATAAGTTCATTTGTATCTGGAGACATTTTTGATTGTCACACCTGGAGCAGGGCACTACTAGTCACACCTGGAGCAGGGCACTAGAAGCCTCTAGTCGGCAGAAGCCAGTGATGCTGCTAAACATCCTATAAAGTACAAGAAAGCCCCCAACCAAGAATTATCCAGACCCAAGTGGCAATAGCGTCCAGGTTAAGAAAGTCTACTGTAAGGGGTGATACTCATCGATAAATGAAGTTTGAAAGAATAACAAATCCTAGGAAGGCCTAAGCAATTACCTTGGGTTGTGCTTGTTTCCCGAGTCCACTCTAGGTTGTATTTGTTTTGTAAGGAACCATTAGGTAGAACTGGATACCTGAAAAATGGGTCTGTGTGAACTTATCCTGACACACATACCCCACACCTTAGGACACAGCACAGAGAACATCCATTTTGCAATCGGCCTGTTACAAATGACCATTGGCAAATCCCTTTCTCCATGATCTTAAACACAGTCTTTTTGCTTCATGCTCTAGCTCTGCGTGCCCCTGCTTCCCATGTAACATTTCACCAAATGCCCTTCATCAGCTCTGGCAGGGCTCAGGGCTGGTGAAGGGCTGACACATGATGGGGGCTGCAAGCTATTTGCATTTCTTCCAGCATTTATTTTCAGTCCTAGAGGACTTGGAGACTTCTTAATTGCTTTTCAAACAGCTATCATGTCCTTCTAGCTTTACAGCTTCTTCCAGAAGATGATTATAATACCCTATTATTTCTCAAGCAAAAATAGCACTCCCTTACCCTTCAGTAATGCATGCATTGTCAATTTCAATAGCACCAGCTCTCTTTACCTAAGGGGGATCTCTCTTCCCCTTCACTTCTCCTTTGCTATTGTCATCTTGTTTAACCTCTCTCGGGAGAGCTTCCTAGGCACACAGTTATATTTATAGAGTCTTTGTACGTTTGTGGCTACAATTAAAATTTAAACACAGCACATTTAGCCTAAGGTTGACATTTCTCATTCCATAGAGGAAGAATTTACTTAAACATTGATAGCTAAATGTGTGATGGACTTTTCAGTGTGCACTTCAATTCTGAGAAGGGGAGAAAGATATCACACAGCTCTTATCTGTTAGAATTGTGGGTTTGTTTAAAAAAGATACGTAATTGGAGACCTACAGGCGAATTTGAAATTCGTTACTTTATCTCACAGAGGAAGCATAAATGAATGTAGACTTTTGAATGAAATCCAAACTTAACCTCTGCTTGTCATGGCTCACCGGCTTGAACGGGGCTGCTGTGATTTTTTTTTTTTTTTGAAGCTGCTATTGAATTTAAGTTTAAAAGAAAGAAAACATTCCTGCCCTTCTCTGTAAAATCTCCTGCCTTCACGTAACAGAATACTATAAGTTCCAAAATGGACAATCTGAAAAACAGGAAAGCAAAAGGTGGCTAACATACACACTACAGGCTGGAATTTGGGTTTGGGTCCTGCAAATCCTATGCTCCACGCCTTCTCCCCTCCCGAGACTCCTGACAAGGGAGGGGCAGCCACAAGGTGAAAGGACCAAGTGAGCTGCAAAATATCAGCTTAATTAACCACTGGACAATCATCCAAAGATGCCCCCATCTCTAGTACAGGGCTTCTGAGGCACAGGCTGGACTGGAGAGGTGGCTCAGATGGGAAGTAAGGTTTCTGCATTCCTGCTTCCTTGCGTCTCGGTCACCTGGGTCTGTGGCACCGGATTCCACTGACCGTGTGGACAAATGGTTGATCCCACTCAACTACAAATGGAGAAGTCACACAATAGAGAGAGGAAGCAGAGCAGATGCTCCTGACACCTGGCCCATGACAACTGCATCTCTTTTGCCTGATGGCCTTTCTGGTCACTGGAGTTGGCGCTACACTTTCAGGGCTGTCTGGAAGTACCAGAGGATTGACACCCCATAAAAGGATACCTTAACAAGTGATGGATGGGGGTTGGTGTGTCATTTATCAGCACTCCACCCTTGGAGGGGATAACTCCTAGATGTATAGTCTACACTAGATGTCCCAAGTGAAACTGAGGTCCAAGTGCCCACAGGGATGACTTCCTTGATAACACACCCTTTGTGACCGTTTTTTCCTCCCTGCCTCACTTTCCCACTTCCCTATCTTGAACCCTGGAATCACCATCCCAAAGAAATTACTTCCACTCCTATCCTTGTTTCAGGGTCTGTTTCTTGGGAAACCTAAACCAAGACAAAAAGGATGACTGGTTCCATCTTTAACAGACAGGCCCTCTCCAGAGAAGCTGGAAGCAAAACTGAACGTAGGAAGAAGGCCTGGTGTGCAAAGATGCAGGAGGCGAAAAAGAAGGTCGGGCAGAGCTGTATGTCTTCCAAGCCTAGTGGTCCCCACGCACTAGTAGAACTTGGCTTAGTGAGCATCTCAGCTTCTGACCAATAAGATTTGCAATTCCTTCTCCACTCAGGGAAGAGATAGTGGAAGGCAGAATGGTAGAAATGTTGGGATTTTCCCCTCAGGCCCCCATCCCAGCCCACCCCCCAAAATAGAAGAACGCCAAAACAAAAAGATTCCCCTCCCAACAGCTCAGGTTTGTCCCAGGCTACTCCCACTTCAGAGTGGCAAACATTCCAAGCTGTCTATGGTCAGAATCCCCTGCAAGCTCCTATCCCTGCAGGAGGATGGGATAATATTTGACTTCCAGACACCTATCGCTTTCAGATTCATTGCAGTGGGACTTACTATTCAAACAAGATGGTTCTTCAATTCCTCCCCTTCCTGGTATGAACAGGATTTCAAGCTATGAAAAACTTCTACTGCAGCCTTTTGAGTGTGTCTTATTAAAAGGTAAGATTATGGGCTTCCCTGGTGGCGCAGTGGTTGAGGGTCTGCCTGCCGATGCGGGGGACGCGGGTTCGTGCCCCGGTCCGGGAAGATCCCACATGCCGCGGGGCTGCTGGGCCCGTGAGCGATGGCCGCTGAGCCTGCGCGTCCGGAGCCTGTGCTCCGCAATGGGAGAGGACACAGCAGTGAGAGGCCCGCGTACCGCAAAAATAATAATAATAATAAAATAAAAGGTAAGATTATGCTTGAAGCAAAGTTTAGGCAAACATTGGCCTAACACCTTAGTACTCAACAGGCAGGGAATATTTTCTCAAGTCAGGAAGCTGAATAAAATGGCTGCTAGGTTAAGAAAGGTCTTTACTTAAAGGTCAAACCAAAATATAATGGGAAAGGTAAAAACAGTTTGAAATAGGATTATTTTTAAGAAAAAAAAGGGGGGGAAACTTGTTCTAGGTGGAGATTTATTTCTTCTTTCAAAGTTTCAAAACTTCATGCATCAGTTTTAGAAATACAATTATTCTCAAAGACAAATGTGTAATCACTCCTTGTGCAGTTAAGTTGGTCCTCAGCGCCACCTCAAGTTTAAACAGGAGAAAAGCTCCCAACCAACCCCTTTCCTAGCACGACCCAACTAAGTGCCCTGCTTCTTCACAGCACCTGCTCCCGTGTTCCAGATTGCCAGACCTGGATTCCATTTCCCCAGGGGACAGGTGGACTGGGGACTAGAGTAGCCATTCTTTAACCTGTTATGGTCCAGAAACTTGACGTTTCACAGGTACAACTAGCACAGGTGCTTTTCTGCCAGAGGAAGGAATGGCAGAGGCTGGCAGGTTGCTGGGGAGGACACCCAGGTTTGGGAAGCTCCTCAGTTTTCCTAGCCTCAAGTGTAATAGGTCACCAATGCTTGGAGCAGTCTCCAGGCAATGCACATTTGTCCCATGACCAAATGAATGAAGAGGCGAGGATGCTCTTTGGTGCTTTCCTAAGCCTTGGCCACGCTCTCCCATAAGAAGTTCCAGTACCTTTTCTCATCTTCACCTGATTTAATCAAAGCCACTCAGAAATTTGTTGGACTTGTTACCTGGTATAAAAATGACATTCTGATATACCTGGATTTAACAAATGGTTGTGTCTCTCAGAGATTTATGGTAGGTAATTAACTTTTCCTAGATTCACTGGTACTAGTTAAATTTTTGAAACAATGCTTTACTGGTTGGTAAATAGTCACTGTCCTTAAGCTCTCCAAATGTCCTTTCACTGCCACTCCCACCTCACAACTCCTCCCCTGGGATCACCAAGACCTCTAACAGTTCCAAGTTTCATGCCCAGAACCACATCTGTCCTCAGGTCTCTGCTCCATTCTGATAGGCTAATGTCCACACAACCTCAGTTGTACTAATTTAGTGGGACTCCCCTCTCTGCACTTCCCTTCTCTCTGAGATCTGGCTCTGCAAGTCCTCATTGCCTCGGTAGCTCTCTGATGACTCAAACATATTTCATATGTTTCCTCCAGCTTTTTGGGTTGTTCTTGGTGAGAGTGTTGGTGGGCAATAAGCTAGTCTAGCACTACTAGAAGCAAGAGCCATCTGTGGACTTTTTATGTGAAACAGATGAATCACTATTCGATAAGCTACTGAGAGTTTGGTTACTTGCAGCCCAATGAATTCCTAACTGATAAGCTTGTTATTGCTAGGACCCTGCCATGTGTGTGATCCAAGCTCATTTGACCTTTGTGACATCTTTGGCATGTGGGCTAAAGGAAGGAGACTCAGCAGGCTGCCTGATTGGAGGAGAGAACCATCAAAAGCAGAATCTTGGAATAAGAAAGTATTTCAGGGTAATCAGAGGAAGATAATTTGGATTTCTTCATTCTGGAAAAAAAAGAGAGAGAGAGAGAGAGAAGAGATCCATAAAATGTACAAATGGGATGAAAGGGTTATTAAAGAGAAAACTTTGGAAACTGCTGAGTGGTAATATTTCTAATGCAAATTAATGATGTGCTGGGAACCCAAGAGGAAGGCATTTCGTCTTAGCTTTGCCATTAAGCACAAAGCCAAAACTTTCGGCACATGATTTATAACCCGAAGAGTTCTGCAGATTTCATTAACAAGTACTAAATAAAGCCTGACACCTTCCAAAGTGTCACATAGCCTGGGATATGGAGAGATAAGGGGCTTTTTCCAAGGTCAGGCTCCAGGCAGAAGAGAGCCCATGGATATGAGTAGGTTAAAGGAGAAACATAACACACACACACACACACACACACACACACACACACACACACACACCACGATATGGGTAGTTGGTAGGAATCTAAATCTCATGCCCTCAGTGAAGGACTGTATTTTCTAAAGATGGTCCCAACATCATGTCCCACCCTCCCCCATACTCTTCTTTCAATGGGCATAGACCCTCCTCCATCAAGAGGAGGGTCTCTGTTCCTCCTTCACTTTGCATCCAGGTGGTGGTAGTGATGCTATGTGACTTCCAAGGTCATTAAGGACTGCATTGCTTTTGCTGGCCCTTTTGGGATCCTTGACCTGGGAGTCCTGTCACCAGCCACATGGAAAGGCCACTGTAGATGTTCTGGCCACAAGCCCAGCTGACAGTCAGCCTTGACCACCAATCATCAATGTTAGCAGCGGCAGCAACCACCATGTTGATGAGTGAGGCTTCAAAGAGTCCAACCCCCAACCTCTGAGCTGCTCCAGGGGAGCAATGTGGAGACGAGATGCGCTGTCCCCGCCAAGAACTTCCCAAACTGCAGGCTTATGGGCAACAAAATGTTGTTTTGAACCATCAAGTTTAAGAGTGGTTTGTTATACAGCAAAAACGAGCCCTCCTCCCCCGCCTCTGAGTGTAATGCTTGCAAGAGTCACTCAGATCTCATTCATGACAGAAAATGTACCCGAAGAGACAGGGTCTACCAAATGCATGAGCTGGCCCAGGTGGATGCATGAAGACAAAGTTCTGGGTCTTAACAAAGCCTCAACCTAGCCCGAGATCTTTCCTTATGGGGATGGTTGGCAGAAATGCTGGCCCCAGCCTTTTAGTGGTCCTGGGTTTAGTTTCCCTGTTGGTGACTTTATTTTTGTATTTGTATATGAAGTGATATTTCACTGTAGTTTTGATATGCATTTCCCTTATAACTAATAATATTTAGCATCTTTTCTTGTGCTTATTGGCCGTTTGTATACCTTTTCTTTTCTTTTTTTTTTTTTTGCGGTACGTGGGCCTCTCACTGTTGTGGCCTCTCCCGTTGTAGAGCACAGGCTCCGGACGCGCAGGCTCAGCAGCCATGGCTCACGGGCCCAGCTGCTCCGCGGCACGTGGGATCTTCCAGGACCAGGGCACAAACCCGTGTTCCCTGCATCGGCAGGCGGACTCTCAACCACTGCGCCACCAGGGAAGCCCGGCCGTTTGTATATCTTTTTATGAGAAATGACTGTTCAAGTGCTGTATTTGGTTTCTCATTGAATTGTTTATCTTTTTGGAGGAGTTCTTTCTATATCCTCTGGTTTCTGGACTCTTATCAGATATATGATTTGCAAATATTTTCTCCCATTACGCAGGTTGTCCTTAAAATGTTGTAGGAGTGCCTTTTGATGCACAAAAGTTTTCAATTTTGATGAGTCAAATTTATCTCTTTTCTTTGTTACTGCTTGTGCTTTGGTGTCATACTTGAGAAACCATGGCCTCATCCAAGGTCATGAAGATTTATACCCATTTTTTTTAAATTTATTTTTTATATATTTATTTTTGGTTGCGTTGGGTCTTCATTGCTGTGTGCGGCTTTTTCTAGCTGTGGCAAGAGTGGGCTACTCTTTGTTGCGGTGCGCAGGCTTCTCATTGTGGTGGCTTCTCTTGTTGCAGAGCACGGGCTCTAGGTGCGCGGGCTTCAGTAGTTGTGACTCGCAGGCTCTAGAGCGCAGGCTCAGTAGCCGTGGCGCACGGGCTTAGTTGCTCCGCAGCATGTGGGATCTTCCCGGACCAGGGCTCGAACCCGTGTCCCCTGCATTGGCAGACGTATTCTCAACCACTGCGCCACCAGGGAAGCCCTATACCCAGTTTTCTGTGATGAGAAAACAGGCATTTTGAGGCGTTTTACAGTATGACAATCCTGATCACACCCAGAGTCTGGACATTTAGATAAAAATCTGAGTTTAGGATACCCACCCCAATTTCCCACTTTGTTTTTCCCAGGAAAATTACTAAAAATGACCACTTAGAGTTGAACCCGAGAAAAGTCTGCCCCAGCAAACAGATGCTTACTACCCTGCTCTCTATCTCCGGCTCACTCGTAACCTGAAGTGGAGGACTGCCCTTCCCCCAGCTCATTGTGTCTCCCCCTCCCCCATTTCTGGGATTTGTAAGTAATAAATCTTGTAACTTCCTTTATGTGAGTGTATTGAAACTGTGCCTTCAATGAAAATGACCCTGGGGTTTCATTTCCCCAAAGTGGGAGCCTGGATGCTGAGGGAGCTACTTGCCAACCCCCATGGGTGGCTTGTGCCTGCTCAGGCAGTAGGTCATGTTCTCTGTATTCTTTTTTTTTTTTTTTTTTTTTTTTTTGCGGTACGCGGGCCTCTCACTGTTGTGGCCTCTCCCGTTGCGGAGCACAGGCTCCGGACACACAGGCTAAGCGGCCATGGCTCACGGGCCCAGCCGCTCCGCGGCATGCGGGATCCTCTCGGACGGGGGCACGAACCCGTGTCCCCTGCATCGGCAGGCGGACTCCCAACCACTGCGCCACCAGGGAAGCCCTCTTTTCTTTTTTTTTTAAGTCTTTATTGAATTTGTTGCAATATCGCTTCTGTTTTACGTTTTGGTTTTTTCCGCCGGGAAGCATGTGGGATCTTAGCACCCCGACCAGGGATCGAACCCTCACCCCCTGCCCTGGAAGGCAAGTCTTAACCCCTGGACTGCCAGGGGAATCCCGATCTGTGTATTCTGAATTTAATACACCAGCTATGGGCTCCCCGACACAATTTCCTTCCACAAATTTTAGTGTGAGGTAGGAGACCAAATTCATTCTTTTGCATGTGGGTATTCAGTTGCCCCGGGAACATTTGTTGAAAATAATATTCCTTCCCCATTGAATAATCTTGGCACCTTTGTTGGAAATCAATTGACCATAGATGTATGAGTTTTATTTCTGAACTCTCTATTTTATTCCATTGATCTGTATGTCTACTTTTATGCCAGTAACACAGTTTTGATTAGTGTCTTTACAGTGAAATTTTAAATCAGGAAGTGTGAATCCTCCAATTTTGTTCTTCTTTTTTCAAGGTTATTTTAGCTATTTGGGTTGCCTTACAATTTCACATAAAATTTCCAAAAAAATAAAACATAAAGCAGAAGCAGTATTGTAACAAATTCAATAAAGACTTTAAAAATGATCCACATCAAAAAAATCTTTAAAACAATTTTTTAAAGCTGTTTTCTATATAAGATTATGTCTTCTGCAAAAAGAGATAGTTTTACTTTTTTCTTTCTAATCTGGATATGCCTTTTATTTGTTTTTCTTGCCTAATTGCCCTGACTAGAACTTCTAGTACAGTGTTAAATAGAAGTGGTGAGTAGATATTTTTGTCTTTTTTCTGATCTTAGGGGGAAAGCATTCAGTTTTGTTCACCGTTAAGCATGACGTTAGCCGCAAGTTTTTAACTGATGCCCTTTATTAAGTTAGTGGCTCCAAGGTTTTTTCAACAATACCGACTGAGCATCTACTGTGTGTGCCAGGCACTCTTCTAGGCCCGTAGGAAATTATGGTGGGGAAAAAAAAGAATCTAAGGGGGCGGGAGTTGGGGTGAAATAGGTGAAGAGGATTAAGGGGTACAAACCTCCAGTTATAAAATAAATAAGCCCTGGGCATGTAATATACAGCATAAGGAATATGATCAATAATATCGTACTAACTTTATACGGTGACAGATGATTATTAGATTTATCATGGTGTTCATTTCATAATGTATGCAAATGTAGTCACTAGGTAGTACTCCTGAAACTAACATAACTATATTTCAATTAAAAAGACAAAAACAAAAAAATGGTGCCCAAGCTGTTCAAAGACAAATTTAATGAAGATAAAATCATGACTCACAAAGAAATATAAAATGAAAATGAGTCTAAGATTTTAACTCATTAGTTAATAAGAAAACGAGTAAGAGGCTACAATTGGTTCAAAAGAGAATTCCAAGAATCATATCTATATAGGCAGTAAGGAATACTTAAAGCGAATTTCCAAATGAATGCAAAATTGATCTACCTATTGGGCAATAACTAATTGCATTCTACAGAACATAGTTCATTTGCATGTGTATGGCCAAGAATAATTTGCTTTGTTATCAGTTTTCTATAAATTACAGCATTATGAACTAGTTCAAAGTCAGTGAAAGGCAGAGAAAATTCAGAGGCAATCACTGGAAGGACACTCTAGAAGCCCCCACCCCCCCATTTCAAAGTCTTTCCCAATTTTCTCAAATAATATTCAATAAATAGTTGTTCAATTAATGGATAGTGAACTAGAAACAAAGGAAAAAACATATTTCAAGAAGAATAGTGTGATCAACTGTGGCAAATGCTGCTGTGAGCATGATGAGACTTGAGAATTGACCACTGGCTTTGGTAACTTGGAGGTTTTAGTAGGATTCTGGGGGTCAAAGTCCAATTAGAGTGGGTTCAAGGACAAACAGAAACTGAGGAAGTGGAGAGAATTAGGCCACTCTTTGGGAGTAGTTTTACTATAAAAGGGAGCAGAGAAATAGGGAAAAGTGAGGTCAAGAGAAGAAGTTTGTTTGAGCTTTTTTGTTGCCGTTATTGGGGTTTTTTTTGTTGTTTTTTTTTATTTTGGGTTTTTTTTTTGGCCACACCAAGCATCACGTGGGATCTTAGTTCCCCACCAGGGATCGAACCCGCACCCCCTGCACTGGAAGCACGGAGTGTTAACCCCTGGGCCGCCAGGGAAGTCCAGAAGATGCTTTAAAGGATGAAATATAACGCAGCATTGGCATGCTAAAGGTAACTCAGCAAAGAAGGAACAAAAGAGGGCATAATTGGAAGAGGGAAGTTCAAGAGTATTTATTCATTGCAAGGGGGAAGGAGACCAGTATGCAAGCTGAGAATTGCCTGAGATTGAAGAATAGACAGTTCATCTGTTAAATATCAGGATGGTAACTGGAAGGGTTTTTTTCCTTGTCTCTGAAATAAAACAGGAAATTCCTTGGCTGTCTAGTGGTTGGGACTCCACAATTTTGCTGCCGAGGGCCCGGGTTTGATCCCTGGTCAAGGAACTAAGACCCCTTAAGCTGCTCGGGGCCACCAAAAAAAAAAAAAATGAAATAAAACAAATGCAAACCCTAAGTCTGAAGACCATTTAACAAGAGCCACCAGACACACCTCAAAGGAACATAAGAGGTGGCTAAACCAGCTTGATGTGATAGTGGTCACCCCACCCCTACCAGGCGACTGTGCTATACAATCTGGTAGCTACCAGCCACATGCAGCTACTTAAATGTAAATTAATTAAAATTAAATACAATTTTTAAATTTCAGCTCCTCAGTTGCACTAACTATATTGCGTGTACTCAATAGCCACATGGAGTTAGCGCTATTGCATTGGACAGCACAGATGTAGAATTACTTCTAGCATCGTGTAAAGTTCTATTGGACAGCATTGGTCTACGAGAATTGGTGGAGGAAAAATAGCTAGAGCAGGGGGTTCTCAGCCTACATGGAGAATGCTGTTACGTTCCCCCACTCTGTTGCCTCATTGATTTTTTCCCCCATTATTTGTTTGGACGTGCTTCAAATCTGCTGCTCTTCCCTGGGCCGATCTGAGCAGGAAAAAGGAACTGGAGAGAGATGTCGGGTGACGAGAGGACAAGGAGGAAGCAGCCAGACAGTGATGGAGAGGCTTTCTCTTCCAACTGTTGCAGGAAGGGGGACCCCTTCCAGGGCCCGAGAGTGGGCTCTTGTCTAACACTCGGAAATGAATTGTCCAAGGAGACACATGTGCTGACAAAGCAAGAGACTTTATTGGGAAGGGGCGCCCGGGCAGAGAGCAGGAGGGTAAGGGAACCCAGAACGACTGCTCTGCCACATGGCTCGCAGTCTTGGGTTTTATGGTGATGGGATTAGTTTCCAGGTTGTCTCTGGCCAATCATTCTGACTCAGGGTCCTTCCTGGTGGCTCATGCATGGCTCAACCAAGATGGATTCCAGCCAGAAGGATTCTGGGAGGTTGGGAGGACATATGGACTGGCGTCTCCTCTCCTTTTGACCGTTCCCGAATTCTTCCGGTTGATGGTATCTTGTTAGTTCCGCATTCCTTACCAGGACCTCCTGCTTAAGGTAACTCATGCAAGTGGTTACTATTGGGCCTGGCCAGGGTGGGCGGTTTCAGTCAGTGTTTCCCCTAACGAATAGGGTTACCTGAGCCACACAAATAAGTAAAAACTGGGAACTAACATTCAAGGGCTAATAAAAAAAAAATAGTGATTTTGCTCTGGGTTTAACTTGTAAACTCAGAAAGAAGGTCTTTCCTGAATGCCTTATACAAGCCTTTGAAGGCATGATAAATTAAACTCTGAAGTTCTAGAACATAGAACACGTTGTGGTCTTTTTTTTTTTTTTTTTTTTGCGGTACGTGGGCCTCTCACTGTTGTGGCCTCTTCCGTTGTGGAGCACAGGCTCCAGACGCGCAGGCTCAGCGGCCATGGCTCACAAGCCCAGCCGCTCCGCGGCATGTGGGATCCTCCCGGACCGGGGAACGAACCCACGTCCCCTGCATCGGCAGGCGGACTCTCAACCACTGCGCCACCAGGGAAGCCCTCGTTGTGGTCTTAAAAAAATGCACAACGTGAGAGTTGTGAGTTAAGTTTTTTTTTTTTTTTTTTTTTTTTCTTTTTGCAGTACGCGGGCCTCCCACTGTTGTGGCCTCTCCCCTTGCGGAGAACAGGCTCCGGACGCGCAGGCTCAGCGGCCATGGCTCACGGGCCCAGCCGCTCCGCGGCATGTGGGATCCTCCCGGACCGGGGCACGAACCCGTGTCCCCTGCATCGGCAGGCGGACTCCCAATCACTGCGCCACCACGGAAGCCCGTGAGTTAAGTTTTATTTGGGGCAAAATGAGGACTATAGCCCAGGAGACAGTATCTCAGATAGCTCTGAGAAACTGCTCCAAACAGGTCGGGGAAAGGTCAGTATATATGTGATTTTGGTGAAGGGGGAGTACATGCAATCAAGCACATATTTTTTGCCGAAGGTTTCTGCTAGTCTGTTGAGGGTTACTGCTAGTCACGAGGAGCAGACATCACCATGAAAGATTTTAGTGCTTTTCTACATATGAGGAGACATAAGAATTGGGCTCATAAAATCAGCTCCTTAAAGTATCTAACTATCTGCAGACCTGTTCTGCCAGTCTTTCCCAGAGCACAGAGTGCCTCATTTCTGCTCTCCACCTGAGCTCCTTTCCGGGGGTGTTGAAACTCATCAGCTACAGCAGCACCTGATTTAATCCTTGTAGAAGTAGGTGGCAGGTGCCAATTTGTAGTTGACATAGTAAACCTCAGTTAGTTCGAAATTTCTCACTGATGTAATACATAGTTGGACAAATCAATCTTTTTGTATCCTTTCGGCGACAGACCTGTTCTTTGGGGAACTAAAAGCAACTTTCTCTTGCCAATCTCTACAAACCAGAAATGTAACTACAGGCCCGAGGACCTGGGACTGAGCCTCATTAGCTCAGTCAGGCAAGACCTGAAACCAAGAGAAAAAAAAATGACAGAGTGGTAGTTTTAAAATTCAAACCGCTGGGAATGCTACCTCAGCCAGACTTTACAAATAGCAAAGCCTTGGTCATCTGAGCAAGCAACTTTAATGTATTCCAACTGTTCTTTGTAAACTAGTAAGTTTATATTGTAATACCTGATTCATAATTAAGTTTTTTTTTTTAAGTGAAGCCATGAGATCTCTAGTTTTGTCTGTTTATATGTCTGTGTGCACATTATACATATGAGATATCTCTACCTCTGGAAGGTATTATCAAAGTTGAATTTATAAAGAGCTCTATTTAATTTAAAAGAAAGCGCTTACAAATTAAATATAAAGAAACCAGCCAAAATGACTTTCAGGTTCACGTGAACTGGGAAATATTCAATATTAATTTGATACCTGGTATTAAAGTTTGTTGATCTATTTATTATAGACAGGTCTTTAGAGTCATTAAGTATAATACTTTGTTGTACCTAGGTTTAACAGATGTTAAATAAGACCTTATATCTTGTTGCAAGGAAAATAACTTGATGAGACTTTATACGTAAATGAGACAAGAGCTTTTGGGTAAACTCTTTAAAACTATATTTTAGAAATGTCTCCTTAAGATGATCTTTACAGATATTTGGTAACTTAAAGTTCTAGAGTTGTGCTAATTTAAGTGATAGAGGTTTATTGAATAGCTGTATAATTTCAAAAAAAATAAGATACTGACACATCAATTACTAAATAGAGAAACTAAAGGTATTTAGGACTATTAATGAAAATGGTGCCACCTTGAGATGTCCTCTATAAGAAAATGAATGTATTTAGAAATTACCACTGGTATTTATGTTCACCAATCTACAGAATGCTAATGTAAAAGAAAGTTCATAATTGCTTACTTCTTATTTTTCACTAGAAATTAAGGTTTTGAAGAGTTGAGGATTCTCATTTAAACATGTAATTAAAGCTAATAGGAAGCATTTCAGTATACAGTACGAAAGTAGAATGTGTGTTTTCAGTAAAGAAGGTATGATGAATGGAATTACATTTTATTAAGGAAAAATTTTATACATGGTCAGGATTAACTAAATTTAGATTGAAGTTAATTAAGCAAATGGATTTTGTTAAGTAAGGTATACATGACTGGAATTTGAACAAAGTTTCTTAGAGTGCTCCTTTTTGATAACAGATTGTGTGAGCTCCTGTGCCCTTAAGTAATCTATTTGTGAGTTTGGTTAAATGAATAAGTATTGTTTTATAGAGACCTATGATCTGTTGTGTTTTAAAAACCTTTCTGATATTTTTTAACAAACTTCCCAAATATCAAATCGAACTAAAGCTCTTTTAGCCTCCAGCTGACTCTGGGATGCTTCAAAGGAACATCTCTGAGACATCTCAGAGAGGAATGTTAAACTAAGTTTATTTGATATGTTTAATTACTTCAGAAACATTGTCAAGTGATTGGAGATGAACCTCAGGTTATAGTTTATGGATAAATGTTATTAATACAGATATTCCAAAATTTATAAGGAATCCCTAACATCTGATATGTCCTGATATAATGTTATCAGTCATAATTCTAGTTATTATCCAAAAATGTTATGTCACAGAAATATCCAAGTTTCCTGCTAATGGCGCTATACTCAAATCTTTTCCATGCTATTTTAAGTTTTAACTTTTATAGACAATCATTTTACATTGATGCTTTTACAAAATGAAGATTTTCAAGAAGACTCATAAAGAGAACTTTTTAAACAAATACAAGTTTCTGATAGATCTAGATAATACCAATGAACTGGGTAACAAATGACAAAACTCTAATGGAAAACCTGATTACTTCATCCAGATCAACAGGAATTAATTACATGAGACTGAATGAACTGATGAGTATGATTTATAACTTTATGACTTTTTGAAAATACACTAGCTAAAGCTTTGTTTTCCAGAAAAACCTTTTCTCTTATGCTATGACCTACAACAAGTTGATAAAGTATACCTTTGTAAACAGAGAGGAAACATTTATCTTTTTCTCTCCACCTGATCCTTCCAGAGTTTGGTTTCTCCAGCTGGCTCTCCTGTGGATTTGATGGTTTGGTACAACTGGATTACAACTAGTTACACTAATGATTGTTTTAATTTGTTCTTTGTTTCCAAATTGTTTATGATTTGTCTTCCTGCTGCACTATGACTTTGTAATGTTACTACCTACATTACTTATATCCTGTCTATTTTATAAGATTGTTGTCTTTTACAGTACTTACTCAATGTGGCCTCCAACAAAACTGATGATGGCTAAACATCTTGAGAAAATAGATCACATTTATGACTCTTATAGAATAATTGTAATAGTGTGATTCTAGATATGGGAAGAAGCAATAAGGGAAAACATTTCCTGGATCATAACAGACTAGTAAGACAGAGGATCCAGAGAATCTTTAATTATCAACAGGGCCTAATCCGTAAATTAGCTCCTGGAGTAGCATATCAAAAGGAATTTTCGCCTGATCTAGGATGAGCCTCCCAGCGCCACAGGACAAAATTTGGTCATGAAATGTTTCCCAAATATTGGTTGAATTCCTGACCAAGAGGAGGATCTGAGAAATGGAATATTTCCTGCCATATCAGTCACAGACATCAGAGATTGCAGCCCTCCAACGTTAGCCAGTGAGGCCTAAGGAAACTCATGAAGGAAAGCATACCTGCCATCTAGCAGCCATCAGACTCATCACTCCCTATGGTGAGCCCTGAGGAAACTCAGGATGTGAAAACACAGGATACCCAGATAGCTGAGGTGCACATCAAAGGAATGATTTCAGGAGCCCAGATTCTTGCATCTTCCCATAAATTCCTTAACTTGAGATATCTGGTGTTCTTTAATTAACAATAATCTTTTTTATTTTTAGAAATTTTATTTTTTATTTTATTTTATTTATTTGGTTGTGCCAGGTCTTAGTTGAGGCAGGCAGGCTCCTCAGTTGTGGCTCACCGGCTCCTTGTGGCATGTGATCTCTTAGCTGCAGCATGCATGTGGGAGCACAGAGTCTTAACCACTGCGCCACCAGGGAAGTCCCAACAATAATCTTTTGACGTTTGGACTATCTGCCCTTTGTTGCAAATTTCTGTATAACCTGGCTCCCCCCCCACCTCATCTCCTCAGAGCAGTTCTCTCAGGGTTACTTGAGATGCTGCCTCCCGGGCTTGAAGTCCTAAAATTTCCTGCCGAATAAAACATAACTCTCAACTTTTATGTTGTGAAATTTTTTTTTTTTTTTTTTTTTTTTTGCGGTACGCGGTCCTCTCACTGTTGTGGCCTCTCCCGTTGCGGAGCACAGGCTCCGGACACGCAGGCTCAGCAGCCATGGCTCACGGGCCCAGCCGCTCTGCGGCACGTGGGATCCTCCCGGACCGGGGCACGAACCCGTGTCCCCTGCATCGGCAGGCAGACTCTCAATCACTGTGCCACCGGGGAAGCCCTGTTGTGAATACTTTTTAAGTCGACAGGTGCCAGGCTGGAAACACCTTCCCAACAGGTGGAAAGGGAAACTGCTCTCAAGCCCCCAGGCTGGGAGGCAAGTTGCAAAAGTTCAGATTGGGCTGGGCAGAAACTCTGGGCCAACTGGTTTAAGAGCATGGCCTTTACAGTGAGACTTCAGACCTAGGCTCCATCACTTTGAGAAACGTATTTAAACTCTCAGTTTCCTCATCTGAAAAAGATGGGTAAAAAAATAACCACTTAATAGGATCGTTGTGAGGATTGAATGAGGAAATCTTGTACGACACTGGGAACCATCTATGGTGTATATTAAATGCTCAGTAAGTGTTAAATATTACTAATAGTAAAACCTCATTATTCCAGAGGCACAAAGAGGACAAACTTTCTGCTCAGAGTCAGTATCATGTCCGGATAGGCTGTGTTCTGATACCTACACCCTGGGCCTATTCTTAGGAAGCTGCCCATAGTTCTTTTCTTCTCTGACAGGACTAATACTACTTTTTTTTTAAAAAAAAAAACAAGAGGAGGCCATTCCCCAGGCTTGGGAATTTCCAGGGACATTCTCAGGATCACACCCTTTTTTAGCCTCTAGCTCTACTTCCTCCAATGCCTTGCCCACCCAAGAGAGGACTCTCTGCTAGGGAAAGGGAGGACAGCCCAGCCTCTGGTGGGTACTCCTAACCTGTTGCCTTCTTGTAGTGCCTTCTCTGCTCAATACAATGGTGGGTGTCCTTTGCTCATGTCTGACATCTCATGACCTGCACTGTCCCATCTGGGGCTCAGAGCCTCAGCTGGTTCTCGGTCAACTAGGCCTCTTCACAAGGAATATTCCCCAGATCTTATGCCCTCATTCAGGACACTTGCAACATTGTCCCAGCACTCCTTCTCTCAGCACTTTATTCAGGCTGACGCACTCCTGGTATAGACAGGGTCTTGTGGAAAATGATTGCTAGCATTCACAGAGCAACTGTCCTGTCCCAGGTAATCATTGCCGTATTTTACCCTCTCAACCAACCTGCAAGTTAGGATTGGAATCTCCATTTTGCAGAGGAGAAAATCATGTGTTAATGAGTTAGAATAATTTTTTTAAATAAATTTATTTATTTTTGGCTGCGTTGGGTCTTCGTTGCTGTGCGCAGGCTTTCTCTAGTTGCGGTGAGCAGGGGCTACTCTTCATTGCGGTGTGCAGGCTTCTCATTGCATTGGCTTCTCTTGTTGCAGAGCACAGGGCTTTAGGCGTGTGGGCTTCAGTACCGTGGCACACGGGCTCAGTAGTTGTGGCACACGGGCTTAGTTGCTCCGCAGTATGTGGGATCTTCCCAGACCAGGGATCGAACCCGTGTCCCCAGCATTGGCAGGCGGATTCTTATTCATTGTGCCGCCAGGGAATTCCTAGAATAATTTTTACTTTATGTAACATATATGGGATCAGATGGACCAGGTTGTACAGCAAGCTGTTTTTAGTTTTTGTTTTGTTTTAATAATATTGAGGTCTAACTTAGACATTTAACTTTTTAAAATAAATTTATTTATTTTGTTTATTTTATTTTTGGCTGCGTTGGGTCTTCATTGCTGTGTGCAGGCTTTCTCTAGTTGTGGAGAGCGGGGGCTACTCTTCCTTGCACAGGTTTCTCACTGTGGTGTCTTCTCTTGCTGTGGAGCACAGGCTCTAGGTGCGCAGGCTTAGTAGTTGTGGCGCACGGGCTTAGTTGTTCCGCAGCATGTGGGATCTTCCCGGACCAGGGCTGGAACCCGTGTCCTCTGCATTGGCAGGCAGATTCTTAACCACTGCACCACCAGGGAGGCCCTAGACATTTAACTTTTGCTTATCCTATATGTTAACAATGACATCATACTGTAGTTTGGATTTGCATTTCTTAAAATACAAGTGTGATTAACCACCTCTCAAATGTTTACTGGCTTTATTTTTCTATTCTCTGGCCAAGCTAATTCTCAAGGGATCAGAGGAGATAGCATTTTATGAGTCATCAGCATATAATATATAGATGGTACTCAAAGTCATGCAAGTGAATGAATGAGATTCTCCAAGGCAGTGAGTGTAGTTCGGCAGCCCTGGAGCCACTGAACCACAGAAAGTCAGTGAGATGAGGGGGAACCAGCAAAGGAGACTGTGAAGAGTAGTCAGGAGCAGAAAAGAAAATTTGAAAGCCAAGGCGGGGAAAAGGACTAGCTACGTGAAATGTTGCTGATTAAGAGAAGGAAGATGGGGCCAGAAATGCTATTGGATTTAGCAAGCTGAAGGTCACTGGTGACTTGGCAAGAGCACTTTCAATAAAGTATTGTGAGTGAGAGGGGTGTATCCAACAGATGGGAAAATTTTGATGTAAAAGAGAGGAGGAAAGAATTGCTGAAGAGATGTCCTTAAGCAGGGGCAGGAATCTAGTAAACAGCTGAAAGGGCTAGCCACAGAAGGACGCAGAGGTGGCTCATTTAAGGCTATCAGGCAGCGGAGGTGGTTATAGCTGATGATAGCTGGGTAGATGTAGCGGGAGCCTGTGAAATTCTCTTCTGGTTGTTTCCATCTTGCCCCTCAACTGAGCAATGCCCCATTCTGAGAAAACCTTTAAAGTTTAAACCACAGGGCAGGCCCTCTCTTTTGAAGTCATGGAGTTGTAATGAACTTGTACAGGAGAGGTGGGTGGGAAGGGTCTGGGCAAGGCTTTCCCTAGGGTAGGACAAGACAGGATCAATGCTGGGTAGCAGCAGTTGCACAGCAATGGTGCCATGCCACAGGACGCAGGAGAGACAAGTGTTGCAGTTTAGTTTTCACTTTGTGTTCCTTGATCAAGTCTCACAATTACCAATCTTTTATTTAGACCTTGCTTCCTGGAAATAGGAAAACATCTAGGTAGTAGTGTTAAATCTGTCAAGCTGACCAGTTAAGTAATGTACTAATAACCTGAGGCTCATTTATAATGAGGAGCCTGTACATTTCACCACCTTAAAAGCATACAGGAAAATTCACTGGTTCACAAACATCAACTGCAACAACCTAAAGCCTGGAGACATTTAATTAGAAGGAACTAAAGTTGTCAGTGTACTGTACCTGGCCATCACCTCCCTTCAAGCAGCCAAGTTGGACAGGTCATGGAATGCCATTAGAGTACTTGTCACAAAAAGAAACCTGTCAAACACCCAACCCATTAAGTCAAGAGGACTGATTACACATGCAGACTGCTGCACCTTCTCTGACTTTGGATTTGTGCCTAAGTCAATAAACTATATGCACATCAGAAAAAGGATACGGACTTCCCTGGCGGTCCAGTGGTTAAGGCTCCACGCTCCCAATGCAGGGGGCACCGGTTCAATCCCTGGTCGGGGAAGTAAGATCCCACATGCCTCACAGTGTGGTCAAAACAAACAAACAAACAAACAAAAAACGTCTGCAATCCTATAGACTTCATGTGCCCATATGCAGTTTTATGCTAAATTTATTCTTACAATTCAGGCAATTAAAAAAAAGTAACTCTAATTAATGCACTCATAATTTCGGCCGATTGCTAATCTAAATGACCAAAATTGATAGACTAGCCCTGCACATCAACAGTCATGTTTTTGAGGCATGGGTATTCATTTATTTTCCACAGTAGCAAAGAGAGGTCACCTGCGATTCTGCTCCAAAACATGGAAACTGTAGTCTGCTACTGCAGAAGAAAAACCTATTAACAAAAAGACAACTGACCTGATGGTACTGAACACCAGCAGCCCGTTAATCATGTATCTCAGGGGTGGGCAGATTTTCTTCTACGAAGTGCCAGACAGTAAATATTTTAGGCTTTGCCGGCCATATGGTCTCACTTGTAACTATGCAACTCTGCTATTGTATGGTAAAAGCAGCAAAAGGCAATACATAAATACTATTTATGTACACTAAAATTTGAATTTCATATAATTTTCACGTGTCATGAATACACTTCTTTTGATTCTTTTCTCAATTATTTTAAAAAATGTTAACAACCACCCTGCTCGCAGATCCGACAAAATCTGGTGGCAGGCCAGATTTGGCCGGTGGCCATGTTCTACCTGATAGACAATTTCTGGTCACTGATGATGACCACATGTCCAAATTTCGGTAAGGTTACCCAACAGAGACAATTCAGACAGAAGATTAGAGATTAGTTCCACGATCCTTATTCTGCTAGAAAGCAAACAACTGTTACTGACCTTCTGCAGGTTAAACAGACTCTCTAGGTACCTCAGCCTCTGGCTATACCTGAAAATCATCCAAGTAAAAAAGACACCCAGCGACCGGAAAATGCAAGGCTTCAGGAAAAGCCATCAAATCAAGGTGGACAAAACATCGGGCAGACACTACGGAGCCCTCGGTCTTCACGCAGAGCCGTCAAACAATGGCTCCAAAATCCAGGTTACACCTTTCCAACACATCCCCCAGCTCTGAGCCGGCTCCTGCCATCCAGCGGGGCCGCAGACTGGTAACCACACACACCCCCCCGACCCGGCCACGCTCTGAAACAGCCTGAGCTGCGCGGGCCAGGACACCCGGTCCGACCGGAAAAGCCCCTTGTTCTGTCTCCTTCCGGTCGCCACAAGGCGCAGAAAACCTCCCGCGGGCAGTCACGACGTCCTCCTCACGCAAGGAGGGCAAAATGAGAAAAGAGATAAGCACAGAGAGGCACCAAGAAGAAAGCCGCGCTTCCGACCACCCCTTACACGTCAGCGACTCAGACAACCGCTACGATCGTGACAGCGGCGAGCCCCCGACCCTCCCTAGGACCACGATTCCGGAGTCTCGCGGGACGTCGCTGTTCCGCGCCACTCAGGTATGGGGACATCTCGCGGGAGTTCCCCGCCGGTGCGCAAGGGTCGGGCGGCCTCGCGGCTCCGCCCCGGTATTTCCCATCCGCCGGCCCGTTTCGCGCAGGCGCGCGCGGCGGCTACGAGTTGGCGCGTCGCGCAGGCGGCGGCGGCGGCATGGGGCTGAGCCGTGTGCGGGCAGTCTTCTTCGACTTGGACAACACGCTCATCGACACGGCCGGGGCGAGTCGGAAGGGCATGTTGGAGGTAACGTTCCGGCTACTGCTTCCCTCCGGCGAGCCCGGCGCCCCGCCCCGCGCGCTCTCTCGCCCCCTTGGGCCGTCGGCCCACTGCCCTGTTGGCTCCCTCCGCGCCGGCGCCCCTGGTGCCGAAGGCCCTTCGTGACGGCCCGCGGCGGCGGCCTCGCTCAGAGAGCGGGGAGGCTGCGACCTGAGGGCGCTCCCAGCGCTCGGGCTCCCGGAAGGATGTCGCCAAACTGCCACAAGGGCAGAGTCGCCTCCGCACAGAAAGGCGGCCGCGCGCCAGGCGCCTGGCTTTCTGCCGGGACAGGTTTGGACCTGCCGGGACGAGCGGGCACCCGGCTCTCCGGGACTGACCGCGGGAGGCTGGTCTCCCACCGCGTGCTCTTCGTTGGACCTTTGAGCCTGGACTTTATCGACTCGAGGGCGTTTTCTCCGCAGGTGTTCCTGCCGTGGGTGTGACCCTCAGTAGGTTTACCTTCACGAGGCCTTGCTCAGCCGCATCCTCCCCTTTCTGTACCTACTGATGCTCTTTCAGACCTTTCCCGTGCTGTTCAAGACCCGAAGCCACCCCTGCTTTCTTTCGTCTGCATTCAGCTTTAAAGAGAAAACTAAGGATTACCATATCTGAAAAACCCACTTTCAGAAGCTAAATCCTTTCAGCCCTGAGTGTCCCGTCCTCTTCATGCTTCATTAGTTAGGTTGTGTCTCCCTGGATCTTCAGCCTCTTCGTCCTCTTTCTTGGTGCATTCCACACCTGCTGCGTTTTCGGATCTGTCCAATACTCTATTTTTTTATTTATTATTATTTTTTTTTTTGCGGTACGCGGGCCTCTCACTGTCGTGGACTCTTCCGTTGTGGAGCACAGGCTTCGGACTCGCAGGCTCAGCGGCCGTGGCTCACGGGCCCAGGCCGCTCCGCGGCATGTGGGATCTTCCCGGACCGGGGCACGAACCCACGTCCCCTGCATCGGCAGGCGGACTCTCAACCACTGCGCTACCAGGGAAGCCCGTCCAGTACTCTATTTTTATTTGTTTGATAAAGATGTCTTTACACTCTCTTATGATACTCCATAAGCAATATAATCAGTGTTTAATCATAAATAGTCGGCTTGCACATTTCTTGGGTTTGAATCTTGGCTCCACAATTTTCTCTGAGATCTCGGGCAAATAATTCAACTCAGTGCCTCAGTTTCTCATCTGTATTACAATACGACACTAGGGCCAACTTTAAAAGACTGTTTTGGGGAATTAATTGAGATACTGTGTATAACAGTTTAGCAGAATGATTCTCCAAAATATGCATTGGAAAAATGTTAACGATTATTTTATACAATTATTTCAAAAAATAAAAAAAAGGGCAACAAACCTATGTCAATTTTTGAGCTTAAAAAAAAATAAGCAAATGTGAATAATTCATGCAGAATCTTTTAAAATGCCCAGTACTTTAAAAAGAACGCTTCCCTTGGACCTTTATTTCTCCACAAGATATTACCTCTCTTGACAGCCATGTTTTTCAAGAGAAATCTATACCATTATCTCCATGTTTCTACTTCCTGTGTATTCCCAAAACCACTGTAGTGTGTTTTTTTTGTTTTTGCCACTAGAATGAAATAAACTCACCATCTATAGGCACCTCCCAAATTGCCAGAATCCTGGACATTTTAAGTCTGTCTTAATGACTTTACCGAAGTATTATACACTGTTGACTGTCCCTTCATGCCTTTGATCTTGACCTCAGGGGCACCATCCCCTGCGATATTGTCTCCAGTATCTCTAGCTGCAAACTGTACATATTTACCTGTGTGTTTTTGGCAGGCCAAGTCCAGTGTGTTGTCATTAAGTTCTTAGTTTATTCCAATCCATGCTATAGGCCAAGAGTTGAGGCTTTAAAATTAGACAGTTGAGATTGAATCACAGCTCTCCCAATACCTAGGTGAAAGCACCCGAACAAGTTAGTTAACTGCTCTAAGCCTCAAATCTTTAAATAGTGATATTTGAATAGTGAAATTAGTTCTCAAAAACCCTATCAGCTAGGTTTAATGTAATGCATGGGAAGTACATACAGTCCAGTGTTCCAGAATTATACCACCGTCCACACTATCACCAAGTCTGTCCTCTCCTGCACATCCCCTCTGCCCTTGTCTTAGTTAAAGCTGGACTTGTCTATCACCAAGACTGTTACTATGGTCTTGATGCCAGGCTTACCATGTCCAGTTCATCCTCCACATTCCAACTCACATGCCCACAGGTAAGTAGTGAGCTTCTTAAGAGGGAACAAACTGTCTTATTCATCACCGTGTGTTTGACACAGGGTGAATGTTGAATGGATGGATAAAAGTCCTATTCTCCAGACTTGGTTCTCTTACCATTTGCTTTATAAATATCCTATGAAATGTGCAGAATTAACTATACGAGGATCTAGGATCGCTTTATCACATAAGAATACAACACCCACAAATGTTAGCCTATTCAAAAGTAACATGCCAGCTTTCTGAATCACTGAATGATTTATGAAAAGAGGAAGGGGGAAAGGTCCAGCCATTGCCCTGGGCTTGAGGAAAAGGAGTCATACTGATTATATATCACTTTAATTTTTTTTCTTTTTTCAGCCTCTTTTTTTATATATATACAATTTTTAAAGGTTACTTTCCATTTATAGTTATTACAAAATATGGCTATCAGCTTTAATTTATTTTTAGATCATCTGGGAAAGCTATTTCCACCCTCTTTCAGTGTCACTACTCAAGAAGAAGGCTTCTCCAGAAAAGGGGTTTCTCAGAGAACAAAGTAAAAAAGATTTCTGCATTTTTGAGTTTGCTTTCTAATGGGTATGACAGTGAACATAATAAATGTGCTTTTATTTATAAGTGTGTCAGAAAAAGTGGAGGGGAGAAAGAATTGCATTTTTAAAATAGGTTGGTCAGATTAGGCCACATAGAGTAGATGATGTTTGAACAAAGACTTGAAGTAAAAATAACAGGAGGGGGCTTCCCTGGTGGCGCAGTGGTTGAGAGTCCGCCTGCCGATGCAGGGGACACGGGTTCGTGCCCTGGTCCGGGAAGATCCCACATGCCGCGGAGCGGCTGGGCCCGTGAGCCATGGCTGCTGAGCTTGCACGTCCGGAGCCTGTGCCCTGCAACGGGAGAGACCACAACAGTGAGAGGCCCGCGTACCGCAAAAAAAATAAATAAATAACAGGAGGGCTGCTTGAATTGTTAGTCTGTATGCAGCCATCATGTTTTGTGAGCATGTATTTTTAAAAGTAGTTTTATTTAGAATTCAGCCACTTCGTATCTTTATCATATGTGTTATATGGTTCCCACACTGGCCCTCAAAAAGTCTTTTTAAATCACAGCTAAACACTAGTACTAATGGTATTTAAGTCTGGGTCCAGAAAGTAGGAAGTAGGACGGAGTTTCCTTTTTGCATGTGTTGCGATAGAGCCTTAAATAGAGTTTTGAAGTAGATGGAATTTGAGTTTATATTGTGTCTAGAAATTGATCTCCCCTCTCTCACTATCTTAGCTCTCCCTTCTTCAGGCCTGTACGTGCCTAGTGGGCTCATTCTACTCAGAATCCTTTTCAGGCCTGACTTACCCTTATGCAAAATGTCATCACACCTCTAAATTAGAGATCTTTTCCCTCCATCCCCAATTAAATTTAGACTCCCATTCTCTCAGTGCAGGTGTTAGGAGAGTTTGCACCAGTAATGTGGACTATTTCACCTTAGGTATTATTTCTGTTTGAACTAATATTAATATGTGAATGACTGATAAACATCTTTCCCAAAGCTGTTAATATTATTAAAATGCCACTTGTTGTTCCAAATGAATATGTAGCTAGTTTCTGTGTGACGAAATGGCAAAGTTAATTCAGGGAATGTAATGGGAGGCAGTTTTGAAACTTGGGAGCAATATACCTCTACAAGAATCTCCCCTTTAAGGTGAGCTAATCTGCTTTTTCAGATCCCAAGAATGTGCTTAACAAACTGCCAATTGCAGTTTATAGGAAACTGGATCTTTATTGGGAGCTTTCATTTATGAACTGAGCCAGTTCCTGTTGAATCGCAAGTACTGTGGAGTCCTAGAGGCCTCTGTCCTTTTATTGTGTAGCAGTAGCGTTGCTAAAACTGTATAGTGACCTTCAATCGTAGCTCAGGAGTAATTTAGTTGACATTGCTAGAAAAGATGGTGACATAACTATGGAGATTGAAAAGGCTTGATTTGTTCATTGAATTTTAACTTTATAAAGCAAGAAATTTCAAAGTTTTCCCTTCACCTAAAATTCTTAGGGCTGGTTTATTTTTCTCTGACTAGTAAGACTTTTCTTAACTATTATGTTTTGTGGTTAACACAAATAGCTTGAGGAAGAATGTGTCTCTTCAGCTCTTTCCCCTTTTCAGTAGGTGAATTGAGTGTCTGGTGTGAGTAGCAGATCATTTATTCCCTATAGAGTTTAGGGTAACAATTTAACTTGACTTTGACTGCTTCACTTCAACAACAGAAAATCTTTAGCCCCAGCTGTGTGCATTGCCCTCATCCTCAAAGATCCAAAATTGCCTTGGCATGATCGACTTTCCCAGATGTCCCTGGGACAGGCGGCTTCAACTGCAAGCAGTTCACTTGGAAGGTGACCCTAGGAAGCACTGTAGGGGGTGGTGGAGTCAGACAGGGAAGGGAAGGAATCTAATACAGGCTGTGTTCATGGGCAGGGAACTGTGAGAACGGTTGGGGACTCTGGGAGACACATGTAGACATACTTTACTTGTCCCTTCCAAGGGGCAACCCAGCAATATCTGCTTCTTATTGGTTGAGACCTGCTCCTTGGGCTATACTCTGGCTCCAGCCTATGTGCATGGGTGCCCCTATGGCGAGATAAAGCTCCCAGGCAGAGAAGCCCAAGCACTTGCAGTATGAAGCCTTTGGCATGTATGGGCATAAAGTGTGCCAAGGGAATTTCGGTAGCTACAGCCTACCCAGCCTCATCTCTAGTGCTCGCCCTCACTTGCCTTCCATTGTGGCTGAACTCAGCTTCTTGCCTTTTCCAGTTCACAGAATTCCAAGTACTGTGTCTTTGTGCTGTTCCTTCTGTCTAGAATGATTTTATCCTCCTCCCATCCCCACCTTTGGGCTTGGTAACGCCTTGGTTTAAATGTTCCTTCCTCTGCCCTCCTTACCCAACAACCCTGGGGTTGCTCCTTACATTTTATTTCCAGTTTTTTGTGTGACTGTCAAGGCACTCAACCCAGCATTTGTGGTGGTTATTTTCCCCACCAGATAAGTTCATGAGGACAAAGGGTCCAGTCTCCAGTGCCAAATACATAGTATAAACGCAAGCATGTGGCCTGTGGAGTTAGGCAAGTATGGGCTTAAATCTCAGCTGGGGCAAGTTATTTATCAGGTCTAAACTTCCATTCCCTCATCTCAGAAAGGAAATTCCCTTGCAGAGTTGCAGGAAAGATTAGAAATAATATATGTGAGTACTGGGCATAATGCTTTGCCACATTAGCATCTTGGTAAGAAGATAGGCCAAAGGGATAAGAACCTAATCTCATAAAAAGTCAAGATAAAGAGCTGTGGGAACATAAGAAAGATTATGATAAGGGATTCAGAACCAGTGTGACAAAGAGGGAGACTCAGAACTACTTGAAGTTTTTTATCTGGAATCCTAAGTTTGGAAGAAGCACCATCATTAAACTGCTGAGGTCACAGAACATGCCTGATTCCGTTAGAGCTACATATATGCCTGTTTTTAAAAGTACAGAATTAGGTGCTCTTTAGGACCTAATTTAGGCCTTCAGAACGTAAAATGGATAAGATGAGGAAAGGTTAGGTGAACTAGCATTACTTCTGGGAAGAGTCTAAATATCAGTTGTTAGAAATTTTATGTTTTACTAAATATAAACACAGTTTTGTTTTCATGTCTTCATGACCGGAATGAAAGGTGGTAGACTTAAACTGACAAATGAGGGATTTTTATTAGATATGTATATATATATATATATATATATATATATATATATATATATATATATATAAAGAATCTTCTTAGGGCTTCCCTGGTGGCGCAGTGGTTGAGAGTCCGCCTGCCGATGCAGGGGACACGGGTTCGTGCCCCGGTCTGGGAGGATCCCACATGCCGCGGAGCGGCTGGGCCTGTGAGCCAAGGCCGCCGAGCCTGCGCTCCACATCGGGAGAGGCCACAACAGTGAGAGGCCCGCATACCGCAAAAAAAAAAAAAAAAAAAGAATCTTCTTAGAAAAAATTGGTAAAAAATATGAACGAGTTGTCTAGAAGGGTTGGGAAATCTTCACTCTTGTGTTCTTTAAAAATAAGACCAATTCCCAACAGAAATGGTATGGTAATAGAGCTTCCTTAAGACAGAGGAGTGGAGTTAGAATCTGTCTGTGCTCTGGGTTTATAGGCTCACAGGATAAGTATTAAAGACATGAAGTATGTTGATGGAGTTATTTTCCTTTATTTAGGTGATAAAGCTCTTACAATCAAAATACCATTACAAAGAAGAGGCTGAAATCATCTGTAACAAAGTTCAAGTTAAGCTCAGCAAGGAATGTTTTCATCCTTCTAAAAGCTGCATTACTGACCTCAGGACTTCACACTGGGAAGAAGCAATCCAGGAAACAAAAGGTGGTGCAGCCAATAGGAAATTAGCTGAAGAATGTTATTTCCTGTGGAAATCTACACGTTTACAGCATATGACACTAGCAGAAGATGTCAAAGCCATGCTCACTGAACTTCGAAAGGAGGTCCGCCTACTTTTATTAACAAATGGAGAACAACAGACCCAGAGGGAGAAGATCAAGGCTTGTGCCTGTCAGTCCTATTTTGACGCTATTGTTGTAGGTGGAGAGCAGAAAGAGGAGAAACCGGCACCTTCCATATTTTATTACTCCTGTGATCTCCTTGGAGTACAGCCTGGGGACTGTGTGATGGTTGGTGACACACTAGAAACGGATATACAAGGAGGCCTCAATGCAGGGCTGAAGGCAACAGTCTGGATAAATAAAAATGGAATGGTGCCGTTGAAGTCATCCCCCAGGCCGCATTATATAGTTTCTTCTGTGCTAGAGTTACCTGCTCTCTTACAAAGTATAGACTGCAAAGTCAGTGTGTCTGCTTAAAGCACAGAAAAGGGTATGCTTACGAATTTTAGGGTCAAATTACAGGGTTTGAACTAAGAAAAGTTAAGGCATTCTATATACTATGACCTAGTTCTAAGGATAATTATACTGTCATGTAATGGCCAACTAACCATTGACTGGTATTTATATCTGAAAATCCAGAGTACATTATTATAAGTTATTTTTAGTAGGGTAACCCAGAAAACTTGAGGAAGTATATTTGTTAATCTGTGGCTTGAGATTTTTTTTTTAAATTACTTTGTTAATCTCTTAGCATCTTGGATCTATGAAGATACCAAGGAGGATAACTTATACATGGGTGCACAAATACAGATTTTATGTTTTGGCTTAAAAATAGGTATTTTTAAAAAAATAGTTATTCTAAAACATATATACTAGAGATTTATTAGAGCAGTTGGATCTGGTTAATATAAGTACCAACTCTCAAATCAAGGCATTTCACAGTGAAATTATTTTCATATTTTCTGTTTCAAAAACATGCACCATATTTTTGCCTACTTTGTACGTATACTTCTCTTATGAATCTAATTTTTCTGCATTACCTTTGGGGTGGGGGGGGATAATTTTCCTATGGTGTGTACGTGACCAATAAATTCCTCCGGTAAAAAAGCTGTTAAAATCAGCATATGGTGCTCCTTTTCCGTTACATTTTCACATCTTTCCAGGGTGAGCTTATAGGTTCCTGTTAGTCTTTACCTCTTATGGAAGTACTTTTACTATCTTTTCCCAGGTACGCAGTGAGGTTGAGGGACCAGTCTGTCTTGCTGTGGATGAGTGCAAGCCACATGGCCCCAGAAGTCACTTTCCTGGAAGTTGCCTTGGTGTGGCCTAATCATGCTGCCCGTATCTGTTGTCTGCTGACTGGATAGTTTCACCCATATGATGAAAACTAGTAGAAAATTAGGTTTTGCTATGAACCATTCCCAGAGTGCCATTTTCATACTTGACTGGCTCTTTTTGGTATCACCGTCTGCCTTAAGTCTCCTGTTTTTCAAATTTTGGGAACTATGTCATTGTTTCACAGATTTCTGTATCCATTTCAGAGTTTGCTTTGAGCTTAGTAATTAAAACTCCATAGGGAGGCATCTTGCAACTAGAAAAATGTCTCAAGACCATTAGGCTAGAAAGTCTCATGATTTCACCAGCCAAACTTAGAGTAAAATGGTTAATTAAGGAAAAAAGAAAGAATGATTAGGGTTGTTTTTTGGTAGGGTGTTTTTTTTTAACTTTTGTATAGGAAACTACTAGTGTAAGATGTTCGGTAGTTGGGGTATATTTAGCTAGGGCTCCTTCAAGTATTCTGTGAAGAACAGGATCCTCTGCCATTGTGCATGTGCCTGTTGCACTTCTCACTCTTAATTTTTAAAAATGTGATTGTGCCCTTGACTGTTCGCTCTGAAGCTGAACGTTTGTGGACAGGGAATGTTTGTGTATAGCTCTTCCAGGTACGGTGTCCATGCGACCTCAATTATAATTGTAGCTATTTGAAAATTGTTAAGGTGGAGGATGTTGACAGGAAAATAGTTGTGTGCATGATTTCTCCAGTGGGCTGAGTGTGGTGCTGAGAGCTTGTCCTTTCAGCTCACCCCCAGGATGGGTCTAGACATGGCACGTTCACTGTGCTCACTGAGAAGGCTCATTGCTCCCAGATCACGGCAGCAGACCTCCTAGGATGTTATATGAGCAGTTCGTCAGCAAAAGTGATGTGGCGGGGAATGAAATAATTGAGTTTTTTGTAATGTAATATTACATTCCATTTGCACTTTTCCTTAGGGAAGAACTTTGTGGTTTTCTGCCTTCTGAGTGGAATGTTACAGAAAATATTAAGAAATCTTGGAATAGACCTATTTTATTAATAATGTTTTTGTTTTAGAATAATATTTTGTTTTTCATAGTTTCCCATACTCCTAGAAAGCCATAAACTCTCAATTGTCCAGAGGCTCTCCCAAACACTCATTACAGAGGAAGGCCTAGAGTAGACACGAGTGGATGCTGCCCCTGGAACACTGACACAATGATGGATGTTTTCTGGTTCCATACACATGTGCACCCACTGGTGCATGAACATCTTAGATATGGTGGTGCCCAGGACCCAGCAAGTGTGAATATTGTAGGAAAGAGGAAAGACAGTTTTCTTAGTTACAGAGGTACTTGGTTTAGCACTTTCAGATTTCTTTGCAACCCACAATAGGAAACATTTTCTGTCACAACCCATTAAACACATTTATAGTGAACATTTAGTTAATATCAGCGTGTGTATATTAAATATATATTTAACAAAACTACTTCCTTGCTATGCATGATGCTCAGGATTTTTCATTCCATCATTTTTTAAATTAGGGAATATATTTTTTTCATTTTTGAACAAGTACTTGTGGTACTTGTACAAGTATTTGTGGTACACAAGTCAAAGAATGAAAACGTGAATAGCAAAAAGTCCATCTCATCTCTTTTCCAGCAACCCGCCTGCCCTAAAGGCCTCTGCTGTCAGCAGTTCCTGTGTATCTGCATATATAGGTAGGTATGAGTATATAGAATTCCTCTGATTCAGGCAGGTTTTTATTCCTGCTTTTCAGTTTTAGGAGGCAATGATCTTGCTAAGAAACTGATTTAAAAAGTTATGAAGCTTCTGTGAGTCGTTCATGTTAGGAGCATACATCTTGATCTCAGCCATCCACTGTTGTTGATAAAGGTGATGGTTCCATTCGCTTTCAATGGGCCAGTTGTTCACTTTGAGGTCAGTACAGCTGTGAAGCCCTTGCTTCTGCCCCAGTCTAATTGCCCTCTTCTGGTACATATCACCATCCTGGAGTTTCCCTTTGCCTCTTAGGTTGGATGTCCTGTGCCCTGTGTATTCCCTTTTTTGATTTGTTCCCCCTTTGGTGGCATGCATCCTGAGTAGTTTCCCTATAAGTGTGAGAGATAAAAATATTCAGATCTTAAGTGTCTGAAAATGCCTTTATTCTCTTCTCCCATCATTGATAGTTTAACAGCATGTAGTTGGATATCATTCAGAATTTCAAAGGCATTTGCTCTGTGGTCTAGCAGCCATTTTAAGTGACAATTTTCTTTTTCTCTTGAAGCTCTTAGAACTTTGGTTTTTCCCCTGTGGTCCATAATGATGTATCTTGTTATGCTTTCATCCTCTACTCTTGGCACTCTTGAACCTTTCCAAACAAAACCTTGTGTCCTGGAAAAATGTAATTACTTAATTGATAATTGCTTCACCACTGTGTTTCCTGCTTCCTTTTTCTGGAACTCATACTATTCGGATGTTGGACCTCCTCTACTGACCTTCCACTTTCTTTTCTTTTCTCTCCTATTTTTCCATCTCTTATTTTGTTCTATAATGCTTTTTGGAAGGTTTCTTCAACTTTACCTTTCAATCCTATTGAATTTTCTTTCCTGCCTGGCATCATGTATTTCAATATCCAAGTTTCTTCGATTTTCTAAGTGTTCCTTCCCTTTTTAAAAAAAAAATTTTTTTTTTTTTTTTTTCGGTACACGGGCCTCTCACTGTTGTGGCCTCTCCCGTTGCGGAGCACAGGCTCCAGACGCGCAGGCTCAGCGGCCATGGCTCATGGGCCCAGCCGCTCGGCGGCATGTGGGATCGTCCCGGACCGGGGCACGAACCTGTATGCCCTGCATCAGCAGGCGGACTCTCAACCACTGCACCACCAGGGAAGCCCTAAAAAATTTTATTGGAGTATAGTTGATTTACATAAATGTTCCTTCTTAATGGTCTTTTTTTTTTTATGGCTGTGTTGGGTCTTTGTTGCGTGCGGGCTTTCTCTAGTTGTGGCGAGTGGGGGATACCCTTTGTTGCAGTGCGCAGGCTTCTCATTGCGGCGGCTTCTTGTTGCGGAGCACGGGCTCTAGGCGTGAGGGCTTCAGTAGTTGCAGCACGTGGGCTCAGTAGCTGTGGCATGCAGACTGATTAACATTCATTTTTGTTTTGAGTGGAATATTACCTCAAATTTTTTTAAAGTTTTTGAAGAATCCACGGAATCCACTGTATCTTCCATGTTGCTCTGATCTGTTTATTTGGGTCTATTTGTTCACCTTAGAGGCTTTCCTTAAATGCCCAGTGAACCGTGTTTATCACAAGAGAAAGGATGGAAATGCTGATTGGAAGCTCTGCACGAGTGGCTGGGTCTTGTAAGCTCAGAGGTTCCTTTTCTATAGGGTATCTGGGTAGGCAGTTATATGAAGAACCCCTGGGGTCAGTGTCTGAAGGTCTTTCCTCTTGGTCTACCTCCCTAGCAAAGAATCTCTGACTCCTGACTGAGGGTAGAGGTCTGATGTCAGCACCTGGGAGCTGAGTGGGAAGGAGGTGTGTGGTGGGGGGAGAGGCATATGGTCACTTAATCCCTGTTCCTCGTTGTACTTGAGCTCAGTTGTGTGTGCTCTCTCCTAGTCTAGAGACCCTCTGTTTTACTCTTTCCATAGAAGCATTGTGACTTCTGTTGAATGAGGACTTCAGGTTGGAGGGGGCAGGGGTCTAGGGATCTATTTGTATTTGCATGTTTTCTTTCTTTTTCTTTTTTCTTTTGGCCACGCCGTGCGGCTTTCGGGATCTTAGTTCCCCAACCAGGGATCGAACCTGAGGCCCCGGCAGTGAGAGCACCGAGTCCTAACTGCTGGACCGCCAGGGAATTCCCTCCGTTTGTATTTGGAACACCTTTTACCCCATCTTCCTTAACTCAGCTCCCTCTTCTCCTTCATGACTGAGGCATCTGGTGGTATCAGTGCCTGAATCTTTGGAGGAGTCACTGTGCACCTCATGATTTCTCAGCGTTTAGAAAAGCTGGTCTAGACTCAGCTTTCTTGAATCTACTAACTCCTTTGCCACTTGTCCATATGCTTTCTGGCTTCCACAGTTTTGTTGTCAGCGCCTGTTTTCCTGGTGTGTGTGTTTAAATTCCTTTATGATAGTTTCCATTGGGTTTGGGGTAGAAGCAATATTAGATGGGTACTTCCTTCTTTTGCCTTTATTGTGGAAGCTGTTCTCTTCTAGTCTGTGTTCAATGTAGGTCAAGTGCCTGTGCCTCGTAGTCACTACCCACAGCTTGAGAAAGGCTGCTCATTTGAAGTGGAGATTTGCAGCATGCCCACAGCTTTTTTTAAAAATTATATATGCAGCTTATTTCTTAAGATCTTTCCCCCAACTTCCTTATTCTCTGTATTCTTGTATACAGCATTCCTTCTCTGACTTTCATCATCATGGTGGGTCTCCTTATGTTCTGTGTTTCTGAATTTTCAACATTGCTTGTACATAGATATTTATTTTGTTTGGCAGCTCTGTTCCTATGATCACTTCTAAGACGTAAACTCAGATTTCTTTATAATAAAATCCTTCTGAGTGCAGTACATTCAATTTATACTTTTACAATGAAGTTTAACAGTATAGGGGATTCCCTGGCGGTCCAGTGGTTAGGGCTTGGTGCTTTCACTGCTGGGGCCTGGGTTCAATCCCTGGTCAGGGAACAAAGATCCTGCAAGCGTCACAATGTGGCCAAAAAAAAAAAGTACAGAAAAGTCACATGACCTTGATGGATCAAAGCATACTTTTTTAACCAGTCTTCACATATGTGACATTGACAATACAGTTATTTCCATGGATTTCTTGCAAGATGTTATGATTTTTTTTTCTGGGTATCAGCCTGACCTATGGAAAAGATCCTCAACCCAGGCTTTTTTAAAGTGACAGATGATAAACGACTTAATTTACTGAAACGGGAATGAAGAGCAACTGTATTATGGATACAGAGTTTCTGGGGTGATGAAAATTTTCTAGAACTAGATAGTGGTGATGGTTTCACAGCATTGTGAATGTACTAATGCCCCTTAATTGTACAATTTTAAATGATTTAAAAGTTAAATTTTATGACGGTTTATTTGTTGGTTTATATCACCCATATTATACTTGCTGAGTTCCTAATAATTAGAGATGTGTGTTTAATCTTTTTGTACATCTCCCAAGTTTGAAATCTGTGCTTGAAAACATAATAAAGTAAATAAAATAATAGTTGGCAAAATACACTTTGAAAATCACACATATGGTGCTTCACTGAGTGTCCAGCAGATGCCACTGAAATACGATCTTTACAGTGCTCCTCTGAAAACAGCGCTGTTGTTACATTTAACTCCTTGGAATGAGCAAAGTTTGTGGAAATTCAGTGGGTTGACTCCTCCCTTAAAGAATGATAAACAACATGGAGCCAAAGTAAGAACAGTCGGTACACTGGGTACACACCGCAGCTGGTGAGACAGCCCGTCTACCACAGCAGGAGAGGGGGGCCACATCCAGTCCTCCTCCCCCAGCTCTGCCAGATTCCCTGCTTGCCCAGTGTTAACTCCCCAGTCAAGCGTCAGATAGTGTGGCAGATGAGAGAGGATGCAGGCGCCACGCTTGAAACACCAGGTGGTCAGACATAAAAACTAAAGAACTTAGTAGGAAACATGCATGTAACCAGCATGCTGAGCAAGGAGGACACTGGGATGTAATCATAATGAAACTTCCCTGTCACCTATTGTTCCTTTAGCCTCGACTCAGGGGTGAAGCTTTCTCCCTGCCAGTGGGCAAAGACCAGATGGAAACTCAGACATGAAGAATGTGCGGCCTAACAGGTTAGTCCACGCTGCCATGTTTGGTCAAGAGCAGGCTGGGGGCTGCAGGGTGGTGGAGGAGGATGGTGTGCGGAAGGGGTGGTTGTCGCCTAGCTGGAGCCTGCTACCGTCCTGAGTTGGCTCCGAGGCCTGCAGGCCCAACAGATTTTCTCAAGTGACTACCTTGTGGGCACTGCCAGGGCCTCTGGAGGACCCCGCTGGGCTCCTGCAACTGCTGCTCCTGGGCCCCTTCTCCAGCGGGCTGCCCCCCCCCGGCCCTGGTTATCTGGCAGGCCTTTTCACCACTGACTCTCACCAGTGGGATCCCCTTCCTCTCCCAGGCAGCCCTCCTGGGATGAGAAGGACTCTACGTGGGTCCAGATCAGCCTCTTTCCCAGGTCCTTGCCCCACCATTAATGAGAGTGGAGTTATACTCCCACCCACATCCCTCCACTGTGCTGACTACCCTGCTAGGACCCTTGAACTTGCATGCTTTCTGCAGCAAGTGCATGTCAACCTGTCTCTCTGAGTTTTATCGTTGGATCCCACTCTTTAAGTTTGAGGTCAAGGAGATAGTTCCTCTGCCACTCCCCAAGGTGATGGGACGGGCTGCAGTAGCTCTCTCCAAAGAAATCCCATAAATTCCCTTCCACCTCCATCTCCACTTTCTCAGCCCTTACGTTTGTGAAATGGGTGAGGGAGCTCAAAAGTCAGGAAACAAGTTCTTGACTAATTACCTTGAAAACTCTTCAGGGAGTCTCACACTCACTGTGGTGTCTAATATCTACTGACTTAGATCACAGTTTCCATTTTAATATCCTGGTACATAAGGAAGAAGGAGTATAGTGCAAAATAGATGAACACTTCCTTTGTTTTTTATATTTTTGGCCGAGCAGCTTGCGGGATCTTAGTTCCCCGACCAGGGATTGAACCCGGGCCCTCAGCAGTGAAAGCGGAGCATCCTAACCAGCAGGAATTCCCAGATGAGCACTTCCTAACAGAATATCAAATAAGGGAGCTGCCGTGCGGTGGCTTCATTGAGGATGTGAGCTGGGTATTGAAGGACGTAAAATATTTGGCCGTGCTGTGCAGCACGTGGGATCTTAGTTCCCTGACCAAGGATCGAACCCTCACCCCCTGCATCGGAAGCATGGAGTCTTAACCACTGGACCGCCAGGGAAGTCCCCTTGAAGGATGTAAATATTTGATTGGGGCAAAGAAAGGAGAGAACATTTACAGAGAGAATTCAGTTCAACACAAAGTTATTGGACTCCTTCTGAGTGCCAGGCAATCAGGAGGAGTTCACAGTCTCCAAAGAAGGAAGGTGATCAGCCTGGCTGAAGAAAGGGATCTCAGTAGGGAATGGTAGGAAGGACAGTCCTGGATATGAGGCTCAGGGGTGGGGAGAGCGCTGTCAGCAACGTTTTAGAAAAGGAGGGGTAAAAGGTGTGTGTATGAGTTTATGGGTCTGTGTGCATGTGTGTAATGGGACAGATAAGTGTGTGTGGATATGGGGGCATGACTAGTGGAGTGAAAGTGTATGTGTCTGTGTGTAGAGGTGCATATATGTGAAGTGGGTTGCATATATGTAGTGTATGTACATACATGTCGAAGGGGTGTAGATTGTGTGCATAGTGAGGTCTGTGTGTAGTGGGGTGTGTGTGAGTGGTGGGGAGTGAATATAGTGTGTGGGTGAGTGCATGGGTGTGTGAGGCATATGGGTGCAGTGGGCTGCGTTCATGTGTACATGTGAGTAGCGGGGTGTGTGTGCAGGGGGTTTCGTGTGTGTATGTAGTAGGCTGTGTGTAAGCATTGGTAAGTGGGGTAGGAGTGTGTGTGAGCACTGTGTGTGCTGAGTACTGCAGTATATGTGTGTGAGTCGTATGTGCAGTGGGGTGCTTATCAGTCGGTTGTGTGAGTAGCGAGGTACGTGTAGTGGGAGGTTCTTGGTGGAATCATGTGAGTGGTGGGATGTATATGTTTTGGGGTTGTGTGAGGAGAGGTTGCAGGTGGGGGTGTGAGTAGTGAGTATGCGTTTGCCTAGTGGGGTATCTGTGTAGTGGGCTTGTGTGTAGTGGGGTGTGTAGGTGGTGTGGGGTATCACTAGTGGGGTGCGTGTGTGTGTCGTGCTGTATTGTTAACAGTGTGTGTGTGGTGGCCGAATAAGAACAACGTGAGGAATGGTTCCTTTACCGGGTTAAAACATGCCTGGGTGAGAGAGACAGACGCAGAGAGAGAAAGGCTGGGAATCTCCTTTAAGATGTGGACCAGGGATGCCAATTATTACTTTGCCAGTCTTTGCCTCTGAACCACCAAAGCTCCTTCTTACAGGGACTCCTGTCCTTGGCCTCTTCTCTGAACTTCTTTGGCTGGGGAGGGGTGGGGGTCGGCAGCCACCAAGTGAGCCCAACTGTGCAGGTCAGATTCTTCTTACAATTTGGGACTGAGAGGGTCTAGTTTGGGGGTTCCACTCATGAATGCCCATGGGGGCCAGACCAGCCTGAGCAGGAGCCAGGGGGCCCAGGGCGAGGGCACAGAGGTGGTGTGGACTGTAGCAAACCCAGAGGGGGTGACCCGCAGGAGGGCCCTGATCGTCAAGCCAAGCAAAACAGGTCTGAGGCGAAACCACGGGTCCCAGGATTGTGAACTCAGCACATTCCACTCTCTTGAGTGAATGCTTAAAAGAGCGAATGAAGCAAAACCACAGAAAAAGAGAAAGTGGGTCCATGGAGAGAGAAGAGAAGGAATTACGTATGTAAGGAGAAGGAGGGTGAGGGACCTGCAGGTGAAGAGAGGTGTCTGCACTGCATTGTGTTTCCCCAAATTTCATATGTTGAAGCCCTAACCCCTAATGTGACTGTGTGGAGACAGGGTCTTTAAAGAGGTAATTCAGGGGACTTCCCTGGTGCTCCAGAGGCTAAGACTCTGCGCTCCCAATGCAGGGGCCCGGGTTCGGTCCCTGGTCAGGGAACTGGCTCCCACATGCTGCAACTAAAGATCCTGTTGCCCACAGCAACAAAGATCCCACATGCTGCAACTAAGACCCAGCACAGCCAAATAAATAAATATTAAAAATAAAACAGAGGTGATTCAGGTTAAATGAGGTCATAAGAGTGCACCCTTAATCCGATAGGACTGGTATCTTTATAAGAAGAGGCAGGGACATGCATGCCCTCAGAGGAAAGGCTACATGAGGACACAGGGAGAGGACAGCCATCTACAAGCCAAGGAGAGAGGCCTCAGGAGACACCAACCTTGCCAACACCTTGATCTTGTACTTCCAGCCTCCCATAATTGTGAGACAATAAATTCCTGTTATTTAAGTCACCCAGTCTGTGATAGTTTGTTAACGGCAGCCTGGACAGATTAATACAGGAGGTAATAGCTGTTAGACTTGCAAGACTTGGTTATTGTATCATTCAGCCAACGAACATTTGAGCAGTGCACACCCATATACACATACCAGGTGTGTGTGTGCATGCAGTGGGGTGCCCTGGGCACTAATTCCACAGCAGGGAAACAAAGGAGCCAGAGGCCCTGGACCACTTCTGGGTGTTCTGTCCAGTGGACCCTTGGGGCTTGGGGCTGTACTCCACTGGGGTGCAATCTGAACTCTTCAGGAGCCAGAACTAACCCAGGGTTCTGGGCCCTCAAGAGCCTTGACTGTAGGCAGTCATACATGCCTTTAAAGGGAAACTTTAATCTAAATGAGAAAATTCCAGGAATAAAAGAAAAAAATCCCATAGCAAGAACATCTTAGATTCCCTCATTTCTCAATTACTTCCTTTACCTTTTTCTCTATAAATTAGAGATCTTTAAAATTCAATTGAGTAAATTTAATGATTTTATTGGCTTTAAAGTGATTCATAAATCGGGCAGCATCCAATCCAGCAGATAGAAAGGGGCTCCCAAGGGTTGTACAAGGTGGGAGATTTTTATAGACCAAAGTGAGTGGGAACAAGGAAGTTATCCTGGGCATTTGCTGATTCGCTAAGTAGGGTTCCTTCCTTCTGTGGAGCAAAGGGCAGTCTTGGAGCAGCTCAGGTAACTTGTGCCGGGCAGGGAAGTGTGATTGGTGGACCCAGGCCTTCCTTTTCTGGGAGAGCTGGAGCCTTAGTTAAGTTTTGGTTTGCTGATGTGGGGCTTAGCATGAGCGACTCCATCTTGGGCCTAATCTGGTTACTTTAACACCTTCAAACTGGAGTAATTTCTAAAACATGTTCTTCTGTCAACAGCATTTTGATGCAAGATGATAAGTGTATCTATACTTTGACTTACTGTTGTTAAATGATAAACTGAGGTATATTTAAAAATTTAAGTTTATTTGAGCAAAAATTGATTCAAATCGGGCATCACCAAACTGGAAGTGGTAGGAGCGCTCCACTGACAAGAGCTGGGGAAATACTTTTATAGAGAAGATGTGGAAGCAAAGCAAGAAAATTATTTGATTGGCTATAGTGCTAAGTGGTTGCCTTATTTGGGAAAGCCTGGTTGGCTCTTTGTGATTGGTTGTCCTTAGGTGTTTATTTCTTAACCTTGAGGCATTTCAGGCTTAGATTTTGGTTTGTTTACATAGGCTGCTAAGGCATTAGAACCACCTCAGTTTATTTACTTTTATTTAATTTAAATTTAATTTACTTTTTTAAAATTATTTATTTATTTATTTTGGTTGTGCTGGGTCTTAGTTGCAGCATGTGGGATCTTCATTGTGTCATGCGGGATCTTTAGTTGTGGCATGTGGACTTCTTAGTTGCAGCATGTGGACTTCTCAGTTGTGGCATTTGGAATCTAGTTCCCTGAACAGGGATCAAACCCTGGCCCCCTGCACTGGGATTGCAGAGTCTTACTCACTGGACCACCAGGAAAGTCCCTTAATTTCCTTTAAGTAGGAGACATCAGTATGAACTCATATTCAGTTTAATAGGTAAATTGAGATCGATAGATGATAGATAGATAGATAGATGATAGATAGATATAGATAGATAATTTGTAATTATGTTAGTATGCACGGGTCATTATACATACATATATTACCTGAAGCTGTGTCCTGAGAGTGCCTAGAAGCAGTGACAGCTCCAATAGCAGTGAGCATACCCTCATCCAGATTTTGGTTTCTAAATACCATTTTTCAATGCAAAGAACCAGGGCTCCTCAGAGACATGGCTGATACTAGGACTGGGGCAGGCAAAGTATAAACTGAGTCTGGAACATCTTATGGTGCCAAAACCTAAGGAAGTGCTCCAAAAGCAAAAGGATGGGGGCCTGTCAAAGGGACACAGAAGTTAATCTGAAAGAGCTCCCAATGGCCAAAGCTAGAAAACTTTGAGCAATGAAATAAATAACATAGCATTGGATTATAACCAAGAGTATAAAATAAATAACACATGAACCCATACTGATATAAATAAATGATCAAATAAATAAATAAATAACAGATCTTCCTTATAAAGAATTCTAAATAAAATACGTAAATACTTCCCTCTCTAGGAGGTAGAGTTTGATCCTCCCCTTCTTTTTTTTTTTTTTTTTGCGGTACACGGGCCTCTCACTGTTGTGGCCTCTCCCGTTGTGGAGCACAGGCTCCAGACGCGCACGCTCAGCGACCATGGCTCACGGGCCCAGCCACTCCATGGCATGTGGGATCCTCCCGGACCGGGGCGCGAACCCGTGTCCCCTGCATCGGCAGGCGGACTCTCAACCACTGCGCCACCAGGGAAGCCCCCAATCCTCCCCTTCTTGAGTGTAGGATTGACTTAGTAACTTGCTTCCAAAGAACGGAGTATGGAAAGGAAAAATTGAAACTTTCCAGTGGAAAGATCTGGCAGACACCGATTGAACAAAATGATCAAGATTAACAATACCAATAATGTTCGGAGGATGTCAGGTACCCCTGATATGATGCTGTGAGAAGGGTACTTCACCTCTGTGTGTTCTCCCAAAAGCCTATGTTACCAGTATAATCATGAGAAAACGGCAGACACAACTAAATTGAGGGCCATTCTATGAAATGCCTGACCAGAGCTTCTTACAACTGTCATGAAAAACAAGGAAAATTTGAGAAACTGAAGAAACTAAGGACATGTGATGACTAAATGCCATCTGAGATCCTGAATGGGAGCTTGGAAGAGAAAACGTATGTTAGTGGAAACGCTGCTGAAATCCCAATGAAGTCTGGAGTTTAGCTAACAGTCATGTCATTAGTAGTTAATTTCCTAATTCTCATCATTGTACCATGGTTATGTAAGATCTTAATATTAAGGGAAACTGCGTGGGAGGTATATGGGAACTCTCTGTACCGTCTCTGCAATTACCCTATAAATCTAAAATTATTCCAAAATAATAAGTTCTTATTAAAAGAAAAAGAAAGTGTAATTTACTGCAAGGGTTAGATATAATCAGATTGAGTTAATCTGGGCGTATGTGAGTTATCAAGGCTCATCAAAGGGTAATGAAGCAACAATATCCATAAATGAATATATTTTCCAAACGTGCTGAGGTCAGCACTTAGCCATGACTCCCAGGGAATGTTCTAAGAACCTGAATATGGCAAATCTTTCCTTTACAAGGATAAATCCTTTAAAAGGATTAAAGGATAAAGTTCTCTGTTAAGTCATCTGATTGTTGTTGTTTTAAGTTGAACTGACTATGAAAAATCTATGTGAGTTAATGCTGTAAAAACAAAGGCAGTGGTTTGTGGGTGTTTGGCAAAGCATAGCCATTCGAGGGTTTGCTGGCCATTCTCAACTTCCTGCATGACACTGGAATTCATAGATAGCAATTTCATGATAGGTTATCTAAGAAAAATTAGGATATCTATATCACAGAGAAAAACTATGCTTTTCCACTCAACATTGAGACAATTGCCGGAAACATAAAATCAACCTGAGAATCCAATAAAGTAATAAACCCTACCACTTACCAGGCTTTCTAGTCATGTGTTGTGGGAGACGTAAAGACATAAAAATCATCGTTTCTGACTGTAGGAGTCTATAATCTAGCTGGGATTTGGAATTCCCTGGTGGTCCAGTGGTTAGGACTCTGTGCTTCCACTGCAAGGGGCACGGGTTTGATCCTGGTCTGGGAACTAAGATCCTGCAAGCCGCATAGTGTGGCCAAAAATAAAATAAAAACCATGTATATATATATATATATATATATATATATATATATATGGTGGGACTCAAATAAGAAAGCCCTACCAGTGGAACTTCAGATAGTGACATAAATAGGACACCAGAACAATTGGCATAAAGCAGAACAGGACTATTACTCAATGGCTGGGGGGTTTTCTCTGAAGTGGCCAGGCTGGAGCACAACCTTGACCAATGAATAGACTCAAGCAGATAGAAGGGAGACTTGCATGTCACAAACATGAAGGCAGTAGTGCCAAGGGCACTCTCAGTAGGCAGTCAGTACATGGCTTTGCTGGAGCCAGGGGTTCATGAGGCAAGAGATAGAAGTTAGAAAGGTGGGCTGGGATGTCTGTATTATCCTGGACAAGGGACATGAACCTGGATTCCCTATCTAGTAAATGTGGAGTCACCAAAGTCCTTTCCTTGAGGAAAGGAATACATGGTTATGGGATGTTTGGGGGAAGACGAAAGTCATTTTGTCATAGCACATCGAGAGATGGGAGGAGAAACATTTGGGAGGTGGGGGCTTTGGGTGTAACCTGGTAAGGCATATCTTATGGTTTTTTTTAAATATTTAAAAAACATATATTTATTTATTTTGGGCTGCATCAGGTGTTAGTTGCAGCACGCGGGCTCTTCTTTGCAGCGCGTGGGCTTATTTGCCCTGCGGCATGTGGGATCCCAGTTCTCCAACCGGGGATCAAACCCACGGCCCCTGCGTAGGAAGGTGGATTCTTAACTACTGGACCACCAGGGAAGTCCCCAGGCATATCTTATGTTGTGAGTGGTCTTCAGAACTCTAGAGCCTGGCTTCTCTCTTTCACATCTCAAGTGGGGGGTGACACCCACACCCCATGTCTTGAATGTTCTTGCCCTTGCATCGTTAGTCTCTCCAGACATCAAGTATGCTCTAGAGACAGACTAAAAGTATTTCTCATAGGACAAGATTTACCAACTACCCAACAGAATTTTCCCAACTTCATTTACTGACCTACTGCCATCAGTTTCCCTTCTAAATGCAGGCCATGGGCAAGATAATATGCTTCTAAATGAAGGCACAGGATTCTACCCCTGAGCCTCCTCTCTGGATAATTACAATACTCAGTTTATAAAACAATTACAGTGAATGTTCCACTAGCAAGTCATGGTGAGAACAGAGCACCTAATTTCTCCCTAAAGTGTTGGGCAACACTGCAACTTCATCTTCCACCTAAGTAAGATACCTTGGAGACATTTCTGATTTTTTTAAATGTATTTATTTATTTATTTGGCTGCATTGGGTCTTCGTTGCTGCACGCAGGCTTTTTCTAGTTGCGGCAAGCAGGGGCTAATCTTTATTGCAGTGCACAGGCCCCTTATTGAGGTAGGTTCTCGCTGCATAGCACTGGTTCTAGGTGCGCGGGCTTCAGTAGTTGTGGCATGCAGGCTCAGTAGTTGTGGCTCGCAGGCTCTAGAGCGCAGGCTCAATAGTTGTGGCACACAGGCTTAGTTGCTCTGCGGCATGTGGGATCTTCCCGGACCAGGGCTCGAACCCATGTTCCCTGCATTGGCAGGCGGATTCTTAACCACTGCACCACCAGGGAAGTCCATTTCTGATTTTTTGAATAAGGTCTTCAGTTAATAGTAATGTACTGATGTTAAATTCCTGGTTCTGATAACTATACCATGATTATGTAAGATGTTAACAGTAGGGGAACCTGGGTGAGAAGTATATGGAAACTCTGTATACTACTTCTGCAAGTTTTCTATAAATTTAATGCTAATTCAAAATGTAAAAAAAAGTTTTAAAGTAGGAGAGCCACATGGATGTGATGATGTATTGAATGTAGGGTAGAAGAGAGGTAGTCAAGAGTGACTCAAAGTTTCTTTCCTGAGCAAATGAAATCAGTATCTCTGGTGGGTAGGACCTACCCACTGGCATTTATATTTTTGATTAGCTCCTTTAAACTTAGTACACGCTTGTGCAGTGGTTTGTTCTTTGGTTTTGGCCACAATGCTCGGCTTGTGGGATCTTAGTTCCCTGACCAGGGATCGAACCCATGCCCCCTGCAGTGGAAGCACGGAGTCTTAACCACTGGACCACCAGGGAAGTCCCCGTGCAGTAGTTATTTTTTATCAATAGATTTCCATTTTACAGATGAGGAAACTGAAGATACTAGAGGTTAAATGACTGGGTGGTCCACAGTCAAACAGCCAGTAAAATGGCACTATGATTTGCATCATCTGATCCCAAATTCATTCTCCAACTGGTGAGTGAAAATCCAAGCAGAGAGTAAGGAACATTAGAGAAAAGACATTCTTCACTCTGGCAGCATGCACCCCTGGGAATTTAATACCATCAACTGGAGTCAATCAGGGTCTTGGCAGCTTGACCACATCTGCATGGTGTGGCCTGCCGCTGTGCCCCTCCCTGGCTGAGGAAGTTCGCAGGCACAGCAGAAGGGCTCCAGCCTCACTCAGAGCAGCAGAGCATGGTGTGAGCACATCTTCACTAACCCCCTGTGGTTGCCGTTCACTCTGTGTGAAGTTTGCTACTTCCTCTCGGTCCCTTGCCCACAGTTTCCTACCCTTTTCCCCCAGAGTCTAGCTTTCTTCCTACCTCCTTCCCAAACCATTTTGCCCTATATCTTCACGTCTTTTAAAGTGGAGTCCCTACAAAGTATATACACCTTCCCCATGCTAGATTACAGCTTATTTCATCATACTGATGTATTATTATGCTACTAAGTCTTCCCCTTCCACATCAGCAGGGGGAGGAAAGAGCAAAGAGTCGGAGGAGCATCACTAACAAGGTCTTAAGAGGGCCGGTGTCAGCATAGCCCACTCTATCACTTAGCAAAGCAAACAACGCTTGCTGGATTCTAGGCACCGGCGGCAGGCAGAGAAAAAAGATGACTGTTGCCCGCAGGAGCTCAGAAACTGCCAAAAGAGCAAACTGATGTAGAGATTATCAAAGTGAAGAGTGATCCAAGTCTGGAAGTGAGCATGGGTGTCCTGGGAGGACAGAGGAAAGGGGCAAACACAGGTGGGGGAATTTCTGGGTTGAATGCTGAAAACTGGCCAAGAGGTTACCAGGGCGTCTGCAACGCCCAGGGTCTGCCTCATTCACAGAGAACCAGGAAGGCCCCGCTGCCTGAAGGCTGTGTGAGCTGGGCGGTAATGCTGGAAAGGTGACAGGGCCAGGTCTAGAAGAATAATTTCAGCAGGAGAACTTGCAGAGCTTTAGGCAGGAGAGGGACAACACAGGTGTAAGTTTTAGAAAGTACATCTGGCCACTGCACGGAGGTGGCACGCACAAAGTGCAGACAGTGGTCTTGAAAAGCTTTAGCGATCCTCCTGCGGTGGTCCTGGGAGGGGACCCAAGGGCCTGACACAGGGGGTGGTGTGGCTGGGATTTGAGAGAGAGGACACAGAAATCTATAGGACCCGGCAGCTGAGTAAATGTGAGGAGGTGATGGAATGGCTGTGACCTTCATCAACATGGGGAACCCATAAGAAGAAGCATGTTTAAGGCAAAGATAAATATTTCAGTTTGAGACCTGTTGACTGGTTGTGTTTAAACTGTGTGTGGGGCACGGAAGTAGAATATCCAGTTGGCAGTTGGATGTTTGGGGCTTTAAGAGAGAAAACCAGAGTAACAGACTATAAAGACCCAGGAAGGTGTAATCGGCTGGTCCCCCAGAGTTGTCTCCTTCCCTCACTTCTTCTGGCATTTTGACCTTCCCGCTGACCTTTGCTGGCCAACCTCCTGCACTCCTTAAGCTCCTCTCCTACTTTGCTTCTTAGCATTTACAACTATCTAACGTTTTTGTATATTTCCCTTAAGTTTTTCAATCGTCTTCTAGCGTGTAAACTCCACGAGGAGCAGGGATTGTTTTTGCCAACGTCCAGCCCCCATCGTCACTGCTGTATTCTCAGCCCCTAGGACAATGCCTGGCACTAGTTAGGTGCTCAATGAACATTTATTGATTGAAAACATGATGGAAAAATAACCGAAAGTTTTATGTCTTCTGGTTTCCTCAACTGAGATTTGGGGTGTTGCCTGGCTGGCCTCCTCGGCTTGTTTCCAAAAGAGGATGCTAGACCGAGACCTGTGAACAATGGTGCATCGCTCGCAGAGATCACTAACGCCCCTGGGTTCATTCCCTGAGGCTCTAAACTTTTCCGAGATGCCCCCGGGGCGGCGGGGCAGCCCCAGCCAGCGTTCGCATCCCTACCCATCATACTTCCGAAGAGGCCCCACCACTCCGGACCCGCCCGCCAGGCCCCACCCACTCAGCACAGACCACGCCCCTCCGACGCCCTTAAGATGGCCCCTCCTCTGTTGGCCCCAGCCCCTCCTGCCTAGCCCCCGGTTTTGTCCCTGCAACGGAGGGTACCCACGTCGTCTTTGCCCCGCCCACTCTACCGCCTCTCCTCTTCGGCCCCGCCCCTGAGTTCGGCCCCGCGCCTGGTTCAGGCCCCGCCTCCTCTGGCCCCGCCCCTCGGCCCCGCCCCGGGCTCGGCGCTCCGCGTCCCGCGCCTGCAGCAGCCTCGGCGCCTGAAGGCCGGGAGGAGCGCGGCGCGGGGCCCTCCAGACACAAAGAGCGGCTGCAGGACGCTGGTGGAAGAAGAGCGCCCGCCCGCTCCCTTGGCCTGTACGCGCGCAGGCGGAACCGGAGACGCCCCCACGACCAGGTGAGCCGGCCGCGGGGCGTGATCGTGCATCAGGGGGCGCACAAGGGTGGGTTGGTAGGGACCAAGTGCCAGGGGCCCGCGCCTCGCTCCGCCTCCGGGCCTGGGGGCCCCTCGGGAAGTCCGGCGGGACCCCGCTTCTCCTGAGACCCTGGAGCGTGGGGCGGGTCTGGTAGAGCCAGGCCCTCCGGCGGGCCGCGTCTAGTTTGGCGCTCCGGCACCTTGGCTCAGGTGGCCGGCGGGCGATCGGCTGGGGTCGCGGGGCTGCCGGGCCCGTCCTCTGGGCGGCTGCTGGCGTCCAGTTGCTGCACGGGATGAGCTCTGAATAACATCCCCCCACTATGCCGAAGCTGTAGGACCTACCTGCTTGTTTTGGTGTATCAGGAGTTTGCACATGGAAAAATTGTTAGAAATAGGGACTCACGCTCTGGGGCGGAAAAGTCTGCTGCGAGTTTTGTCTGTCGTGAGTTGTTTGCAGAAGCGCAGCTTTCCTCCCGCCAGTGCGCTTAGTCGCAGAACCCATAAATCGTGCTGATTACTGGGAGCTCCGCGTAGGGAGCTCCGTGTATTTGCACAGGATGGAAGTGAAGAAGGTCGCTGGGTTCCCTTCTGCAACTGGAGACAGGCCACGCTGTGGAACAGGGAGGGGTCGGGGCAAGAACTGTGGAGCTGGAGCGCCGGGAGGGTCGAGTGACGCTCGCGCTCCCACCGCCAACACCGTCGATAGGACGAAGCGACTCTTGAGTGACGGTGAGCTGCTCCTTAGAGGCAGCTGCTGTGATTTCCAGGTTTTCCACATCGGACTTGGGATACTTTTAAAGGCAGAAAATTAAAAAAAAACAAAAAGATAGTTAAAACTGGTCGGTTAAACAGAAGCCTAAGTCAGCAGCCTCTCAGTTTTATGAACCGATTGCAGGAGTAAGTGTATATTAAAAAAAGCTAAGGCAGTTAGGGAAGCGGCTACCACCGTGCTGTCCCTTTTCTGTTTGATTTACACATCATCCATAGTGGTTTAAGCTATTACAGATTGAACTGGTCTATATGGCAAATAACAGATATACAGCTCAGGTTCAATAAAAAATAGAGGATAATCGTTTTTGCAGAATGGTAAAATAACAAGCCATCTCCAAAGAACCTGAACTTCAGATAACGTTACATCATCAAATTAGAAAGAGAACATTTTATGGAAAAGTTAGGGTTTTAACATTTTTTCAATTGAGGAGTTTATGTTTTTATTTTTTATTTTGGCCATGCCGCGGGGCTTGTCGGGATCTTAGTTCCCTGACCAGGGATCGAACATGTGCCCCCTGCAATGGAAGCGCAGAGTCCTAACCACTGGACCGCCAGGGAGTTCCCTTCAACTGAGGAGTTTATATAAACTTTGATGGAAAGCTGTCTTTCTCTAGCTCATGTTTACCCCAGACATTGCGGTTTGCAGGGCTGCTCGGAGGTGGGCGAGCTGTGCCGTTGCTGATACCATGCTGTGAATCCCTTAACATTAGTGGGTCTTGGGTTCTGTGTCCTTAGCCCTTGTGAACATCTGGTGGTGGGAAATAGAGTAACAAAAGAGTTGCAAAGTTCTGACTGTAAGTATTCAGGGCATTCAGATCCTGCCCCTTTATTATGAGTAGCTTTAGGTGCTGGTTACTGGATAGTTCGTTTCGTGTTTTTTTGGAAGATGACACACATGGCGTTTGGGACTTGGGGCATGTGAGAGAGCCCTCTGACCACATTCTTTTCACCTTGGACACTTAGCTTTGGATCTTGCCACAAACAGGTGGTTGCTAAACATCTCTCTCCTTCCCTGACTCAAGACAGATCTAGAAGAAACAGTGGCATGGCCTTGAAGTGGACGTTTCAGAGGGGGAGTCAGGGCTGTGGTGTGGCTCCTGACTGGAAGGAGTAGTGCCTTCTGGCCTGGAAGGGTGTTTCCAGTGCTGTGGCCACTTTGCTCTCCAATTCCGTGGTCATTCCCTAAAAAGTTGAGTAGCAGTGGCTGTAACTGGACTTTAGATTTGGGCTTAGCTTAGTCCTTGGCTTCAAGTACGAATTAGGAATTCAGGCTCAAGGCCAGCAGTTTGGTTAATCACAAGCAGGAGGCCAAAACTTTGGGTCATACCCTACCTGGAGCTATTTGGAGGGAGGTGACAGCAGAAGGCTTTCCTTCCCCCATCCTTGAGGTAACCTTGAGCCCCTGGTGAAACCTCTCTACCAAAGGATCCTGACTGTCGCCATCTTTTGGTTTGTGAACCGTGGGACAAAGGAGTCCTTTTGAGCATTCTGTGTTTTTAACCTCTTGATGGAAGTTGGAGTTTGCATCTGCTGCTGGTGGGTGCACTTTTCTGTCTCTCTCGACCCTGGATTGTCCTTCCTTAGACTTCAAGGGATGATGCCTTCTCATTTCTCAAGACTGGTGCATAGTCTGAAATGAACCAAAGCCCTGAAGGTGCTGGCACATACCAGCTTTTGTGTGTTGACAGTTATTTTGTATTTCATGAGAGGAAACTGGCAAATCCTTGTGATGTGACACATGCTCTTATAACCCAGTTACCTTGTTTGGGGATCTGTTTTGCTTAATAAGTTAAGATTTTGGTATGTTGGAGTTTCTCAAAATGGTCATCATTTACTGTGATTGTTAAAGATCTGAAGGGAAATCAGTCTTCACAATCTCTAGGTTTTTAAGTTTCCAGTGAAGAATTTTACATTTGTAGGTGTACATCAGTTATGTTTTTAGCTGCCTGTGATAGACAGCCTGACTCAGTCTTGGCTTAAACAAATAGAGGTTCCAAGAGGAAAGTACAGGCTTCAGGCTGGGTTGTTCCAGTGGCTGAAGCAGCCTCTGGGGCCAGGTTGCCCCTGTTCCTCACAGTGTCATGTTGGTGGTGGCTGTCTCACTCACATCAGGAGGGAGAGGGAGTTTGGCTTCCATGGCTCGCTTTAAGAATGAGGAGTGGGGACTTCCCTGGTGGTCCAATGGGTAAGACTCTGCGCTTCCAATGCAGGGGGCCCGGGTTCGATCCCTGGTCGGGGAACTAGATCCTGCATGTATGCTGCAACTAAGAGTCCACATGCCGCAATGAAGATCCCGTATGCCACAACTAAAACCCGGCGCAGCCTAAATAAATAAATAAAAAAAAAGAATGAGGAGTAAAACGCCTGTTGGCCTCTGGGCCATTTGAACCGGTCACTGGCTGGGAGAGGACCCCCTCCCACATCTGCGTCAGGTCCCCCCACTTCCCTGCCGCTACTCCCTGGAAGCGGGGAGTGTGGGGACTGCGGGGGGCAGGCTTTGGGTGCCTGGTCACCGGAGGGCTTGTGTGGCTCGCCTCACAGGTGGCATGTCCCCAGTACCTGAGCTCGTGCACTGGCCAAGCTACTGTCGGAAATGGAGCCCCGGTCTCTTGATCTGTGTTTAAATTTTGGCTGAGCACACTGTGTGCCAGGCTCTGTTCTCAGTGCTTTGGGTAAATTCCTTTGGGAGGTGCTCACAGCAAGCAGTCGGCTGAGCTGGGGCGTGCTGTCATCCCCATCTCGAAGACTGTACCTCACTGCCTCAGTGACAGCATCATTTCTTTACATTAGAAAGAAAATGAGGAGTTTTCAGTGTTGGTACAAACCTGTGACTCGCATGGTCTATCTAGACACGTGAAGTGCGGGACAAGAGAGGAACCGTCCACCCAAATTCCGCCTATGGGCAAGAGTGTGGATGGCTCAATAAGTTGGGCTTTGCCTCCTGTGGGCCTTGTGGCTGTGTGTGCCCTCGGAAGTAACAACGACAACTAACAATAACAACAAAAGAGTCTGATGCTGGGGTCGGGCCGAGCCTCTGCCAGCCCCCCCGCGGAGGGCAGTGGACTGGTCCTGCCAGGGCAGATCCGTCGGAGCACGGTTCACACGGGGCCGTGGGGTGGCTCTCAGGGTCACAAGACGGCATGAACATAAGAGCCAACATCAAGTAATGTAATGAAACATTCACTGACTTGGAGTTTAGTTTCAGGGCACAGGAATTTTGTAAATGGTTGTAAATTCTTTCAAAACCAACAAGGCAGTCTGCTCAGTGGAGAGTTTGACGAGCAGGCTGTCACACCCCAGGGAGAGCTCACCGGATCTAGAGTATGTCCACCTGCCCTGCACTCGGGTGGTCCGAGGAGGGAGGTGCTGGCACTGTCCGTCCACGTGGCCTCCTGGCTTCCGGCTGCCTTCATGGAAGTGGACAAAACCAGGCGAAAGTGGGCAGAATCATCAGTTGTGCAGCTGGGGAGGGACGACCGAGCTTTGGACAGACGAGACTCTTCCCCTCACACTGGGGAATGTGTGACCCCGTGATAACAGGGAGGGCGGTGCCTTCTGTCCTAGAGGGGTGTTTCCTCTGTGCTGACGGCGGCCCCACTGGTTAGCTCCCTGTGCCCAGGTGACCGGTTCTGTGGTCTGGCTCCAGTGAAGTCACCGCTCTCCGAGGATCTGGACGAAGAAAGGGACAGGGCGAGTTTGCCCCCTGACTGGGCCAGAAACATGAATGCCCAATTTCTAAACCTCATAATCTACATTAACGGCCCGTTCTCGCTGCTGGTAGCACTCCTCAGAAAACCTCTTCAGATAGGATGTTTGCAGGGTCCAGTGTAATTCAGACTTAGCCGGCCCTGCTCTGTAGCAAAGGAGTTAAAAAAATAGCTGATAGTTCATGCAGCAATGTGGCTTTAAAATTAAGCAGTTCTTGATACATTTTTAATTCTTTTTGAATTTTCATTATTCCAAATTGTACAAATAAGATAAGACTTTGACTGCCCTGCTGTGGACGCCCCTTAACTAAGCAATCAACGTTAAGGTCCCAGTCAACCTCCTGATAAGAGGTACAGAGAGGGCTTCCCTAGTGGCGCAGTGGTTGAGAGTCCGCCTGCAGATGCAGGGGATGCGGGTTCGTGCCCCCATCCGGGAAGATCTCACATGCCGCGGAGCGGCTGGGCCCGTGAGCCATGGCCGCTGAGCCTGCGTGTCCGGAGCCTGTGCTCCGCAATGGGAGGGGCCGCACAGTGAGAGGCCCGCGTACAGCAAAAAAAAAAAAAAAAAAAAGAGGTACAGAGAAGGACACCACCTTGCCTGGGGTATTCCCGCGGTAACCTGAATCTCATTGTGCAGAGACCTGAGACAAACTACATTTGAGCCACATTCTATAAAGTAAGTGGCCTCTGTACTCTTCAAAACTTTCATGGTTTCAGGGTCAAGAAACACAAAGAAAGACTGAAGAACTCTTCCAATTGAAAAAGTGCTAAAGGGATCTGACAACCGTATACAGTGCTTTTTTTTTCTTTTTTCTTTTTTTTGGCTGAACCGTGCGGCATGTGGGATCTTTGTTCCCCCATCAGGGATTGAACCCACACCCCCTGAATTGGAAGCACGGAGTCGTAACCACTGGACCGCCAAGGAAGTCCTGTATACAGCGCTTCACCATAGACTGGATTGGGGGGGTGGAGTGACTATAAAGGACATTATTGGGACAGTGGACAAAATGTGAGTGTAAAGGTAGATTGGCCAATAGTATGTTAGCAATGTCACATTTCCCGAGTTTGATCATCATGCTGACTGTGTCCTTGAGTTTGTAAATACATATGGAAGTCTTTAGGGAGAAGAGGGCACAAAGTCTGAAACTCAATGGGGGAAGGGGAGAGAGGGTGGGAAAGAAAATGATCACATGGACATGATAAATGGGGCAAAGTGAAAACAATTAATTGGTGAAGCTAGCTGGGTAAAGAGTATTGGAGAATTCTTTGTACTGTTCTTGCAACTTCTCTATACGTTTGAAATGATATCAGAATAAAAAGTTACAAAGACAAGTGTCCACCCTGGATTCACTGCAGTCTAAATACTTTCCACCAATAAAAGTTTGTGGTATTTCATCTTTTCTTTTGTTTTTTTTTTTAAAGTCTTTATTGAATCTGTTACAATATTGCCTCTGTTTTATGTTTTGGTCTCCTGGTCAGGATGCATGTGAGATCTTAGCTCCCCGACCAGGGATTGAACCCACACCCCCTACATTGGAAGGCGAAGTTTTAACCACTGCACCACCAGTGAAGTCCCATATTTCATCTTTTCTAAGATGCATTTTTTTCATCTTATAACATCTCTGAATTTGGAGTGCATCTTATAATCAATGCTTTCTTAGAATTCATTGTGTCAGGTTTTGACATCAGTTTTTCTTTCTCAGTGATTTGTCTTAGAATCAGTGGCATCGTGGATTTGATGAAATATGGTATTCTCTCTGGTTTTGTCTGAGAAGTGGGAAAAAGAAGACAGTGCTTCGAGTAGCTTCATGTGTAAAGTTTTTTCAGTCTCTCAGCTCGCGTCTTTGTTCCAGGCCAGATATCTGGCTACATTTGCTCATTTCCACCTCTGTGCCTGCTAGATATTTCAAACTCAACACATTCCAGGCTGGATTTCTGTCTTCACCTCCACCACCCCAAACTGCTCTTCCTCTGGGTTCCCTATCTCAGGGAGTGTAAACCTGATTTTTAACCAGAGTTGGCTCCAGAACGGCCCCATGGGAGGAGCACAGGGACCTGTCAGTGCTTATGGAGATGGGGTGTGTGTGTCCCAGTCTCACCTGGAACAGAGGCTGCTTTTTTTTTTTTTTCTTTTTTGGCTGTGTGTGGGCTTTCTCTAGTTGCATTGAGTGGGGGCTACTCTTCGTTGCGGTGCCCGGGCTTCTTATTGCTGTGGCTTCTCTCGTTGCAGAGCACGGGCTCTAGGCGCACGGGCTTCAGTAGTTGTGGCACGTGGGCTCTAGAGCACAGGCCCAGTAGTTGTGGCACACGGGCTTAGTTGCTCCATGGCATGTGGGATCTTTCTGGACCAGGGATTGAACCCGTGTCCCCTGAATTGACAGGTGGATTCTTCACCACTGCGCCACCAGGGAAGTCCTAGACTGCCTATTTCTTGAAGTGTCTTTGGGCTCCAAACGTCTGTGCCTCATTTTCCCCATTTGTCAAATGAGGATATTTTTCCCAAGTCTGTCAAGATAATGTACAAGGCAAGTTAAGTTACCGTAAAACCCTGAAATTCTGTGACTTAAAATATGAGAGCATTTTAGGAAGACTTTAAATTAGAATCAGTCAAGTGGCCAGTTCCCCCTAGGTAGACCCTGCTCCGAGCTCCTGCAAGTGTATGGCCGACCCTGCTGCTCACTGACTCCTAGCAATTCCTCCCAGGTTTCTTTCCGGTACCGTGTTCAGTTCATGGGTGAGTCGGGTGGGGCTGGTTGTACTCCGGATGCTGACAGGCTCCATCAGGAGCAGGTGCGTTTTATAAACTGGCCGTGCCTGGTGCTTCTGGGTTCATCTCCACGCCAGGGCCACTGTGAGTATGGTTGGAACTACTGTAGCACCACATTGTCTCACTAGTTCTTGAACCCCTGTGTGTCAGATGTGGGAATGGCTCCATCTGAGTCTTTGTAGCGCCATTTGACTTGGAAAACTTTGAATCAGCCCAGGATGGTAACATTTTCCTTTATTTTGTTTGGCATAGCAACTGCAGTAGCAAAATACTGTGATTTCCCCGTGGCCTAGTTTCTCCACTACCACGTTTCATTTGCATTTTGGGTGATTACTTCTTGGTGATTCTGAATCTGCTTTGGGGACCACTGAGTTGTTGGTGTTGACAGTGACCTTCACAGCAGGCTCATTCTTTAGAAGGAGAAACCCAGGGTGTTCAGGCCACTGCTGGATTCTGTGGACTTTTAAATATGTGTAGAGAACAAACAAGATCAACAGTTTTGTGTGATGTGCCTTTAGGCTCCTAACTTCATGGCTGGAATTTAAGATAAGAAAGGTAGGATAACGGTGAGCAGGGGGTAATTTGTGTGCAGGGTTTTCTGAATTGATTTTGCGGGACGTGTTACTTTATTCTCTTGTTTTCTTTATTATCAACACAACACAAGAAAGGTTCTGGCACAGAGAAAGTTTCCTAACAGATGAATAGAAATGGACTTGGGGCACAGAATGTTTGGTTGAAGTACTGCTTTTTAATTTGGGAGATTATCCAAATTAATGTTCTCTCCTTATAGTTAGGTTTCCTAATACAAACTTCTTGCATAACATTAGGACTTTTAGTTTGGTTTAGAGCTAGAAAAGACATTTTCCTATCCTGGGTTTCAGATTCCTGCACTTATTCATGGAAAAACTTTTTTTTTTTTTTTTTTACTATTCAAAACTGCTTTGTGGCTTTACATGTTATTAGTAGGCATGAGGTAGTATGTTAAGGTTGGTAGCTCTAACTGTGTGGTTAGACCTCAGTGTGTGTTCACTTACTAGCTCTGTGACTTTGGGCAAATTACCTAACCTCTCTGCACCTCATTTTCTTTGCTTTTAATAGAAGGTTGATAATAGTGCCTCCCTCACAAAGCTAAATTCCTCAGTGTTTAGGAATGTGCCCATTACGGGATGAGTGCTTAAGAAATACTAGTTTTATATTGTCACAAGATTATTTAGCAAAAGCTAGCATCCTATGGAGGTGTCAAAGGTCGAGACATATATCCAGTGGTTCTGACTGTCCACAGAAAGTAGACTCCAGGGCTTGCACAGCTGGGAGTGGGGCATTGAGAAAAACTCCTAGAGCCCTTTTAATTTTTCTCTCTCAACGTTTAAGGTCACTTGACTGAAATAAAAATAAATTGCAACAATTATCCCACAAAAAGAAACTACTCAGAATGGCGAACAAAATATACAAACATTTCAAAAATTGATAAACACGGGTAACTTAAAGGAAAAGAATATATTCACCAAGACGTTATCATTACCCGGCAGGTTCTGTCCTCATTTCCTCCAGTGTGGATGAATGTATTGTGTGGAGCTGAAATGTGTGCTAGACGTCTGTTTTTTTCTGCTAATTTCTGTAGTGTTTTATTTTTAATCTATTTTGGCTGCCCCAGTCTTAGTTGCGCGGCACACAGGATCTTCGTTGCGGCCTGTGGGATCTTTAGTTGCAGCATGTGGGATCTTTAGTTTCAGCGTGTGGACTCAGTTGCGGTATGCATGCCGGATCTAGTTCCCTGACCAGGGATCTAACCCAGGCCACCTGCGTTGGGAGCATGGAGTGTTACCCACTGGGCCTCCAGGGAAGTCCCTGTAGTTTTGTAAAAGATGAGCTTTGTGTGTTCATGCAGTTTGCAAGTCTGTCCATTTTCACTGCTGTTGAAAACATTCACCTGGTGTGCTGAGCTATTCCCTCTGGTTAGGCTTCTTGTTTTTTCTGAGCAGTTAGGGACTTTCAGATAGCATTCAATGAAAAATTTCAGGCTTCCTATTTTCTCTCTCTTTGGACGTGAAAGCACACCCCTTGCTTCTTTCCTCCAGCCCCGCCACTGCTCCTTTATGTGGCTGGTGGGATGAGTGTGCAGTGGGGTCTCTGACCAGAACATCCTCAACAGCTCCTCCCTGCGAGGGGTGTGGGAGAGTCAGCCCTTGACCCCACAGGGCCGGGCAGGTGGAGTCAGCTCACGTGCACCCTGTGGTGGAAACCTCTTGCTTGTATTGTTTTAATTTGGTTTCTTTAGTGATTAGCAAGATTGTGCCTATTAAATGTTTGCTTATTTTTGATAAAGAAAAGCAAGATCATGCCCTTAGGACTCAGCCTGTTTTCTTGGGTATCTTGACAGCATTGTTCTCGCAGGTGTGGGACCCTGAAGCCAGCAGGTGCCCCTTGCGCTGACCTTCTGGTCTGTTCTCTGACTAATGCGTGAAAAAGGAGCCTTCACAGTAACATCCACTCACCTCAAAGTTTGGATCTCAAATATTTTGGAAAAGAAAAAAAAGTTAGTGTTTATGTGAATTCTCTTCTGGAATTTCTAGCTGCGATAGAGAATCAAATGCTCCAGCTGGCTTGCTGATAAAGCTCTAGATGGTTCTGTGACCACTAATAACATTTCTCTAATGATAAGGGTCATGGGGCTCACAGCCTTGGCTGTGAGTTGTCCATCCCATTTGGGAAAGTCTCTGCTCTGCCTGCCTTCCTGCTGGCTCCAGCGCGCCCTCGCCTCTCACTTCAAGCAGAGAAATGTAGGTTACTCGTTTGTCTCTCAGAATGCATCTGTACCCACATCTCTCCTCCACAGTGGCCTCCAGGGAGAAGGTGACCTGACCACCTCCATTTACTGGGGCTGGTCCTGTTCCCAGGGTTTGAGACTGGGTGAGGGATGAGAGGGAATTGCAGCTTCACATTCTACACCTTTGCTGCTCTAACGGGAGTGAGGTTGAAACCCGCTGGGAAGTTAATAACAGACCCTCAGAGGAAAACGGAAGTGATTTTGTTTGGTCAAGCTAGCTATACGTGCCTTAGCGTTTGTAAGCCTGCAGCAGGATAATTTATTGAAATTCAGTATGTGTTTTAGGGACTTCCCTGGCGGTCCAGTGGTTAAGACTCCACACTTCTGCTGCGGGGGGCGTGGGTTCAATCCCTGGTGGTCAGGGAACTAAGATCCTGCATGCCGTGTGGCCAAAACAAACAAACAAAAAACCCACAATATGTGTTTTATCTGTTTTTCCCATTCCAAGATAGTACCAGACCTTGGTGTTCCCTTGCCTCCAGGGCTCTTATGTTACAAGGCTGAACGCAGAAGTTTCTGGAAAATGACCTCTCTCTCCCTTTAAAAAAATAATTGCTTACACAAAAATTGACTTATATGTGCATGCGTGTGTATAGTTTCAAGAGTTTTAACACGTGCAGAGTTGTGTAACTGTCACCACTATGAGAACACAACAGTTGCATCACCCAAAACACGTGCTGCCCTTGGGTAGTCCTAACCCTGCCCGTGTTTGCTGACCCCATAGTCTTGCCTTTTCCAAAATGTCACATAAATGCAATCTTACAGCACGTGGCCTTTCTAAGCTGGCTGTTTCTCTCAGCGTCGGTGTGGCTGCACGGATGCTTGTCCTTTCACTGAGAGCAACGTTCAGGTGAGGGTTACCACACCCGGTCCATCCATTCACCCGATGGAGGACGTTAGGATAGTCTCCACTTTTTGACATTTATGAACGCAACTATTGTAAACATTTGCATTTGTAAACATTTCGTTTTCCTAGGGTAAATACTGAGGTATGGGATTGCTGGGTCCCATGGTAAATCTTTGTTTAATTTCATAAGAAACTGCTTTCCCAGAGTGGCTACACATTTTGCATTTTCAGCACCAATGTGTGAGTTTCATTTGCTGTCCTTGCCAGCTCTGGGTATTGGAATTTCTTAAACATTTTAATTTTAGCCATTCTAATAGGTGTGTGTGGTGGTATCTCATGGTAGTTTAATTTGAATTTCCCTATTGGGGAAAGATGTTGAGCATCTTTTCTTTTCTGTTTTTTAAAAAAATTTTTGCTGCACCTTGTGGTGCAGATCCCCCGCATGTGGGATCTTAGTTCCCCGACCAGCGATCGAACCCATGCCCCCTGTAGTGGAAGCAAGGAGTCTTAACCATTGGACCGCCAGGGAAGTCCCTTGAGCATCTTTTCACGTGCTTATCTGCCATCCATGTATCTTCTTTGGAAGTGTGTCCATTCCAGTGCCTTGCAAGTTTTTCTTAAGGGTTGTATTCTAAATGTTCAGTTTTAATAGGTTTTTTTTTTTCTGACCTTGCCGTGCGGCTTGCAGGATCTTAGTTCCTCACCAGGAATCGAACTTGGCAGTGAAAGCGCCAAGTGCTAACCACTGGACTGCCAGAGAATTCCCCTTAATAGTTCTTTTTATATTATTTATGCTAGTCCTTTGCTGAATATGTAATTTGCAGAGATTTTCTCCCAGTCTGTGGCTTGCCTTTTCATTATCTGAGCAGTACCTTTAACATCAAAAAGTTTTAATTTTGCTGAAATCCAATTTATCGATGTCTTAAATGGATTTTACTTTTTGTGTCCTTTTTAAGAACTCATCTAACTCCAAGTGATAAAGATTTCCTCCCAAGTTTTCTTCTGAAAGTGTTGTACTATTATGTTTTATGTATAGATTAATTATAAACTTTGAGTTAATTTTTGTATAAGGTGTGAGGTTTTCGTTGTTTCTTTTTCCTGCATATGGATATTCCATTGTTCCAACAGAGTTTGCTGCAAACACTATTCTTACTCTATCATATATATATATTTGTTTTTAGGTTTCTTTTTTTTTTTTTTAGGGTACGCGGGCCTCTCACTGTTGTGGCCTCTCCCGTTGCGGAGCACAGGCTCCAAATGTGCAGGCTCAGCGGCCATGGCTCATGGGCCCAGCCGCTCTGCGGCATGTGGGATCTTCCCGGACCAGGGCACGAACCCACATCCCCTGCATCGGCAGGCAGACTCACAACCACTGCGCCACCAGGGAAGCCCCTGTAATGTCCCTCTTTATCCCTGATAATTTTCCATGTTCTGAGTCTGCTTTGTCTGAGATCCACATAGATACTCCAGCTTTCTTTTGATTAGTGTTAGCATGGTAAATCTTTCTCTATCCCTTTACTTTTTTTTTTTAATAAATTTATTTTTGGCTGTGCTGGGTCTTTGTTGCTGCTCACGGGCTTTCTATAGTTGCGGAGAGCGGGGGCCACTCTTTGTGGCGGTGCGCAGTCTTCTCACTGTGGTGGCTTCTCTTGTTGTGGAGCATGGGCTCTAGGTGCTTGGGTTTCAGTAGTTGTGGCACACGGGCTCAGTAGTTGTGGTGCATGGGCTTAGTTGCACCGCAGCATGTGGGATCTTTCCGGACCAGGGATCGAACCCATGTCCCCTGCATTGGCAGGTGGATTCTTAACCACTTTGCTACCAGGGAAGTCCCTATCCCTTTACTTTCAATCTATGTGTGTCTTTATATTTAAAATGGGTTTCTTGTAGACTGCATATGGTTGGGTCTTGTTTTTTTATCCACTCTAACAGGCTCTGTCTTCTTTTTAAATTTTATTTATTTATTTTTGGCTGCGTTGGGTCTTCGTTGCTGCATGCAGGCTTTCTCTAGTTGTGGCGAACAGGGGCTACTCTTTGTTGCAGTGTGCGGGTTTCTCATTGTGGTGGCTTCTCTTGTTGCGGAGCATGGGCTCCAGGAACACAGGCTTCAGTAGTTGTGGCGTGCAGGCTCAGTAGTTGTGACTCGCAGGCTCTAGAGCGCAGGCTCAGTAGTTGTGGCACACGGGCTTACTTGCTCCACAGCATGTGGGATCTTCCCAGACCAAGGCTCCAGCCCGTGTCTCCTGCACTGGCAGGCAGATTCTTAACCACTGCGCCACCAGGGAAGCCCCCAGGCTCTGTCTTTTGATTGGTGTTTTCAGACCATTCACACTGAAAGTGATTATTGATATAGTTGGATTAATATCTACTATATTTGTAACTGTTTTCCATTCATTGCACTATTCTTTGTTTCCTTTTTAAAATATATTCCCCTTTTTTCCTGTCTTCTCTGGCTTTAATTGAGCATTTTATATGATTTCATTTTCTCTCTTCTCTTAACATATCAATTCTTCTTTTGAAAAAGAATTTTAATGGTTGCCCTGGAGTTTGTAATATACATCTGCAACTAATCTATGTCCGCTTTTTTTTTATAATTATTTACTTATTTATTTGGCTGCGTTGGGTCTTAGTTGGGGCACGCAGGATTGTCATTGCCGCATGCGAGCTCTTCTTTGTGGCACGTGGTTGCGGCATGCAGGATCTTTAGTTGCAGCCTGTGGGATCTTTAGTTATGACATTTGAATTCTTAGTTGCAGCATGTGGGATCTAGTTCCCTGACCAGAGATCGAACCCGGGCCCCCTGCATTGGGAGCACAGAGTCTTAGCCACTGGACTACCAGGGAAGTCCCTATGTACCCTTTCAAATAACTCTGTACCACTTTACAGATAGTGCAGGTACCTCATAACAGAGTATTCCCGAGTCCTCCTTCCCGTTCCTCATAACATTGCAGTCATTCATTCCACGTATCCATAAGCTATGATTACCCAGCACATTGTTGCTATTTTTATTTTGAACAGTTATCTATTAAGTCAATAAGAAAAATGAGCGAATTCCCTGGCAGCCTGGCGGTTAGGACTCCGTGCTTTCACTGCCGAGGGTGCAATCCCTGGTTGGGGAGCTAAGATCCCGCAAGCCATGCAGTGTGGCCAAAAAAAGAAAAAGAAAAAGAAAAGTGAAACACTTTATTTCACCTTCATTTATTCTTTCTCTTATGCTTTCCCTTTTTAAATGTTGATCTGAGTTTCTGACCTATATATATTTTCCTTTTCTTGGAAGAACTTTTAACGGTTTTTGCAAGGCAGGTCTCCTGGCAATGCATTCCTTCAGTTTTTGTTTGTCTGAGAAAGTCTTTATTTCTTCTTCACTTTTGAAGGATAATTTCTCTGGATATACAACTATAGGTTGGTGGTTTATTCGTTCAGTGCTTCAGATGTGTTACTCCATTCTCTTGCTCGTGACTTCTGAGAAGTCTGATGTAATTCTTTACTCCTCTACAGGTGAGATTTTTTTTCCCCTCTGGCTTCTTTGAGGATTTGTCTTTGGTTTTCTGCAGTTTGAATATGATATGCCTAGGTGTAGTTTTTTGGATATTTATCCTTGTTGGTGTTCTCCAAACTTCCAGGATGTGTACTTTGGGATCTATCATTAATTTTGGAAAATTCTCAGCCATTATTACTTCAAATGTTTCTTCTGCTCATTTCTGTGTTTCTTCTCCTTCTCATTGTTTAAAAAAATATATTTTTATTTTTTTATAAATTTATTTGTTTATTTATTTATTTATTTTTGGCTGCATTGGGTCTTTGTTGCTGCACATGGGCTTCCTCTAGTTGCGGTGAGCGGGGGCTACTCTTCCGTTGTGGTGTGCAGGCTTCTCATTGCAGTGGCTTCTCTTGTTGTGGAGCATGGGCTCTAGGCATGCGGGCTTCAGTAATTGTGGCATGTGGGCTCAGTAGTTGTGGCTCACGGGCTCTAGAGCGCAGGCTCAGTAGTTGTGGCGCACAGGCTTAGTTGCTCCATGGCATGTGGGTTCTTCCCAGACCAGGGCTTGAACCCGTGTCCCCTGCTTTGGCAGGCAGATTCTTAACCATTGCGCCTCCAGGGAAGCCCCTATTTTTATTCTTATTTTTTATTCCTTGGCTGTACTGCACAGCATGTAGGATCTTACTTCCCCGACCAGGGATTGAACCCATGCCCCCTGCAGTGGAAGTGTGGAGTCTTAACCACTGGACCGCCAGGGAAGTCCCTTCTCATATTTTAATTATGCATATGTTACACCTTTTGTAATTGTCTCACAGTTCTTGCATATTCTGTTCCTTTTTTTTCCCCCCTCCATTATTTTTTATCTTTGTTTTTCAGTTTGAGAAGTTTCTAGTGACGTAAATTAAAGCTCAGTGATTTTTCCTCAGCCATGTCCAGTCTGCTGATGAGCCTATCAAAGGCATTCTTTATTTCTGTTACTGTCTTTTTGATTTCTAGCATTTCCTTTTGATTCTTACTTAGAATTTCCATCTCTCTGCTTATATTATCCATCTGTTTTTGTAGGTTGTCCACTTTTTTTCCATTACAGGTCCTAGCATAGTAATCATAGTTAAACTCCCAGTCTGATAATTGCAAAATCTTTGCCATATCTGAGTCAGGTTCTCATGCCTGCTTTATCTCCTCAAATTCTGCTTTTTCTTGCCTTTAGCTCACCTTGTAACTATTTGTTGAAAACTGGACTTGACATATCGGATAATAGGAACTGAAATAAGTAGATGTGTAGTGTGAGGTTTTATGTTTTTCTGGCTAGGAATCCTAACTCCTACTGTGTTTGACGTTTGCTGAAGTGGTAGAGGCTTCAGATTCTTCAAGTGTCCTTTGTTGTCTCCCTACTGTCTATAGGTTTCCCCAGAAACTCTATCTGAAATGGAATCTGTGTCTTGCAGCTCTCTTGGTATAATGAACTGCTTTTCTACTGGAGCCCTGTGCATGTGGTGGTGAGTTGCTAGGCGAGGAAAGCATTCTGTAATCCTGTGAGTCAGACTGTTTTTGTGGGCCTGAGGTCCTGGACTGTGCCCTTCAGAAGTTTCTTAGTTTTTCCTTTTTTTTCTTTTTTTTTTTTTTTTTTTTGTTGTTTTTCCTCCCTGTTGTAAGACAGAGAGGCTAGAAGACGCTCCAGTTATCAAGTTGCCCTTCCCCACAGGTCTGATAAGACTCTGATAAAATAGTTTTCTTTTGAGGCAAGGCATTTGCTATGGGTGGTTTTTCAAAATGGTTACTTTTTTCTGGGTGCATTTCAAAACTGTAAGTTTTCCTCTCCTCCCTGTCCAAATCATGAGAGATTTTTTTTTTCTCCAGTCTTTACCATGAAGACCTGGTGGGGATCCTGGAAGTAAAACTCATGAATGTGTGTCATCTCTTCTCCCTTCCCCCAGCCCAGGAGTTTTAAACTCCTTCTCTCTATCTCCAGCCTCCAGTTGTCACCTACTGTTTATGTGTTCATGTGTTGCTGGCTCCAGAGAGTTTTGCCCCAGGAAAGCGGTGGAACTGAAAAAGAAGTTTGTTCTGTCCATTTTTGCTTCATGTATTTTGTTGGTCTATTTTTGGGTTTATCTACATTTAGGATTATTATGTCTTCTTGGTGAGTGGACATTTTGAAGTCATTTAATGCCCCTCTATATCTCTGGTAATTTCCTTGCTCCAAAGTCTACTTCTGGTGTTAATATAGCCACTTCACGTAAAGAAATGTTATTTGTATGGCTTATTTTACCCATCCTTCTACTAAAAAATGAGGTAGATTTCTTGTTGGGAACATGTATTTGGGTCTCATAGTCCCTCTCTTTTAGTCACTATGTTTAGACCATTTACATTTAATGTAACCATTAATATGTTTGGATATAGGTCTATCGTTTTATTATTTGTTTTCTGTTTGTCCCCGGTGTGTGTGTATGTATGCTTTTTGAGGTACAGTTGACATATAACTGTCCTCTATATTTTTATTTCTCTCTTTTCCTTTCCTGGATTACTTGAATGTTTCTTAGTATTCCTTCTTTTTTTATTATTTCATTTTTTTCTTTCAGTTTTATTGAGATATATTTGACATACAAAACTGTGTAAGTTTAAGATGTACAGAATGATTTGACTTACATACATCATGAAATAGTTACCAAAATAAGTTTAGTGAACACCTATCATTTCATATAGATACAAAATAAAAGAAAATGAAAAAATAATATTTTTTCCTTGTGATAAGAACTGTTAGGATTTACTCTCTTAACAATTTTCATATATAACATACAGCAGTGGGGCTTCCCTGGTGGTGCAGTGGTTAAGAATCCGCCTGCCAATGCAGGGGACACAGGTTCGAGCCCTGGTTTGGGAAGATCCCACATGCCGCAGAGCAACTAAGCCCGTGTGCCACAACTACTGAGCCTGCGCTCTAGAGCCCGCAAGCCACGACTACTGAAGCCCACATGCTGCAACTACTGAAGCCCACATGCTGCAACTACTGAAGCCCGTGCACCTAGAACCTGTACTCCACAAGAGAAGCTCCTGCACCGCATCAGAGTAGCCCCCGCTTGCCACAACTAGAGAAAGCCCGTGCGCAGCAAATGACCCAACACAGCCAAAAATAAATAAAATTAAAAAATATTAAAAAAAAAACATACAGTAGTGTTTAATTGTGTTTATCATGTTGTACATTGCATCCCTAGTATTTATTTATCTTATAACTGGAAGTTTGTACCTTTTGACCACCTTCATCCAATTCCCCCTCCCCACACCCCTCCAATAATCACAAATCTGATATCTTTTTCTATGAGCTTGTTTGTTTGTTTTTGAAGTATAATTGACCTACAACACTATGTTAGTTCCTGGTGTACAACATAGTGATTTGATATTTCTGTACATTTCAAAATGATCACCGTAAGTCTAGTTACCATCTGTCACCATAAAAGATATTTCATTATTATTGACTATATTCCCCTACATTATTATTGACTATATTCTTAGTGTCCCATTTTAATCACTCTTGAAGTTTTTTTGTTTTTTTGTTTTTTTTTTTTTAACTCTTGAAGTTTTTAACCATGTATCATTGTATAGTGGTTGCTCTAGAGATTACAGGACTCATATTTAGCTTGTCTCTGCCTACTTGAAAATAAGATTGTGCCACTTCAAGGGGAACATAGAAACCACACCACCACTTTGTGTTACATCTTCATGCATCATAAACTGCTTCAGTGTTAGAAGTTTCGCTTTTTGCTGTCATCCATCCATCCATCACATGTACATACAAAAAAGTCTCATATTTACATAGTTATTTGCCATTTCTATTGCTCCTCCATTATTCCTGAAATTTCAGTTTTCCCTCTGGTATTATTTCCTTCCCATCTGAAGAATTTTCTTTAACGTTTCTTTCAGAGCAGGTCTGCTAGAGAGCTCTCCTCTCCCCTTAGTGCGGATGGTGCAGAAGGTAAGGATTCAGCTTAGTGCTGGTGATCGGTGAGTCTCCAGGGTGCTCAACCACTGCTAAATTGTCTTGTGTAAACATCATGGTTAGTGTACTGGAACTGCCTGGTGTCGGCCGCACAACCTAAGCGCCACGCAGCAGACAGCTGCTCTGTCCTGCACCAGCCAGGCAGAGGTAGCAGAGCCTGGATGAGTGCCGTCTGATATCCCCCTTTGCTCCTCCTGACTCAGTGAGCCCCTGTCTTCTTGGAATTGGTGCCCCCCTTCTCCCAAGACAGAGCAAAGCCCAGCCATCAGCCATATGCTTCCATGGTCGCCTGGTGACATGGGAGCACTGCCTGCCAGCTTTTCCAAAACCATCAGATATTCCTCTTTGAGAGTATGTAATTAAACAGGTTTTTTTATACCCTCATTAAAGGAATTTCAGGTTTCAGAAGAAGGCAGGGGAGTACTCAGGGGTTCAGGGACCTCCTGAAATCATTTGAGGCCAACCTGGCTGGTTGTGAAGCATATGTATGCAGACCAGGGGAGGGAACCTTCAGGTGTGCAGAAAGGCCACCTTACAGGGAGGCCTTCCCAGTCCACCCATTTAAAACTGTGAGCCAACTTCCCCACCCGCTCCTGCTTTGTTTCTCTTGTACCACTTAGCACCATCTAAGATAGATTTGCTTATTTGCCGGGTCGAGAGTGTTTGTCTTTTTCGTTAGTTGCAGTGTCCCAAGTGCCTAGAATGGCCCACGCTCAGTAAATATTTCTTCTTTTTCTTTTTCTTTTCTGGCCTCGCCGTGCAGCTTGTGGGACCCTGGTTCTCTGATCAGGGGTTGAACCCGGGCCCTGAGCAGTGAAAGCACGGAGTCCTAAACCCTGGACTGCCAGGGAATTCCCTCAGTAAATATTTCTTGAATGACAGAATACAGTTTTGCAACTTGCTTTTCTTTCTTCCTTTTTAAAAATAAGCTGTCCCTGGCATCCTCCCATGGTGTACATAGCCCCAACGGGTACCTCCTCTTTAATATCCTCCCTGCTGTCCTAGCCCGGTCCCACAGATGCAGAGCAACTTGTATTACCTGCAAGTGGTTTGAGGGAGAGGACATGCCCTGGGGCCCTTGATCCTTAGGATGGAGGAGCGTGAGCCCCCACTGTGGCCTCGTCCGTGTGATGGAGGCTCTCTGGTGTGCAGATGCTCCGGACACGGGGCTGCCTTTTCAGGCCATATGCAGGTCGTTACATGATAATCACTTATGTTGAAGGCAGTTGTACGGGTCTCTTGAGGCAGAACCTGGCGGGTAACCACTGAAAAGCAACAGTGTTATGGAACCTAAGACTCTGGAGAACATCACAAGGCGTTGGCGGTGAAACAACCTCCTGGGAAAAGCAGGAGACTCCAGCTTGTGCCTCGACTCTGCTGCTTGCTGTTAGGAAATGAACAAATGCCTTCCAGGGGTTCGCTGCCGTGTGATGAAATGGGGATACAGGCCAGGTCCATTTTTTGCTGCGTGGTGTTGGCAGCACTCAAAAACCACCCGCCTGGATACCCCCTACCTCTGACTGACCGCTGTGATTGGCCCTCAGCACATTTCTGAAGGGAAGCAGGGCTTCTTATCAAAACCACCTGGGTTCTGGGGAGTAGAGAATTTATAAGTCTAAGAGGAGGGCTTCCCTGGTGGCGCAGTGGTTGAGAGTCTGCCTGCCGATGCAGGGGACACGGGTTCGTGCCCCGGTCCGGGAAGATCCCACATGCTGCGGAGCGGCTAGACCCGTGAGCCATGGCCGCTGAGCCTGTGTGTCTGGAGCCTGTGCTCCACAACGGGAGAGGCCACAACAGTGAGAGGCCTGCGTACCGCAAAAGAAAAAAAAAAAAAGTCTAAGAGGAAAGAATAAGGGGACTGTGCCTTGGGGGAAATGGAATGGTTTTGAATGAATCTTCGTGTTTGGAAAAGGATGTTAAGAAGGAAGAAGGCATCAGTGCAAATTACCTTGGTCAGCTTCTTTACGAAGACTTAAAGAAAGATTTCAGACCGCTGAAAGATCCTTATACTTTCTGAGGAGACAAAAAATTATTATGAAATGAATGCTTAACCACTGCTCACTATACTCAGCATATTTATTTTATGTATGTATGTATGTAGTTTTGGCTACATTGGGTCTTTGTTGCGGTGTGTGGGCCTCTCATTGTGGTGGCTTCTCTTGTTGCAGAGCACAGGCTCTAGGCGCGAGGGCTTCAGTAGTTGTGGGACATGGGCTCAGTAGTTGTGGCTCACGGGCTCTAGAGTGCAGGCTCAGTAGTTGTGGCACACAGGCTTAGGTGCTCCGCGGCATGTGGGATCTTCCCAGACCAGGGCTCGAACCTGTGTCCCCTGCATTGGCAGGCGGATTCTTAACCACTGCACCACCAGGGAGGTCCCAGCATATTTATTTTTAGGCAAGGTAGTCGATGGTGTTGTGTAGATCATCTGTATCGTTACTGATTTTTTTTGGGGGGGAAGGGTGGGGAATCTAGTTCTATCACCTGCTGGGAAACTGGAGTTAAAATTTCCAACTATAATTGTGGAATTGTCTGTTTCTATCTTTGGTTCTTTCAGTTTTTGCTTTGTTTATTTTGAGACTCTATTGTTAAGCATGTGGATATATATGACGTGCCTTCCTGCTGAATTATCACTATGAAGAGTCTATCTTTGATAATACCCTGTCTCTAGAAGTCTATTAATATGGCCTCTTTAGCATTCTGATGTTTAAAGTATGCATGGTATGGGTTCTAACCAGTTACTTTTTAAAAATTGCAGCTTTACTCTAAAAAAATGACAGGCTTTAATGAGATATAATTCACATACCATCAATTCACCCATTTAATATGTATAATTCAGTGGTTTTTAGTATATTCACAGGGTTGTGCAACCATGACCACAACAAATTTTAGAACAGTTTCATCATTTCTAAAGAATTCCACATTAGCAGTCACCCCCCACTTCTTTCTGACACCCCGCCCCCACTAGCCCAGGGCAACCACTAATTTATTTTCTATCTCTATAGATTTGCCTATTCTGAACATTTCATATGCATGAAGTCATACTATATGTGGTCTTTTATGACTGGCTTCTTTCATTAAGCATAATGTTCTCAAGGGTCATAAATGTTGTAGCATAATCAGTATTTTATCCAACCATTTTTTCTGTTTTCTTAAAAAAAATTTTAATAGACATTATTTTTTTAGAGCACTCTTAGGTTCACAGCAAAATTGAATGGACAGTACAGAGAGTTCCCATATACTTCTCCCACCCCATAGCCTCCTCCACCATCAACATCCCTCACCGAACCTACATTGCTTGACGTCATTATCACCCAGAGTCCATAGTTGACATTATGGTTCACTCTCTGTGTTTTACATCCTGTGGGTTCTTTAAGCGCATAATAACGTTTCCACCTTTACAGTGTCATACTGAGAAGTTTCATTGCCCTAAATTCCCTGTGCTCTGTCTGTTCAGCCATGTTCCCTCATCACCCCTGGCAACCACTGATCTTTTTACTGTCTCCACAGTTTTACTTTCTCCAGAATGTCATATACCTGGAATTATATAGCATGTGGCCTTTTTATTTTATTATTTATTTATTTATTTTTAAAATAAATTTATTTTATTTATTTATTTTTGGCTGCATTGGGTCTTTGTTGCTGCACGTGGGCTTTCTCTAGTTGTAGCGAGTGGGGGCCACTCTTTGTTGCGGTGCACGGGCTTCTCATTGCAGTGGCTTCTCTTGTTGCAGAGCACGGGCTCTAGGCACGTGGGCTTGAGTAGTTGTAGCACGCGGGCTTAGTAGTTGTGGCTCGCAGGCTCTAGAGCGCAGGCTCAGTAGTTGTGGCGCATGGGCTTAGTTGCTCCATGGCATGTGGGATCTTCCTGGACCAAGGCTTGAACCCGTGTGCCCTGCATTGGCAGGCGGATTCTTAACCACTGAGCCACCAGGGAAGCCCCAGCATGCGGCCGTTTTAGATTGTCTTCTTTCACTTAGTAGTGTGCATCTAAGGTTCCTCCATGCCTTTTCATGGTTTGATAGTTCATTTTTTAAAAGTGGTGAATAGGGACTTCCCCAGTTAAAGACTCAACAGAGCCAAAAATTAATTAATTAAAAGTGGCAAATGATATTCCATTGTATGGATGTACCACAGTTTATCTATTTACCTATTGAAGGACATTTTGGTTATTAACAAGTATTGGCAATTATGAATAAAGCTGCTGTAAACATTTGTGTGCAGGTTTTTTTGTGGACTTAACTTTTCATAATTTATTTGGAGTTAATATTCTACCACTTTCACATGTAATATAGAAATCCTGCAAATGTATACATCCATCTCACCCATTTTATGATAGTTTAGATTTTATGTGTATTACATCTGCATATGTTATAAATTTGACAAGACAACGTTATGATTATTTTACTTTAGTTGTTTGTAATTTTTCCAAGTTTAAGACATTTTTCTCTTATTTTACTCCAATATTTACTTTTCTGGATGCTGTTTATTCCTTTCCAAAAATATGTTTCCATCTGGTATAATTTCTCTTCAGCTAAAGAGCTTCCTTTACCATTTATTTTAGAACAGGCCTGCTGGCATTTGTCTTAGTTGCTTTTTTTAAATCAAAAAATTATTTTATCTTCACTCTTGATGGATATTTTTTTCTGTATGAAATTATAGTTGGACAGAGTTTTCCTTTTGTTTTGTTTTTAAGCATGTTAAAGATGAAGTTGCACCGTCTTCTGGAGCCCATTGTTTCTGATGAGAAGTCAGCAGTCATTTTGAATTGTTGTGTCCTTATATGTGATGTGTTGTTTTTCTTTGGCTGTTTTCAAGGATTTTCTCCTTATACTGGTTTTTATCAGTTTGACTCTGATGTGCCTGGGTATGACTTTATTAACATTCATCCTAAATGGAGTTTACTGAGTTTTCTGAATCTGTAAATTTTTGTTTTTCACCTAATTTAGGATAATCTATGCCATTTGTCCTTCAGTCTGTTTTTCTGCCTAATTCTCTCTCTTCTCCTTCTAGGATGTATGCTAGACCTTTGACAATTGTCTCTTTAATCCTTGAGGCTAATCTTTTAAAAATTCCCTTTTCTCTTTTCTTAAGATTAGATGATTTCTATTCATCTGTCTTTAAGTTTGCTGACTTTTTCCTCTGTCATATCCATTCTGCTGTTAAGTCCTTCATTGGAATTTTAAGATTTCAGGTATTGTGTTTTTTAGTTCTCAGATTTCCATTTAGCTCTGTTTTATAGTTTCTGTTTCTCTGGTGAGGTTTTCGCTATGTGCATTCATTAAGAGAATCTTTTCTTTCACATCCTTGAGTATAATTATGCTGGCAGAGGATTTTAAAGCAGCTAATTCCAACATCTCATTCATCTTGAGGTTAATCTCTGGTTGTGGTTTCTCTTGAGAATGGCTTACTCTTTCCTGGTTCTTCATTTTTGTGAATAATTTTGGATTGTATCCTGGACATTGTGAAGTTGTGTTGTGGAGAATGAAGGTTCTGTTATATTTCTCTGAAGAGTGTTCATTTGTGTTTGTTTTAGTAGGCAGTGAGATTGGACTCAGACTGAAAACTCTGCCTCTTGAAGCAGGTCAGATTTCATTTCAGTTCTTTTATTCTTGTCTGAGCGGCTTGGAGGCTGCTCCACACATGCATAGTCCATGGGTTTTCTGGAGAGTTAGGTAACATTTGCAGAATTCAGAGCTTTCTCTCTTTGGTGTTCTCCTTTTCTGGATTCCTCACTCATTTTTCAGTTGCTGTGGTTGCCTCAAACTCTGTAAGCTATCAAAACTGTTTTTCTCTCAAAGTTATAGCTACTTCACATGGTGTGGGCTGGAGCTTCCCTCAGCCTAGAAGCTGTGAAAGTGGGAAATGGACGCAGTGTCTATCACTCCTTTCCTGAATTTCCCTGCTCTTTGTTGCTCTAGCAAATTAAATAAACCCAAGGAAAGTGTCATTAAAACCTCCATTCTATAGCCTCTCAGTCAGAAGCACAGATGATGACCTGGACTTGCATTTGGTGCTTGAAGAAGGTCGGGGTGGGGGGCAGTCTTGTAGGACTGAGCCCTTAACCTGTGGGGTCTGATGCTGTCTCTGGGTGGATACTGTCAAAATTGAGTAGAGGGACTTTGTTGGTGGCGCAGTGGTTAAGAATCCACCTGCCATTGCAGGGGACATGGGTTTGAGCCCTGGTCCAGGAAGATCCCACATGCCGCAGAGCAACTAAGCCCGTGCACCACAACAACTGAGCCTGCGCTCTAGAGCCCAGGAGCCACAACTACTAAGCCTGCATGCCACAACTACTGAAGCCTGCACGCCTAGAGCCTGTGCTCCGCAACAAGAGAAGCCACCGCAATGAGAAGCCCATGCACCACAACAAAGAGTAGCCCCCGCTCGCCACAACTAGAGAAAGCCAGCACGCAGCAACGAAGACCCAATGCAGCCAAAAATAAAATTAATTAATTAATTTTAAAAATTTTGAGTAGAATTATAGGACACCCAGCTGGTATCAGAGAATTGCTTGGTGGTGTGGGAAAACACACACACACACACACACACACACACACACACACGTTGGAACTGGGTGTTAGAATCATTTTATTACTTTTGTGGATGATGACTAATGGGGCCTTCTGTCAGTATCTTCTTCTTATTCTGGATGGTAGTTACATGAGTGTGTTCTCTTTGTAAGTATTCCTTGAGCCATACTTCTATGATTTGTGTACTTTTATCTTTGAATATTTATTCTTTTTTTTTTTTTTTTTTGGCCACACTACATGGCAGGTGGGATCTTTCCCAACCAGGGATCGAACCTGTGCCCCCTGCAGTGGAAGCGTTCAGTCTTAACCACTGGACCACCAGAGAAGTCCTGAATATTTATACTTCAGTATAAATTTTACTTAGAAAAAGTGTGTTAGTGTTCTGTTTATCTACCTGGAAAATTATTCATGATATATTGTTAATTGAAAAAAAAACGTTGCAGTAATATATATTATATTGTCCTGTCTTGTAATTTTAAAAATACTAAAAAAAAAAAAAACAACCCAAAAGTATAAATAAAAATACTTGTAACACTGTGTTGATGAGGGAATGAGGACACAAACTGCTGGTGTGTCCCATTTAAATTCGATGCAGAGCATTTGGCCATATCTATCAAAATCATAAGTGTGCAGATCCTTTGTCCCAGTATTTCCATCATTTGTAGTAGTACATCTTTCAGATGTGCTAATGCATGTGCTCAATGACCTATATATAAGATTATTTACTGTAGTATTGTTTATAACAGCAAAATATTAGAAATAATCTATGCTTTGCTCTTGGATTGGAAGAATTAATAATGTTAAAGTGACCATACTACCCAAAGCAATCTACAGATTTAATGTAGTCCCTATCAAACTACCCATGACATTTTTCACAGAAGTAGAACAAGTAATCCTAAAATTTATATGGAATCACAAAAGACTTAGAATTGCTGAAGTAATCCTGAGGAAAAACAACAAAGCTGGAGGCATAACCATTCCAGACTTCAGACAATACTACAGTAATCAAAACAACTTGGTATTGGCACAAAAACAGACATATAGATCAATAGAACAGAATAGAGAACCGAGAAATAAACTCACACAGCTACAGTCAATTAGCCTTTGACAAAGGAGGCAATAATATACAATGGAGAAAAGACAGTCTCTTCAGCAAGTGGTGTTGGGAAAGTTTGACAGCTGCATGTAAATTAATGAAGTTAGAACACTCCTTCATACCAAACACAAAAATAATCTCAAAATGACTTAAAGACTTAAATATAAGACATGACACCATAAAACTCCTGGAAGAGAACATGGGTAAAATATTCTCTGACATAAATTGTACCAATATTTTCTTAGGTCAGTCTCCCAAGGCAATAGAAGTAAAAGTAAAAATTAACTAATGGGACCTAATCAAACTTATAAGCTTTTGCACAGCAAAGGAAACCATAAACAAAGCAAAAAGACAACCTATGGACTGGGAGAAAATATTTGCAAATACTGCAACTGACAAGGACTTAATTTCCAAAATAGACAAATAGCTCATACAACTCAATAATAAAAAAACAAGCAAAAAAAGAAATGGGCAGAAAACCAGAATAGACATTTCTCCAAAGAAGACATACAGATGACCAATAGGCACATGAAAGGATGCTCAACATTGCTAATTATCAGACAAATGCAAATCAAAATTACAATGAGGTATCACCTCACACTGGTCAGAATGGCCATCATTAAAATGTCTACATATAACAAATGCTGGAGAGGGTGTGGAGAAAAGGGAACCCTCCTACACTATTGGTCAGGATGTAAATTGGTGCAGCCACTATGGAAAACAGTATGGAGGTTCCTTAAAAAACTAAAACTAGAGTTGCCATATGATTCAGAAATCCCACTCCTGGGTATATATCTGGAGAAAACTCTATTTTGAAAAGATACATGCACCCCAATGTTCATAGCAACGCTAGCAGCACTATTTACAACTGCCAAAACATGGAAGCAACCTAAATGTCCATCGACAGATGAATGGATAAAGAAGACATGGTATATATATACAATGGAATACTGTTCAGCCATAAAAAATGAAATAATGCCATTTGCAGCAAAATGGATGGACCTAGAGATCATCATACTAAGTGAAGTTAAGTCAGAGAAAGACAAATATTACATGATATTACTTATATGTGGAATCTAAAACATGATACAAATGAGCTTATTTACAAAACAGAAAGACTCACAGACATAGAAAACAACCTTATGGTTACCAAAGGGGAAAGATGGGGGGAGGGATAAATTAGGAGTTTGGGATTAGCAGATACAAATTACTATATATGAAATAGATAAACAACAAGGACCTACTGTATAGCACAGGGAACTGTATTCAATATCCTGTAATAAACCATAATAGAAAAGAATATGAAAAATAAATATATGTATTTTATATATATATATATATCTGATCAATGTATGCTCCTCGATAGGAAATTGGTTAAGTAAATGTGGTACATGTAGCAAAGAATGAGGAAGCTCTTTCTATAACTGAATGATATTTACATTTACATCTTAATGTATTTGTGCATACACATATGGAATAAATTCAAGATAGGTTATTCAGTAAAGAGAATTTCAGGTAAAACTTCTGTTTCTAGGTTATTTAACTAACCAAGCCATCCTTCCTTTTGACTGGGGAAAGTAGTAGAAGTATTCCATTTACCTGCAGTGGCTTGTAGTATAATACAACTTCTGTGGTTCAAAGAATTTGAAATCTTGAATGTAGTTTAAGATTTGTCTCAGAAGACCCAACACAGCCAAAAGTAAATAAATAAATTTATTAAAAAAGGATTTGTCTCAGATTGTTATTGCCCACAGAAAACTATTGGCAGAAGCAAATTGAACATTTTCTCCAGAGGAAGATTTAATTATCCCATGCATCAAAAAATAATACCTCAAGTAATTTTCATGTACAATGTTCACAGATAGTCAATTATAACCAGACACACAAAGAAACAAACAAGATACTATGAACCAGGACCAGCAGGAACAAAAGACAACAGAAACAGAGCCACAAAGACATGAGATATTAGAATGATCAGACAGAGACTTTAAAACAAATATCCTAATCATAACAAAAGAAATAAAAGCCAAGCTTGGAAATTTCAGCATGGAATTATTCAGTAAAAAATAATAAAAAGTAACACAGCAACTTAGAAAAGAACATAATTGAAATCCTACAACTTAAAGGTACAGTGACTAAAATTAAGCCATCGATATGGACATGCTTCACAGTAGATTAGATGGAGCTGGAGAAAGAATTAGTAAACTGGAAGGTGGGTAAGTAAAAATTATACAGAATGCAGCATGTAGAACTAAAGAAGTGACGGGAATAAGTGACAGAGTGGCTTGTTGGAAAAGTTCTAACACATTGTGATTTGAGTCTTAGCAGGAAACAGACAACAGTGCAGAGGCAATAATTGAAGAAATAATATATGAGAATTTTCCAGAACCCACAGAGTCAAGAAATTAGTGAATCCCAGGCAGGATAAATTAAAAAGTACATCATAGTGTAAATGTATTAACAGAAATGAGAGAAAACAAACTAAAATAGAGATTATTAAAAGCAGCCAGAGAAAAAAGATTACTTTAGGGGCAACAGATAGCCCACAACTGCCTTTTCAACAGTAACAATGAACAGAAGATGGATGATTTTCAACATGATAAAGGAAATCTATGCCCAGTGGAAACATCCTTGAAGAATGAAGGTGAGGGGGCTTCCCTGGTGGTGCAGTGGTTGAGAGTCCGCCTGCCAATGCAGGGGACACGGGTTTGTGCCCCGGTCCGGGAAGATCCCACATGCCACAGAGCGGCTGGGCCCGTGAGCCATGGCCGCTGAGCCTGTGCATCCGGAGCCTGTGCTCCTCAACGGGAGAGGCCACAACAGTGAGAGGCCCGTGTACCACAAAAAAAAAAAAAAAAAAAAAGAATGAAGGTGAGGGACTTCCCTGGTGGTACAGTGGTTAAGAATCCACCTGTCAATGCAGGGAACATGGGTTTGAGCCCTCGTCTGGGAAGATTCCACATGCCATGGAGCAACTAAGCCTGTGTGCCACAACTATGGAGCCTGCGTGCCAGAACTACTGAAGCCCATGCACCTAGAGCCTGTGCTCCACAACAAGAGAAGCCACCACAATGAGAAGCCCACACACTGCAACATAGAGTAACCCCCACTCACCACAACTAGAGAAAGCCCGCACGCAGCAACAAAAACCCAACTCAGCCATAAATTAATTAATTAAGGAAAAAAGAATGAAGATGAAAGGAAGAAAGTTTAAACAGACAAAAACAGTTTGCCACCCACAGACCCAAAATGAAGTTCTAAGTGCTGTACTCTAGGCAAAAGAAAGATAGTTCAAGATGGAAAGTCAGAAATGCAATAAGAGGGACTTCTGTGGTGGCGCAGTGGTTAAGAATCCGCCTGCAAATGAAGGGGACATGGGTTTAAGCCCTGGTCTGGGAAGAACCCACATGCCGCGGAGCAACTCAGCCCATGCGCCACAACTACTGAGCCTGCGCTCTAGAGTCCGTGAACCACAACTACTAAGCCCGCATGCCACAACTACTGAAGCTCTCGCGCCTAGAGCCCGTGCTCCGCAGCAAGAGAAGCCACCTCAGTGAGAAGCCCGCGCACCCCAATGAAGAGGAGCCCCCACTCACTGCAACTAGAGAAAGCCTGCTCACAGCAATGAAGACCCAACGCAGCCAAAAATAAATAAATTAATTAATTAAAATAAAGGGAAGAAAATGAAAAAAAATGCAAGAAGAATGGGAAAACAAAAAAAAACTAGTGAGTATGTGGGTAAAGCAGTGAGCCTTGACTATAAGTAGGGTTGGGAACTACCTTAGAATATAATCATGTCGGGCTGGGTCATTTAGATTTCCTGCTGTAGTCAAGTGGAAACATTTGGGCAGACTGTTTTTAACCATCACTCGAAGACCCTGGAGAACTAGGAGGCAGTAAAACATGAACAGGTCAAGCCCTGGAGGGGGTGAAAGCCCAGGAAGGGGAGTCTGGCCTTTGGGGCTGCATTGTTGTGGGACCGTCATACACTCTTGAAGGATGCGAGAAGGCTGAGCAGCACTTTTGACAGCTTCACAGGATCAGGTGGACAGAAACTGGTGTCCAGACCTCACCAAGGTAGACCACCTGGCAAACTGCTTGCATTTAGGTTAGGACCTGGAAGATCATTCCCAGGAGCAGGAGTGAACTGGAACAGATTGGCCTTCTCGGAAACCAAACCTCATTTTTATTCATCTCAACTTGTGATTTTTTTTTTTAATTCTTTTCTTTTTTTTTTAACCCCCACATTTGTTTATATATTTATTTTTTTGGCTGTCTTGGGTCTTCGTTTCTGTGTGAGAGCTTTCTCTAGTTGTGGCAAGCAGGGGCCACTCTTCATCACGGTTCGCGGGCCTCTCACTATCGCGGCCTCTCTTGTTGTGGAGCACAGGCTCCAGACGCGCGGGCTCAGTAGTTGTGGCTCACGGGCCTAGTTGCTCCGCGGCATGTGGGATCTTCCCAGACCAGGGCTCGAACCCATGTCCCCTGCATTGGCAGGCGGATTCTCAACCACTGCGCCACCAGGGAAGCCCTCAACCTGTGATCTTGACTTAGGATGTTATCAGAGTGCTGAACTATTCCAAAGGGCATAATAGTTTATAAAAGAATTAATTAGAGAAATTAAAAATTGTAATAACTAAGATTAACTTAGTGGATATGTTTAGAATATGCACCAATGAAGAAAACGTCAGGATCTTACAGAAAACATCCAGAAGGAAGCATGTAGACAAAAGGAGCAAAAATGTGGATGAGAGAGGAGTGTTAAGGACACAGAGGATGGCATGAAAGGGTCTGACACCCCTGTCCTTGGAGTCCTGGAAGGAGAGGAGAGGGAGAGGGGCAGAAGCAATATTTGAAGATATAATGGCTGAGGATTATCCAAAACTGGCAAAAGATCTCAAATCATGAATCAAATCCTATGAGCCTCAAAGGAATATACACCTGCAAATATAGTGAAACCTGTTGTTTCTCACCTGCAAAATGGAATAGGGTTGTTTTAGTATTTAAAGAGTTTCAAACAGTGTAACAGTAATGTGACCTGAAATGTTAATATCACATGACCTCCGTCCACAAGCTGTAAAACAAGGAAAGACGCCTCCTGCCCATGCCACCTAATGGATTATCGGCGTCCACACCCCCAGCCTGCCAACTGCTCCCCCAGCTGTCCCCTCCCCCACTGGCCTCCCTTCCATGCTGCTGCAGAGTTGATCAGAAGTTTGGTACTGCATATAAATTACAAACCTTAAATTCAGGTGTGTAGGGAGTGTCATTCTGTGTATGATGCACCATGGTTTCTTTTACAAGCCCACATTCACCTGTCGCAGTATGTCACTGGGATGCTCTTTCCTTCTCCATTGTCTTCCCCATGGGGAAAGGTGTGGGAAGGACAGTCCTTCTCGACCCAGGCTCACACAATCCGGGGTGCATGGTGTGTATTTTTCATTAAGGGAATGAGGTATTGTTCAGGCTTTCCTCGTGACCCGTTGTTCCCCACTAACCCAGCTGGAATTTCTTCAGGCCAGTTTGCACCGCTTTTGAACCAGAGGAACGTATCTTCACTGTGGAATGATGGTTCTTTTTCTCAAAGTTGTCTCTAACCATAAAGGAAATGAGAAAAAGCCTTTCCTGATGTTGCCCACAGGCCACCGGTTAGGGACGCAGTTGCTCAGAGGAGTCGGGACACCCAGGACCCATCAGCGCACGGCTCCATTTAAAGTGCCATTCCTCCAGCCTTTGCCTTAGATCACACTCTTCTTTTCCCAAAGTGCTTCAGTTAAGATTCTAGCATAAAGCAAGGATGAGAGATAACTTCTGGCAGCAGAGGGGTGGAGGGACTGCAGGTCCCTGAGGCCTGTGTCCTCACGTGCAGCCGTGGGGAGGTAAGTCAGTGTGCAGCTGCTCTGGTTCAGGGGGGCTCTCGTCAGAGGTGAAGTTGCTCATTTATTGGATCCCCGAGCTAATGGCACACCAGGGGGGCCCATCCAGAACCTGTCATCGAAGCTGTGAGAACTGACCAGAGAGCTTGTTGGAATTCCTCTGTGTCTCCTTCCTTTTCCCAGGACCTGCTCCATCCCTCTGTTTCTCTCTCCTGGGCTTAGCCTGGCACCTGGATCTTTCCAGCCTCCCGAGGGGGCGTTTCTAGACCTGGCTGAGTTGACTCCACCCGAAGACCTTGGCCAGGCGTGGAGCCCACCCTGATTCCCACAGAAGATCGTTGGGAGGTGGTGTCTGTCTGCGTTGTGTCAGCCTGGCTTGGAACAAAACCTCTGGAATCCACTTCAGTGTTTGACTAATAGGGTAAAGGTGCAGTTGGCCTCACAAGCCCAGAGGATTACGTATTACAGTTCTTTTAATAGATCTTTTACTTGAGTGGAGGAGGGAGAAAATGAGAGAAGGCTTAAGGGAAATAGCTTTGTAATACATTCACTTTTCTGTGTCTGTTGGGCAGTCCCTTTTCCTTTGAGTAAATGTGATGTGATCCAAAGTGTCTGGAAAAGAGAGACAAGTGCCCTCCGTTATGTTATGTTGGATGTTTTATTTATATGTTCTTTTTCACTGTCCTGTCAGCTTTGAGTCCATTTCTGATCCATGTTATTTTCATCTTTGGCTGCATATTTGTGGATGGCCATGTGTACAGCGAGTTGGGCTAGAGCCTTGTAAATACTGTCTTTCGTGTTCTGAGACTGACCTGATCAAGTTTTTCCATGTAGACACATTTTATAAAACATTTCAGTGTGTTTAGGACATTGTGAAGTTTGTTGGAAAGAATGACAAATGTTGTCATTCTGAGTGTCTGAGTGTCATTCCAGAATGTCGATTCTGGAGCTCCAAAGTATCAGGGCGTTTCCCTATTGATGTTTAAGACGGGGTCTGTTTAACCACCATGCACTGTGCTCCAGTACCTCTGGTTACATAATTAGTGTTCTGCTAACGATGCATAATGAGTTTCTGCCAGTCTTTGCATGGATGTCAAAGAAAAATTCATGTCACCTTTTCCCCAGCCCAGAGCAGGAGAGGGAGAGAGAAAGTGAGACTCAGCAGATGTTGATCCAGAGTCCATGCAAAGGCCAGAGGGAGACAGGAGACAGTGTCTGGGAAAAACTTGGTTCTGGGGCTTCCGGGTATGGGAGGCGTGGACCCAAAGGCCTCGTGTCTCTGCGGCCTCACCCCTGGACACCTGCGGAGCTCAGTGGTCAGTGGAGCCCAAAGACATCATGCTGGACCAGAGAGAACTAGGATGTCAGAGCATGGAAGGTGCCTTGGGCCATGAGGTTTGGCCTCCTCATTTGGCATCTCAGGAAACCCAGGCCCTGTGAGCTGAAGAACCTTGACGGAGGCACACAGCTGCTTCCTGACCAGACCTACCAGTCGGGCCATCCCAGGAGCTGCAGCAAAATTCTTGAGGACCTTCTACTTCAGACTTGTAAGATTCTCTGTTCAATAAACCGTGGACGTCTCTGTCGCTGTATCTGGGGTCTTTCTTCGGTCTCGCAGCAGGGCAACTACAAGGCTTGCAGGCCTTTCAGGGGGGCAGCCCAACAGGTGGCTATAGTCCAGTGTGACTGGTGTTCTTACAAGAAAAAGAGATTAGGATCCAGGCAGACGCAGAGGGACGACCATGTGAGGACACAGCAGGAAGGAGAGATACTCCAGAAGAAACCAACTCTGCCAGCACCTTGGTCTTGGATTTCTAGCCTCCAGAACTGTGAGAAAATACATTTCTGTTGTTTTAAGTCACCCAGTGTATAGTACCTTGTTACGGCCCCCCGGCAAACCAATCCACAATCTGATAAGTGGAAAGTCATATGTCATTGTGCTTCGTTTATATTTCTCTTCTGATGAGTAAGTACAGGTAAGCATCTCTTCACATGTTTACGAGCCGTTTGTGTTTCCTTGTATGCAATCTAGTTCCTTTGCTAGATCACTTAAGATGTTAATCTTTTTCATTATTGATTTTAGGGGCTCTTTATTAAGTAAATTAGCCTTTTGTTGTGATTTATATTAGAAGTTTTTTTCTTCGCCATTTATCTTCTGATGTTATTCTTTTGTTCATAGAAATTTTGACTTTTAAGTCAAACTTCCCACTCTTTTTTTTTTTTTTCGGTACGCGGGCCTCTCACTGCCGTGGCCTCTCTCGCTGTGGAGCACAGGCTCCGGACGGGCAGGTCCAGCGGCCATGGATCACGGGCCCAGCCGCTCCGCGGCATGTGGGATCCTCCCTGACCGGGGCACGAACCCGTGTCCCCTGCATCGGCAGGCGGACTCCCAACCACTGCGCCACCAGGGAAGCCCACTTCCCACTCCTTTAAGGATGATGCAAAAGCTGCATTTCATTCTAGTTCTTTTATAGATTTTTTTTTGTTTGTTTAAATTTCTGATTCTTCTGGAATTTACTTTGCTGAAAAGAATGAGACAGGTATCCAAAAAAAATTTTTTTTTGACATATGTTTAATCAGTTTCTTGGGTAGCGTTTCCTTGATGAATTATTTTCTACTTTGCTATGCAGTGTCACCTGGATCATATGCTAGATTCCTGTGTACGTCTTCATCTATTTTTTTTAGACGTTTTCTGTTTCTGTTCAGTGGCTCTTTTTCTCTGGACTTACGCTAATAAATACTACCTTGTTTAAATTATTGCAGCTTTGTAATTGTTTTAACATTTCATAGGGTTGGTCCTCTCTTATTCTTCCTTTTCAGAAATCCCTGACTTTTCTGCTTATTTATTCAAACCTTGGAAACAATTTGTCTATATCCCCAAAATGCCCCATTATATATATATATATATAGTTGTTGTTGTTGTTTTGTGGTACGCGGGCCTCTCACTGTTGTGGCCTCTCCCGTTGCGGAGCACAGGCTCTGGACGCGCAGGCTCAGCGGCCATGGCTCACAGGCCCAGCCACTCCGCGGCATGTGGGATCTTCCCGGACCGGGGCACGAACCCGTGTCCCCTGCATCGACAGGCGGACTCTCAACCACTGCGCCACCAGGGAAGCCCCCCCATTATATTTTTACTGCAGACACGTTAAATGTATAGATGAAGGAGACTTGTGCCTCCTTCTGCAAGAACGTGGTATCTCTTTGCATTTGTTAAAGTCTTTTCTCTGTGCCTTTCAGGAACATTAAAACATTTCTTCATGCACATCTTGCACATTCCTTAAACTTATTCCTGTGTATTTATTTTATTTATTTATTTATTTTTGTTGGGACTTTGTTGCTGCATGCGGGCTTTCTCTAGTTGCAGGGAGCGGAGCTTACCCTTCGTTGCAGTGTGCAGGCTTCTCATTCCGGTGGCTTCTCTTGTTGTGGAGCATGGGCTCTAGGTCTGTGGGCTTCAGTAGCTGTGGCACGCGGGCTCAGTAGTTGTGGCTTGTGGGTTCTAGAGTGCAGGCTCAGTAGTTGTGGCGCACGGGCTTAGTTGCTCCGTGGCTCAAACCAGTGTCCCCTGCATTGGCAGGTGGATTCTTAACCACTGTGCCACCAGGGAAGCCCACCCTGTGTATTTATTTTAATGTAAATAAGCCTTTTTCTTCATTATATCTACTAACTGCTTGTTATTTGACTATAGGAGTGAAGGTTACTAATTTTTTTGTTATTAACTTTGTAACTAGTCAGATTAGTGAATAGTTTTCATTCAGATAATAAAGCATTTACTAATAAATTTGAATCTTTAAAAAAATGTTTGTGACAAATGTAGCAATGAATTGCAAAGCTCTGGGGAATCTAGCAGTGCAGGTCCTTGTCTGATTTTGGAGACTTTCAGAAATTTAAGGCGAAATCTGTGGGGCAGGCAGGGGTCTGTGTTGTTCCTCCTGCCCCGGTGTAGACTCGATGTCTCCCAGTCCCACAGGAGGTCGCATCACAGGCAGTGCCGAGCAGGGCCTCCCCTCCCTCTGCTGACAGGTTGCCACCCAGCCTGCACGGCGTAGACCCTGCAGCCTCCATGAGTTTCTGCTCATCTGATAGGTTCTATCTTTGTATCTTCATGGATTTCTAAAATTAATGATTCACCTGGACTAATCAAGCATCCGTGTGTTCACGAGCCAGTTTTCCTCTTGGTTGGCTGTGTTTTCGTACCCAACCAACCCATTTCACGTGCTGCACAAACTGGACGTCTCTGCATGACCAGTTCCTATCCAGATATGGTTGAACCTCCCTCTGCTGGTGGCGGTATCTCTAGCCAAGTCCTCTGTCAAGTTAGAGGCCTTTCCAGTGGTCTCTTCATTTCCATCGATTTCTGCCTTGGAATCATGGCAGCAAAATCCTTGCTACTAACATTAGTTCATGAGAGCAGCATCTGGAGCCTAGCATATAGAAGGGGCTTAGGAAATGTTTGTTCGTGAATCTTTCTTAATCAGTCATTTGGACTTCCCTGGTGGTCCAGTGGTTAAGACTCTGTGCTCCCAATGCCGGGGGCCTGGGTTCAACCCCTGGTCAGGGAACTAGATCCCAAGTGCCACCGCTAAGACCCAGCACAGCCAAATAAATAAATAAATATTAAAAAAATAAGAAGTCTTTTACATTATTTCCTTCCATATGTGAAAGATGAAATACATATTCTCAAAAGCTATTAAATCTGTATGATTCTGTTTGGGCTGCCATAACAAGTACCACGGACTGGATGGCTGAAACAATACAAGTTCATTTCTCATTGCTGTGGACCCTGCAAGTCGGAGATGCAGGTGTCAGCAGGGTTGGTTCTGGTGAGGACTCTCCCCTTGTTTGCAGATGACTGCCTTCTTGTTGTCTGCTCACATCTTAGCTCACCTGTGGGGAGAGAGCTCTCTGGTGTCTCTCCTTATAAGGACATGAATCTTACTGGATCAGGGCCCCACCCTTGTGACTTTATTTTACCTTAATTACTTCCTTAGAGGCCCCATCTCCAAATACAGCCACACTGAGAGGTTAGGCCTTCAACATATGAATTTCAGGGGACACAAACATTTGGTTCATAATAATATCTTAGCCACTTTACCTTGTAAGCTTTCTTTTCCCTTAAATAAAAGTGCATGGTGTAATTCACATATGGTGATGGCTGAAGAAGTTAGCTATGGAATGTTTAGGAAGTTCTAGAATTGAGCTTGGAAGATACTCCTGTGGTCTGAGTGTGTGTGTTCCCTAGGTTCATATGTGGAATCTTAACCCCCAAATGTGGTGGTGTCAGGAGGTGGGGTCTTTGGGAGGTGCTGACGTAGGTCAATAGGGTGGAGCCCCACGAATGAGATTAGTGCCCTTATATGGAGGCCCCACAGAGTTCCCTCATCCCTTCCACCAGGTGAGGACACAGCAAGAAGGTGCCAGTGTAAGACTCAGGAAGTGGGCCCCACCAGAACGTGACCAGGCTGGCGCCTTGATTTTGGACTTCCGGCCCACAGAACTGTGAGCCATAAGTTTCTATTGTTTATAAACTACCATCTATGGTATTTTGTTATAGTAGCCATAACAGACTAAGAGAGGTATGGTCCCCCATATACTGTTCCTTACATGCAGGCTATTTTAATATCCCCAAGATTCTTAAGGACAAGCCCATAGCATTTTGTTGACTTTAATTAGGGTATGTCAGAGTCACTTTTCATTTCTTTTTATTTATTCTTTTTATTGCTCCATGAAGAGTACAGCTAAAGTATGATTCACTTTTAGACAATTTGTCAAGTGTGTCCTATTTTTCCTATCTTGGACAGTGTCTGACTTTGTAGCATCTGTGAGAAGCAGTTTAGGCCACATGATGTGCGACTGTTTACCCAGCATGGACTCCATGGCTTTGCATGTTTTTGGTTCCGTCACACCAGTGGAGTGAAGGAGCCAGAGCTGCCAGGTCTCATGAAGAGTCTTACAGAAAATACTCACACAGTTTTAGAAATCACCTTGGGGGAGGGGCAACAGGAGTGGCTTTGGGGAAACAGTTGGCAGGTTTGCTTTGTTTTGCTTTATTTTCCTAAAACATCCGTCTTCTAGCCGTGACAAAACAACAGGAGTCCGTCGTAAAACACGTACCTGCCACTGTTCCAGGAAGGTCAGCGTTTTGGTTTTTTCAAATATTTATTTATTTATTTGGCTGTGGCGGGTCTTAGTTGTGGCAGGTGAGATCTAGTTCCCTGACCAGAAATCGAACCCGGGCCCCCTGCAATTGGGAGAGAGGAATCTTACCTGCTGGACCACCAGGGAAGTGCCATCAGCGTTTCTAATACTCTCCCTCTTCACTGTTTGAAGTTGGAGTGTAACGTATGGAAGAAAAATGCACAGAGGGTCTTCCCTGGCAGTCCAGTGGTTAGGACTCCGCTGCAGGGGACGCAGGTTAGATCCCTGGTCAGGGAAGTAAGATCCTACATACCAGGAGGCGCAGCATGCATGCATGCATAAATAAGTAAATATATATATATGTATATATATGTGTGTGTGTATATATATATAGATATGTATATATATACACACACACACACACACACACACACAGAAAAGTGCATAGATAATGATGAACTGTCACAGTGAACACATCCATGCAACCGCCATCCTAGTCAGAAGCAGAGTATCTCAGGAACCCCAGAACAGCCCCTCATATGTTCTCCTATTTATTATTCCCTCCCTGCCATCCACTATCTTAACTTCTAACACTGTGGATTGATTCTTCCTGCTTCTGAACTTAATGCAAGTGGAATCATGCAATATCTGCTTCTTCCATCATGTTTGTAAAATTGAGGTTGTCATTATGTAGTTCATTCCTCTCCATAGCTTTACAGTTTCCCAGAATATGCCACCAATTCCTTATTTTTACTACTGATGGATATTAGGATTGCTTCTAGTTTGGGGTACTATGAATAATACTGCCTAAGAAAGTGTGTCTTTTGGTACACAAATCCATGGTTTCTGTTGAGTAGGTACCTAGGAGTTGGATTGCCGTGTTGTAGAGTGGATATGTATTTAACTTTGGTAGATAAAACTGAGCAGGTTTTTAGAGCTCTTGTGCCATTGATACCCCCACTAACAAGATCTGAGAGTTCCAGTTGCTCCATGTCTCTACCAATACTTGATACGATCAGTCTTTTATATTCTAGCCGTGGTGTAGTATACTGATAAAGCTTTCACAACTGCCCCCCAAAGCCCTGAACTGTAGCATTTTCCAACGACTGTGTGTAAATAGTCCCACCAGAGCAGATTTTAAGCTACCAACGTGATGCCATTGAGACAGAATTGGATGGAGCTGTGAACAGTCAGTGTGAGCAGCTCCAGCCTCTTGGTTTTACCCATTTGGTACCTCTTGAAAGCCATCAAAGTCTAAGACAGGAGAAGAGGCCAGCAGGGAACCCATGGGAGATGCTCCTTGGTCACTGAGCTGTATACAGTGTGTACAGTTATAAACATCAGCAGGCATTTACATGGATAGAAGGTCTCACCTGGAGCTTAAGGGAAGCACCACACACTTGGAATGGCAGGGAAACGTTCCCTTTGCACCCTGCCTGTGCCCGTGTATGCTCCGTCCACATTCTTCAGCTGACTGAGGAAATCCACCTCTGTGCTTACTTACGGGATATCAGGTCCTCATCTGTGAGATGGGTGACTGAATGGCGCTCTTTGGGGTTCTGATCGCTGCTCTCTTACAAACATCAGCAGCCTGTTTTCATCACCTTGCTCTAAGTGTCTGATCTGGTTCCAGAGTTTCAGTATAGTTCCTTCCAGTCACTCTTTATGGCTCAGTTTTGCTTTGGTGGAGTGTCATCCCCTGCCACTTTGCATGACGTCACCTCTCCCCAGTGTTTTTATTTTTATCTATTTATTTTTTAGGCTGCACTGTGTGGCTTGTGGGAATCTTAGTTCCCTGACTAGGGAATTGAACCCAGGCCCTCGGCAGTGAAAGCACGGAGTCCTAACCACAGGGAATTCCCTCCCCACTGTTTTTTTTTCCCTCCCCACTGTTTTTAATCATACATTAATGATCCTTACCCTATCACCTATTACAACGGGGATTCAAAATTGTAATTTTCCAGTTCTGTCATTTCTTCTACACTGTTATTGGCTATTTTTAGTAAAGAAGAGAAACTATTGCTTTCTTTATGGTAGAATTTTCTATTTGAATTTAAGTTAGAAGTTGCTATTAATACTGAGAGTAGGTTTTCTACATTTACATATATGTAACGATACATATAGAGAAAGCTCATTTTTTTGTATGTAGAACCTTATGTGGATAACCTTATATATGTATAACTAATTATGTATGTATAATATGTATAACTACAATTATGTAGATGTTTTATAACCATTGGGTCTATAGCTATAGTCCTAGCACAAATAGAAGTACATGTGATTATAAAAATCTTTAGGAACCAAGAAGATATTGGCCAAAGGGTACAAAGTTTTTATGTTAGGTGAGTGGGTCCCACAATGTTTTCTTGAGGAGACCCTAGAAAGCAGGTTTTCTAGGACAATTTTAGAGTTTGATATCCTTATAGTTTTTAGTCTAAATATCTACTTTGTAGGAAGAGCAAATACTGTATTAATTGCCAATTAAATGACGCATCAGCTTATTTTTATATTGTTGGGATTGGAAAATGCCTTTAATAAAAATGATAGCTTCTCAAGCCTTATTGCTGAGATAGTTAGGGCCGATGTTGGCAAAGTAAATAAATAGTATAAGTTTTTTTGTTTTATTTGTTTTTTTGTTTTTTGCTGTACGCGGGCGTCTCACTGTTGTGGCCTCTCCCGTTGCGGAGCACAGGCTCCAGACGTGCAGGCTCAGCGGCCATGGCTCATGGGCCCAGCCGCTCCGCGGCATGTGGGATCTTCCCGGACCCAGGCACGAACCATGTCCCCTGTATCAGCAGGCAGACTCTCAACCACTGCGCCACCAGGGAAGCCCAATAAATAGTATAAGTTTTGAAAAACAAGAAAGAAGACATGAAAACAGTTAATGCAGAAATTAATCCTACAAGCTCAGAACTGCTGAAGTATGGACGTTGATTAGAAACCCCAAGGCTATTTGACATGGTGCCAAGACCTGCTCTTCTGGAACCCAAGGCTGGGCTTCAGTGTTTTATCTGGGTCATAACATCTTTCCAGATACAGAACGTGCCATCTAGAATGCTACCTTTGTGCTGTTCATTCTGGGTCAGCAGGCTTTTACAGGTTTTTATGGAGGGCCTTGTTTGGAGTTGTTTCTGGGTGCGATGCTCTGGGTCCACAGACATCGGCACACCCAGCTGCTTGTGAGAGACCACAGTTCTCTGTGGTTCCCTGTCCTTGATACCCAGCGGGTTTCCAGGGCCACAGATTAAATTCCCTCATCGCTGTGCATCAGTTAAATGCAAACCTACACCTTCCCTCCAGAGGGCTGCATGGTCCTGCAGGGTGCTGGTCAGCAGCTGTTTCTTGGCCCGTATCCAGTTTGTTTGAGGGCAGGTTTTTCTCCCTAGGATGAAAACAGTGTTTTGCTTCACCTGGTAGCAAAGTTTATGCTCATATATTTAATTAAGCTTTATAACATTAGAATTATTGAGAGTCTACTGATTACAGTTTCAAAAGAATCAAAACTGTAATAAGCCAAGGGCTCCTCTTTATCTGGAGCATTGTCCCCTGTCTGCAGTCAGCCCTGAACACAGCTGGGTTTTCCGGTGGTTTCGATGTGTGGACATTTATGCATTTGTGGAATCCAGAGAGGATTAAATAATTCAGTTTGGGTGAAGAAGTAACTGAAGAGGCCCTTGGGTGTTTATTATTTATAACGACCACTTGGCTGTGCGGCCTGCACTTCGCGTGTGAGTAGGCCTGGGCGCCGAGGATGGGTGGCGCAGGAGGCGGGGCCCCGCCTGAGAGGTCCCCTGTTTCTCTTCTCCTTCCCGGGGTTCTGTGCAAGAAACAGAACCTAGGGGTCGTCTAGGGGACGGCGTTCTCTGCCCTCACACACAGGCCTCAGGGCGTCTGAACAGAGCTACAGGTTCCCTGCTGGGAGAGGCAGGGTTAAGGTCCTTGTCCTTCTCACTGTTGTGTTCTGTGGTTTAGGTTGATCGCTTTTCCCAGTCGGGAGGAGGGGGATTTCCCAGTGACACATTTCTGGAAATAGGATTTGAGCAGCAGGAAGGCTGGGAGCCTGGGGACTGGTGTGCAGGATGGTGATTCTGCTGTCCTTCGTGGTGTGATGAGTACCAGGGCCTGGAACCTGCCTCTCCCTTCAGCAGCCCAGCAAAGTTGGTGTTTTAGACCCAATTTGACAGAAACTCTGACTGGCCCAGAGCTGAGCCTGGCCGGGGCCCCGCAACCTTGCAGAGAGGCATGGGGATAGGGGATGGGTCACCTCAGCTGTGAAGGCAGTGTTGCCCATGTCTGGGGTCTTTTAGGGTGGCCTTTGCACGGTTCAGGAAGATTCTGATGCTTTAAAATGTTCTCAGGGAGCCCTTGGCCGGTCTCCTTTGACCTCGGCAGCAGGAAGGTGGCCTCTGGGCTCCCCACCCTGCAGTGATGCCACTAACGTGCAGACAGCAGGGTTTAAGGGGGGATCTGGTGCCTGGAGGCTCGGGGGGTCAGATCCTGGGACCTGAAGGGAGTTGACCTCAATCCGTCCATTTCAGTGTCGGTTTGAGAACTTGTCTTAAGTACCCACCGGACACCAAGAGCCAACTTTGCAAACCAGTGTGGAGGGTTGTGCAGCTGCGTGTCCTGAGAGCATCCTCTGTCACCTCCTGCTGTGTCTGAGGCGTGGTGCCTGCTGGACCCCCATCCCTGCCCGCCCCATGCCCACCCAGTGGACCAGCAGCAGGTGGACAGGCCGAGGAGGGAGGCCTCCTGGAGGGAGGCCTTCAGAACCCAAGGCAAGAGCAGACGCAGGGTGGAGTGGGGTGGGGGGGCTGCACAAGGGTTAGTGTCTTCTTTCGAGGAAGAGCCCAAGTGAGGACACAGTGGTCCCTTGCTTAGCGAGATCATCCCACTGAGCAGACCGTCTGAGAGGCGGCACCGTCCCCTCCCTGCCCTTCACTCCCATTTTGGTTGATGACGCGGTGCTCCCAGTAGAGAGGGTTTGGACGGGCCAGAGCTCAAGTCAGCAACCCCGACCGCTGACCAGGGCGGGTCTCTCAACTCGGGCTCTGCTGGCTTCAGGGTCTCACTGTGGGGGGGCGGCGGGAGGTGGAGCCAGTTCCCCAGGTGAGGAGGGCGCACCACTGTGGAGGTGCTAAATGCCGTTGGACTCCTGTCTGGAGCTGCTTTATGGAGGCCTGAGAAACATCCCCTGGGCCATAAGCGGGCAGGCTGCTACCTCGGATCGCCCTCACCTCGAGGCTTCCCTGTCTCTCCCACCCCCCGCGGAAGATGCGCTGTCCACCTACCACAGGGACGCTGTCTGGGGCACAGTTACAGTTCCATTCTTGTGCCCAGCTTGGCTTTATGGAGGCTTTCTTGGTTTTTCCATAATTACTTTTTAACATCCTTATTCTTTTCCAAATGGTCCATCAGTTCTGACAGAAAACCACCCATGTTGGGGACTTCCCTGGTGGTCCAGTGGTTAAGACTCTGCGCTCCCAATGCAGGGGGCCCAGGTTTACTCCCTGGTCAGGGAACTAGATCCCGCTGCAACTAAAAGAGACTGCGTGCCGCAACTAAAGATCCCTCACGTGGCAACGAAGATCTCACATGCCACAATGAAGACCTGGCGGAGCCATATAAGTAAATAAATAAATATTTTTTAAAAAAGAAGAAGAAACCACCCATGTTGTTTTCCACATGGTCCCACGATACGGGACCATAGGGTCCCTAGTGGCCAGTTTGTGTGGATTGCACTGTGGCCCTGCCGCAGGCCACCCTCCTAGAACGGTGTCCACTGCTTACAGGGGACCCAGATCTACAACCTGCGTCTTCCTCCTCCTTGGCTGAAGTACCTGCCCGCTAGCTTCCAGATTGGTGGAAAGTGCTCTTTCCTCAGGATGTCTTTCAGCCTCCAATCCCATTCTTGCTGCAGGAGTCGTGCCTGGCGCTGAGTGCAGAGTGCTCTTTTCTCTCTAGACATTTTTAGGACTTGTTTGTTTGCTCTGAAGTTTCTTGAGGATTTACTCGGTCTGGATGTTTTTATTTGTTGGCCCTCACGGGGGGACTTTGCCATCTCTCTGCTTGGAAAAGTCTTGTATTTTTCCAGAACCCCCCTTCCCATCAGCTGGTTGCCTTTCCTGGACTTTTAGAGGATGCCAGGACTTTGGGTGTTGATTTTGAATTTTTTTTTTAAGGAAAGAAAATCCAGGTAAAAGTGCCACAGAACAGAACCAGGCAATTTCAGAAAGCAAGCCACCAAATATTGAACTTTTTTTCCTTAAAAAAATTTTTTTTCTTATTTTTAAATTTTTAATTGTAAAAAACACGATGATATAAAATTTACCCTCTTGGGACTTCCCTGGTGGTCCAGTGGGAAAGAATCCGCCTTCCAATGCAGGGGACGTGGGTTTGATCCCTGGTCAGGGAACTAATATCCCGCATGCCTCAATGAAGATCCTGCATGCCGCAGCTAAGACCCAACACAGCCAAAAATAAAATTAAATAAATAAATAAATAATATGATAAATTTTTTTAAAATTTGCCCTCTTAATCATTTTTAAATATACAGTTCAGTAGTGTTAACTGGTATCCACATTACTGTGTAACAGGTCTCTAGGACTTTTTCATCTTGCAAACCTGAAACTCTGTACCTGTTGAGCAACCCTTCCTATCCCCCTACCCAAGCCCCTGGCACCCACCACTCTACTTCGTCTCCTTGACTTTGACTAGTTATCTTATGGAAGTGAAGTCATACAGTATTTGTCGTTTTGTGACTGGCATATTCCACTCAACATAAGGTTCATCCATGTTGTGGGAGGTGACAGGATTTCCTTCCTTTTCAGGCTGGATAATATACCATTTTATTGATATCTTCTTTATCCGTTCTTTTGTCAGTGGACGTTTGGGTTGCTTCCACCTCTTGGCTGTTGTGAATAATGTTGCAGGGAACATAGGAGTGCAGATAACTCTGAGATCCTGCTTTCAGTTCTCTGGGGTGTATACCTGGAAGTGGAATTTGCTGGATCATATGGTAATTCTATTTTTAGGTTTTTGAGGAACCTCCATAGTGTTTTCCACAGCAGCTACACCATTTTACATTCCTACCAAGAGTGCCCAAGGGCTCCAATTTCTCAACATCGTCACCAACACTTGTTTTCTGTTTTTTGTTTGCTTGTTTTTTTTTTTTATAGTGGCCATCCTAATGGGTGCGAGATAATATCTCACTGTGGTTTTGTTTTGTGTGGACCTAATTAGAGATGTTGAGCACTTTTCATGTGCTTGGCCATTTGGTGGCCATTTGTGTATCTTCTTTGGAGAATTGTCTATTCAAGTCCTTTGCCCATTTTTTTAATCGGGTTACTGGTTTTTGTTGTTGGGTTATAGGAGTTCTTTACTTGTTCTGATCATCAACCTCTTAGCAGATGTATGATTTGCAAATTATTTCCTCCCATTCTGTATGTAGGTTGCCTTTTTACCCTGTTGATTGTTTTCTTTGATGTGCAGGTTCTTAAGTTTGATATAGTACCATTTGTCTATTTTTACTTTTGTTGCCTATGCTTTTGGTGTCATATCTAAGAAATCGTTGCCAAATCTAACATCATGAAACTTTTCCTCTGTTTTTTTTTTTTAAGAATTTTATAGTTTAGATCTTATGTGTAGATCTTGAATCCATTGTGAGTTCATTTTTGTTTATGGTGTAAAGTAAGGGTTGAACTTCATTCTTTTGCATGTGGATATCCAGTTTTCCCAGCACCGTTTATTGAAGAGATTGTCTTTTCCTCATTGTGTGGTCTTGGCCATTTGGAAAATCATTTGACCACATATGCAAGGGTTTATTTCTGGGCTCTCAAGTGTGTTCCATTGGTCTATGTCTGTCTTTATGTTTTTTGGTTACTTTATTGATTTTTAATTTCCTTCTCTGTCTCATTTTTGGTCTCTTTATTCGGGTACACTTAATAGAAGATGTATTTTGTCCTTGTCTTCCAGTGTTGCCATTGAATTTTTTATTGTGATTATCATACATCAATGTCAGGAAACCTCCCTTAGTGTCTAATCATCCCAATTGTCCAGTAGTCTATCTTGTTGCATGATTTTAATGTTTTTCCTTCATCTCTCTGGGGATATTAGTTTCTCTCTCTCTCTCTCTCTCTCTGCGTGTGTGTGTGCTTGTGTGGGTGTCTTGGGTTACTCCCCTCTCCCCTCCCACATGTATCCCCCTCCAAATCAATGCCTTCAGCTTCCAGCAAATGGGGGTGTGTGAACAGCAGGATTCTGAGCCCCACTCAGACTTTTCTACATGACCCCTGAGACCTTCCATAGTTCCAAGGTGTTTAGAGTGTCCAGTGACTTGTCACTTGAGCCCTTTTCTGGGACTCTGGAGTCCCGGGGAATCCGCGTGCATCAGTGTGACTCCAATGCAGTTGTCGTGGTACAGACCTGAGCCCGGGCTGTATTTCCCAGATGAAGGTGCCCTTGGAGTTTTTCCAAGCCTTCCTGGCCCATCTCAGCACTGAGGTTTGTCATGTGGTATCTCAGCTACAGAAAGACACCACCCCCCGCCCCAATCCTGGAGCGAGAGGAGGGCGAATTCCATAGGACACACATGACCAGAAGCAGTGCCTCCTTTCTCCCAGTGTTTTTCCCAGGACTTTGAAAGCAAAGCATGGACCTTATCTTGGATGTGGGTTAGGAAGTGTCATAGCAAATGGCAGCTGAAAGATCTTTTTGCCTGACCCGTAGAATGCTGGGCCTGAGTCACACCACTAGCCTGTGGCTGGATGGCCAGAGTCGAATCACCTGCTCTCTTGGGACAGTGTCTCAGATTTCTGGGGATGAGAGAAAGGAGAGAAAAAGAAGTGTTTCTGAGTGGTCAGGAGCTGACCTGTGTGTTGGGCAAAGCTGGCATGACCGAGGGGATGTAGGCTGAGTGTGCAGGGTCCTCGCCCCTGAATCAGCCCTTGCATGGAGGCAGGGGTCGGGGGGAGGCAGCAGACCAGCAAGTTCTCTCAGGAGGGGGATGGCTTGTCATTGCTTCTGGGAGGGCCCTTGGTGCCCTCTGACCTCCAGCCTGAGTTCTGCCCAAGACCGGAATCCTGGGGCAGAAGTTCGAGCAAGTGTGCCAGGCGTCCAGCCGGCCCTGTGTGTATATGTATAGAGAAAAAGTAGAATGTATATTTGCCAAAATAGTAAAATGATTTTTTTTCAGGTGGTGAAATTTTGGATAATTTTCTTTCACTTTATACTTATCCCTTTTTTCCTGATTATTCTGTAATAGATACTTTTTTACAAAACAAAGTAATTCTGTTTCTTTGAGCCAGTGAGGGAGAACGAGCCCTGTGGGAACACGTTTCTGGCCTCTCCTGATTTCCTCCAGCCTCACGTGTCCTGAGACAACCCTGGTGCCCCTTCCCACATGCCAGCTCCTCCCCTGCCCTGGGCCACACTGCCTGGCGCATTGGGACCGTGGAGGGAGGTGGGAGCGGCAGTCAGAGGGCACTGTTGTCTTCTCCCTGCATGCAGCCTGCGATGGGATGGACGAAGAGGAAGAGAGCCACTATGTCTCGCAGCTCAGGGATGTCTACAGCAGCTGTGACACCACGGGGACAGGCTTCTTGGACCGGGAGGAGCTGACCCAACTCTGCCTGAAGCTTCATCTGGAAAAGCAGCTGCCTGTCCTTCTGCAAACACTTCTCGGGAACGACCACTTTGCCAGGGTGGGTAACTTCATTGACTTCATTCTCACAAAGAAAAGCGCAGAGAGCGTGTGGTTATAGCTGCTGGCATCTGAGAAATACCAACTGACTGGAGATACTCATCAAAGGAAAGTTAGGAGGAAATGGGGTGCTGTTTTTCCTTCTGTGCAACATCTATGTTGTAGAAAGAAGTTCCTTAAGATTGCTTTTTTAAAGCATAGTCACTTCCAGAGATTTGTTTTTGTTCTGTTTTTTCCAGAAAGATGCTTGGGTGATTCGTCCGGGGAGTGGAAGGTTGGTATGGATGGTGCGTGTGGTTCACAAAACACAGTGATCTGTGCTCAGCTCACACACTGGGTCATTCAGAGGCAGCTGCAAAGTACCTCGAAGGCACATTGTCTCGTAAAATTACCCAGCGTGAAATTCATCCAGCAGCTGGACAGAACATTGCCCACTGCTGTTGCAGGAACCAAGGCTCCCTGTGTTCAGAGTGTATCTCTGTGAGTGTATCTATCCCAGATAGGAAGTAGGCACTCAGAGAGTTCTTTTCTCTAGGAAATTCAAGGTCATCTAGAATGGTAATCTGGAGCCTGGACCACAACTTGCTTTCCTGATTGAAACACTAAGAAGCTTCTTAGTGTTCCTGCTTCTTAAATGTGTCCAGATGTTAACACGTTCATTTTAAAAACAGTGCCTGGAATTCCCTGGCGGTCCAGCGGTTAGGACTCTGGGGTTTCACTGCCAGGGGCCTGTGTTCGATCCCCGGTCAGGGAACTAAGATCCCACAGGCCACATGGCGCAGCCCAAAAAAGAAAAAAACCCAGTGGCTATAATCTTACCTTTGAAGGAAGGGCATTTTTTCCACAGAACTCAGTAAAACTCTTTTCATTTTGAATGAGAAAAAAATCTAGCTGCAAATATTCTGAGTTGGCTTTTGGGCAAAAACAAATGAAGAAGAACAACGAAAAACCCCTCCCTGCTGGCCCTGGGGGAGGGTCCAGGTGGATTTGACCTCCTGTTACTTCCCCCGAGGCCGTGTGGCCAGAGCTGTCAGCAGTGCTGCACCCCCTGTGTGGAGGACTCAGCCTCACAAACCCACTGTACCCTTTTCTGTCTCTTTACTCTGTTCCTGCTTTTTCTTTATGGACTTAAGAATCAGGTGTGTTTTTGATAGAAAATGTCCTAGCCCCTCTTGATATCACCTGGAATTGTATTTGGAGGCTAGATAAGCAAAAGGCACATTTGTGAAAATCAACACTCTGGTTAAAACAGCACAGACAGGGACTTCCCTGGTGGTCTAGTGGTTAGGACTCTGCGTTTCCACCACAGGGGACACAGGTTCAATCCCTGGTCAGGGAACTAAGATTCTGCATGCTGTGTGTGGCAAAAGCAAAACAAAACAAAAGAAAAAACAGCATGAACAGGTGGTTTCCTTGATGATTTTTTTTTTTTTTTTTTGCGGTACGCAGGCCTCTCATTGTTGTGGCCTCTCCCGTTGCGGAGCACAGGCTCAGCAGCCATGGCTCACGGGCCCAGCCGCTCCGAGGCACGCAGGATCCTCCCAGACCGGGGCACGAACCCACGTCCCCTGCATCGGCAGGCGGACTCTCAACTACTGCGCCACCAGGGAAGCCCCCTTTGATGATTTTTGACAGTTTGGAAAATTCAAAACCAAAAGAATCACTTTGGGGCCCAGATTCATTGTAGGATGTATCATTCCCGGCCTTTCTCTACTTTGTGCTTTGTCTGTGAGAAGGGGAGCGTGACCTCGAAACCCTGAGTTACACTTGGAGGAAGGTCAGTGTTGGAGTAGTTGCAAAGGGAAAAGGGCTGTTACTGTTCCCCTGCTTCATCCACAGGCGGGGGAGCGCACACAGCCAGCATTTAGGTGGAACATTCTGTAGAGGGTTTTAGGGACACCAGTGTCAAGCCAGAAGTATCCAGGTAATTGTCACCATTTTCTGTGACAGAAACCAAATGGTGGAGATTTCAGGAAGTTTTGAAGAAAAAGAAGATAAATCCTTTGTCCAGGAGAATGGATTGGCTTTTCAATTCAAATATCACGTATTCAGTTTCCTTGCAGGAACTGACATATATGACACCACAGAAATGTTAGTCATTGATACAGTAATCCAGTTATAACAATGAAGAAACAATATTATAACATCTGAATTAATAAGGTAATTTTTAGTGCTATGAGTGTTTTTTTTTTAATTAATTAATTAATTTGGCTGCATCGGGTCTTAGTTGCGGTATGCGAGATCTAGTTCCCTGACTAGGGATCAAACCCAGGCCCCCTGCATTGGGAGCACAGAGTCTTAACGACTGGACCACCAGGGAAGTCCCAATGTGCTTGTTTTTAATTTCTTTTTCCCATGAAAGAAACATTATCAGGTCTAATTTCAAGCCAGAAACTTGACGTGGCCTAAGAGTCCTGTGACTTGGGAAATTTCCATATGCGTTTTGTTATTTCTCATGTTTCTTTACCAGTGGTGAGGATCTTATCTTGCGTATTTTAAATTTGGGTAGAAAGAGAATTTTCCTCTCAAAAAATAATTGATAACATAGTGTTACTGAAAATAATTTTAAGATTGAGAGTGATTCTTGATCACAGGGTCCAGCCTCTTCATTTGTGAGGAGAGTCCGTGATCGAGCAGGGATGATGGTATATCCTGTTGGGTCAAACGCCTGATGCCGTGGGCTGCCCCTTCCTTCTTTTATGAGCTGTGAAGGGAGAGGGCACAGAAGCAAACACAAGCACAGTCAAAATGGTATCAGATAAAACAGCAATCAGATTGCCTCCTGTTTGATGGATCAGAAGAAATTCAGCTGATAAGTATCAATATTATCAAAGATGCAAAAGAAATCTGAGATTGGATCAAGCAAAATGGCCATTTCATTCTGCTCCCATGTAGTCAACAAGTACTTTTGAGCTCTTATTATGTGCGAGGCAAATCTAGAAGCTAGGAATGTAAAAATGAAAGCAATACAACGTCTCTCTTTGTGAAATGAACTCTATGCAAGGTTATTCATTCTAGTATTGATTCACATGGCAAAAGACTGGAAACAGCCTTTTGAATATGAGATTAGTTCAATACATTCTTGTAGATCCAAATGATGAAATTTATGCCTCATCCCTATAAAAGAGGGAAGAGACTTCAGACATTGTCCTAGTGGCAGGTTAGCAAACTCAGGCCTACCTTCCAGTTAGTGCTACTAAAAAGGCTGAACAAAATAGAAAAAACAAAAGATCTTGAAAATGGTAAAGAACAAACAAGTCAGGGGGAATTACAACCTAAAAATCTGTGCTAAGTCACGTATCGAGAGAAGTTCAGCTCAGCACACAAAACCCCATTTGCCCTGAGAATATTTTCTGGTCTTAAATAGCAACTGTGAAATTGATATGTCATTTGGGGGTTTTAAAGGGCCAGGGAAATGCATGTCTAAACACAGGCTCACCCAAGGAGAAACTGATGAACCAGCCCCCAGTTTAAGGGAGGATCCTGAGGGTGCACCTGTAGGGTAAAGATATAGGGTAAGTGAATCAGCCGTTGTGCTCTTTGCTGTCTGGGCTTGCGTGCGCTCAGGGGTCTAGGTGACCTCAGGCCTTGCACTTAGATCAGGTGGTCCTGCACAGGCGGTGCCCTCAGGCACGTGGCAAAAGCAAACAGAAGTCCTCTCTTGAGAAAGTTCCCTCATCCTGGGTCTGTAATTCTTCCTAAGTAATAGTCATATACAATAACCAGCATACAGTCAAGGACAACTAGGCACAAAATAAAGATGAGTGAGAGCCAGAGAAACAACAGGCCACAGAAGCAGAGCACTAAGATGTGAAGTATTGGAATTACTGGGCAAAAAGTATAAGCCGGGCTTTGCTGGTGGCACAGTGGTTGAGAGTCTGCCTGCCGATGCTGGGGACATGGGTTCATGCCCCGGTCCGGGAAGATCCCACATGCCGTGGAGCGGCTGGGCCTGTGAGCCATGGCCGCTGAGCCTGCACATCCGGAGCCTGTGCTCCGCAACGGGAGAGGCCACAACAGTGAGAGGCCCGCATACCGCAAAATCAAAACAAAACAAAACAAAACAAAAAAATGTATAAGCCAATTATGGTTACTATGTTAGGAGAGGTTTAAAAAAAACAAGCTTGAGAGACTTCCCTGATGGTGCAGTGGTTAAGAATCTGCCTGCCAATGCAGGGGTCATGGGTTCGATCCCTGGTCCGGGAAGATCCCACATGCCCCAGAGCACCTAAGCCCGTGCACCACAACTACTGAAGCCCAAGCTCCCTAGAGCCCACAAGCCACAACTACTGAGTCCGTGTGCTGCAACTACTGAGCCCGCAGACCTAGAGCCCATGCTCTGCAACAAGAGAAACCACTGCCATGAGAAACCTGTGCACCGCAACGAAGACTAGCCCCCGCTCACCGCAACTAGAGAAAGCCCACGTGCAGTAACAAAGACCCAATGCAGCCAAAAATAAAAAATTTTAATTTTAAAAAAAACAAGCTTGAAAATATCCACAGGAAAGAGGTAACTCTAAAAAGTGACATAACAAATCTGAACACAGAACCAAATACAACTTTTAAGAGTTTAACAGCAGATTAGACACAGCTGAAAAGAGCACTCATCCGGGATGCAGCATGATGTTATAAAGAGAAGGTGAAGACCGGGGGACATCCCTTTGGTTGGAATCCCAGGAGGAAAGGAGTGAATGAGGAGGGATTTCGTGAACAGATAATAGCCAAGAAGTTTCCAAAACAGATTTAAGATTCCAAAAACCCATGGAATTCTGAGTAGCATAAATAAAAAGAAATCCACATCTGGCCATATTATTGTGAAACTGAAGGGAAACAAAGACATCTTAAAAGCAGCCAGAGATGGGTACACATGATCTCTCTGTATTTTTTCCCTACAACTGCATGTGAATTTATAATTATCTCAAAATGAAACATTTAATAATTTTTTTAAAAGCAGCCAGAGGAAAAAAGACATATCCTGAAAGTCAGCCATAGTTAGATTGACAATTGCCTTCTCAGATGTGACAGTAGAAGCCAGACGCCAATGGAAAGGTGTCTCCAATGTACTAAAAGAGGACTGGTGCCAACCCGAATCCCATACTCAGCAAGAATACCCCTTAAGGGGACTTCCTTTCAGTCCAGTGGTTATGACTCTGAGCTTCCACTGCAGGGGGTGAGGGTTCAATCCCTGGTCAGGGAACTAAGATTTCGCATGCCACGAGGAGTGGCAAAAAAAAAAAAAAAAAAAAAAAAAACTCTTTAAGAACAAAGGTGAAAGAATGCACCTGTGAGAAGGTGAATTCTGCTCAGTTTTGAGAGGATATAGAGGCAAACACATCCATTAGGTATTTGTTGAGTATTTACAGTGTGTCACTGTGATATCACATGCTAGTTGGGGAGACAGAAAATAAACAAACAAGTAATCCAGTGTCAGATCTGATACGTGTGTGACTGAGGCAGAGGTGCCCCCAAGCCAACAGCTGCGTTTAGTGCCCATCGGCAGCAACAGAATGTGCTCTTTCAAATTCTGTGCCAGGTGTGGGAAGCATGCTTGGACCTACAGCCCAGGCCTGCTTTTTCTGCACTTACTGGTGACAGTAAGCTCTTGTGGTGATTTCTTTCTGTGGGACTTCAGTAGAAGCACAGGTAGAGAAAAGAGCTGAAGAGTGCAACTCAGTGAACATCCACCCTGAACACACCTGGGCCGCCAGCATCCTGCATCCCTCCTCAGGTGCCCTTGCGGTCCCTCTGCCTCCAACAGTTACCACTGTCCTGATGCCAACAGCATAGATTTGTTTGCCTATTTCTGAACTTTATACAAGGGAAAATACACAACATATGCTCAGTGTATACTCTCTGGTTCTTTTACTCTGTATTATGTCTGTGAGCTATATTCACACAATGTAGATATGTTGTCTCCGTCAGTGGTTTGTTTTTTTTCCCCCTATTGTCATCTTTTGTTGTCTGACTGAATCACAGTTTATTTACCCATTCTCTTTTTGGACATCTGGATCATTTCCACTAGTCTTTTAATAAATTATGTTTTTGCTGAAACAAAAAGCATTGATTGATAGTAAACTTTCAAGCTAAGGATGTGTACTGTCATTTTTAGGATAAACAATAAGAGAATGGAAATAGACTGTATAACTTCTGAATTAATAAGGGGAAAAATGAAGTCCTAAAAGAAAGAGAGGAAAGAAAGGAGAAAACGCAGGCAGGTCAAATTGAAAGCACAAATAAAATAGTAGGTTTAAATCTAACTATTATGGAAAAACCCAAGCGAACTTTTTTGCCAACCCAATATATCAGTAACGACATTAAATGTAAAATGTTTCAGTTAAAAGATAAAGATTTTCAGATTGGGGAAAAAAATCCAACTATATACTGTTCAGAAGAGACATGTCTAAAACATAAGGATATAAAAAATTGACATTATTAAAAGTTTGGTTAAAAAAACAAAGTTTGGTAAAAAGATATAACACGTAAATACTCCATAAGAAAGCTAGTCTTTGTGGGAAAAGCATTATTGAACTAAAGAGGGTCAGCATTTTATAGAAATAAAAGATTCAATTCACCAAGAGGATTTAAATGTATATTCTGTGACCCAGCAATCCCATTGTTAGGCATATACTCCAAAGAGTGTAACTGTTCAAAGCTGGGGGTTTTTGTTGGTTTTTTAAAAATAACTAAACCCTGGAAACAATGGGAATATCCACCAGCAGGAGGGTAGTTTTGTTTTTTTTTTTTGCGGTACGTGGGCCTCTCACTGTTGTGGCCTCTCCCATTGCGGAGCACAGGCTCTGGACGCGCAGGCTCAGCGGCCATGGCTCACGGGCCCAGCCGCTCCACGGCATATGGGATCCTCCCGGACCGGGGCACGAACCCGTGTCCCCTGCATCGGCAGGCAGACTCTCAACCACTGCGCCACCAGGGAAGCCCAGGAGGGTAGATTAATAAATTGTTGCTCAGTTACACCGCAGAGCAGAGAAAATGGGTGGATCATACACAGCAAGTTACATGAATATTACAGAAGTAATATTGAGTCTAAGACACAAAATAGTATATACACATGATTCCATTTAGATCAAATTTTAAAAGAGGCAGAAGTAAACTGTATTGTTTAGGGGTGCATGCAAATGAGGTATAAAAGCAAGGATGTTATTAGAGTCAGAGTAAGGGCCGGGGGATTTAATCAAGAAAGGAACCGTGGTGGAGAGCTCGCCCAGGTGCTGCCATTTTCTCTTTCTTGGTGGGTGGTGAGAACGTGGATTTTTCTTTCTTTTTTTTTTTTTTCGGTACGCGGGCCTCTCACTGTTGTGGCCTCTCCTGTTGCGGAGCACACTCCAGACGTGCAGGCTCAGCGGCCGTGGCTCACGGGCCCAGCCGCTCCGTGGCATGTGGGATCTTCCCGGACCGGGGCACGAACCGGCGTCCCCTGCATCAGCAGGCGGACTCTCAACCACTGCGCCACCAGGGAAGCCCAGATTTTTCTTTTTCTTTTTGTGTTAATGTTTGTGGTCATCAGACACCTCTTTTCTACACTGCTTTCTAATTTTGTGGTCTGATTTACTTCTATGGAGTTGTTAATAGTGTTTTTTGGTGATGGGGTTATGGTTCACTTTTACTTGCCTTATTACATCTTCAGTTCTTTTAAATCTTAAGTAAATATTTGAAAAAATGAATGTCCTCATAAGATCTTCCATCTGAGAAAAACCAAAAGGCTAGGGTGTTACGTATGTGACCTACAGAAAGTAGCGTTGACCTCTCTTCTCACATCCACAGGTTAACTTTGAGGAATTTAAGGACGGTTTCGTGGCCGTCTTGTCATCACAGGCTGGTGTTGGCTCCTCAGATGAAGACAGCGGGTCTTTGGAGCCAGGTAAGAGGCCTTCCTGGTCTCTGTTACGTCTCTTCCTGTGATTCCGTGACCCCTGGAGTATGATGTTCTCACCAAACGACGCAGCAGATCTGTCTCTGCCAAGCTGCGTAGACTGGAACTGACGTTTGGGTTTTTTCTTCTTTTGCTTCCTTATTTGTAAAATGGTGTTGTAAGGGGAAGACTCTTTTGTTTTCCTCTACAATACACACAATCCTCTGAATATACTGGCACTTCTGGTCACTAGATATATGTGGTTTTTCCCACACCAGGCCGTTTTGCAACCCCAGCTGGGTGTCCTACAATTCAACTCTGTTCTGACACCGTCTACCTGGACACGCCGTCAGACCCCACAGGGGAAGGGCTCAGTCCCCCAAGACTGCACCCTCTTCGGACAGCCATCTCAAATCCAGGTTGTCACCTGTGCTTCTGACCCACCTGTTATAGATCAGAGGCTCCCACGACCTCCTCAGGTTCAATTAATTTGCTAGAGCAGAACCCAGGGAAACCCATTTACTTACTGGATCACCGGTTTATTACAAAAGGATATGACTCAGGATAAGAGGTTTGTGGGAAGGGCTTGTGGGAAGGGGCTCGGAGCGCCCATGCCCCCTTCAGGCCTCACTCTTCCCCAGTCTCCACATGTTCAACTCGGAAACTCTCAGAACCCCGTCCTTTTGGGTTTTATGGAGGCTTCATTACAGACATGACTGATCAAACGATTGGGCATCGGGGATTGAACTCAACATCCCTGGAGGTCAGGGGACGGGGCTGAAAGTTGGTTTCCCTGGCAACCAGCCCATCCTGGGTGTGGTTCCAAAAGTCACCGCATCAACATAAACTCAGGTGTGGTTGCTCTCATCACTTAGGAAATTCCAAGGGTTTTAGGAGCTGTGCCAGGGATGGAAGACCAAATACATATTTATTATAAATCACAGTATCACAGATGTCAAGTTAATACCGCGTGCTGTCCTTACAGCATAGGGTGTTGACAAGATAAAGTGGGTGTCGGGAGTGGAAGCATTGGAGAATCAAAAGCGCAGGGCAGGTGTGAGGTGTTAGCCAGGGCTCGGAGGCTGGTGGAGCAGGCAGGATGCCACCAGCCGAGGCAGCCCTCAGCCTGTCTTCTGTCTCAGACAGTAGCGCTCTGTGCTCCTAGGACTTGTGAGAATCTTGGTTTTGAGCAGGGCCAGTGGGACAAAGGTAATATTTCAGAACAAACGGAAGTGATAGCTTTGGTCAGGAGGCGGAGGGAGGGTTTTGGAGGGAGGCCCCCTCGATGTGTGGACCGCGGGCTCCAGTCGGAAGGTGATGGCGGACATGCTCATTCGAAGCCGTGCTGGACCCTCGGGCTCGGCTGCTGCGGGCAGCACCTGATGCGCCCCGGCTGGTCACGGCTGCGTTTGACGAGTGTCGGGAAGGAGAGTGAAGTGGTAGTGGGTCCCTCCCTCCCACGTGGGGCAGGCGTTTGAGGAGTCTGCCCCGCAGCAGCCCCCTGGTCTGCTCCTGGACCGCGGTCAGGTCCTTGGTTGGGAGCAGGTGCACGATGATCTGGGCACCAGGGGTACCGAGAGGGAGGCTTTGTGTGCCAGGCTTGGAGCTAATGGACGTTTTATGTAGATTCCAGTGAACCGTCCTAGAAGTCCTGTGGCTACTCCTGCCTGTTATTCAGGTGGGGTTTTGCAGCCTGGAGCCAGGCCCTGCCCACGCCCCTGGGGCTGAAGTCAGCTGCCCCACCTCCTCCTGCTGGAGCCCCGCCAGAGCCCTGATGCTGGGGGAGGAGTCAGCCCGCCAGCAGCCCCATCGCCCTGCAGCTCAGGTCATTGGCTGCTTTGTCTCACACTTGTCTTCCTTGAGATGGGAAGAAGCCCACTTGCCTTTCCTGACTCAGGGTTTTGGAGTGTGATCGTGTGACCGTGAACGTGGATGTGCCCAAGAAAGGCCGCGCCTCTGTCACTGCCCCCCTCTCCATGCTGGAACATGTGTGCGTCTGTGGGGTGTGTCCTCACTTCCTCCAAAGATGGGAGAAGCTGTTTCAGGACTGGCACTTTTCCACACCAGTTCCGTTTTTATTGTTTGTTTTAGTTTTTTTATTTATTTAATTTTTGGCTGCATTGGGTCTTTGTTGCTGCTCTCGGGCTTTCTGTAGTTGTGGCAAGCAGGGGCTACTCTTCATTGTGGTGCGCAGGCTTCTCATTGCGGTGGCTTCTCATGTTGCAGAGCACGGGCTCTAGGCACACAGGCTTCAGTACTTGTGGCACGTGGGCTCAGTAGTTGTGGCTCGCAGCCTCAGTAGTTGTGGTGCACGGGCTTAGTTGCTTCACAGCATGTGGGATCTTCCTGGACCAGGGATCGAACCCGTGACCCCTGCATTGGCAGGCGGATTCTTAACCACTGAGCCACCAGGGAAGCCCCCCAGTTTTGTTTTGTTTTGTTTTTCTCTTCTTTCGATTTTCAGTGCTTTCCTCAGTTACACGGTTGTAAGCCCACCTGAGGCGGCTCGGACGGGGCTTGTGCACAGAGCCAGGGCACCGGGTGGCCCTGCAGCCACGGCTTGTGAGAGCCGGGGCGAGCCCTGCCCCGTCCTCCAGGGCCGTGTGCGTTTCAGCTTCTCACCGCAGCCACCTTCCCAGCCTCCCCCATCCAGGGGCTTCATCCCTCCTTCCCTGGCCCTGTCCACAGTGTCTCTCTCTCCTGCTTTCTAATCTGTCTGCCGGTCCTTCCCACCATCTCCCACCGTGACTGGAAAAATGATTGGAGCTTTGATGCTCCAGGGATGAGCATGTCATCAGGGGGCCAAACACCCCGGGGCTTTGAGGAACATCCCGCTTCCCCATCATTCTGCTCCTTTCAGTAAAGGCCGTTACAGAACATATAACCAATGTCTTTTCACTTGTAGACCTTGGTATTCTACTCCTATAAATAAATACGCACACGCAGGAGGCACAGCCAGGTGTCCAGCACAGGGCACCGTTGGCCTTGTGCGCTGCGGGCCGTCTGGGCAGCGGGTGGGGACTGGCTGTGACCCCCAGTGCTTCCCGCCAAGAGGCCGCGGCTCTGTGTTCTGTGGGTGGTGGGAAGCTGCCCGCCTCCTGTCGTGATTTGCCACGTGGACACTCTTTTCTAGAGAAGCGTTTCTCTCTGTTGGAGGGAGGGGGCTGACACGTTTGGGGAACATTATGAAACAGCTGTGTGTTTTCTGGGCATCTCATTCCTCTGAGGAAAGAGCTGACCTGCTGAAATGATGAAGAAATGGGGCCACATCCAGGGCGGGTGGGACTCTGACAAGGACGGGTTGGGTCGGGGGGGGGAACTCAGGAGGGGAAGGGCAGGAGCAAGGTCAAGCCACAGGGGGCAGACGTGGTGCTGGGTCACGACCTCCAGGTGAGCCGCGAGCGGGCCGGGCCCGGGAGGGCCCACGTGCGTCAGGCCCCTCCTCGTCTTCTGCAGCTGGTTTCCCAAATGTGCTGCAGCTGCCCACTCCCACCTCTCGTGGCTTTCCTCTTCCCGCACCTCCCCCCCTGCAGTAAAGGTGCGGAGCCTGTGTGCGGGCCCCTCCCCACTGCGTGGGGTACTCAGAGCCTCCTGTTTCCTCCCTGCCAGGGCGTCCGCTCCCTGCTCTCCAGCAGCCCCGGGAGTTCCCACACGGGAGAGATTACAGGGCCGGGCAGGGCCCGTGATAACCTCCGAGTGTCCCGGGGACATGGTCAGCCTGCCTTAAATGTCCGCTGTCAAGTGGAACTCAGCAGCTTCCTCCCCAAACTCCTCCTTTGTTCCTAGTTTCTGTTGGTCACTGGCATCACTGGCCAGGTTGGACCCAGCCTCCTCCTCTGATGGTCCCAAGGTCAGGGGCTGCAGAGTTGGTGCGGAGGAGACAAGGGAGGTGGTACTTGGCCTTAGGAAGCGTGACGCATCCGTGTGAAACGGTCCTGTTTTCCTGACCTGGCCTTACTTCCTTGGATCCTCTCCCCCAACCTGCATGTTCTGGTTGCTTCCTTCTGAACCTGTGTCCTCTCTTGGCCGTGGCCCACGTCGCCCTCCCCCATCTCTCTCCGGCTGCCCAGATTCCCTACAGAGTCAGCATCATTTCTTCTCTGCCTGCGGGGTCCCCACTGCTCTGCAGACGTGGGCAGGTAAGGAGGGAAGAAAGGTGCCAGGGGTTTATTAGGGCTTATGGGATTCTCATGAATCCCAAACTAAAATGCACTCCTGCCTCTATCCCAGACTTCAGACCCACGTGGAGTCTGAGGCTCCCCAGCTATGCTGAGGTCCTTGCCTACCGCATCCCGTCCGGGGGACAGGGGGGTCCTGTAGTGAGGGGGGTGGGTGGGACGTGACCTTCTGGTCTCTAGAGCAGTATGTTGCTGGATTATTGGAGGCTTTTTTCCTTGTGTAAAAAGCTAGATTTTTGTATTAGTCTTTTATTGCATAACAAAAGCGTATTTTGGTTGGAAACATTTAAACAGCACCTAGAGTTTAGGATGGAAAGTCCCTGCCTCCCGGCCCGGCTGTCTCAGCCCCAGCCCCACTGTCGACCGTTCCCTGTGTTCTTCCAGGTGTTTTCCATGTGTGTCCCTGAGAGCCACGCTTTGCACCCGAACCTGCACCTTCGTAAAGGGCATCTTGGCAGCGCATGTGGGCCCAGAGGCTATTTGAGAGAACACCTCCTGTTTTTATTCCAGGTGCCCCCCGGGCCGTCCCCCCAAAGTACGTGAGCGGCTCTAAGTGGTATGGCCGTCGGAGCTGGCCCGAGCCCTGTGACGCTGCAGGTGGAGCCCCGTGTTTACCAGAGCAGACTGCCAGGCCCAGTGTGAGAAGCCAGCTCCGACGCTCTGCGTCTCTGGAAAGTGTGGAGGTGGGTCGATCCCCCCTTTGCCCTCGCCCAAGTATGCATGCCCCCCGCCATAGACAGCTCATGTGACACGATAAGGGAAGATGGGAGGGGGCATCTATCTCATCACCAGAGCACTTTGGGGAGTGACATTTAGTTTTAAGGTGTCTCTGGGTCTCGCTGTCTGCATGGAAACTCTGGCCACAGAGCGTCCTTCTTCAGACACAGGGGCCATGGAGAATGCCCTGCTCACCACTAGCCCCCTCCCCTGGCACTGCCAGCAGGAGAGGAAGTTTAATCAGCGGAGGATAGAGAAAGCAGCGCTGGGCGCGACTGAGGCTCACCCTCTACAACTTGGCGGGCATGTCATGCCAGATGCCTCCGGGGACCCCAGGCTCCCTGAGCTGTCCACTGCAGGAGCCTCGAGGGCTTTGTGTCAGAAAGGACTTCCACGGGGTAGATCCACACCCCACGGGTTAATCGTGGCTCGTTGGACCTGTTTTCGGGGTTCCAGAAAGTTCCTGCCTCCACCCCATTATGTCCACCTCTGTCTGATGAGGCTCTAGGGGGGCTTCCCTTTAATAAGACAGCTCTGGGCCCCCATATTAATTTGTTTATATTTTCAACATTTGTTGAGGCCAATAGGAAAAGCAAATAAATATGTATTTAGATCCTGGAGTCGCTTCTCTCAGGGATGTGCTGCACTTGGGCGGCACAAATAAACCCTAGGCCTTTGCTGCTTTATTCTCTCTCTTAAATTTGGCCCCAGGGATGGAAGGCTTCATGGGTCCGCGCCATCTCTGTGGTGCCGTTCTGCTTCTTAAAACCATCTTTGGTCCCCAGAACTAGGACCCTAGGGTTGCTGCCTTTAGGGTTGTCAGCAGGTTGAATGCATTAGAAAAATGAGATATACCACCTGCCCCCAGAGCTCCAGCCTCAGTTCAGCGCCATTTCTAAGTGCTGAGTCTTGGTCAAGCCAGTGTTCCTTCCAAAATCAGAAGCAGACTTTGACTTTGTGGTCCGCAGACTCGGTCACAGAAGCGTGAGGTTTTACTGGACTTCTTGGTGGCCCAGCCCCTTGGGCACTGAGGTCTCAGCAGATCACCTGCTATCTCCGGAGCACCTGGGGGTCAGAGACCTGCTCTTCCTTGACTGTTGCCAACAGACATGGGTCATGAGGGGCGGGATGCAGAGGGTGCCGAGTGCAGGCCGCAGCGTGCGGTCCGAGAGAGGGAGCTGGTGTGCACGGGGCCTCGTGGCTGACCACCAGGGCTGCCCTGTGGGCTGGGGCTCCCCTTCCTCAGGTGTCCCCCCCACCAGCCCCACCAGACTGTTCCCGGTGCTCCGTCCGCTGCCCTTTCCTCTGGGGACGCACACGTCCTTTTCCTTCTGTTTTTCCAGAGTCTCAAGTCCGATGAAGAAGCTGAAAGTGCGAAGGACCCTCAGAATGAGTTGTTTGAAGCAAAAGGTAAAGCCCGGCCTTGTGGTCGGTGCCACCTTTGGCCAGTGCTAGGCTGCCAGGCAGTGGGCCGCCAGCCAAGGACAGTTTCCTGAGAAGTGCCTGGTGTGGGTGGTGTCCCTGGGGGGCCCTTTTCCTGGGGGCAGGGTCCCAGCTCTGGGAGACCCCTGAGGTCAGACCCTCGAGCGGGGACCACTGGCTAAGGGAGCAGCTTCACGGTCTGGGAGGACCAGCATGACCCCAGCCGGCAGGCGTGGGCCTGGGGACTCCTTCCTGAAGCACCCGGCCTGGGCCAGCAGCCTCCCTGCCTCCTAGGGCCCTGTCTGCCCCAAGTCGAGGGTAAGACGTGGTTCTGGTCCTGGAGAGCCTGACGGAGCACCCGGAAGGCAGCTGCAGGCGTGCTTAGCAAATCTGGGTGCATCAGCACATAGGTCTGCAGGTGCCTTAAGGACACCTCCCGCTGGAGTGTGTCACAGGGCAGAACGTGCAGGAACACGGCTCGAGGGCGAGACCCGAGCTGACCTTGAGCTTCTCCTGAGTGAGAGGTCTGCACTGGCACTGAGCATTATCCAGAATGTGGTCCTGGGGGGCTGAGGCTCTTGGTGGCTCAGTGTTGAGCTGGGTGACGTCAGGGGAATGACCGGAGTGCCTGTGCTACTGGACGAAGCAGAGGGACGCTTTTGTGTCTGGAAGAGCAGCCAACCCATGCCCTAAATTCCCCGGACTCTGTAAATCTTGGGGACGAGAGGAAGGGCTCCTGGGGAGGTTATTCACCGAGTCATTTCGGACTCTGCCCAGAGACAGGTTGGAGTTCTTCTTTCCCTCCAGGTTAGAACTGACACTGGTGTGTGAACAGTCATGTCAGACCTCAGAGGACTTATTTGCTCCTCTGCCAGCCATGAGAATACACCCCAGTGTCAATTGCTTTTCTATTGTTACGTAGAACTTTCAGATGTTTTAAGCTGGAAGGGATCTCAGAGGTGGCCCTTTCCTTGTGTTTTCCTCAGCTCAACCCACAGCATCATTCGTGAGCACAAAGGCCCTAGCTTTCCTTGGCAAAGTGGCTTTCTGATCGTTAGTTGGGTTATCAAAGTAACGCCAAGGTGGCTCCTCTCCTGAAAACTCTAGACCACTGGCCGAGAGCCCAGGTCTGGTCAGGTGCAGGCAGCCCTCTTCCTGTGTTGGGCTGGGTGGTGTGGCCTGGGCGTGGAGGGAACTCTGCTTTGAAGCCTCGCTCATCCGAGGAGAGCTCCTCGTGGGCACCCCCAAGGTCTTTCCTCTTCCAGAGGGTGTTTCTCTGGCAAAGCTTCAGAAACCTCAGTAAGCCACCTGGCTAAAGTAGAAAAGTTATGAAACCTGGCCATCTGTCATCCAAACTCACTGAGGTGTCTTTGCATCTCAAAGACACCTGTGCCTCCTGCTGTGAGGTGGTGTGGAGAACACAGCCCACCTTGGGACGTTTTTTGCCAGAAAGAAAAAGAAAAAAGATAAAACTGAGCCTGAATCCAAACTAGGCTTTGATGCTAACTTCCGGTTTATAGGCGATGTTAGTGATGGAGGCATGCGACGAAGCAGAGTGGGGCAGGCAGTGAGGTGCTCGTGTTCCAAGGACTCGAGAGGAATAACCACACGCACAGGGAGGATTCTGTGTTGATACTGATTCAAAGAAATCAACTGTCGGGAGACTCTTGAGAGAGGGCTGGGTAAACCGTTGTTGGTTTGTAGGGTGATGGTGGCATTGGGATCAGCAGTACACACAAAACACACAGGGGTGAGAACACAGCAGCTGGATTTTGCTTTCAAATACTTGAGCAAGAATAAACAGGGGTAGATGAAGCCGGGGTGGCCGTCTGCCCAAGGAACAGGACCACTGGCCTTTGCTAAACTGTGCTCTTTACTTTGGGTAGGTTTGAAGGGTTTCTAAAAATTAGTTTTTTGAACCTGACCTTTTTGTTCTAAGTACAAACCTTGCAGCTATGCTCTCAGTGCTGTGGCTTCGCAGGTTCCCTTCAGAAAATGCTTTCTGGGATTTCCCTGGTGGTCCGGTAGGCAAGACTCCGTGGCCCCCATGCAGAGGGCCCAGGTTCGATCCCTGGTCAGGGAACTAGATCCTGCATGCTGCACCTAAGACCCGGAGCAACCTAAATAAATAAATATTTTTTTGAAAAAAGAAAATGCTTTCCCCACATGCAGCAGATCCCTCCATTTGATTGTGAAAACTTGCATAGAATGCCAGTGGGAGAGTTATACCGTGAGCACTGTGTACCCACCACCTAGATTCCTCCTTTGAAGCTTGTCTCTCACATGTGTCCATGTGCCCGTCCATCAGTCCATCCGATTTCAGAGTAAATTACAGCCTTGGTATGTGTCCCCTGCTTCAGGCCAGCTGCCAACCTGGGGTTCTGAGGTCTTTGGGAGCCTCCGGAAGCCCTGCAGCTCCTCCTTCGACACCCCCGAGAGCCGGGTCCGAGGCCTCTGGGAAGAGCTGGGTGTGGGCAGCAGCGGCCACCTCACCGAACAGGAGCTGGCCCTGCTCTGCCAGAGCGTCGGGCTCCAGGGCCTGGAGAAGGAGGTGAGAGAGGGCGGGGTGGACCTCCCTGATGGGCTGGGTCTTTGTGGCAGTCATGGTTGGTGCTGGGCCTGGAAAACCCCTTCACCGCCAGACACTGATTCAGTTGTCACCTTCTGGTCTCACATCCCGTGCTGACTCCCAGGGCTTGTGTCGAAGGTCCGTCTCTGGCCGCCTTCACGCAGGATCCTCTTCTGCTGGGGCACTCCTCCCCCACCTCTCCTCAGTGGCCCAGATCTGCCACCCAGCCCAAGTGTGGTGCCCGCAGCGTCTGGCTACGCTCCCAGCAGCTGTATTCACCCCTTCCCTCCTGCGGGGGCCAGGGGAAGTGGAGGGCAGTGTGATGGGACAGTCCCCTCCTTACTGAAGTGCTCTCAGCCCTGCCCTTGCTGACCCTGAGCTGCTGGGGGCCCGGGCCACGTTCCATACATACATGTCCCGCCATCCAGCAAGCTCCTGGCACGGCAGACATGGGATGGGTGTTTGTGGGTTTTGGGAAGCGCAAGTGGCCATTCACAGCAGGATGGAAACTGACCAGGTGTGTGGATTTCACAAGCCAGAGTGGGGAGACCACTGTTTGGATAGGACAGCGAGCTGCCTGCTTGGGGAGGGTGGGGGCCAGGCCTGGGTGGGGTGGGCACAGCTGCGGTGGGAGAGCCTCTGAGAAGATGCCTGGGGGCTTTTATTTAGGAACTTGAAGACCTGTTCAACAAGCTGGACCAAGACGGCGACGGCAGAGTGAGTCTAGAGGAATTCCAGCTTGGCCTGTTCAATCATGGATCCCCTCAACTTCTGGAATCTTCCACACTTGTCAAACCGAGCGGGTCCTGGTCTCATTACCAGGTAAAATGGGATGATTAACTCTTGAACCCCAGAGCGACTGCCATCACTCTCTGGCCTTCAGCATCTTCTGTAGGCCTGACCTCTCTGCCTGGTCCCCACAGAGGGTGCCCAGCAGTTGGTCGGGGTGTGTACACACACACGTGTGCTGTGGAAGGCTGTGCAACCTTGGGCTGATCTGGCATTGCTCCTGCCAAGTTGTGTGTCACTGGTGAGCTACTCACCTTCTCTGAGCCTCAGGTTCCTTGTCTGTAAAATGGACACACCTACCTCATAGGGGTCTTATGAGGATTTCCTGACAGTTCCTTGTTATGCCTCAATGTGGCGTACACTGTGTTCCAACAAGAGCACCGCCTTTCCCTCCTCCCCGGAGGGCAGTCACTGACGGGTCCGTGTCTTCCCCAGGATTAGCCTTAACAAGGATTCCTGGAGCTGTGCTCTCCCCATACTGTATACCTGAATTTTATCCTGTACAAGGCCAGCTGGAGGAGAGCAGATTTTAGGTGGTTATTTAAATTATGATGTTCGGTGCATTTGGTTTTTCTCAATCCCAGGACAGTCAGCCTCTGTCTCCCACCACAGGGCACGGTTGTCCTGGGGAGTCTTGATGAGGCTTCTTTGGCGACATGGCTGATCCCGCAGTTTGTGGGCAGCGATGCAGGAACAGTGACCTTGTTCTCTGCTAGGCCAGCCACGTCTGAGAATCAGGTTTCTGTACCTGAAGCCACTGAGACAGGGAAGGAACCAGGAGAGATGAGGGATGGTGCCAGGCCACCTGAGGGCAGAGACCACAGTGCAGTCGTGCCCAGAGCCTGTGGGAGGGAGGGCCTCCTCTGAGGTACAGCGGCCCCCGTTCCTGCCCAGAAAGTGCTGACATGGCCATGGGGTTGTGTCCTGTGCATGTGGATGCCAGCGTGGCTGGAGTGGTGACATGGGGCCTCGCACCTGGGCCCAGACGGAGATTCTCCTGCTCCATCAGGGGAGCAGGTGGGCCTGGTGGTCTGGGGGCCCCAGCAGCTGCTCCTTGTTCTGGCCCCAACTGCAGACGCGTGTCTGAAGGGCCCTGCCCTCCAAGGGGCAGGAAGCACAGCTGGATTCTTTTTTTTTTAAGATATTGGGGGAGTAGGAGTTTATTAATTTATTTATTTATTTTTGCTGTGCTGGGTCTTCGTTTCTGTGCGAGGGCTTTCTCTAGTTGTGGCAAGAGGGGGCCACTCTTCATCGCGGTGCACGGGCCTCTCACTATCGTGGCCTCTCTTGTTGCGGAGCACAGGCTCCAGACGCACAGGCTCAGTAGTTGTGGCTCACAGGCCTAGTTGCTCCGTGGCATGTGGGATCCTCCCAGACCAGGGCTCGAACCCGTGTCCCCTGCATTAGCAGGCAGATTCTCAACCATTGCACCACCAGGGAAGCCCCACAGCTGGATTCTTGCCGTACCTCGGCTCACCGGTCAGCTTTCTGGCTGAGGGATTTTTTCGCCCTTGTCTTAAAACTCTCTGACCCTGAATCTTGAGGACACGCGTCCTCTGCTTGGGCCACCCCCGCCCTCCTTCTGAAGCCCGTCTTGGGTTTCTCTGCACAGACCAGGTTTCCCTCAGCAGGAAGCCATTAGTGGTTTGGGGGAGAAATTACCTCAGGGCCTGGCAGGCGCTGGGCGTCCCCTGCGTGGCCTGGCGTGGACAGTGCTGAGCCCTGGGCTCGAGTCAGATCCTGCGGGCGCCCCATTCCCTGGAGCAGGAATCAGCGCTGTTCTCAGGCCTCGGGGAGGCCACACAGGCGGGGAGGTCGGGGAGGGTGCATGAGGAGGCCACGGGGGCTCACAGATCTTGTCCCGACGTGCAGGTCCCAGAGGAGGGTGGTGGCCAGACCACCACGTCATCCCTTGTGTCCGTGAGCTCGGGCCCGCGCCTCTTGTGCAGCGTGGACGACGGCGCCGGCTTCGCCTTCCCGGAGCAGATCGTCACCCTATGGGCCCAGGAGGGGGTGCACAACGGCAGGGAGGTCTTGCAGGTTTGGACCGGTCGCGCACGGCTGCCCCAGCAGAGGCGTCTAGGCGGGCGGGGCCGCTGCCCACAGGGGAGGCTGGACGGAGCTCCCCCCGTCCCCCCCACCGCAGACACAGGCCCTGTGTAGGGAAGGCCCATCGTAATACTTTTTTCTTTATTTTTTGATATTAAGATATAAGAAGTGTTAAAAACATAATAAGTAAAAAGCAGAGAAAACCACAGCCTGAAACAAATCCGTTTGAAGGTAGGTTTCAGCATCTTAGACTCTCCCCCCCAGTGCGTGTCAGCCCCGGAGCTGATCTGCTGACCTGGAGGAGGGACGTCTTAGTGGACACCACTGTCATAGACGTCCAAGCGTTTCTACTCTCCCCGGACGAGCTCTGTGGGGAGTTCTTCTCCCCGTACCCGCCCTCCGACCTCCCTCCAGTGGTCACACACGAGGAGGCCTGTGCTCTCCCTGGTCAGTCAAGTCCCCTCTGTGGGGACACAGGGCAGCCCTGGGGCTTTGGAGGGAGTTCTGCCCTGGGTGGCAAGTCAGGTGCACACAGGGCGGGCACAGCAAGGGAAGAGTGCTGGGGCAGGTGTGGCGAACTAGATGAGTTAGTTTCATTTCCAAATTTCACTTTCCATTGTGAAGAAAAGCTTCAGCTCTACAGAAATCTATAGAATAATAAAGCCTGCCCCCCTCTGCTCCTGGTCTCCAGGGATGGTGACACGTAAAGGTCTGGTGGGCATTCTGCGAGCTCTCCCCTGGCACAGGAAAGAAATGCATATTTAGACATTCCCATTTAAAAAATTTCTTTTGCAAAATTGGTGTCATACCCTATACCTTGCTAATTTACATTACCCTTTCCCTGTCGTGGGACACGTATGTTTTTTTCCTGTTATGAATCTCGTCACCTGTAATGCATGTATACCCTTTTGCCCCTATGCTGGTATTTCTCGGTAGGTCGGATTCCTGAAGGTACGCATTTTACCTCTTGATAGCTTCTATTGTATTGCCTCCAAAAATGTCCATATTGGCACAAACCAATAGAACAGGAAGGAGAGAAAAACCAGCCTTTAAGACAATCTGCCTGACTCCTCAGGCCAGACTCTCTTGGACCTAAGCTTCGCCGTTGCCGAGTCCCGCTGCCCAGCAGCCCGGGCAGAGCCCGACGCAAGGCCATCCCTGGACAGCTGGCCCACAGGACTATTCTGAGAACCAGAGGCTGAGGCCGGACCACTGAAATTGGCCCCCGGGGAGGGCCAAGAGCAGAGGGACTCATGGTTTTTTGTTTTTTGGGTTTTGGCTGTGCCACACAGCACGTAGGGTCTTAGTTCCCCAACCAGAGATCGAACCTGTGCCCCCTGCAGTGGAAGCATGGAGCCCTTAACCACTGGACCACCAGGGAAGTCCCAGAGGCTCATGGTTTGGAGATTCTCCCTAAGACGCTGCTCCTGATTCCCTGCGCTTGGAGGTGGGCTGGCTGCCATCAGGATCCGGCCACTGATGAGTCTCACGCTTGCCCTCGGACACTTCAGGACTTACTCTTATCACTGATCTCTTGCTGTCACAGCAAGTTTCCATTCCTTTAGCAACTGATGATTTTCCAGTTGCTCAGGGTTTGATTCCATTGAATTGAGAGGCAGTGACGTTACTGAACTCCCCTCAGCAGGACCCTCCACGTGGCCCCCCAGGCGTATCTGTCCCCCTGACATAGGGGGGCTCTCGGGTGAGCTGGCAGGCAGTCGGGGTGTCCTGGTGCAGCAGGTCCATAACTGGTCACCTGTGACACTGGGCGGGACCGCCAGCTGCCCCTGAGCACACCTGCCTGAGAGAGGTGTGTTCCCTGGGGGAGGAAGCCCGCTAGGCGAGCCCTGGCCTGGACGTGCTGGCCTCCCACACCTAGCTTCTCAGGACCTCACGCGAGTGTCTGTGGGACCACCACCAGGGCTGCTCTGTGCGGATCCCTGACCTCCTCAGGAATCAGGAGCCGCGCAGCCGGGTGTTCCTAGCCTGGGGTCTCCAGGAGCCTGCTCTGCGGTCTTCCCGAGGCCCAGCAGGATGGAGAGTGGACCTCGTCAGAGGCTGGAGGCCTCCCCTCCCTGCCACATGGGATCCTCTCCAGGGCAGCCTGAGCCTCCTCCCAGCATGGCTCTGGCTTCCGCAGAGCCCCGTCCAGGAGGGCGGAGAGGGGCCTCAGCCTCCCACGCCCTGGCCTGGGAAGCCACACACTGCTAGCCTGGCACCATCCTGGGGGTTACGTAGGTCCGTCCGAGTCAGCACAGAAGGAGTACATGGGCGTGAATGCCAGGAGGCAGGCGCCCACGTTGTGCCACGTGGTGTTTCTAATCGGGAAGCTGCCGCTGGGACCACTTTCTGTCCTCTGCCCCCGCCCGTGGTTTCGTTGCTGGGAAGTGTGCGCTCGTGTCAGGACTTCAGCTTCCCAGTTGCTGCACATGCTTCAGCTGAGTGTCATTTCTCTCCGGAAGCACTCGCGGCCGTGGGGAAGGACGGAGGTTCAAGTCTCCGCCTCATAAGTTAAAGGAAGGGCCTCCCCGTGGGCCCTGCCACGTGCCTGCCCCGCCCGTGTGTCTGGGCCTTGTAGCCAAGTGCGCCCATCGCTGCAGGAGCAGACGTGGCAAAAGTGTTCTTACTGGGCAGCCAGCAGGATGGATGGGCGTTCCTGTCCTACTCTCTCTTTCTCTTATTATGGTAAAATACATAAAACAAAATTTTTCCATTCTTTTAACTGTGCTTTTCCGAGAATCCCAAGGGCGAATGAGTGTGACTGTCTGGAATGCTGGGCTGTGGCTCATCTCTCTCTGATAGGTCCTGTGTCCACCAACAGAACCCCCATCTGTTCCTGTATCTGTTTGTGTGGTTCAGAGACATATTAGTCAGGATTCTTTGAGTCTGAAATGGCAAAAACCCAAGTCAAACTAGCTTGGGCAGGAGGAGGTTAGGGACCTTCGTGGTCAGTCGGAGAAGGACGTTAGGCTCGGGGGTCCTAGCTCCGGGTGTTGTCTGGACTCTGCTGGTGGGGGCCTTGGCCTCAGGTCCAGTCCCCTTGTGCAGCTCCCCAGGGCCCACGTGGTTTATACAACACCTGATTTCACAGGGAAAAAGCCCTTCTCTGGCCTCCCTATCAATCCCCAAAGTCCTCTGCTTGGGACATGCCCCCTTCTGTGTCTGTCACTTTGTCCAGGGAGGGGGACTCTGTCCAGCCTGGGTCATGCCCACCCTCGAGGCATGGGGGGACACTGGGGTTGACAGGGTTGGGGGGACCGTAGTGGGGATGGGGAGACATGGGTTGACAGGGATGGGGGGACCGTCAGCGGGGTTGGGGCAGGGGAAGGGCTCCACCCAAGAGGCAGAGACTTTGCAGAGAGAAAAGGAAGGTGCAGGGACAGCGTGGTCTGGGCCTGACTGTCCTGAGGGAGCCCGGAAGCGTCTGGAGACCCACTCATCCCGCCTGGCTGATGGACCTTGCTATTTTCAGAGCCTCGACTTCAGTGTGGACGAGAAGGTGAACCTTCTGGAGCTGGCCTGGGCCCTTGAGAACGAGCTCATGATGGTGGGCGGTGCCACTCAGCAGGCAGCCTTGGCCTGCTACCGCCAGGAGCTGAGCTTCCGCCAGTAAGAGCCCCGATGGGGAGGGTGTGTGGGTGCCGCTGGCTAGACCGGCCTCCTTGCCCCCGGGTTCGGGCACCCGGCAGGAGGAGAAAGAAGGATGCTTCGAACACAGTCACAAAGCACAGCACGGCAGTTGGGCCAAGAACACAAACCATTTTAATTGGGTTTGGCTCTGGGTTTGGCTGGCTTTTCAGGCCGTCCGTCTGCTGAGCAGGTTGGCACAAAGATTGGTTTTCGTGTGTTTATTGATTTTCTGAAGCTACAGAAAAGACTGGCAGAAATCCCAACCTCGATCCTCAAGACTTTGCATCTCATTAGGTACCAACAGTTGAGCCTTCTGTCAGGCAGTTCGGCAAAGGGGACCAGAGAAAGACTGTGCTTTTGGACAGGGATGCCTCTTCAGTGGGAGAAACGGGCACCAGGATAGCTGGTGCCAGAGATGGTTTGCACAGAGCCTTGGGCGGGACCCAGGGTGACCAGACAGGGACAGGGCCACATACAGGAGTCTCCTCTGTTCTGAGCAACTCCCTGCACAGTCACTCTGATGCCAGGCTGCAGGTGGCAGGGCTGTGGCCAGGCAGGATAATGGGTGGCCAGCTTCCTCCCCTTCATGCATCCAGTCCCAGGTTAGATGCTAGGGATCCCTGGGGCCCGAGACCCAGCTGCAGGCAAGAGGGAGCGTAGATAAATTCCTACCTGTCCTGAGGCCATCTGGAGGGGTGGCACGCTGCACGTTCTAGGCTCAGACCTCCTGGTTCAGGAACCTGCTAGAAACCCCTTTGCCAGGCAGCTGGCCTGTCGCTGTATGTGCTTCTGTAAACTGGGCACAGTAACTGTAGAAACGGCCCTGGGAGGAGGAGGGTCAGAGCCCAGCGCTGGCCGCTGCGCGGCACCGTTAGCCCAGCCATGTTTGTTCCTGCAGACGGGTTTGCTGGGCCCAGAGCGGTGTCCCCTTTGACCCCGCCTCCTTCACGCAGGGGGCAGGTAGAGCAGATGGCCAGGGAGCGAGACAAGGCAAGGCAGGACCTGGAGAAGGCAGAGCAGAGGCACCTGGAGTTTGTGAAGGAGACGGACGACCTCCACTCTGCCCTGGAGCAGCTCGCAGAGGAGAAGGTCAGGTAGGTCCCGCCGGGATCCCCGGCCGAGGGTGGGCAGTGGACGCGAGCGGCCGCCAGCTGAGGCCCTGCTGTCTCACCTGAGCCCAGCACTCGGCTGACGTCCTTCCTTGAGGGAAGACGGTGCATTTTAAGAAGCAGTCTTGCCCTTCGCTTGGGAGCGTGGCGTCTGGCCGAGTGCCTGTGACGAGCGTCTTCAGGGGAAAGTGCTCTGCTGGCCTCACTCTCTGCTCCATCTGTCGGGGTCTGTCCCACTCAAGCTGAGTCTTCTGTCCGTGCCTGTGATCAGCGAGACGGGTGGACGTTTTGAGAGGACCAGGGAATGGCTTTGCAGCCTGTTGGCTCCGCAGGAGGGAGCCCGGGGCCCAAAACCGCACACCGGGCATCACCCATCGGGTGGCCTGAGCGGACTTCTGGTGAGCTGGCCGGGATGGTGGTGGACAAACCAGAGGAAAGAATTTCTGACCTTTTTGAAAGGCTTTCCCCCTCTCCTGAGGCGCCACCCGCCTCCCGGTGGCTCTTTACCGCGGCTGCGCTCTGCTGCCTCCCTGACGTGCGCGGACGTGGGGCTGTGTCCTGAGGCGAGGCCTGGGGACGTGGGGTCCTTGGGGCTCCCTGCTCTGGAGCAGCCTGACCCGCACACGTCCTTCCTCTGTGGCCTGTGCTGCCCCCCACCTCAGCGCCCACAAGCTTAAGTGTGGACGATTTTAGACGATCGGTCAGGGAGCTGAGAACTGATTTGCGTTGGTCTCGGCCCGGTCGGCCTGACTCTCCCAACCACCCAGAAGGGACTCAGGGAAGTTCTCTCTGGGTCGGAGAACCAGAAACTCCAAGGCCGTATCTCAGTCCAAGAATCTGGTGGGGGAACACACGAAGCCTCGAGGGCCAGGCGAGTGTTTGGATTTTGCCCAGTGAGCAATGGGGCATCATTGGTACGTTTTTAGAAATCGTTTTTATGGTTGTGTTAGGTTGTTTTTATTACAAAAGTAATAAACGATACATGTTCATTGTAGAAAACTTAAAAAATACAAGTAGGGACTTCCCCAGTGGTCCAGGGGTTAAGAATCCGCCTTCCAATGCAGGGGATGCAGGTTCGATCCCTAGTCAGGGATCTAAGATCCCTAGTCAGGGAACTAAGATTCCACGTGCCGCAGGGCAACTAAGCCCTCGTGCCGCAACGAAGAGCCCGCATGCGGCAACTAAGACCCAATGCAGCCATAAATAAATAAATAATTAAAAAGAAAGAAAATACCAAGTAAAAGGAAAAATAAAAGCAAAAGTCTCACATCCACGGAGGTTATCACTCCTAACATTTTTTGTGAGTCCCTCACTTTTCCATGCACGTGCTTACTTACAGAATGGTGTTGGTGTTGCATATACTTTCTGACGGCCACAGAGCACCCGTGATGTGGGTCTGTTCTGCCGTATTTTACTACACTTTTCCCCTTTAAAGAGTGGAGTGATATGATCAAATTTGTGTTTGTAAAATTAGCCCCGAGATTTGTGGGCTGTTAGATTAATCACACTCGTCAAACCTTTCCCCTAAGTGATGGCTGCCCCCCTTGCCCTCATGCCCCTGCCTCGAGGCTCTGGGGTGAGATTGAGGGAGGCCGAGCCCCGTGTTTCTCATGCTCTATTGTTGACGTGGCCAAGCTCTGCCGAAGAGTTTCATTCGTCTTCAATCTAGATAGACTGGGTCTGAGAATCCTTTTAAGCAGCTGTTTTAGCGATAAAGCTAAGATCTAGCACTGTTTTCCCTGCTGATAGAAATGGTTGTTGCGGGGACTTCCCTGGCGGTCCAGTGGTTACGACTCCGTGCTTCCACTGCAGGGGGTACAGGTTCGAGCCCTGGTTGGGGAACTAAAGTCCTGCATGCAGCCAAAAAGGTTGCAGCCAAAAAAAACCCCACAAAGCAATGGTTATTGCAAAAGATCACGGCAGAGTCTGAGGGGAAGGGCCTCTGCACCTTTCTCTGGCTGCTTTGGGATTCGCCACGTACTGGTTTTCTGATGCCTGTGTCCTCGTGACAGAAGCTGGCTTCTGTGCGCATTTGGTCACTGAAAGCTTTGGTGCTGCCTTTATTTATTGATTCATTTTTTGATGATGTGGAGGAGGTTGAATGGCCGAGGAGCGTCAGAGACCTACCCAGAGGTCACCCGCTAGCTCACCCCAGAGGCCAAGGGACCCGCTGGCTCACCTTGTCTGTGTGGGGTCACCTGCACCAGCCCCAAGGAGGGATTTAAGGCGGCCCCGCATCCTTAAGTGGCACAGCATCTGCAGCTCTCTCATCTGCCAGGGTGGACAAACGAGTCCCAGACGCTGTGGCCGAGTGCTCCGGCAAGAGACCCCGGGGAGGGAGAGGCCCAGGTGGTGCCCCTCAGGAGCCCGACGAACCATGTGCCATGTGCCTTGCAGACACCTGGAGCAGGGGTACAGGGAGAGGCTGAGTCTCCTGCGGTCCGAGGTGGAGGTGGAGCGCGAGCTGTTCTGGGAGCAGGCCCGGCGGCAGAGGGCTGCGCTGGAGGAGGACCTGCAGCGCCTTCGGGCCGAGGAGGCCAGCCTCCGCCAGAAGCTGAGCCTGACCCTGAAGGTAGGGGTGTTCGGGGGGTGGAGGGGTGCCTCCCACCCGGAAAGACGGAGGCGAGGTTGCCTAAGGGTCCATCTTCCACACCCACACCTCCCTGGTCCAGGATTAAACCCTCCCCGTGGTGCTGGGGGTTTCACACTAAAGAACATTTCCTGCAGCCATGGAAAGAGCCCATCTCTCAGCCAAAGCAGAAAGGGTCCTGGCTTTTCTGGGAGACACATGGGCCCTCATGTCCAGCCGTGTGGGCAGCAGCATGGGGGACCCGAGGGCCTCTGGGTCAGCGGCTGCAGCCACCTCTGCTGCATCCCTGGGACCAGAGCACCAGTGGGGTCAGTGAAAGACAAAAGCATCAGCCTGCGCCCCCAGGCCTGGAGCAGACGCAGTCTTCCGGGCTGTGGAGAGCGCCCCACGACCGGCGCCCACCCTGCATTTGCTTCCAGTGAGGTGTCCCCGGCCCCCCTTCCTCCTCCTTCCCTAACTTGGGGCTGCGGGCTCTGTCCGCACCTGCCCTGCCTCCCTCGCCTCCGTCCCCCTGGAGGACAGGCTGGACATATGCCTTCTTTTTGGTTCCCGTGTCTGAGGACACTGCCTTGCTCCTGGTGGACACCTGGGCCGTCGTGGTACAGCTTTCAATTTGTTTTTTAGAAGACGGCTCGGGAAGGGTTGCCCGAGAGCTTGGGTGGGTGGGAGAAGACGAGGCAGTGGGAAAGGGGGAGTATCCCCAAGGGCTCCGTGGGGTCCACCTTCCCTGCTTATGAGCCCTGCCTCTCGCTCGGAGGGGGCAGCCCTTCCACACAGCTCCCTCCTCCGTCCCCGAAGCCGGCCGACCGCTGGCCTGTGTCTCCCTCCTCCGTCCTCGAAGCCGGCCGACCGCTGGCCTGTGTCTCCCTCCTCCGTCCCCGAAGCCGGCCGACCGCTGGCCTGTGTCTTGTAGGAAAACAGTCGACTGCAGAAGGAGATGACTGAAGTCGTGGAGAAGCTCGCAGAGTCGGAGAAGCTGGTCCTGAAGCTGCAGAATGATCTGGAGTTTGTGTTGAAGGACAAGGTAGGTCCTCTTGCTGATCCTGAGTCTCCAGAGAGGCGCCCCTGGGCGCCGGGTAAAGGGCGTCAGGGTCTTGACGAAGAATACACAGGCGATGGAATTTAGGTTTTTTCTCCTAAAATTCTATAATGGAGAGAAAATTATCACGGCTACTTTCCCTGTGTTTTCCTCCACTTCATGCAGTGCAGGGGTGCTGGTGACGCCCGGGTGATGCCCTGCACGTTGGCCTTTTAGTGACAAAGCCAGGAGCAGTCAGCACCCTCTGCACAGACCCCAGTGACAGGGTCTTGGTGGTAGTGGGCACAGAGGAGAGGTTAGAGGCGCCCCAGCTGGCCCTTACCATCACCTTCAGAGAAGGAGGGGAGGGGAGGTGCAGGGTCCAGGCAGGGGGCCTCCCAGGTGGCCAAGGCAGGAAGGCAGCCCAGGCTCCAGGTGGGAGCATGGCCGCCTTCGATAAATTCCAAACATCCTTCTGCCCTGAGACCTTTTAGACAAGGGGAGGGGAGGAAGAGGAGGGATGGGCAGCTGTACCTGCAGATGCTAATAAGCCTGGCGGGGACAGCGTCTGGGGGTGACAACACACCCTCTACCTGGCCTCAGGTCCCGGCCCTCATTTTCCTGCCTGCATCTGGCTTTCAGCTGGAGCCACAGAGCACGGAGCTCCTGACCCAGGAGGAGCGGTTCTCAGAGGTCCTGAAGGAGTACAAGCTCAAGTGCCGGGTATGTGGCCCCCTACCTGCGGGGTCGTCAGGGCCTGTCCGCTCAGACCCGGGTGGGGCCTCGCACCCTCTGGCCTCCACGTGGAGGGTGGTCCAGCCCGGGCCCACAGGAGCATCCCTGTATGAGCAGAGCAGGCAGAGCCTCTGATCTTGGCCTGCCTTCCACCAATGGGGTCCTCCGAGCCTCGTGTTCTGAAAGGAGACGGGTGGGACTTGCTTGCTCAGCACGTGTGCCCAGCCCCACACAGGCTGCCCAGGTGGCGAGACGGCCCCTGTCCTAAGTCCCCCTCTGTGTGTCCCGGCACCATGTAGGGCTTCATCTTGTCTCCTGTGGTTGAGTGTTTGCATTTCCTGGGCCAAATCTACCAACGTGAGCCCACTCGGCTGGCGCTGCCACTATGCAGAAGAGGGCGTAGGTGGTGAACAACGTCAGTGCTGGGGAAACAGATCATAACCCATTACTCTCTCGAGATTACCGAGGACTCCAGCAGATAGAACATTATTGTTTGGAGTTAGGGGTCTAGTATCCATTTGCCTCTTAATGATTTCCTTCCCAATTAATGTTAAGAACTGTCTTTCTGCACACGATGCTTTGGCCATACCAGAGGATAAAGGTGAGCCTGTGCTGGTCTGCAGTGTGACGTGACCCTTACCTCCTGCCCTCCACATCCTGAATCCCGGGTGCGCCTGCGTGTGGTCAGCTCTCACCCTCCTCGGGTGCCCGAGTGGTGTGTGTGGTTTGTGGTTAGGGGACGTGGTGCAGCTGGAATGTGCCGCTTGACTTTCTGAAAGGAACTCTCTTTCCTGCTGTGTTTTCTCTGTCACTTTGAGCACCTGTAACTAACCATCCATTAATACATTGCTTTAGTGCACCTGAATTTTTTCAAACAAATGTAACTGCCTTCATTTTTTCACATGACTCTGTCACTTAACAGCTGCTGCTGATTTCACTTTTGGTTCTCAAAATTTTACATTTTCAAATATCAGCAGGAATATTTTACATTTTAGTGCTAAGCTACTTATTTACAAATTTGCCCTCTCTATTTTTGGGGATATTTTTGGCTGTTTCAAACTAACAGAGCATTAAAAAAGCGTTTTATTTCAAAGTAATTTCTAATACATGAAGTTACAAAAGTGAAACTAGTCTGGGGAACACCTGGATGCCTCTGCCCCAGTCCACCGGCTGTGTACGTTTCACCGTGTGCATGTGGACGCGGACGTGTACATCGGAGGTGAGTCAGGCGATCACGACCCTCCACCCCGAACTGGTCCATGCACTTCCTGAGAGCAGGCCGACCCTTCAACCTCAAAGTGCTGTTCAGATGGCCAACGTTGATGTTACCTGTTCAGGAATTTTGCTAGCTTCCTGTTAAACCTTTGATGGGGGAGTTACTTACACCAAGAAATGTGCAGAAGCTACAAAGCTGGGCTTTTCTTCCTAGAGAGCCAGCTTCCCAACACCTCCTAGGTATCTTAGTAACTTCACAGTTTCCACCAATACAGTCCTTTAACCTGCTTGCAGAAGCCACAAAGCTGGGCTTTTCTTCCTAGAGAGCCAGCTTCCCAACACCTCCTAGGTATCTTAGTAACTTCACAGTTTCCACCAATACAGTCCTTTAACCTGCTTGTTGGGTTTCAGTTTTGTTAGTCAACCTAACAATGTTCTTTTTTGTTTTTAGCTGTGTTGCTTGGCTTGCGGGATCTTAGTTCCCTGGCCAGGGATCAAACCTGGGTCCCCAGCAGTGGAAGCTCGGAGACCTAACCACTGGACCGCCAGGGAATTCCCCTAACAATCTTCTTTAGAGCATCTTCCTCCAGTGCAGGACGCAGTCTAGGGCCAGGGCCAGAGTCTGATGTCCTCTAATCTGGAACATTCTTAGTCCATTCAGGTGGCTGTAACAAAGATACCATAGACTGGGGAGCTTATAAGCCACAGAGATTTAGTTCCTTTGTTCTGGAGGCTGGTAGGTCTGAGACCAAGGTGCTGACAGATTCGGTGTCTGGTGAGGCCTCTGTTCTGGGTTGCAGGTGGCTGGCTGTCTTCTCACTGTGTCCTTCTGTGAAGGGGCGAGGGAGTTCTCTGGGGGCTATTTTATTAGAGCACAAACCCCGTCATGGGGCTCCATCCTCCTGACCTGATCTCCTCCCAAAAGCCTCACCTCCAGGGGGCTTCCCTGGTGGCGCAGTGGTTGAGAGTCCGCCTGCCGATGCAGGGGACACGGGTTCGTGCCCCGGTTCGGGAAGATCCCACATGCCGCAGAGCGGCTGGGCCCGTGAGCCATGGCCACTGAGCCTGCGCGTCCGGAGCCTGTGCTCCGCAACGGGAGAGGCCACAACAGTGAGAGGCCCGCGTACCACAAAAAAAAAAAGAAAAAAAAAGCCTCACCTCCAAATACCATCACACTCGACACTCGGGATCAGGATTTAACATATGAATCTGGGGAGGCACACTGTCTGTAGCACATTCCCACAGCCTTTCTTTGTCCTTCACGTGGAGATTTTTGAAGAATACAGTCTCTCCTTCTTTTCAATAGAAACGTTCTCGTTTTGTGTTCTCGTGATACTTCCTTTGGATTAAATTGAGGTTATGCCTTCTCAGCCGCACAATGTACGTGATGTTAATTTTGATCACCTGGTCTCAGTGTGGGGTGACACGTTAAGACCATGCAGATGTCCTGCTCTTCATCAGAAGTTTCACTGGATTTAGTATCAGTGAGTGATTCCTGCCAACTCCCGTCTTTGCCACAATGGTTGTTGCAAAAGGATGGTTTTCCATCATCCACTCCACATCTGTCAGTTGGCACTTGGCATCTGCCATCAGGCAGAGAAGTCCTGTCTACCTATCTGTGTATCTGGTTGGTATGGGCTCAGGAATCGCCATTCTCATCAGTGGTTTGTATTGATAATTCGTTACTATGTCGAATTACTTTGGTGCTCAAGTCATGTGAGATCTGGCCAGTGGGAGTGTCTTCTGGCCGGCAGCCATGACCTTGCGACTTGTCACTGTCATGTTTTGTTTTGTTAAGTTGTTCCATACTTTCCAGCACAGTGAGATGCTCCAGACTCATCTTATGTTTCCCCTGCCCTTGCGCTGGAATCGGCTATTTCTCCAATGAGTCCTGGCTCCTAACTGGAGAGAATGGCTTTTAGAGACCAAGATCTGCGTGCTGCGTGTGCTCAGCCTCCTGGGGGTGCTGCCTCGGGCCTAGGGTGTTTCTTATCGTCAGTCTCCAGAGTAGAGACGACCTTGAACCTCCCTGCTGTGTGTCACCCGTCTTTCCAAAGTCACTGTTTGACATTTCCCCGTGCTTGTAAGCAGGATATTTGCTAGCACAGAAACTATGTTTTCCCTTGTTGCCGAGTTCCCTTCCTATTCAACTACTGTCTCAGCTTTTTTTTTTTTTCTTTCTTTCTTTCTTTCAGCTGTCAGCCTCAGTTTTCTGGGGCAAGGCTGACTTTGGTAAAGGGGAGTGTAAGGACTTCCCTGGTGGTCTGGTGATTAAGACTCCACACTTCCAATGCAGGGGGCATGGGTTCCATCCCTGGCTGGGGAACTACATACAATACATGCCACGAGGCGCAGCGAAAAAAAAAAAAGATTTAAAAAAGTTGGGGGAAGTGTAAGATGTTAATCACTTCCACCTTAGGGGTTCTCTGTGGTTTCATATTTTCACTGCTCCCTCGGGTGGGCACCATAATGGAGTAGCTTGTCCTTGGTCAGAAGTGCCAGATACAGATTTTCTCTTTACCCATTTCCACCCTGTTACATGCTGAATGTGTGTGTCCCCATAAATCCGTATGTTGAATCCTGTTCCCTCAGTTGTGGTGGTGTTCAAAGGTGGGGCCTTTGGGAGGCAATTAGGTCATGAGGGTGGAGCTCCATGAAGGGGATTAGTGCCCTTATAAAGAGACCCCAGAGAGCCCCCCCATCCCTTCCACCAAGTGAGGACATGGGAACAGATGGCCGTCTATGAACCGGGAAGCTCCCACCAGACACTGAATCTGCAGGTACCTCAGTCATGGACTTCTAGCCTCCAGAATTGTGAGAAGTAAATTTCTGTTGTTTATAAACTCTCCATCTGTGGAATTTTGTTACAATAGCCCGGATGGACTGAGACACCAGCCCTGACAGACGTCCCCCCGACTGCCTGTGCCTGGGTGGTCAGCCCCTCTGACTCAGCACGGCCTGGCTCCCCAGCTGGTCTGCCGCCTCCACCTCCCTCTCTGATGCTTTCGATGCTTTCCAAGCTGCTGTTGAAATCCCACCCTCCCCTGCTTCCTTGCTGAGCTCGCTTCTCCCGCTGACAAGAAGAGAAGCCTCCACAGGTCCAGAGCCCTCAGAGCCTTAGCGCTACAGCGTGTGCAGTGGACTTGCTGCCTTTCCTGGCTAGCACAGTAACACCCTGTGACCCTGTGACCACCCTGGGCATCCACAGGCACCCCCAAGTTCACATGCAGCCCACATGAAAACAGGCACCCTGGCTCCCAGCCCTGGGACACCCACTGTGTAGACTGTCTGGGACCCAGGACGGCACATGTCACCCTCATCGGTTAGAACCGACAGTGGTGCCTGAGAGCAGAGAAGTCTGTGCCCAGCATGGCATCTAAGGACCTGTTTTCTGGCACTGCTGAATTTATGGGACATGCATATGCTCTTAAAATGCCCATCTGAGGGGCAGAAAGAACCACCGAGGGGGGAGGACATTGGGTAGAAATGATTCTGTCAGTGTTTCCCGCCAGATCAGCACTGTCAGTAAAAACACCAGTCACATGTGTAATTTCAAGTTTTCCAGTGGTCACGTTAAGAAAGGTAAAAAGAAGTAGGTGACATTCATCATTTTAATTATATTTTATTTCCTGTATTACATCCACAGTGTCATTATTTCAACATATAATCAATATAAACACATTTTAAATGAGATATTTTACATCCCTTTTTGGGAATCTGGTGTTTAAGATCGGTGTAGAGTTTATGCTACACACACCTCAATCCAGACTGACCACACCTGACATGCTCAGTAACTGGCGTGGCGACATCGTGGGGTAGAGGGGACGGGGGTGCCCACACCTGCCGCCCCGCAGGTCTACCCCACGGCTCTCACATCCCAGCCCTGCCCTTTCCCCCAGGAAGGAGCTGCTCCCTCCGTGGGGAAACTGTGTATTTGCCCAGGAGTTTCTGAAGGAGTGATCCTAGTAAATCTCTGCTTCTGTGCTTCTTCTGAGATCTGCAGGGCCTGTCCCTTCTCCCACATGGCCTAGAACTGCCGATGAAAGGCTCCTTCTCCAAGGGCGGATGCAGAGACAAACCAGGCACTGGCCACCAGGGAGTTCAGGAAGATGAGTTTTATTTGACAAGAGCTGCCTGGAGAAGAAACTCAAATAGATTAAAAAATCAGAGAGGAGCGGACCTCCCTGGCAGTCCAGTGGTTAGGACTCTGCGCTCCCAATGCAGGGGGCAGGGGTTCAGTCCCTGGTTCGGGAACTAAGATCCTGCATGCCATGGGGCGCGGCCAAAAAAAAAAAAAAGAAAAAAAATCAGGGAGGGAGGTGGGGCCTTGAGGGCGTGCCATGGCCTTGGCTGGTCTGGCTTCCCCCAGAGCCAGTTTCCCGGGAGGAGAAGCCGGGTGGAAGCTGCATCACGCATGCTGTCCTCCAGGTGGGGCGGCCACAGCCCACCCGGGGTTGGGGGGAAGAGTACGTGGACCCAAAGCCATGTGGCTGCGGTGCCGGCTCTGGGGCCACCTGGGAAGGTGGGATGTGAACGCTACCCTTTCTGGCCTTTTGAAAGTCAGGTGACCAAATGTGCTTGTTCAGGTATATTTCATTCGTGGGTGGACAAATTACGCTTGTCACAAACGAGACCCTTCCTCTTTTTTTTCCCCCTCTGCGCTGTGTAGCTTGCGGGATCTTAGTTCCCCGACCAGAGATCGAACCCGGTCCCCGGCAGTGAGAGCGCCGAGTCCTAACCGCTGGACCGCCAGGGAATTCCCAGAGACTCTTCCTCTTAAGCCTTCACGCCCCCAAGTGTCCTCTTCCCCTTATGTGCGTGCTTACCCAACCACCTGTGGTTTCTCTGTATTTTCTCCATTTCTCACTTTCACTGCACTTTTTTCCCCTGAGTCCCTTCCTTGTATCCCGTGATGGAAGGTGGTGCCAGGCATAAGATATCGCGAAATGACCCCTGCTCCTGTGTCGCTCACGGAGCAGTTAGGTGCCTGGGTGCAGCTTCGGTGCCCCGTCCGCCCTGCTGAGCTGGGGCTGACTCCTGGGCCCAGTGGCCACAGTGGCTGGAGGAAGGGTCTGGCTCTGCCCACAGGACCTGCAGGACTGCAACGACGAGCTGCAGGCCGCACTGGAAGGCCTGCGGGCACAGCTGCCCCCGAGTCGGCACGGCCAGCTGCCCCCGGGACACGGCCCGGCAGGTAGGAGCCCGGTGTTTTGAGGTGGTGGGTCATGTGCTCCTTCCCAGGGTGGGGGGTGGTGCGTGGGGCTGGCCAGCTGCACAGGTGGTCACAAGCCCTTCCGACCTCTTGTGTGGGAGAAGGGGCCTACCTGAGGCCAGGGTTCTGTGCGACCCCCAGAGCCCCAAGGGAGATGGAGGAGGATGAGGGGTCTGCCATTCGGGTAGAAGCAAGTGGTGAAGGTTATGAGGACCTTGCCATGACCTCAGGGCAGGCATGTCCCAGGGAGCCTCCTGGGTCCTGAGGAGGGGGGCAGAGTTGGTGATCAAAGGAGATGCTCCACACAGACGGTCCTCTGGGGGAGGGGAAGAGAGAGGAGGCTGCGGGGACAGGGGACAGGCTAGTCTCGGGTCTGTGACGGCTCGTACAAGGCAGGTGCTAAACCTTGTGGACCGAGGCCGGCGGGCCGCTGTGGAAGGGGTCTGAGATGGGGCGGGGCCATGGTGCCTGGGAACTAGGCTTCTGCCTCCCAGCCCGGAGGTCTCGACAGGCTGCAAGCACCGAGAGGTTAATGTTCTTGGCTCCTTCTAGAGACTGGGCTGGAGGTTCTGAGGCCACAGCTGTCCTTGAGGAGGACGGGGTTTGCGCCCACCCTGGCAGCTGGGCGGGGCGGGCACTACAGGTTCACGTGCTCCAGGCTCCACGCCCCTTGCTGCCATGGGAACCACCACAACAGCCCCAGCCCAACAGCCCCAGCCCAGCAGCCCGACGGCCTCTGTGGTCACATGTCACACAGATGCAGCCCCAGAGGACATGTCGCTCTCATCTGTAACCCTGAGAGCATTGGGCTCCCGTATTGTCCTAAAGCTGTTACTTAAAACAGGAAAGTCAACGTGGGAGCCTCCAAGGGAAACCGAGTGGGGTCTTCTGTGCACCTGGGCCCGAAGGGAGCCCCTCACCTGCAGCTGCATTAGTGGAGCTGATGGCTGCCGAGACCCACAGCCCTGCTGCCCTCAGCCAGGAGGTGTTGGCATGTGGCTGGTGAGCTGGTATCATCTGATCCCCAGATGAGTGTCTGGTGCCAGTGTAGCCATGGGGAAGGGGGTTATTGTCACCTCCTCTGTCCCTGGAAGGGACAGAGCTGCACAGAGCATGTGACCCTTGTCGAGAGCCACGATCTGTAATGCAGGGAGCAGAGGGACGGGGTCTGTGCCCAGGGTGCCGTGTCCAGAAGCCTCTGACGTGTGGCACCAAAGGCAGCCCCAAGCTTCGTGTTGGCACTGACACAACCAGAGCGCTCTCCCAGATGGAGCATTTTCTCTTACACTTTCCCCCCTCGTCTGACCGTAGAGGTTCTGTTGGCCCCTTCAAAGGAGGAGGGACAGTCAGGACAGCAGAGTTGTGGGGGCGGGGGCCATGTGGGTTGTGGAGTCTGGGCCGGCAGTGCATCCAGCTGGGGCCACTCCTGACGGGTGCCACTTGGCCAGACCCAGGTGGCGGCTTCCAGTTGTCAGGGCAATGGGATGCTCTCTTTCCTGAGATACTTACTCTGAGTTCTCTCAGGATGTCATTGAGCCTGTCACTCTTTTTCGTGGAAAACAATTTGAGCGAGAGGTCAGGGTGTGTCTGCTCCCTTCACTTTCTGGCCCATGAACCAGCAGCGGCGGTCACACGCACATTCTGAGTCAAGCCCTGGGTGTGCCCCCCAACACGCACAACGTGGGGGGCCGCTGGGCCCAGGAGGGCTGGCCGTGCTTGTGGGTTCACAGGCGCCCTTTGGGGGCAAGCTGTAAGGACGGGTGATGTTGCCGGTGGGGAGGGTCTTCTGGGCCAGGTGTAGCTCACACCCTCTTCCTACAACCTGTCAGAGCCTCCACAAGTGCTGAGTTTGCCTGACTTTTTGTTAAGACCCCCACCCCCATGATTTGTGTGATGTAATAGAAAGTAGGGAGGGCCTCTGAGAAAAGGAGGAAGGCGAAATAAAGAATGAAGACAGAGCTTCGTCATGGCTCATCCTAAAGCACTGTCTGTGCTGTGGTCACTTTTTCCCGTTGTCCCCATCCCTGTGTGTGCCTGCCACGGTCAAGGGGGCAGGACATGTACCCCATGTGGCATCTTTCAGGGAATTCAAGGGCCTGACAAATCTGGCAGGGAGCCTCCTCGCCATTCATACCTTTGAGTGAGCTGCGTTCTGGCAAAGACTGGTTTGGAAAGATGCCAGCTTTGAGAACTCGGTGCAACGGACGGTCCATGGCCCACGTCCTCTTACTGCCAGCATTGCGTTCCTCTTGTGGAAAGTGCCCACGGAAGGCTGTGCTTCATCCAGATATTGGCTTGGAGGTTGGATCAGACCCCGCAGCGTCCTGGGCAAGACATAAACGGAAGTGTCTTCTTGTTGCAGGCATTGTCACGTTTGTGGGTGATTCCGTCCCAGTGAGTATAGAGACGGAGATAATGTTGGAGCAGGTGAAGGAACGTTACAGAGACCTCGAGATCCAGCTGGAGACCAAGGTCAGGGGGGCTGAGGGAGGCCGGAGGGGTCAGGGAGCTTCCTGCTGCTGGGACGCTTCTGCGCACACGTCTGCCCCATAGTGAGCGCGCTCAGGGGGACGGAGGTTTGCAGGGAAATGTGCATGACATTGATGTTCCGCCTCACACCCGCTTCGGAAGCAGGCAGGACAGAAGGTATAACTACTAATGGGAGGGAGCAGGGTTGTGGTATCCCAGCATCACGAGGGCTGCGCTGAGGCCAGACCTCCCTGCTTACTCTGTGCTGGGGAGTCACAGCTCCCAACTGTGTTCCAGCTGAAGCACCCTGGGACTGCCCTGCGTGGGCGCCTCCCGGGCCACCCTGGCCAGGCCTGTCTTCTTGGATGAACATGCCTCCAGCTCCGTGACCCTACTGTGGTGGGGTTTGTTGAGGGACGGTACCCACGTCTCGTCAGGTGTCACTGCCAGCGAGGCAGGGCCACCTCTTCCTTGTGGTCCTGCCCCTGGGCTCCTGCTGTGGCCTTGCCCGCCAGGTCTCCAGGGGGTTCAGAGCCACTGCGGCCTCGCGGTAGGCATTGTCCCCCCTCTGCCCTCCTGCTGCTGCTGCTGCCAGGCCCCCAGCCCAGCTCGGCCCCCAGCAGCCTTTCTGCGCCTGCCAGGCCTGCCCCCCTAGGCCGCAGTGAAGGTTACGGGACGTGACAGAAGCAGGCAGCCACACGGGTCCTGGGGAGCCTTTCACAGGCCCCAGCACCTCGTTGAGGCCGGGCCCCCCGCTCTTTGGATGCTGTGCCGGGCAGCCTTGTATCGTCAGGCCGATCATGTTTAGGGGCCCCTGGCTGACATCACTCACGCTTCTTTTCCCAGGTGAATTACTATGAAAGGGAGATGGAGGTGATGAAAAGGGCCTTTGCAGAGGAGAGAAAGGAGCTGGAGCGGGCCTTCAAGCTCGAGGCTGGCGTGCTGCAGGGTCAGAAGGCCGAGCTGGCGACGCGGCACCAGGAGTCGCAGGAGGCTGTCCGAGGCCTGCGGGAGCGGCTGCAGCGGGCCGTGGAGCTGGAGCGGGACCACGCGCGGCAGCTGGCCCAGGAGAGGGACCAGCTGGAGGAGGCGCTGCAGCGGGTCAGGTCCGGCACCATATCCTTTTGGGATTTCGCGTCCAGGGTTTCTTGCTCAGAACCCGAATTTGAAATTGGATTTGGGCAAACGGCTCAGCATCACAATGGCTGTTACCTGAGGGGTTCTTGTTGGTGCAGACACGTGAGCCCTGAAAGAACAGGCTGTTTTACAAAGAGTCTGACTTTGTAAAAGTCAGGGATCTTAGTTCCCCGACCAAGGATCAAACCCATGCCCCTCCAGTGGAAGCATGGAGTCTTAATCACTGGACCACCAGGGAATTCCCAAAGATTCTGACTTCAAAAATATGTATTAACTAGGGCTTAGGCCCTGAAGCCCTTTGCTTTGTAGAATTTTGACTCACTTTACCTCCTGCCTCTGACTCGCCTGGTAGCAAGGGCAACACGGTCTCCATCGTCTGTCATCTCATGGTCCTTGGGGAGGTGGATAAAAGGCCTAAAAGCCCCAAAATAACAGGAAAGGCCATTAGTCTGGGTCAGTGGGACTGAACCCTAGAACCTGAGAATGGTGATCTGAGTTGTATCCTCTGGCTGCTATTAACTTCTCCATCTTCTATGGGTTTTCTTTGGTATGTTTAGTGTGTATTCTTTTACTTTAACTTTTTATTAAAGTGTTATACGCACAAGAAAAATACACACATGTGTGCAGTTGGAAGAATTGTTGATGAATTGGACATATCTGTGTCCCCAGCACAAGTCCCCCAGGGGTCACTTTTCCAAGTCAGGATAGTGGCAACCCTTGGGGGCTTTGGGGAGCCCCATTTTTTGTTCTGGTTGCTGGTGTACATAAGAATGGAATTGTTGGGTCGTAGGACATATAGGTGTGGTTTTCTTTTTACTTAGCCTACTTAGAAAACATTGTCTACTGGATGTATAGATTTGTGTCCTATGAAAAACTCTCAGCCATTATTCGCAAAATATTGCTTCTCCCCTCACTGTCCTCTACAACTGGATGTATGATGTTAGGTCTTTTCACTTTTCCTCCATTTCTCTCTATCTATCTATCTATCTATCTGTTTATTTATTTAACATCTTTATTGGAGTATAATTGCTTTACAATGGTGTGTTAGTTTCTGCTTTATAACAAAGTGAATCAGTTATACATATGTTCCCATATCTCTTCCCTCTTGCGTCTCCCTCCCTCCCACCCTCCCTATCCTGCCCCTCTAGGTGGTCACAAAGCACCGAGCGGATCTCCCTGTGCTATGTGGCTGCTTCCCACTAGCTAGCTATTTTATGTTTGGTAGTGTATGTATGTCCATGCCACTCTCTCACTTTGTCCCAGCTTACCCTTCCCCCTCCCCGTATCCTCAAGTCCATTCTCTAGAAGGTCTATGTCTTTTTTCCCATCCTGCCCCTAGGTTCTTCATAACCATTTTTTTTTTAGATTCCATATATACGTGTTAGCGTATGGTATTTGTTTTTCTCTTTCTGACTTACTTCACTCTGTATGACAGACTCTAGGTCCATCCACCTCACTACAGATAACTCAATTTTGTTTCTTTTTATGGCTGAGTAATATTCCATTGTATATATGTGCCACATCTTCTTTATCCATTACTCTGTCGATGGACACCTAGGTTGCTTCCATGTCCTGGCTGTTGTAAATAGAGCTGCAGTGAACATTTTGGTACATGGCTCTTTTTGAATTATGGTTTTCTCAGGGTATATGCCCAGTAGTGGGATTGCTGGGTGGTATGGTAGTTCTGTTTTTAGTTTTTTAAGGAAACTCCATACTGTTCTCCATAGTGGCTGTATCAATTTACATTCCCACCAACAGTGCAAGAGGGTTCCCTTTTCTCCACACCCTGTCCAGCACTTATTGTTTGTAGATTTTTTGATGATGGCCATTCTGACTGGTGTGAGGTGATACCTCATTGTCGTTTTGATTTGCATTTCTCTAATGATCAGTGATGTTGAGCATCCTTCTTCCTCCATTTCTTAACCTCTCTTTCATTACTTCCAACTTCTTTTCTGTCTATGGCACATTCTGCCAGTGAGCTTTTCTTTTGACACTGACTTTTTATTTTCCAAAATTCTGTTTAGTTAGTCCTGTCTGATCATTTTTGACAGCTTCTTGTTGCTTGTCTCTTTTAAAATTTCCATCTTTTAGTTAAGTAAACATTTCATAATATTTATCCTTAGTTTGTGTCTGATAATTCCAGTATCTGAGGTTCCTACAGGATCTAATTCTGTTGTTCTGGCTTCTTCTGACTCTCATAGGGGGTCCTTTTCCACATATATTGTGGTGATCTTTGATTGTGAGCTCATGCTTACGTGATGTTTATCTCTGGGAATCCTGGGAGCTGTAGTAGAGGGTGCTCCCTGCAGAAAGGATGTGCTTTGCTTTTGCCAAGAGTTGGGAGCCTCTTAATCTGAGACCACTTTAACCTCTTCCAGGGAACTGGCCCAGTGCATGTATCCACGGTGTGGTTTCTCCACACTGGTGTAGGTGCTGGCCTCAGGGTAACCCCATTTTTGTGTTGCTTAATGCTCATGGCTTTGGTTTCAGCTTCCGGGTTTTTTTTGTTTGGGGACCCCTGGAAGTTTCCATTACCTTCTGTGAGGACATCACACACTAGATGATCAGCTCTGCTCTGGTTATTTGGTGAGTGTGGGCAGCTGGGGTGGAGCAACTGCCATCTTATCTGAGGTCCCCGAAGCTGGAGGCAGGATCCCCTGCCAACCACATACACACACACGCCTGCCTTGAATCAGTTTGTTTTCCATCGTGGAGCCAGAATGACAGTTCAAAACACAGACCTCATTTGTGTCACTCCCCTGCTTGAGGACCCTTTGCTGCTTTTAAAATTCCGTGGACTTCTATGTCTTTATTTTTCTCTCTAGTTCCTCATGAGGAAAAGTGAAGTGGTACTTACGCTCATGAACGAGATACTTATGCTTGACCTTATAAGAATAATACATAAACATATGAGGTCATGTGGCTTTGAGTACTTTTAGATTGAAAAGAAGCTAATGCCAGGTAGAGACCTGTTTAGGGGAATAAATGTCCGCAAGACCAACGTGCGTTAAGGATAGACTCTCTGGGCCGCAGACGTGGGTTTCAGGCTGCCTCCCTGTGATCTTTGCTTGTCAGTTTCTCGTGTGTCACACATCGATGGGGGGTTACCTTCCCAGGGAGTCTCTAAGAGCGTCGGAAGCCAGGGGGGCTCCGGGCAGACTTGGTCCTGGCAGCCACTGTCAGTACTTGCTTTTCCCCCTGAAGGCTCCATGTTGCATCAGGTCGCCCTCTGTCCACTGACACGGGCATCGTCCCAAGCTCCTCCTGGTACTGACCTCAGGGTGTAGGATGGCGGCACTCTTCCCTTGGGATCCGGCCTCCCCAGTCCTTGTGTTCCTCAGCCTTGTGCTGGAGTCCCCTGGGTGGAGGGGGTAGCCACTCTCCTTGCAGTGACCTCACGAGGACTCACCCAGCATCTTGCACTGGTGCCAGCCATGGGCGCACTCACATTTCAGTGGAGGTTATAAGATGCAGGAACAGGCCAGCCGTGAACACGGAGAACCAAGAATACACCAGGGAGTTGTTGATTGTGTGGCCGTTTTAGAAGCTAAGAAAGCTTTGTCTTCTATAGCTTATCTCTAGGGAGATGCAAACCAGAGCAGGTTAACACGGGATACAGGAGAGTGAAGGAAGTGGTGTCCTGCGCCCTCATCTAGGGAAGGGGAAGTGTGGCTGCAGGGTCACTGCAAGGCTGGAGTGCGTGGGGGTGACCAGCTTCTGGAGTTCCCACTCTTGATCCTTTCTTAAATTTCTCATGCAGAATCAAGTTGGATAGGCTCTCTGAAGAAAACACGTTTCTGAAAAATGAGCTGACAAGGATCCAGCAAGAGCTTGAAGCTGCAGAAAGGACAGAGGCTGCACAGAGGTAAGGGCCGTCTCAATGGTCCCACCCCGACCCCGGTCCCTGACAGGGCTTGCTCTTCGTAGAGTAGAGTAAGCTTAGAAGGCATTGCTGTAGAAAGTGGGACGTGTTCACAGATAACCCGCGTTCCAGGAGAGCCGTGCTGCCCTCTGACCAGCCTTGCCAGGCACAGCGGGGCTCGGGCCTCCTTGCAGATGTCAGCAGCCACCTTCCTTCCTGAGCTCCTCGCTCGCAGAAGTAAGAGGTGCCAGGTCAGCACCACCGCCACCAGCTCCGGCACAGGCCCGTGTGCCTCTGACGCTGCTCTGCAAGCACTGCTCACCCTGCAGACATACTCCACATCGTGCTCAGGGCTCGGGGGAGGCACCGAGCATTCTCGTAGGGGCGAGAGATACTCTTGCAGCCTTTCTGGGCGAGTAGGATCTGTTTGTTCTTGTTCTGATAATGGTTTCAGCTGTGCTTTCCTCCGAGGTTCATTCCTGGTCTGTCGATTTCAGTGAGTCAGAATCAGGGGTCGGGGGTCTGAGCACTGAGGCAGGAGCTGTGTGTGTGTGTGTGTGTGTGAGACAGAGAGTCAGGGGTTGGGGGCCTGAGCACTGAGGCAGGAGGTGTGTGTGTGTGTGGTGTGTGTGTGTGAGTCAGGGGTCGGGGGCCTGAGCACTGAGGCAGGAGGTGTGTGTGTGTGTGTGGTGTGTGTGTGTGTCAGGGGTCGGGGGCCTGAGCACTGAGGCAGGAGGTGTGTGTGTGTGTGGTGTGTGTGTGTGTCAGGGGTCGGGGGCCTGAGCACTGAGGCAGGAGGTGTGTGTGTGTGTGTGTGTGTGTGTGTGTGTGTGAGAGTCAGGGGTCGGGGGCCTGAGCACTGAGGCAGGAGGTGTGTGTGTGGAGTCAGGGGTCGGGGGCCTGAGCACTGAGGCAGGAGGGGTGTGTGTGTGTGAGTCAGGGGTCGGGGGCCTGAGCACTGAGGCAGGAGGGGTGTGTGTGTGTGTGTGTGTGTGTGTGTGTGTGTGTGTGGAGTCAGGGGTCGGGGGCCTGAGCACTGAGGCAGGAGGGGTGTGTGTGTGTGTGTGTGTGTGTGTGTGTGTGTGTGAGTCAGGGGTCGGGGGCCTGAGCACTGTGGCAGGAGGGGTGTGTGTGTGTGTGTGTGTGTGTGTGTGTTGCGGTGGAGGCTCGGGCTTGCCTGTCAGTGGATTTCTGCTTTCACCATCAGAGCCTCATCCAAGGATGGTTTGTTTGGCTTTTTTTTAATGACATTCAAGATGAGCTGGCTCTAAACTGCCGAGAACGCGGTGTTGATTGGATTAAAGTGCCTGATGATGAAAGCCTGGGATCCAAAGTGGATGGTCAATAAGCGATCTCCATTATGTTACGGCAGTTCTGAAATCTGCAAGATCTTTCCCTCCAGGAGCCCTTTTTCCCTAGGTTTGGTGACAGAGCAGTGGCTGTAGGGTACCAGGAGCAGGTGTACAAATGCAAGCCGCCAAGGTGACCGTGAGCGATGAGTGGTCAGTGATACTGTTAACTTTGCTTCTTCAACAGGAAGGAAGTTGAGGTTTTAAAGAGAGAGAAGGAAAAGGCCTGCTCTGAGATGGAAGAGCTCTGCACACAGGTGAAGTATTGACACCTGGCATGAAGCTGATGCCACCCTCCCTTTTCCATTATTTTGAAATAATTTCAAGCTTACAACAAGGAAGCACAGAACTTTGTTGTGAAAGATTTGAGAGTGAGTTGCTGACCCATCAGCCCTCTCCCACCCCAAATTAGGAAATCAGTGTGACTATGAAACTGCCCAATCCTCCAGCCCAGGACCTCGTGTGGCTTCAGTCCACCTGTCCTTGTTGTTAGGACCTGGCGCTTCTGAAGACTACAAGTGGCTGTTTCAGTGTATCTGGTGCTTCCCTGTGATTGGATTCAGATTATGTGTGAATATCCCCAAAGTGATGCTGTGTCCTTCTCATCCCATCCAGTCCGGGGACACAAGCATTAGTGACGTCAGCTTAGATTCTTGGTCAGGTGGTGTTGGTCAGGCTTCTCCACAAAGTTACTTTCCCCTTGGTAATTACTGAATATTTTATGGGGAAATGCTTTGACATGATGTGAATATCTTGTTCTTCATCAAACTCTCACCCCCTTGTTTTCGCATCCTCTGTTTCTTGGTGGAGTCAGTTATTACTGTGATGGTGGCCAGCTGGTGACTAATCCCAGCTTCCTTTTATATTTGTTAATTGGTGTTCTAGTGTAAGGAAGAGCTTTTTCTTCTCTCCATCTATTTATTTATTTTAATTTATTTATTTTATTTATTTATTCTTGGCTGCATTGGGTCTTCGTTGCTGCGCACGGGCTCTCCCCAGCTGCAGTGAGCGGGGGCTACTCTTCGTTGTGGTGTGCGGGATTCTCATTGTGGTGGCTTCTCTTTTGAGGAGCCTGGGCTCTAGAGCACAGGCTCAGTAGTTGTGGCACATGGGCTCAGTAGTTGTGGCTCACGGGCTCTAGAGTGCAGGCTCAGTAGTTGTGGCGCACGGGCTTAGTTGCTCCATGGCATGTGGGATCTTCCCGAACCAGGGCTCGAACCTGTGTCCCCTGCATTGGCAGGCGGATTCTTAACCACTGCACCACCAGGGAAGCCCTCCATTTATTTATTCATCATTATGTTACTATCATAGATTCCTGTTTTATTCAATGGGTTATTAATATGTTACCATCAGTATTTATTTTCATGCTCAGATTGTCCCAGATTTGGCCAATAAGAGCCCCCTCAGGGGGACTTCTGGGTCCTCCTGACAGGTCCTGGTCATTCTTTGCACACTTCCTCACTTTCTGGTGCCTCACGATATTCCAGGTTCATCTAGTACTTCCCTGCCCCAGTCCTGGAAGCAGTCATTTCTCCAAGGAGCCCTTGGTGACTTTTAGTTCCGAATGGTATTTAGAGACCAAGATCTGGGCACTAGGAGTGCTCACGGCTCCTGGGGCATCGCTATGTCCAGGTGCAGTCAGTGCATAGAGCTAGGGAGTGTATACATATATTTACTATGCTCACATGCACATGGTTTCAGGTATACTTATTTATATATCTCCCTACTGAAAACCATGAATTTAAACTCGTATCTGCAATTCCAACATCACAGGGATAATTCTAGTTTTCTCCCTTTCCATATTTGTAACTCTTGCCTCTAGCAATGAAAAACCTGGTTTCCTCATCTTCAATAGAGTTACTTAACTATTTGATTAATCCCTTTACCCTGCAGGTAAATGCCCTGTCTCACTCAGCACTGACCTCCACACTGGTCTCCCTTTGCCCCATAAGTAAATGCCTTCTGTACTTGGTCTCACTTACTGGCTTTTGGACTGAAGCACAGAAGCTGGGATGTGTCATTCTTGTTTTTGTTTTTTAATTCTTTTTAAAATTGAAATTAGTATTGATGATTGCAGACTCCCAGGTGGTTATGAGAAGTATTTTACAGAGAAATACACTTTGTCCAGTTTCTTCCAGTCGTAACATTTTATGGAACTATAGTATAATATTATCTGTGTTAGTTTGCTAGGGCTGCCATAACAAAGTACCACAGAGTGAGTGGCTTATACGACAGAAGTTTATTTCCTCATAGTTCTCGAGGTTAGAAGTCCAGGATCAGGGCAGGACTGGTTTCTTCTGCGGCCTCTCTCCTCGGCTTGTATACAGCTGTCCTCTCCCTGTGTCCTCACGTGGTCGTCCCTCGGATGTGTCTGTGTCCTCATCTCGTATTAGGACACCATCATATTGGACTCATATGACCTCATTTTACCTTAATCACCTCTTTCAAGACCCCATCTCCAAATACAGTCACTCTGAGGTATTGGGGGTTTGGGCTTCAACATGTGAATTGGCAGGAATCAGTCCATAATGAATATCAATGACCAAGATGTCGACATTGATACAATCCATGCGCCTTACTCGGGTTTCCCCAGTTTTACTTGTGTACTCGTGTGTGTGTCACGTTCTATGCAGTTTTATCCCCTGTGTAGGTTCGTGTCTCCATGACCACAGTCAAGATACTGAACAGCTCCAGCTCCACAAAGATCCTTCACGTTGTTCTTTCATGACCACACCCACCGCCTTCCTGCCCACCTACCCCAGCCCCTAACCCCTGAAAACCACTAACTGCCCTTCATTTCCAAAATTGTTTCATTTCAAAATGTGATACAAAAGGAATACAGAATACGAACTTTGGGGTTGCCTTTTCTCACATATCATAATTCCCGGCTGTGTGTCCCCGGTTAGCTTCTTCCTGTCACTGGACACTTTTCCAAGGCATTGATGTCCCACAGCTTGTTTTGTTTTGTTTTGTTTCTTAATATTTATTTCTTTATTTGGCTGCGCCTGGTCTTAGCTGCGGCACGTGGGATCTTCGTTGTGGCCTGCAGGATTTAGTTCCCTGACCAGGGATCGAACCCGGGCCCGTGGGAGCATGGAGTCTTAACCGCTGGACCACCAGGGAAGTCGCCCACAGCTTGTTTTAACGCTCACCTTTTAAAGGACGGCTGGGCTGATTCCAGTTTGGGGCTGTCACAGAGGCGCCGTGAACATTCTCAGGCAGGTCTTTGTGTGGTTATAGGTTTTCATTTCATGGGATAAATGCCCGGGAGAGCAGTTGCTGAGTTGTATGGTGGTTACATGTGTAGTTTTATAAGAAATTGCCCAACTCTTATCCAGAGTGGCTGTAACAGTTTCCGTTCCTGCCAGCAATGTGTGCTTGATCGTTTCCCCACATCCTTGCCCACACTTGTGTTGTCACTCTTTTATTTTAGCCACTCTGATAGGTGTGTACTGAGTCAGGAAGTTTAGAGGGGGCTGCTGTTGGGTATCCCCTTCCCCACGCTGGTTCTGATCTGGTAAAAAGGACATTTCCCTTGAGGGCAGGAGAACAGAGCGCTCTGTGTACTTCAGAATGGTCACTGTCTTAGTCTGCTTGGGCTCCATACAGAATGCCACAGACAGGTGGCTTAAACCACAGAAGTTTATTCCCTCACGGTTCTCGAGGCCGGAAGTCCAAGATCAAGGCGAGGCTAACTTGGTTCTGGCGAGGCTCTTCCGGTTTGCAGACGATGCCCTCTCACTGTGTCTTCTCATAAAGTCACTGTCCTATCAGATTAGGACCCCGCCTCTTGAGCACATTTAACCTTAATTACCTGCTGCAAGCCCTGTCTCCAGACACAGCCGAGAGTTTGTGGACACAGTTCCGCCCACAGTAGCCACTTTGTTTCAGGCTCCAGCCATCAGCTCCTGGTGAGCTGTGACTCTCTTTGCCCGTCTCTCCAGTTTTCAGGGCATTGATTTGCCCTGTGACCTCAGTTCTCTGATGGGTCTCAGAAGAGTGGTTGAGTTTTCAGTTACTCAGCTTTTTCTTGTTGGGAGGATGGGAGTGATGACCTCCAAGCTCTTTACAGGCCAGACCAGAAGCCAGAAATGGTGTTTTGTTTTTCACATGGGATTCTGCGTGTTCACTGTCAGGACGCAGAAGTACAGTGGATTTTCACCTGCCAACCTTGTGTCCTGACACCTTGCTGAGCTCTTACTCTTTCTGGGAGTGTTTTTATTTATTTTTAATTTTTATTATTATTGTTATTATTATTTTGGCTGCGTTGGGTCTTCGTTGCTATGCGTGGGCCTTCTCTAGTTGTGGCGAGCGGGGGCTCCTCTTCGTTGCATGTGTGGGCTTCTCATTGCGGTGGCTTCTCTTGTTGCAGAACACGGGCTGTAGGCGCACGGGCTTCAGTAGTTGCAGCCCGCGGGCTCCGTAGTTGCGGCACGCGGGCCCTTGAGTACACGGGCTTCAGTAGTTGCGGCACGTGGACTCTAGAGCGCGCGGGCTTCAGTAGTTGTGGCTCACGGGCCCTGGAGCGCAGGCTCATTAGTTGTTGTGCACGGGCTTGGTTGCTCCTTGGCATGTGGGATCTTCCCGGACTGGGGATCGAACCCATGTCCCCTGCATCAGCTGGTGGATTCTTTTTTTTTCACAGAATAAAGCACTGCTTTTACATGGGTCTCAATCAGAAATCCACAAATGCTAGTAAGTCAGTTTTTAAATGTTTTAATTTGTTTCAAAGTTAAACCCAAGACGCAGTGACTTCATAGGACATCCACTGAGAAATGTTTTCCTAGGCTGAACACCTCTTTCCCTTTAGTCTCCCCCAGCAGAGCATGCACATGTTAATTACTTTACTGCTGTCCCACCACTCTACCAAGATCACCTAAACTGTGTGTGTAGTATTCCGAATGTTCTTAGTTATACCCTAATTTCACTAACTGCAAAAGATTTTCTGGGATAACCCGTCACATGAATTCTTTGGCTACTTTTGAAGATGAAGTCCGAAGAACTCTTAAATGATTCTCCTTTGTGAGGGTGGGTGGTATTTTATAGGCATTAGCAGCTAGCACCTGGGGCTGTGCTGATCCCATCTGGCATCACTGGGAGGCAACCAAAGACTCATATGATGCAACAGCCAACTGAGTGACTCAAAACTGAAGGTTAAATTTAAAGAAAAAACTAATGTAGAGAAGAAAAGTTCATCCTAGAGGAACTCGTTCTAAGTAATCAATCATTATGCCTCTGTGTGTGTGTGTGTGTGTGTGTGTGTGTGTGTGTGTGTGTGTGTAAGGCACAACCAGATGGATTCAGTGCAGCCTGGCAGGCGGATTCTTAACCACTGTACCACCAGTGAAGTCCTCTGGGAGTGTTTTTGTCACCTCTGGCTTCTCAGACCTCTGCTGTCCCCTGGAGATACCCATAGCTCTCGCCCCAGCCTGCTTCTTCCTGCGCCTGGCTGATATGGTGGGAACATCCGGCCCTGGGGCGACAGTGACGCGCCCACCAGCTGTGCGTGGACGCCGCTCTGAGGCACGGAGGGCTGCAGACCCTCGGCCTCCAGAGCGGCTGCTGGGGAAAAGCAGATGAGTGAAACGTGGTTTGTGTGAAGGTGTGTGACACCCGGTTGGAAATAACGCACTTCCATGTGTCACCTGCTGGCTGCTGTTTCATCCCAGGCAGCACCGTCCAGGGTCCAGCATCTGCTGCCTGCAAAGTGGGAGATTTTATCAGTGTGCTCCCTGCACCGAGAGCCTCGGATTTTGTGTTTAATGACAATGATTTGAAGAGAATCACATGCCTCAAGTATAACGAGGGTTTTTTTTCCCTTCAAATTGCTTAAGATAATGTTAGAAATAACCGTGGGAGAAACAAGAAAACCATGCTAGTTCTCCAGAGCAGTGGTTGGATGTTGATGCGCTGTGAGCCCCCCTAGTGCCTGTGCTGCTTCTTGGAAGGACCAGAGTTCATCCTCTGCCCCGTGGCCAGAGAGCCCATCACTCTGGGGACGCTGAGCTCCTCACCCACTAGTTTCTAGTAGTAACCCCACCCCGCTAGCTGTGATGACCAAAATGGTCTCCAGACATTGCCAAGCGTCCCTCGGGGAGCAAGAGTGTCCCTGGTTGAGAACCACTGGAATGCTGTTTGTTTAAAAAAATAACTTTTTGTTGAGAGTCTGCCTGCCGATGCAGGGGACACGGGTTCGTGCCCCGGTCCGGGAAGATCCCACATGCCGCGGAGCGGCTGGGCCCGTGAGCCATGGCCGCTGAGCCTGCGCGTCCGGAGACTGTGCTCCGCAACGGGAGAGGCCACAACAGTGAGAGGCCCACGTACCGCAAAAAAAAATAATAATAATAAATTTTTCATCTGTGTTTTATCCCTTTTTGTTCTAGAGCCAGAAATGCAAGGATGAATTGTCCCAGCTCAACCACAGGGTCCTGCAGCTGGGAGAGGAGGCCTCCACCCACCAGGCCCAGAGCAAGAAGAATCACATCACCGTTCAGCGGCTGACACAGAGGCTGGAGGAGGCGGCACGCCGGGAGGAGCTGCAGGTGAGTGGCCGGCGCGGCAGGGAGGGGCAGACAGGCTGGCCTCAAACAGATGAGGCACAGCCCTGCTGTGCCTGGAGGTAAAGGGAGGGACTTAACAAGCAAGCCCTGAAAATATGTGGACTTCAGCAGCTTTTACAAAGCCTGGTATCTAGAAAAAGTAGTAGAGAGGAATTAACTCTTGATGATAGGAGAGTAAGTTGGTACAACCTCTCCGGAGGACAGTATGGCAAAATATACGTCAAGAGCATCAGGAACGCCCGTGCGCTCTGGCTTCATGATTCTGCTAGTGGGAACTTTACTGAGCATTGTGTACGGACTTAGCTGGAAGTGTGTTCATTGCTGTGGTATTTATAATAGCAAAACAGAATTGGAATCAGCTTTGAATCATCAACAGTATTGAGTTAGTCAGTAAATGATGGCGCAGCCATTAAAAACCATGGTTTTGAAAAGTATTTAACACTCAAGATATAATAAGAGGGGGAAAGCACAGCATACAACAGAAGTCCGTGTGTGTGGAGGGAGGGAGGGCCAGGAGATACAGCAGAACGTCGGGTGTGGTCCTCGGGCTGCTGGGATCACGTTTGCTTCTCTGAAGTTTCTGCATTAAACGTGTATCACACTTTTGCTAAGATACTGCTTATACTTGTGAAACTGATTTTTAAAAAACAGGATAACCAGATCCAAAAACTTGAACTTGAACTTGAACACGTGACTCAGGAACGTCAGAGCCTGAGACTGGCACAGTCACAGCTGAGAGAGGCCCTCGAAGAGAGTCGGGACCAGGTGGGTGCGTGCGGTGGTCCCAACCCAGGAGGGGTCAGCCTTGCCTCTGACGGCCTTTCCGGGACTAGTCCAGCCAGGGGCATCCTTGGTCTGCCTCAGGTCGCCCGGCTAGTGGGGCATCCGCCAGGCCCAGGACTGAGTCAGGCTCAGTCCAGGGTCGGATTGAACTCAAGTGAGCCACGTGAAGAGCTGCGCCTGTTCCTCACGAGGGGAAGAGGCCATAGCAGTGCCTCCAGGTGTGCCCTCTACAGATGGAGGGGCCAGGGAACGGGGCAGGTGGCCTCTGAGGTCCAGGCCAACACGGCAGAGCAGCCCCCGAGGTGACCCAGCTCCGCGCCCCCAGTGGAGCCCAGGTGTCACGTACCTGTGGGTGTTCCACCTGCTCTCCTGCCGCAGCATTTGTCCAGCGCGCACCAGGCTCAGGGGAGGCAGGGAGTTCGCGGTCTGGGACAAACATATGTGAGCAAAGTGGGCCCAGGAGGGACGGTGGGTGCCTGACAGCGTGAGGTTCAGGGACACAGGGCTGGTTCTTCTGAGGAGTTCAAACAGGAGAAGGGAGGTGACGGGGTGAGGTGCCCTGAGGGCCACGGGCCCAGTGTGGACTCAGACCTGGGGTGTGCTTGGAGGGCCAGGGTACAGCAGCGGGAAAAGGGCCGTGGGAGAGGGTCTCTAACCCGCATGCCTCTGCCCAGCCTTTGTACCAGGTTCCCCAGCTGGCCCCTGGCCTGACTCCTGGACTTGGCTGTGGTCACCTGGTGTGAACAGTCACTTCTCAGATGGCCCGGGGCTGCAGAGGGATCGGTCTGGGTGTGGGATCCCCCACCGGGGCCTTATGAGGTGCTGTCAGGCTCCTGTGGGCTCAGCCCCCCGCCGTAAGCAGGCACTATGCCCGAGGTGCCGCCACGTACTGGGGGCTCCCTTCTCTACTTTTAGTGCCAAAGGAACCTTGAGAAATTGCCTGGGCTAGATTGAGCCTTCGAGGCTAAGGAGTCAGACCCATCTCCTGGCAGGAGGGCTGGGCTGCCAGAGGTCTCCGTGCCCGCTGGGCTGCTCAATGTTCAGCCGCCGTCACGGCAGGAGATGCCGCACTTAAGCGGGCTGCTGCGACGTGAGCTGGCGCCCCTTTTGTGATTTAGACGGGGACCCCCGTGAAACACACCTGGATGAAAGTGTGGAGAAGGGAAGTAAGAGCTTCCAGGGCACCTAGGGACCCTCTGGGTGTGTGGAGGTGAGGTGCACACAGAGCCACGGGGAGGGAGGGAGTGGTCACTGGTGCGCCATGAGTGGTTCCAAGGTCACAGGTCCAGCAGGGGAGCCAGGCGTCCAAGAGGGCACTTACAGGGGTGCCATGGACTGGGGCACCCGCACCGGCCTCTCCACGACATGGGGTTCTCAAGGTGCGGCAACCAGGCGCCCCCAGAAGAGCATACAGGTGGCTAGGCTTCTGAGGCCGGTGCCCGGGAGTTCTGAATATCACTTCCCCACATTCTGCCAGTCCAGCTTGGATTCAGGGCAGGAGGGGCTGCCGTCTGAGGGGCTCGCTGCCCCGCCCCGGCATCCAGAACGCGAAGGCCCTGGCTTCCCGGCTGCAGTGGCCCCGCTGCTCTCCTGGGGACGTCCCCCTTCTCAGGTGGCAGTTGAGCAGGGCTCTCCGGAGGCAGCCCAGCCTCCACCCGCACCTCACTTCACAAGGAGGGGGCTCGGGGCACTCAGTCGGGCAGTGCTGATATACCACCCAGCCAAGTGGAAAGCGGGCGGCGAGGAACCTGGGCAGGGGGTGTGAAGAGCACTTTCGGGTGGGTAGGGGCGCAGACACGGGCCAGAGTGACTGCAGAGGGACCGTCTGAATCTCGAAAGTCGGGAGGAGGCTACATCTGGTGGAGGGTGTGTGGGAACTGTCCTCCCCTCTCTTCACCCCAGAGAGCACGGTAGCTGCCCTGCTGGACCCATGTGTATGGGTGTGTCTCTGGGGGGACCCGTCCTGGAGAACGGCCTGGGGTGGCCCCTCAGACACGCAGTGACACGGGACGGTGAGGGAAGTGGGGCTGCGGGCTCACAGCCTCGCCCTTGCCTGGCATGGCCGGCGCCCTCCTCTCCAGCCTGCCCACGGCAGGACCCCTGGCAGAGCTGTTGCCTCTCCTGTCTGTGAGGTCTCAGAGGGAAGTTCCATGTGTTCCAGACGAAGCTGCCAGAGTCCAAGTGATAGAAGTGGTGTTGAGATCCGGCCTCCCAGGTGGTCCGTCAGGGGAAGTAGCCAGGCTCTGGACAGCTTGGTAGCAACGCCCCAGTGGGTTCTGTGCCCAGGGAGCGGGTGCTGAGGTCCATCCACACCTGCTCCCAGCCCCTCGCTGATCACTGTGTGACCCACCTCTGGGACCCCGGCCGCAGCCAGGTGTCAGGAGCGTGAACTCTTCACTTAGAGGAAGGCTGCCGTACACAGCTGGCGTGGGTCACAGTATTAAAGGAATTACGCCCCAGTAATGTACCCGGGAGGTTACGTAACCCAGCGGGAGGTCACGTGGAGGATTACAGGCGGGCCTTCCTGGCTCTCACTGTGCAGAAGCGCCAGCTGCATGGAATTTGGGCGTCAGAATTCAGCCAAACGGGCTCTTTAGAAATCGTGGGTTTTGCTGCAGACACTTCCCTCGTGGGGTGACCTCAAAGGTAGGGATGCAGCCTTCTGTGCCTGGTAGTGACCCGGTAGCTCTGGGCAGTCCCCCCCACACTGGGTGCCTTCTCCCCGGGCAGCTGTACGGGGCCACCACGAGGCTGAGGCTGGCCCAGTCCCAGCACGCCCACGCGGTCCAGCAGCTGCAGGAGCAGATGGAGCAGCTGGTGCCTCGGGGCCGCGTGGCTGAGCTGCAGCAGCTGCTGGAAGGGGAGCGGCAGGCGGCTCGGCAGCTCCAGGTGGAGGAACGGGTAAGTGAGGACGGGGGCCCAAGGGCCGGCTGAGGGTGACGGGGAGGTTAAGGTTGGCTCTCTGGTGACTTAGCCAGAAGCTGCCCAGGTGCCCAGGGGAAGATGGCCCCGCAGATGTCCCACGACGTGAGGATTGGTTTATGGAAGCTATGGGACCCAACTTGCCCTGAGAACTGGGGGGCGTTGAGCAGCCGACCCAGAAGGCACCCCAAAGCCCCCCAGTCTGTCTTCCAGGCTGCACGTGTCTGCAGCCAGCCACACAGCCACACACATGGTCCCCGCTTCCAGGCCTGAAAGATGGTGATAGAGGGGCCGCGAGGGAGGCGACGGGCAGGGTCCCTGCCTGTGTAGCCCTGTGAGAGTACAGGCAGGTGCAAAGGTCCTGAGGTGGGCTGTGCTCGGCATGTTTAAAGGTAGCCAGGGCGTGGGGGGCGGTTGGACAAGAGGTCAGCGCAGTGACAGCACAGACTTGGGGAGCCCGGCTGTGTGCCATGTGCTGCCCTAGGCATCTAGGCACATGGAAGCAGAGTCACAGCCTCAAAGGGCAGCAGGACAGTGGCTCAGACCACGCACTGCAGGGATCTGGATCCTGGCTGCACCACCCCAGCCGAGTGACCTCAGGCCAGTTAACCTCTCTGTGCTTCCGTTTCTGTCAACTTCTGGTGGCAGCGGTTCCCACCTGAAAGCACCCTCTCAGGCACCAGTGAGTGAGCACCTTAAAGTGTAAGCCTGCGGGGCACATCTTGGTCCTCAGAGTTCGTGAGGTGGGGGTGGGGGGGCCAGAGGGTGAGGCACCTTCACGAGGGAGGAACTGGCGCAAGCCTGCAAAGGTGGGTGAAATTCGACGTTTGTAAAACAAATTCTAACGAAGACTAGCCTTTCAGCGTTGTGCAAAAACGTTACGCTGGAGAGACAGTTAATCTGTGAGAGATTATTGACAGAACAAAGAAATTTAGTCAGAAATCCTTTAGAAAGACTAACGTGTTTGGGGAAACTCACCTTTGAGTCATTTAGGACTCAAAGGACAAATCCTAGCACAAAGCAGTCTGCTGATCTGCTTAGACTACAATGAGAAATGCAGCTTTGTGGCTTGTGAGACATTTCTAACCGTCCCTCTACGGATGAAAGGTTATCCACACGCTCAGATTTGCACACGTCAGCTAATTTCCATTCTAAAGTAAATAAACCCCTGATGATTCTTTTTAAAATGTACAGTGTTCGTCTCTAACCTCCTTTTGTGCAGGAAGCACATGAAAAACAGCTGAAAGCCACAGAAGAGCGTGTGGAGGAGGTGGAAATGATTTTGAAGAACGTGGAAGCGCTCCTCCAAGAGAAGGTGCGTGAGCTGAAAGAGCAGGTAAGTGATGACGCCTCGTTTGGGCATTCAAGTAGCTGATCAGGGAGACATAACCCAAGAGAACCCCATGTCCTGTGGAATCACTGAGAGGTAGAGAGGAGAGAGGCCATTGCTGCCCTAAAAGTTCCACTTGGAGCTACAGGAAATGAAACATGAGAATCTGTAGAAATACTTTTCTTACACAGCAGTCAGGTATGGTTCACCTGCGGCATCCGGAGCTGCATGTCCCCGGGCAGCATCACTGTGCGGGCCACCGGCTCCTGACCACCCCTGCATCTCTGCAGCCCCTCCCCTGCCGGCACTGCCATCCTCCCACCCTCTCTGTCCCTGGTCCTCACGTTCCTTCCCAGCAGTCAGACTCGGTGACTCCCGCAGTCACTCCTGGCAAAACCTCAGCCCAAACCCCAGGTGAACCCTAAGGCTCCTGCATGTGGAGGTGCCAGGGTGGCCGGGGAGCTGTCCCAACTACACCCTCGCCCCCACTGCCCTCTCCAGTGGGCCCTTGCCTTCCTGTCTCTGACTTCCAGCACCTCTCCCCTCAGCTGTGCTCTGTGCTTGTTTCACTGGAAGACCAGAAGTGCCCAAAGAAATGCATGTGCCTGTGTCCCCTCCCCGCCGCCCCAGCCCTTCCATCCTCTGGAGCCTTGTCTCAACACCACCTTCCAGAGCCCTGGTCCTACCAGCTCTCTGCTCCTCTTTACAGAAGTCCTTCAGAGCTGTCTGTGCCCTCACCTGCCCGCCCAAGTCCAAAACCTTGGAGTTCTGATGGACCCCTTCCCATCTCATTCTTCAGCTAGGCCTTCAGCGTGGGATACAGAGCCCCCATCTCTTGGGTCCTAACAGCTGGTGTCCTTGTTTCCTTTAATGTGCTTTCAGCGGCAACAGTCACCTTCAAATGTGACGGAGGTGTTGGCCCTCCTCCGCTCAGAAACCTCCAGTCTTTCCACATCCCTGAGTAAAAGGCAGTTTTTACAGTGGTCTTCACGGTTCTGCAGGACCTATTCCCCTCCCCTTGGCCCCCTGCCCAGCCAGCATGGCAGCTCTGACTTCCTCACAGGCCTCCTGGCCATTCCTGTCATCCCCACATGTGCCAGCTCTGCGTGGAATGTTCATGCCGGACAGCCTCACTGACTTACCCGGTGCTTTATTCAGCTCTCCGTCCAAATGTCAACATACAGAGAAACCCTCTCTGTTCACCTCAGTCTCAGCTGTGTGTCCCCTCCTGGGTTTTCTGTTAGCAGGTCCCACCACCCAACGCTGGTCCACCACCAGTCCCACCATCCAAAACTGCGAGCTCGGTTCTGGTCTGTCTCCTTCCATTGGAATACATGCCCTGTGAGAGCAGGGCTGTTGCTAGGGCAGCACCTGGCCAACGGAGCTGCTCAGTTAACTACTTGAGTGAATGTATGTAGTGCTGACTCACGAAGCGCAAATCTGGGACCCCCGTGTCTTAGCATCCTGACTAGTGTGGCCTGTGTCCCCATCACTGAAGCCTCTACAGCTGCTGTGTGTGTGGTGACCACAGTGCCTCATTGTGTCCTGGGTGACGGGATGGGCCTGCAGAGCACACTGAGATGAGCCAAACATTTTGGGTACTCTGGACAATTTCCTTCCTTTTTGAGGCCTACAGATTTTGGTCTTTTTGTCTTCATTTTATGGTAAAAATCAATTTGTGCAAAATTGGCTGAAGTTTTCTCTACCACATAGTTCATCAGATTCTCAATTTCCTCTCTCCCGCCAGGATAACAAAAATTGTCATTACATCCAATATTTGCTTCCAATGTGTTAAGAATCCCCAAACTGTGGTTTGAACAACGTGGAAGACTGGGAGGGGCAAGCTGGTAGCGTGGCATTTCTGCATTAGATTCACAGTGCAGTGTGGCTTTCTCCCCTGTCCAGTTTGAAAAGAATACACGATCCGATTTGCTGCTCAAGGAGCTCTATGTGGAAAATGCTCACCTAACGAAAGCGCTTCAGGTCACTGAAGAGAAGCAACGAGGTGCTGAGAAAAAATCCCGATTCTTGGAAGAAAGAGTTAGAGCTCTCAACAAACTACTCAGTAAGATCGCTTCAGCATCTCTCTCTGTGTAGACTGCTTTTCTTCCTGGAGTTCATTCTGAAAGAACATCTTTTAAAAGTAAACCACTGTGATGCCATAACTTCTATGGCTCACTGGCCGCACACCCCTGGACAGATGAGGATTATGACTCTCTGTTCGCCCCACAAGCATTTAATGAAGGTCGACTATGTGCCAGATGCTGAGGAAACAGACATGTTGGAAAAGACTATATATTTTTTTAGTGGTCCCTACGTAAAATTCCTAAATTTGCTGCTTACTAGTGGAACAGGTTATGGGGGCTCTCAGCAAGGTAAATGGTAAAATAGTTTTAATGTTTTACTTCTGACCTTGGCTACAGAGACTAAAATGCAAAGTCAGGGCTCTGCAGTTCTGCCATTTCACTGTTGCTGCTCTGGTTGAGTCACTGGCATTCTCCATAGTGGGTGGATACAGACACTCCAGAAATGCTTCACTTCCTGTGACTGTCAACTGGCGATGAGGGATACAGGAGGGGAAGCCCCTTTGTTGGGGGTCAGCTCCACTGCAGGGATGTTTGGACCGTGCTTGTTATTTTAGGGCTGTGGACTCAGGGAGGATGGTTTCTATTGTGAATGCAATCTTTTCCTCATTGAAGTGTCATCACACTGGAAAGTATATATGTAAAAAAAAAAAAAAAAAAGTATAGTTTTATATCCAAAATATACATAAATTATGGCCATTTGGTTTATCAGAGTAAACTACTGTAATATGAAGAGTCACTGTATTTGCAATAAAAGTTCTTTTCTATTAAAATTGATTTCTAAGTGTTTTTTTGTTGTTATTTATTTTTGGCTGCATTGGGTCTTCATTGCTGCGCTTGGGCTTTCTCTAGTTGTGTCGAGCAGGGGCTACTCTTCACTATGGTGAGTGGGCTTCTCATTGCAGTGGCTTCTCTTGTTGCGGAGCATGGGCTCTAGGCTCTCGGGCTTCAGTAGTGGTGGCGCACGGGCTCAGTAGTTGTGGCTTGCGGGCTCTAGAGTACAGGCTCAGTAGTTGTGGCGCACAGGCTTAGCTGCTCCACAGCATGTGGGATCTTCCCAGACCAGGGCTCGAACCTGTGTCCTCTGCATTGGCAGGCGGATTCTTAACCAATGCGCCACCAGGGAAGCCCCTAAGTATTTTTTAAACTATAAAATATTTCAAAGATATAGAAAAACAGCTTCATAAGAAACATTCATATGTATTACATAAACATTCAGATGTATTAAAAACATTGTTGCAACATTTTGGATAAAAGCGCAGTCCCTGTTCTACTGCATTCAACCTTCCTGGAGGCAACTGCTGTCCTGAAGCTGCTGCACCTCCCCACTATCTGTCTGTACAGTCATTGTACACATGCCTGAACGAGAAAAACCTTAAACCACTGGAATAGATGGAAAGACCAGATCCTGGATAGGAGGACTCGACACTATAAAGTGGGTTCTTGTATCCACGCACCTGTGGTCAATTAATCTATGACAAAGGCGGCAAGGATACACAATGGGGGAAAGTGGTGCTGAGAAAACTGGACAGCTACATGTAAGAGAATGAAATTAGAACACTCTCTAACACCATACACAAAAATAAACTCAAAACGGATCAAAGACCTAAATGTAAGGCCAGAGAGAAAAAACTCTTAGAGGAAAACATAGGCAGAACACTCTTAGGGAATTCCCTGGTGGTCCAGTGCTTAAGACTTAGCTCTTTCACTGCCATGGGCCCTGGGCTCGATCCCTGGTCGGGGAACTAAGATCCCACAAGCAGCACAGCACAGCCAAAAAATAAATTAAAAAAACAAAACAATGCTCTTTGACATAAATCGCAGCAATATCTTTTTTGATCCACCTCCTAGAGTAATGAAAATAAAAACAAAAATAAACAAATGGGACCTAATTAAACTTTAAAAACTTTTGCACAGCAAAAGAAACTTTAAAACAAAAAGACAACCCACAGAAAGGGAGAAAATATTTGCAAACAAAGTGACCAAGGGATAATCTCCAAAATACACAAACAGCTCATGCAGCTCTATGTCAAAAAAAACACAACCCAATCAAGAAATGGGCAAAAGATCTAAATAGACATTTTTCCAAAGAAGATATACAGATGGCCAAAAAGCAAATGAAAAGATGTTTAACATCACTAATTATCAGAGAAATGCAAATCAAAACTACAGTGAGTTATCACCTCACGCCAGTCAGAATGGCCATCATCAAAAAGTCCACAAATGATAAATGCTGGTGAAGGTGTGGAAAAAAAGGAACCTTCCCACACTGTTGGTAGGACTGTAAATTGGTACAAGCCTATGGAGAATAGTACGGAGGTTCCTTAAAAAACTGAAAATAGAACTACCATATGATCTAGCAATCACACTCCTGGGCATATATCCGGAGAAAACCATAATTTGAAAAGATACACGCACCCCAACGCAGCACTATTTACAATAGCCAGGACATGGAAGCAACCTAAATGTCCATCAACAGAGGAATGGATAAAGAAGACGTGGTACATATATACAACGGTATATTACTCAGCCATAAAGAACAACAAATAATGCCGTTTGCAGCAACAAGGATGGACCTAGAAATTATCATACAAAGTGAAGTAAGTCAGACAGAGAAACACAAACATTATATGATATCATTCATATGTGGAATCTAATTTTAAAAATGATACAAATTCTGTTTACAAAACAGACTCAGATTTTGAAAACAAACATATGGTTACCAAAGGGGAAATGTGGGGGGGTGGAGAGATAAATTAGGAGCTTGGGATTAACATACACACACTACTATACATAAAATAGATAACCAACAAGGACCTACTGTATAGCACAGGGAACTCTATTCAATATTCTGTAATAACCTATATGGGTAAAGAATCTGAAAAAGAATGAATACATGTATATGTATAACTGAATCACTTTGCTGTGCACCTAGAACTAACAACATTGTAAATCAACTCTACTCCACTAAATTAAAAACAAAAAATGTAGGTTCTTCTAAATTAGAATTCAAGACCAGAATGACATCTGGAATATCCCAAATATTTGGAAACTGAAATTACCCACAAAGCAATGAGGAAATTAGAACATATTTTGAATTAACTGAAAATGAAAACATTAAAATTTGTGGAGGTGGAGTAAAAGTGGTACTTAGGGGAATATTCATAGCACTAAGTAACTGCATCATAAAAAAAAGGTCTGAAATCAGTGACCTCAGCTACCACCTTAGAAAAAGAGACAATTAAACCCAAAGTAAGCAGAAGAAAGGAAATAATAAACATCACTAGGAATAAGGAATAGAAGAACAGGGGTTGGCAAACTTCATGCTGTATGTGAAAGCTAGCTCCATGGCCTGCTTTTGTGCTACAACTGAGCAGCTGTAACAGAGACTATGTGGACTGCAGTCTAAAATAAAGTTTGATGACCCTAATAAACTAAAAGACAAAAACTCTATGATCATCTCAACAGATGCAGAAAAGGATATGACAAAATCCAACATCCATTCCTGATAAAAACTCTCAGTGAACCAGGAATAGAAGGGAACTTCCTTAACCAGATAATGGGCATCTACAAAAAACTCAGTTATGTTATACTTAATGGTAAAAGACTGAGTGCTTTCCACCTAAGATCAGGAACAAGATAGGGACTTCTGTTCAAACCACTTTTATCCGGTACTCTCCTAAAGGTTCTAACTCGTCCAGTTAGGCAAGAAAAAGAAATAAAAGGCATCTAGATTAGAAAGGAAGGAATAAAAGTTTTGATTCACAGAAAACATGACCATGGCGTAGAAGACTTGATATAATTTACAAAAAAGCTATTAGAACTAAAAAGTGAGTTTAGCAAGGATGCAGGACACAAGTTCAATATCAATTGTATTTCTATTTATAAACAATTAGAATTTGAAATTTAACAATACCATTTACAACAGCATCAAAACTATGAAATGCTGGCAAGAGATACGATAGACCTGTATACTGAAAACTACAAAATATTGCTGAGAGAAAAGGAAGAAGACAAAAATAACTGGGCTGTTTATGGGCTGAAAGGTTCAATATTGTTAAGATGTCAATTCTTCCCAAATTGATACACAGATTCAATGTAGTTCCAAACAAAATGCTACCAGGTCTGTTTTTGGCAGAAACTGACAAGCTGACCCTAAATTTCATATGAAAAGCAAAGGACTTAGCACAGTCAAGACAAATAAGAAAAGTAGAAATTTGGTGCAAACTAGATAATGCTATCTATTTCTAGAACTATTCTAATCACCGACCTCAGCTTCCACCCTAAATAACTAGAAAAAGAAGAAATTAACCCCAAAGTAAACAGACAGAAGGAAATCATGAAGATCACTACAGAGGTCAAGGAATAGAACAGGGGTGGCAAACTCCATGCTGTGGGTGAAGCCCAGCCCCAGGGCCTGCTTTGTGAAGACTGCTTGGCACAGCAAACCATTCACTTGCGTACTGTGAGGACAAAGGTACTACAGCAGTTGAATATCCATATACCATCCCCACACCCCTGCCGTGACCTTGGAATCCACACCTTACACCATATACAAAAATTAACTCAAAATGGATCATAAACTTAAGTGTAAAACCTAAAAGTTTCCTTCTAGATGAAGGAAAAAATTTTTGTAACCTTGGGCTGGAAAGAAATTTCTTAGATATGACTCCAAAAGCATAAAAAAACACGAATAAATTTGATTTTATCAAAACCAAAAATGTCTACTTTTCAAAAGATTCTGTTAAGGGACTTCCCTGGTGGTCCAGTGGGTAAGACACTGTGCTCCCAATGCAGGGGGCCTGGGTTTGATCCCTGGTCAGGGAATTAGATCCCGCATGCATGCCGCAACGAAAAAGTCCGCATGCTGCAACCAAAGATCCAGCATGCTTCAATTAAGACCTGGCGCAGCCAAACTAAATAAATAAATAATTTAAAAAGGAAAAAAAAAAGGCGGGGCTTCCCTGGTGGCGCAGTGGTTGAGAGTCCACCTGCCGATGCAGGGGACATGGGTTCGTGCCCCGGTCTGGGAGGATCCCACATGCTGCGGAGTGGCTGGGTCTGTGAGCCATGGCTGCTGAGCTTGCGTGCCCGGAGCCTGTGCTCCGCAGCGGGAGAGGCCACAACAGTGAGAGGCCCACGTACTGCAAAAAAAAAAAAAGAAGGAATAGACAGACAAGCCACAAACTGGGAGAAAAATCTTTGCAAAGCATATATCTCATAAAGGACTTATATCCAGAATATATAAAGAACTCCCAAAACTCAATAAGAAAACAACCTAGTTTTTTAACAAATGGACAAAGATTTAGACAAACTCACCAACGAAAGATATACACATTCCAAATAATCACATGTAAAGATACTCAACATCATTAGTCATTAGGGAAATGCAAATTAAAATCTTAACAAGATAGCACTACACGCCTGTTAGAATGGGTAAAATTTAAAAGGCTAATCGTAGCAAGTGCTGGAGAGGATGTAGAAGAACTGGAATTCATACACTGCTGGTGTGAATGCAAAATGAACAACAACCCTGGAGGAGTTTGGAAGTTTTCTTAAAAAGTTAAAATTATACCTACAGTATGACCCAGCCATTTTACTCCTAGTTATTTGCCTCAGAGGAAATACTTGTCCATAAAAGACTTGTACGCAAATGTTCCTGGCACCTTTTTTGTAACAGCCCCAAACTGGGAATAACACACTATTAGCAAAGGGGGTAGGGGGGAGTGACTCTCATTATTTCTGGTGGTAGTACAAACTTTAATTCCTACATATTGTGGCAAAAGCCATCAAAATTATAACTGTCCTACAGACAAAGCTGTATATGTATAGAATGATATATGTACAAGGTTACTCACATAGGTTTGTCTATAATAGCAAAAGGATGGAAACTGTTCAAGTGTCCATCAATAAGGCAATAGATTTTTTTCTCAAAGGTATTTAACAACCTCTCTTAGTTTGCAGGGGTTGCCAAAACAAAATACTACAGACTGGGTGTCTTAAACAAAAGAAATTTATTTTCTTACAGTTCTGGAGGAAATCCAAGGTTATTAGCAAGTTTGTGTTTCCTGAGGCCTCTGTCCTTGACTTGCAGATGGCTGCTTTCTTTGCTATTACATTTTGTACTATATGAAAACATTGTTTTTTCTAAAGTAACAAAATAGAATAAATTCAACTCATCCAAAAATACTATCAATTGTGAAAAGCAATAGATCATCTGAAATCTACGTCTTCCTCCTCTAAATCCTAAAAGATTAATGCATTATCATTACAGATACTTCTTTTAGTTACATAAGACAAAAAAGGGAAGACAGATACATACTAGGAATGACCATATGTAGAGAAAAGAAAACAATTCCTCAAAACATTTCAAAATATAGAATAAAATATTTAGAAAAACATGATTAACTGAAATTTACTTAAGAAAAAGTAGAAAACTTGACCATAAACTAAAGAAAATAAAAAATTCATCAAAGATCAACATCCCTCTCCAAAGAAGACTCATACTGAGATGGTTCTATAGGTATTAATGCTATTTTAAAAGGTACATTTCTATTAGAAATAGATAAAGTAACAAGCACCACTAAAAAGAGACACCAGAACACTGACACCCCATCTGACTGTGGGCCTCTCATTCTGCCTTCATGTGGTTCACGTGGCCTCTTCACTGAATCTGGGCGCCTATGACTGTATTAATTGACTGGATTTGGCAGAAATGGTACTAGTTCAGTACTAGGACTAGCCCTTCAGAAAACTAGCAGCGGGACTTCCCTCGTGGCACAGTGGTTAAGAATCTGCCTGCCAAAGCAGAGGACACAGGTTTAAGCCCCGGTCCGGGAAGATCCCACATGCCGTGGAGCAAATAAGCCTGTGTGCCACAACTACTGAGCCTGCGTTCTAGAGCCCGCGAGCCACAACTACTGAGCCCACGTGCCACAACTACTGAAGCCCGCATGCCTAGAGCCCATGCTCCACAACAAGAGAAGCCACCGCAATGAAAAGCCAACACACTGCAACAAAGAGTAGCCTCTGCTCGCCGCAACTAGAGAAAGCCCGCACGCAGCAACGAAGATCCAACACAGCCAAAAAAATAATTTTTTTTTTAAAAACAATGTAAAAAATTTTTTTAAAAAAAGAAAGAAAACTAGCAGCACCCACATCCACCCTCTTAACACTGCAGGTGTCCTAAGCTGCCAGGTGAGAAGCTCAGCCAGCTTGCTGGAGAGAACCACGGGAGAGGCCCACATGGAGACCAGAGGCCAAGCCATCCTGGCCAAGCCACCACCTGAATGCAACTGCATCAGGGACCCCAAGCAAGATCTCCAGAACCTCCCAGCTGAGCCCACTCAACCCACAGAACTGGGAGAACTAATAAAATGGTGTCATTTAAAGCCACTGTGTTCAGATGGCTATTTCATAGGAACAGATTATTGAAAACACTGACGAAGTATAGACACATATGTGAAGACATACACGTTTCCCTCTTCCCAAACACTATAAACCAGCATCACTCACAGTTGCAAAATTCCACAATAAAATAACACCAAATCAAATCCTGCAGTTCACTGAATGGTTAACACATCACAGCCAAGAAGAATGTTAAAAATGGAATGCAAGATAGTTCAACAATAAAATTCTATATATATAATTCATAAACTTTAAGGAGTTAAGTGAGAAACCATATATGATCATCACTTAAGTTCTCCAAGTGTACTTGGAAAAATCATGTTTGTTAACTACCACTGTTTTGTTTTATTATGGTATTAAATTTATTTTGAGGTTTCAAGTTGCACTGGCCACAAGTTTTGGTAGTTTTCCTGGAGAAGTATGGGATAGAGAGATTAAGACTGTGGTATTCCAGTCAAGTCAGGAAAAAGATAAGCTGTTAGCTATTACCAGCAGTAGTCAACATTTTCCTGACGGTTCTAGACAACAAAATCAATGTGAAAAAGAAATGAGTTTATACAGGAATGTGGCCAAATCATCATAATTTACAGCTTTTTTATATGTATCAGCCAAAACCAATTAGAAAAATATAATAGAAAAGAAGATTCCATTCACATTAGAAACAAAAACTAGAAAGTAATTGGGCAAACACTAAAAAGAAATGGGATCGCACTTATATCCGTAACCAGTTAACGGTGGACACGCTGGATGGTGGTATTCATTTTTTACACTGTATTTTTTTTTTACCTTTTTAACTGTGCATATATTACCTCTATAATAAGAAAAAAACATATATTTTAAAATTCTAGCCACAATTCTAGAGCCAGTCAACATAAATCAATAAAACCTACAAAATTTTAACTTTTCAACAAGCATACATTCACTTCAAATAAGGAATATACTTATTATTTTATTCTGGGAATTAAACAGAAAAGTACAACACATATCAATAATTTATGTACAGGAATGATGCTGGGCTGGCAACAGGGCAACGGCCTTCACTGCTGTCTGTCCTCACGGCTGATTCACACGGACTCTAGGACAACTGCACGTGGTTCCACACGCTTGGAAGAGCAAAATGCAAGGGAAGGAAGTGACCACTGATGGACAGTTAAAACATCATCCATCCCATTCACTAGGGAAATATTCCATATTGTTTATTGCCAGAGATTCAGATGAAAATCTGATGTGGCTACAAACCGATGGGAGGAATTATTTCCAAAAATGAGGGAATTCCCTGGCAGTACAGTGGTTAGGACTCTGTGCTTTCACTGCTGAGGGCATGGGTTCAGTCCCTGGTCGGGAAAGTAAGATCCCACAAGCCGAGTGGCGCGGCCATAAAAATACATAGACAAAAACAAACAGTCTGTCAAGGGCTGCCTACTGACCTAAGCAGGTGTGTTGTGAAAATATGCAGGTCCACAGCCTAGGTAGAGCCTCTCTATAGCTGGATTTCTTGAGTATAATTTTGGCCAGAAACATTCGCCTGTTTAAGAAGTAAACTGCACAGAGCGTCAGGTACCGTGTTTGTCTGGATTTTAAATTTAAATGCCTGAGATTACAGCCCAGCATCATTCCTCTACGTAAATTATTGATATATGTTGTACTTTTCTGTTTAGTTCCCAGAATAAAATAATAAGTATATTCCTTATTTGAAGTGAATGCATACTAGTTGAAAAGTTAAAATTTTGTAGGTTTTATTGATTTATGTTGGCTGGCTCTAGTCACTGGTCGTGGAGGGGCTGGTGCGGAAAGGCCACTGACCACCAGGCGAGACCACTCTGTGCCTCTCCGATGTCTACCATTTTCAGTTTATCCGGCAACAGAAACTGCGCTCCACTTAGCTGACCAGCTCTTCATGTGACTTTCTGGTCACTGTGACTGTTGGGGGGAAACTGCACAAAGTTCCTTTCCTAGCCCCAATTTCAATTTCCCTTTCCAAAGGGGAGATCCTGGTGCTCACCCCACAAGCTCGCAGACACGCATGAGCCAGATCAGCCACCACTGCTGGAAACGGGCAAAATCCATTGTATCCCTCCTTCCTTCCTTAACAGCCAGGTGGTAAGTTAACATGTTATTGAACATTAAATACGCTGAAAATTTTATAGGCCATCAGCTCCACCTGCCCATGTGATTTGGAAACAGGAATTGCAGAAATTCAGCTCCCTGGCTTGCACAATGCACACTTCCAGCAACACAAGATGCCCAAGGACCTCCCATCTCCCTATACAGCCAGGTGAAACTTCCTCATTGTTTAAAAGAGATTAAAATGTAATATTGATAACTTACTTTCATTAAACAAAAACACACTGTAGTATTTTGGGAACTGTATATAGTATTTTGGGAATTGTAGGAATGTTGTGATTATAGACACAACGTACCACACAAAGGGGAGAATCCTGTACAATAGAAAAATAAACCACTTCCACCTTGTGAGCACAGAATGAGAAGATGGCGGTGTATGAACTAGGAAGCACTCTCCTTAGGCACAGAATCTGCTAGAGTCTTGATCCTGGACTTCCCTCTAGAACTGTGGACAGCAGATTGGATATGTGGAGTCTCTGTATGGCAAGAATTCAAACTCTCTATTGAGAACTGATGCTTCAAAAGGCAAGCATACAACATAGATTCAAAAATATGTTTACCATGAAAGGTTATAGAATTATATTTGGAAATTAAATAAAAGAGAAACTAAGGTTCAAATGAAAGAAAAGAAAAAGAAAAACAAACCATACTCCTTGGCCAAGCATTCCTGGTTAAAGTAAGTCTAAATTTTAAAACCAAAAAGTGGTGGGACTGGGGGAGGTGGAGAGGGAGATGGAGAAATGTCCTTGGTTGAGTCCAGCCTCGAACGGGGGAAGCCTTGGCAGCCATCTGGCGCGAGGTCACGACAGCACGTGCTCCAGGATGCCCTGTCTAATCAGCTGCTCACACTTCCCCCGAGGTAGAAAGTGCTGAGGGAAGAGGGGGAGGAAGAAAAAGGAATGAAAAGAATGTTAAATTACACGATGCATCATTAAAAAGCAGCAACGCATTATATATATATTTCAAACTAAGTAGTTAAAAGCTAAACTTAAGTATTTTTGCTATTTTAATCAACTGAAATGGATGTCACCTAGAGCTGTACTGAAATCTGAATTTTATAAACAAATCCACGTTTTGCTTAAGTTAAATTTAACTAAAGAGTTTTGAATTCTGGTAGGTATTTTCCTTAATGTTTGCATTTTAAAATTTATGCACAGGGGCTTCCTTGGTGGTGCAGTGGTTGGGAGTCCGCCTGCCGATGCGGGGGGCGCGGGTTCGTGCCCCGGTCCGAGGGGATGCCACGTGCCGCAGAGCGGCTGGGCCCATGAGCCATGGCCGCTGAGCCTGCACATCCGGAGCCTGTGCTCCGCAACGGGAGAGGCCACAACAGTGAGAGGCCCGCGTAACGCAAAAAAAAAAAAAGAAAAAAAATATTATGCACAGAAAACCCAGGTAGGTGAGATTTGGGGCACTGGATCACCAGTGGTACAGCAACAGCTCATTAGGAAGGCAAACGGAAGGAGTGTCTTCTCCACTAAACATTTTCTAGGATCTGAGTCTGAACAATCATTCTTCTACTAACAGTGCAACTCTTCTCCCATATTTTCCAAGGATTAAAAGTCACTGTAACCTATGACATGGGTGCTGGTCACACGCTGTGTGTGAGGATGCCAGTGCCTGGCTAAGGCTCATCCTCAACGTCTCCTGAGAGGACACCGCTCTCGTTCTGAGGTGGAAAGGAGTCTCCTTGTCTGATTCCCTCTCAAAACACCAGGGCTTAAAACAAAAGTGAACATTTAGTAAACTCTGGAGCGGGGAGGTGCTGGAAGTGAGGCAGGAAGACTTTCCAAGCTCACAAGTGACCAAAGAAATCTCAAAGACGAGACAGAGATACTTGGGTAAAAACAAGAAACAGTACATTAGAAAGTGCAGTGTAGGTAACCCTAGAAAGTAACTGAAGGAGAGAGTATGCAAAGTATTCAAGGAAGCGGAAAGGCCTCAGGTGAGACCCATGACCAAAGAAACTCCTCCAAACCAGTCATGAAGACCCATGGGCCAAGGACTGTTGTCTAATTTAACCGAATTTTTAAAAAGCCTTAAGAATATAAAATGTAAAAAAATATATAGAGAGAAAAAACTATAGAGTTGCTCACTTAACAATTATTCCAATATCTACTAAAAAGAGGGAGTTCTGATTTCTGGACAACCAGCATGCTTGCCATAGACTCAATAATAAAGGAATGTACAGTAGGAAAATGTTTCCCTATTAATATTTTATATTATGTGGGTGATCTACACTATAGATTTTATAGAAAACTGGTTTCAGATGTGCTCAGACATTTTAGAAGCCCCTTAATATCAATTAGAGTAGATTATGCTTTTAAGTTTCCCCATTTTTATAGGGTGATACTGAGAGACAAAGTCTCATTAAGAGGAAGGCTTCTGAATGCACCACACAGTAAACAGCAATCGTCTAACAGCAGCAGACGGAGGAGGGACTGGGTTTCGGCCGCCCTGGCCCCACCCAGGCCCTCCCTGCTGAGGAGTCTTACTACACCTGGTGGGAAGACTGGCCACAAAGCTCAAGAAAGAAATTCAACCATGGGACACTGTTTGGGGTGAAGTGCATTCTCACATCTTGCTTTATGAGGCTAGCTTTGTTCTTGTGAACCCAGAGCTTCACCATCTATTTTCTATTCATTAGTATCCTTGGAAGGGAAACTTCTGCCTTAACAACCAAAGATTTTAGGGTACCCTGAAAATCTGTCTTTAATAATTTCAACTTTTGTTTCAGGAAACTATTTAAAACTCCAAGGGTACTAGTAAAATAAGAGACCAACTCACCCTCCCTTAGGGAAATGAGCTAAGAACCACATAACCAGAACCATTCTTTGGCTCAACAGAACAAACAGAAGTCAACAACAGTGACTAGAGTCATTAAATACCGACCGTCTCATAACAAGATGGCAGGCAACAAAGGAAAGAGTGGTTTTTACTAGTTCACCTTTCCTCCTATGCTAATATGACTACAGAAAATACAGACAGGATAAAATAAATTTAGCTACTGTGAATTCATCTAATGTGAACTTGAAGATTTCTAAGGAAACAATAAATTGAGATTCTTCGTAAGGAAAAATTTAGTGAGTTACAATTTTAGTCTTTCCCTATTAAACTCTATTATGTTTATATATTAAATACTTAGAAATTTTTTGATACCTATCACTATTTGTTAGCTAAAGAACTAAGATTTACAAGGTGAAGAAGTATAGGCTGAAAACTAGTGCTTAGCACCTTTTTAATAAATAATAATTTGAAGAAAGGAGCTAAATGCAACAACATAATAGCCCCTTAACTAGAGTAAGACCCACTGTGGCAACTTCCCAGGGAAATGCTTAGTATTAAATTCAAGCAATACCCTAGTAAATTATAGCTAATGCTTGAGCATGGGTTTGAACTGCATGACTCCACACAAATATGCGCATATATATATATATATATATACACATATACATATATACACACACACACACACACACACACACACACACACACACACATATATATAAAACCTGTATTTTCATTTTACAGATCTTTAAATTGACTAAGTATGGGGAAAAGTTCATGTTCAATTAGAGATCACAACAGGTGGGATCAAAAGAACTAGGGCTTGGGTCCTAATTCTATTCAAACTGTTTTAGCTTCCAGCCTTTGGGTGAGTCATTTATCAACCCCTTTGTTTTTGAGGCAGAGAGAAGTACTCAGATTTCCGACTGTGTGGGGAGAGGGAGTCTGTAGGCACCCCTAATCCCTGTGCATTGTTCAAGGGTCAACTGTAATTAACCCTTTCTTACTATATGCAACGTTTGCTTCACGCCTTTACATTTAGAAAAAGGACAAAAGAGTATTTTATAATAAACATAATTCCTACGATACAAATGATCATCACAAGGTGATACTTACCTTGCTACTGATTCCAACATTTTCATCATTCAACACTCTTACAAAATTTAAAGTATCTTAAGACAATAAATACCTGGCTATTTTTTTTTAATAGGACTGAAGTACCATCATCAACTTCAAATTCTCCATAGTCTTTTAGACACCGCACCTGAAAAGAAAAACTGATGTTTTATCCAAATTACTTTTTAATATGTAGAAACCATAAAGCAGATGGGGATTTATATATACCCATATGAAAAGTATTAGGCTTTCTCTTTATTTCTTCTCTGTGTACTTAGGCCTAGTACTCCTTCCTGTGGTATTCTAGTGGTTCCAATGGTCCCGTTTTGACGGGGAGGAAGAAAAATGGCAAATCTCCGAAAATATGTGTACATCAGCACTGACAGCAAGGAAACCTAAGGAGCTGCCAAAAAGAGACAATGTCACTGGATTGTTTTCCCTCTGCAAATTGTGAACAATCAAGCAGTTGAAAACACATCTACAGGGACTTCCCTGGTGGTCCAGTGATAAAGAATCCGCCTTACAATGCATGGGATGCAGGTTCAATCCCTGGTCAGGAAACTAAGATCCCACATGCCACACAGCAAATAAGCCCGCGCACCACAACTACTGAGCTTGCGCACCTCAACTAGAGCCCGCGAGCTGCAAACTACAGAGCCCACAGGCCCTGGATCCCTGCGCCACAACTACAGAGCCCACATACGCTAGAGCCTATGCACCACAACCAGAGAAGAGAAAACCCGCACGCCCCAACGAAAGATCCCTCATGCCTCAACGAAGATCCCACATGCCACAACTAAGACCTGACACAGACAAAAATAAAATTAAAAAGAAAACAAAAAAAAAACCCATATCTACAAAGAAAAGAGAACATTTTAGATCTACCCCAACCTGCCTCTTACAGGTTCCTCCCATAAAGTATCAATATCTGAGAACAGGACATAAGTCTATAAGATTTGTTTTACAGATTCTGCCAATCTCCTTTGACTGATTGATTCAGACTCTTCCCCAGTATTACTTAGAGGCACACTAGGAAAGAAAAGATACAGACTCATGCTACATGAATCAGGAGAGGCTCTTAGTTGGAAGGTGGGAGGGGTAAGGAGCCTGATAACCACTTCTGCAATTGCAAAGAAGGAACATTCAAAGGTAGCCCCGGAAATCTCAGACCTGGCTCAGCTTCAAGTGCTGCCACAGGAAGGCGGGAGGGCATTTTCATCTCCTGTGAGAGTTCAGACCTCAGTTTATTCTCCAGAGTACTAGCACTGGTGTTAGCAAAGCCAACTCCAATGGCAAGTCTCTGATTCCTACTTTTCCTGGATAATTTCATGTCCTGTGATTCCTCTGCAATCCTACCATGACTCCCAAAGGTATTTTAAGTTGGTTTGAGAAATACAAGAAAAATCCCCACCACCACCAGCATTTTGCTTCTTTAAATAGACTTTTATTGTGGAAAATCTCAAACACATTGAAAAGTAAAAAGGCTAATAAACTCACCCACCAACTGGCTTCAACTACTATCAACATGTGGCCAATCTTGTTCCCTCGCCCACTTCTGGGTTATTTCGAAGCAAATCCTAGACATCATTTCATTTAATCTATAATTATTTTAGTGCTTATTTCTATAAAATAAGATTGTTTTAAAAAAATCCCAATACCATTATCACATCTTATTAATAAATTTTTAATATTATGAAATACCCAGTTAGAATCCAAATTTCCCCATTTTGTCGCATGAATTTTTTTTTTTAAGTTGCCATGCTCAAATGAGAGTCAAATGAGAGCTACACATTACACATTTCTGATATGTCTCCAAGTCTCCTATAATCTACAGGGTTCTCCCCCTTCCCCTTTCCCTTGGCAACTTACTTGTTAAAGAAACTGGGCAGTTTGGTAGTTTCCCAAAAATAGATTCTGTTGTGGACTCCTGTGGGGTCAATTAACATGTTCCCCCATCCCTGAATTTCCTATAAACTGGAAGTTAGGTGTAGGGGCTGGATCAGATCAGGTTTAGTTTCCTGGCAAATGGTGTTATGATGTCGTGAAGCACAAAATGTCTGGTGTCCCTTTTTGTTTTTTGGGTTTTTTTTTTTTTTTTTTTGGCTGTGTTGGATCTTCATTGCTGCGCAAGCTGCAGCGAGTGGGGGCTACTCTTAGTTGCAGTGCATGGGCTTCTCATTGCGGTGGCTTCTCCTGTTGCAGAGCACAGGCTCTAGGAGTGCGGGCTTCAGTAGTTGAAGCACATGGGCTCAGTAGTTGTGGCACACAGGCCCTAGAGCGTGCAGGCTTCAGTAGTTGCAGCATGTGGTCTCAGTAGTTGTGGCGTGTGGGCTCTAGAGTGCAGGCTCAGTAGCTGTGGTGCACAGGCTTAGCTGCACAGACTTAGTTGCTCCACAGCATGTGGGATCTTCCTACATCAGGGATCAAACCTGTGTCGCCTGCATTGGCAGGCGGATTCTTAACCATTGCGCCACCAGGGAAATCCTGGTGTCCCTTTTTGGATGCTAAGATTGATCAATGGGCCTAGGTGCTATCCATACCCAACCACTACTAAGGTCTCTCTTAAGCTTTTCACCTAATGCTTTAGCAGCTACTTGCCTCCATGCATTAGGGCTACAAAACGGCATTAATGTAGTTTTTTTATTCCTTCTGCATTCATTAGCTGGAATTCTTCTATACAAAAGAGATTTCCCTCGTAAACAATTTGGCTACCCTGAGATAGAATTTGTGCAGTAACGGAAGATGGATGCTTGACTCCATTCTTTCATTTACCATTTTCCAAAATGAGTTGCATCCTTCATATTCTCCAAGAAGACCCAAAGAGGTTTCAGTTTTAAAACTGTTGTTGTTAGGTGTCATTATCATTCATGCTTCTAACGCAATTGATGTGATGCAATTCACAGCAGTTTATCATTTTGATGCTCAAACTGTCCTTTCTTTGACTAATGAGAGCTCCTTCGAATCAGCTCCCAAGTCTTCAGCACTCCCCTTGTAGTCCTTGATACTTTCTTTCTTTCCATGCTCAGCTTGTACATCTTTAATCTATTTGAGCCGTGGAATCGGCCACTTTCCCCCCAGGAGTCCTGGTTTCCTTTCACAGGAAATGGCATATAGACTCAAGAATGTAGATGCTCATGGCTACTGGGTTGGTCCTTGTTTCTAGGCCTTTTCAGTGGACAGAGCTAAGAAATACTTCTTTAGAAGAGATGATTCAACATGAGTCCATGCTATTACTTTTTTGCTCTATTCTTCAATATATAAACTGTTTATTAAAGAATATTATATTATTCTTAGGAATATTATTACTAATAACATTATTACGAATAATATGATTACTAAAAACAGGTTAAGATTTCTTTGTAATTCTTTTCATCCTTCGTACGTACCTACTAGGGAAATACAATCAATCTATGTGTTTTAAAGTAATTTAAATAACCACTGTTTGACTAATCTACCAACATGAAAACACAGGTTCATTTGTTTCCAAAATGTGTAAGTTGGTTTTCCACTTTGATTTCATTTTGTTTTAACAATATGTAAAATATTTACATGGTTCCAAAGTTAAAATTTTAAAACAGGCACAGTCAGAAAATTTTAGCTGTTCCATCCTATTCCTGCCACCACCTACAGGTAAAATTTTTGGTTTGTGTTTGTTTCCTTTCTTTTTTGTGCTTTGCTTTATTGTGCTTCTCAGATATCGCCCTTTTAACAAATTGGAGGTTTGTGGCAACGCTGCATTGTCAGATGATGGTCAGCATTATAATGCTAATGCATATTCAACAGACTGCAGTATAGTGCAGACATAACTTTTATATGTACTGGGAAACCAAAGCATTTCATGACTCACTTTATTGAATATGCACTTTATTGTGGGTCTTAAACCAAACCCATGATATCTCCAAGGTATGCCTGTATAAACTAATATATATTCATATACCCCTTTTCTTTTCTTTTCTTTTCTTTTTTTTGCGGTACGCGGGCCTCTCACTGTTGTGGCCTCTCCCGTTGCGGAGCACAGGCTCCGGACATGCAGGCTCAGCGGCCATGGCTCACGGGCCCAGCCGCTCCGCGGCATGTGGGATCTTCCCGGACCGGGGCACGAACCCGTGTCCCCTGCATCGGCAGGCGGACTCTCAACCACTGTGCCACCAGGGAAGCCCTCTTTTTTTTTTTTTTTACATCTTTATTGGAGTATAATTGCTTTACAATGGTGTGTTTGTTTCTGCTTTATAACAAAGTGAATCAGCTATACATATACATATATCCCCATATCTCCTCCCTCCTGTGTCTCCCTCCCACCCTCCCTATCCCACCCCTCCAGGTGGTCACAAAGAACCGAGCAGATCTCTCTGTGCTATGTGGCTGCTTCCCACTAGCTATCGATTTTACATTTGGTAGTGTATATATGTCCATGCCACTCTCTCACGTCGTCCCAGCTTACCCTTCCCCCTCCCTGTGTCCTCAAGTCCACCCTCTACGTCTGCATCTTTATTCCTGTCCGGCCCCTAAGTTCTTCAGAACCTTTTTTTTAGATTCCATATATATGTGATAGCATACGGTATTTGATTTTCTCTTTCTGACTTACTTCACTCTGTATGACAGACTCTAGGTTCATCCACCTCTCTACGAGTAACTCAATTTCATTTCTTTTTATGGCTGAGTAATATTCCATTGTATATATGTGCCACATCACCCCTTAAACAAAAGTCATCACAGTCTATGCATTAAAGAAAAATCCATTTTAAAAAGATATACTTACTTCTATGTATAGGTTTTTTGGAGGTTTCATATCCTGTGTGATGTCCAAACCTTCATGTCCTCCCAACGACCTCATGTAGGTAGCAAGGGACTTTTTGTAATGATTGAACCATTCCATCTACAAACATAAAGATGGCCATTTGACAAAGCTGTAAGAAAACAAACTTGCAGAAATTATATACTAATCCTTTCAAAAACAGCACACATCCCCACATGGATCATTACTACGACCATTCATTCAAACTACAAATATTAGTGACTGCCTGTTATGAACCAGGCACTGATCTAGGTACTTAGGATCATTTAACAAAGTGAACAAACATCTCTGTTCTCACAGAACTTGCATCCCAGCATACTTAATCACAGACCTAAGGAACTTTCCACCAGAAACCAAACCATGAAAAATACACCATTTCAGAATTATGATCTCTTCAAACTCTGTATTGACAGGTTTTCTGAAACCTATAAAATGCTGTTGAGAAAAACACCCAAATGTCCATCAACTGATGAATGGATAAGATGTGTACATCCCTACAATGGGATTATTCAGTCGTAAATCAGAGTGGAGCTCTTATATGTGTTACCGCATGGATGAACCTTGAAAACATGCTGAGTGAAAAACACAAAAGGCCACGTATTGTACAATTCCACTCATATGAAAAATCCATACTAGGCCAATCCATGAAGAAAGTAGAGTAGTGGTCTCTAGGGCCGGGGAAGAGGGGATAGAATACGTTCTGGATAAGATGGTGGTGATGGATGTACAACTCTGTGAATATCCTAAATACACTGAATTGTATACTTTAAAAGGACAAACTTTAGGGGATGTAAATTATATCTCAGTAAATCTGTTTTTTTTTTTAATTGTTGAGAGAAGTTAAAGAAAACCAAAATATGTGGAAGGATATACCACTTTCAAGGACTGGGTGATTCAGTATTGTAATAACGTCAACTGATCTATAGATCCAATTCAATCTCAATCAAAACCCCAATTTTTTAAAAAATGGAACTTGATAAATTGAGTCTAAAATTTGCAAGGAAATGCAGAAGGCCAAAAGCAGTGAAGACATTGAAAAAGAAGAACAAGATGGGAACACTTACTCAAGACTTATTATAAAATTCCAATAACTTAAACAATATGAAATTGGTACAAGGACAAATAGACTTAAAAAGAAGAGAAAGTCCCCCATCCAAAATCCACAGATATATTGACATTCAATTTATGACAAGTGGCACTGTGCACAGAGCAAGGGGGAAAGAGGACCTTTTCAATAAATGATGCCATCTCAATATCCATATTCAAAATGCAACTAGGCTCTTACATTATTCACAAAAATCTATTCCAGTACTGTAAATCTCTTTGTGAAAGGTAAAACAAGATAACTTCTAAAAGACTATACACATAACCGGCATTAGTAAAGTATGTGTGTGTGCATACATACACACACCCCTCCCTCAGGTTCAATAATTTGCCAGAATGACTGACAGAACCCAGGAAAGCACTACACTGACAATTACAGTTTTATTGCAGATACAAATCAGAACCAGCCAAAGGAAGAGACACCCAGGATGAGGTCTGGGAGTCCCAAATGTGAAGCTTAGAGTATCCTCTCCCTGAGGAATCAGGACACACCACCCCCCTGGCACACTGATATGTAACAACACACACAAAGTACTGTCAACCAGGGAAGCTCACACAGCTCTGGGGTATCATTACATAGGCTTGATCGATTGATCAAATCATGGTTGATTGAATCACAGGTGACTGAGCTCTACTTCCAGCTCCCCTCTCCTCTCTCCAAGTTGGACTAATATCAAGAGGATAAAAGTCCCAAACCTGAGGGGATGGTGGGAACCTCTGAATTTGTAGCCAGTTGGTCAGAAGGGAGGGTGGCCTTGGGAACCTCAAACTTTACGGCTGGTATCTGAAGTGAGAGCAGTCTTAACCTATGAAGTTTGGTCTAACTTTAGGTAGTGTCCGAAGTCACTGCAACACTGTAGGCAGTATGACCCTCACTTTGTAAATGAGGGAATTTAGGCACAGGGAGAGGTCGAGTCACTTGCCCAAGATCTGACAGTGGCAGAGCCAAGGTTTGTACACAGGTTTGCTTGGCTCCAATCCTGTGTCCTTAAATATTGTCCCTTAATGACTGGATAAATCAAGAATTCAAGTATTCACATTGATAAGCAAATTATGTATACCCACATATTTTATGGAAAATCTCCCAATAATAATGCCAGGTTTTTCATCCTACTGATGGATCACTAACAAGTAACATAATGGGACCCTTTATTTTGTTAAGTAATAGTAGTTTTCCATATAGCATTTAGAATTACTCCTACCATTCTCATCACAGTATATACTAGAGACCAAAAATTACTCAAAAACAAATGTTAAAACAAAAAAAGATTTTTGAAATACTATAAATACTATTACAGAACACTGCCATAACCTCAGCGATTTTCCAAATTCACAAACTTGAACAACAATGCTGACTTACTTCTTCAGCAGACATGTGAAATCGTAAAGCACTTGGCAAGACACTGCCACATTCCCACCTGAGTGCTCTAATCCGAAGCAATCGGTCATACCTAGGACATTAATAAGGTATTAGATGGCATAACAGAGGGGTATCAGAAGTTGTTTTCACCAAGAGAGACTCCAGACTCAACCACCAAAATTTAACATGTGGACTTTTATTTGGTTCCTGAGGCAAACAAACCATTGTAAGAGGACATCTTTGGGACAACAGGGAGAATAGGAATACAGTTGGATGGATGCTGTGAAGTCGGGTTCATTCCTCTAGGTATGAGAATCATAGTGGTCATGTAAGAAAAGGTCCATAAGGTCCTTATTTCTTAGAGATTCATACTACGGTATTCAGCGGTAAAATGCCCGATGTTCTACAATCTTTTAGCATAGACAAATAAAACAAGATGAAGCAATCATGGCAAAATGTTAATTGTTAAGCCTATATGATGGCTCCATGGGGGTTTGTAATATTATTCCCTAATTTTATGAATACTGCAATTTTTCATTATAAAAAAAGTTTAAATAGAAAAAAGAGAAGAATTTAGAATGCTCATAAAAGAGAGGCAAATCTAAGAATTCCTGTTATCCATATAAAATGGTTAATTAGGAAACCACATGGGAACCCTCCACTGCTCCCTGCCACCCCAGCAAACACAGAGAAGCTCACAGGTATGCTACAGTGCAGCGCTGATTTCTTAACAAAGAACAGTGTCGAAACTTGATGGTTGGTATCAAATCACTTCGTCCACCTGACTTTGCTTCATTCCTGGTAATACATTTAAGGAGGAAAAGAATGTCTATTTCAGTATATGTCGAATTTTCCAAGCCAACTAACAAGTGACTCCATGCTTGTTTTTATCCATTTATGTTAGCAATTAACCTACCCAAATAGTACCTGCCTCTACATCAGAGCTTTTGCTAACATGTTAAAAGATTAAAAAAGCCAAAAGCTAACTAATTTGCCTGGGATCACACTCCCAGTGTTTTGTTTAGCCATGTGGCACTTTGCATTTTGCACACTGATTAATCTCCATTGTCTCCAAAAGACAAATATTGTGTTTCCTCACTTTTTGGAATCCCTTTTTCATGGTGGGATAAGGGACAGATCGAATATCACGGTGCATAAGATTATGGCCTCACATTATGTTCTGATCCTATGGAGTCCTCTTTTTGTGGTACTTCCAAATCCTCATTCTAATAAAGTGAGCTAAGAATTCTGGAGTCAGATGGTCCTCCACTCATCCAACAAATATTTATTGATCTTCAACTATGTGCATGTTCTGTACTTTAGGGTCCTTCACACAGAAAGGGAGAAAATTTTGGTTTTACCCTATAAAATATATGTCTCCTTGGTTATTAGACGAGTATTGCACTTTAAAACCAGATGTTTGGGAATTCCCTGGTGCTCCAGTGATTAGGACTCTGCACTTTCACTGCTGAGGGCACGGGTTCAATCCCTAGTCAGGGAACTAAGATCCCGCAAGTCTCGTGGCACAGCCAATAAATAAATAAATTAAATAAAATCAAACCAAATGTACAATTGTTTAATGGGTATAGTGTTTCAGTTTCACAAGATGAGTTCTGGAGATGATGGTGATGGCTATATGACATTATGAATGTACTGAATACACTGAACTGTACGCTTAAAAATGGTTAAGATGGGGGACTTCTCTGGTGGTCCAGTAATTGGGACTCCACACTTCCACTGCACGGCAGGGGGCAGGGAACTAGGATCCCACATGTCCCACAGTGTGGCCAAAAAAAAAAAAGTTAAGATAGCAAATTTTATGTGATGTGTATTTTACCATAATAAAAAAAAAAAACTGGAAACAAAACAAAACAAAGCCAGGTATACAGAATGAATTAGAATCTACTCTGGAGTTTTAAAAGGAAACAGATACAAAATATAAGTGCCTGCTCCAGGCCCTGAAAATAGAGGTAAAATATATGTCCCATTTTACCATGTCTTCCAGATTGTTCTATACACTTCTGCCACTCTACAAACATTAGATATATTCTCAACATTTTTTTGTTGTAGTTTTTTGTTTCTGGCCACACCAAGAGGCTTGCAGGATCTGAGTTCCCCAACCAGGAATCGAACCCGTGCCCCCTGCAGTGGAAACGCAGAGTCCCAACCACTGGACCACCAGGGAATTCCCTATTCTCCACATTGTTTACAATGTGCTCTGGATTATAAAGAAATAGCACAAATAAAATACAGCCAACCTAACATCAGAGCACTTTATTAGGTACATAAGAACTTCCTTAAAAAACTCACATTTACACATGAGTAATTAAATAGGAATAGAGTTCTTCTGACAAATAATTTTAACCAGAAACTGGTAATAGTGACTGACCCCCGAGAACCAAACCAGGAGGATAGGGCACAGAATTTTGGATCATGAATTTCCAGATGGTATGAATACAGGAAAATCATCCTCTTACTGGACCAAGGCCTGTAAGGCCACCTCCTAAATATGTCTATAAACTGTTCACTTTCTCCCTAGTCTGGCTTACCTCTCCTGCCACCCGCATGACCAGCGTGCCTCCCTATCCTCTCAGCCCCTCCATCTACTAACCACAGCAGCAGCCAGGGTGGTCTTTTAAAACACAAACATGCCTCCACCTGCCCCACATGCTTAAAAATCTCACCTGGTGTCACCCTTCGCCTGCTCACTAAGTTTCAGCCACACTGGCTTTCTTTAATGAGCAGTTCCCTGAGCATCCCATCCTCTTTCACGACTCAGGGTCTTTGCATATGCTGTTTCCTTCACCTAGAATGCTCTCTGCCCCAATTACTGCCTCGCTAAAACCTGCTTCTCCTTCGGGCCCCAGCTGAAATGTCTCTTCCTTGGAGAGAACTTCCATGATTCCTCAATCTACTAATATTTTCAATTCATTATTCTCTCTCCTAGTGCTGTTGTTTTCCTTCATAGCATGTATTCCAACTTGGTGTATCTGTATTTAATATCTGCCTTCTGCCTTACACTGTGAGGGTCATGGGGGCAAAAATCTTGATTATGTTGTTCACAATTGAAATACCAGAGCCATTTATCAGCTCATAATTGTTTAGTACATATCTGCTGAATGAACAAATGAACAGTTTGGGAACCTGAGTTCAGGACTTTACATTTCCCTTACATTTACTGCAGACCTGTTGCAGTTCAGTTCCTTGTTCCATCTGTATCTATCCTTAAATACAGTTACTGCAAAATGTGCCTACTGTTCTGTGTACTCCACAAATCTTAACAGCATAGTACTGATTTCTATGCCCAACTAACTGATGAAAGCGCTCCCTAACAAGGCCAAACATGAAACCTCATGTTGCAGACAGGTTGAGATCTGAGTACCTCGCCTTTGATCCAGCAGTTAGTACTCTGTGTCTTACTCTTCACCAAATCACAGGACCCTATGAAGTTGGTCATTCAGCCCAAATTCTCCACTGGGCCAACTACCATGCTTGGCTCTAAACAGTCTGTAACTCAAGAACCCTCTCACCTACCAAGCCTTCTGTAGCACTAGTTCTCAGCGAACTCCATTCAAGATATTGTTAAGTCACTGCTGCTCCTGCTAAGTTTACAAACCGCCTGTTCTCCTTTTAACCCACTAAGTCTTCTACTGATGAAAACAAGCAGTGGAAACAATACATTTCACTTATTAAGGTCGTTACTTACTCCTGTCTCATCTCTTTTAGGTCCACCCCGATTCCTTTCAAGTCATATCAGTCAAACAACAAATATTTATTGAACATCTACCATATGCCAAGCACTGTTTGAATCCCCATGGACAGAGCAGTGATTAACACAAATCCCTCTAGTTCTGTATAGTTAGGGTATGATCAGGCTCACAGAGAATTAGAAAAAACAAATCATATCTAAAATCTAATGTTGGGACTTCCCTGGTGGCGCAGTGGTTAAGAATCCGCCTGCCAATGCAGGGGACATGGGTTCAAGCCCTGGTCCAGGAAGATCCCACATGCCGCAGAGCAACTAAGCCTGTGCGCCACAACTACTGAGCCTGCACTCTAGAGCCCGCAAGCCACAACTATTGAAGCCTGCGCGCCTAGAGCCTGTGCTCTGCAACAAGATAAGCAACCTCAATGAGAAGCCCACACACCACAATGAAGAGTAGCCCCCGCCCGCCGCAACTAGAGAAAGCCCGCGTACAGCAATGAAGACCCAACGCAGCCAAAAATAAATAAATAAATAATAAATTAATTTAAAAATAATAAAAAATTTAAAAAATTAAAACTAATATTAAGATTATCTGATTTCAATATCATATTTCTTAAATTGTTTTAAAATATCAATCTTATCAACTTACACATCAGATTGGTTTTGTTCATATAAAGCTTTCATCTCCTCCAGAACTTGCCTGAGTCCATCCTCCTAGAACATATAAAATTACGCTCATTAATTCCCCCACCAAGTTTGTAGCAATATTTTATCTATGTTTATCTTTAATTTATGTATGTTATCAAAAACCAATAGTACAGGACTTCCCTGGTGGCGCAGTGGTTAAGAATCCGCCTGCCAATGCAGGGGACACAGGTTCAAGCCCTGGTCCAGGAAGATCCCACATGCCGCAGAGCAACTAAGCCCATGTGCCATGACTACTGAGCCTGCACTCTAGAGCCCGTGAGCCACAACTACTGAGCCCACGTGCCACAACTACTGAAGCCCTCGCGCCTAGAGCCTGTGCTCTGCAACAAGAGAAGCCACTGCAATGAGAAGTACTTGCACCACAACAAAGGGTAGCCCCTGCTCGTCGCAACTAGAGAAAGCCCACGCACAGCAACGAAGACCTAACACAGCCAAAAAAAAAAAAAAAATAGTCCTTCCACACCTACTAGGATGGCCATGATAACAAGTGTTGGAGAGGATGGGAAGAAATTGGAACTCTTGTACAATGCAGGTAGGAATGTAAAATGGTACAGCCCTGTAGAAAACAGTCTGATGAGTCCACAAAAAGTTAAACACAGAATTACCATATTAACCAGCAATTCCACTCCCAGGTATATACTCAAGAGAACTGAAAACCTATGTTCATACAGAAACTTGTACACAAATGTTCAGAGCAGCATTATTCATAACAGCCAAAAAGTGGAAACAACCCAAATGTCCAACTGATGAACAGATAAACCAAATACTGTATATCCATTCAATGTAATATTATTCAGCCAAAAAAAGTAATGAAGTACTGATACATGCAACAACATGGATGAACCTTGAAAACATTACACTTAGTGAAATAAGCCAGACACAGAAGGGCAAATATTGTATGATTCCACTTATCTGAAACAGGCAAATTCACAGAGACAAAGTAGATTAGAGGTTACCGGGAGCTGAGGGGAAAGAGGAGTGGGGAGTTACTGCTTAAAGGTTATAGAGTTTGTTTGGGGTTATGAAAAGTTTTGGAAACAAGAGTGATGGTTGCACAACAATGTGAATATAATTAATGCCACTGAAGTGTATACTTAAAAATGGCCAATTTTAAGTTATGTATATTTTACCATAATTTAAAAAAATAAAAAGAAATGAATTACTAACACAAAATACACAATTAACATACTGATTAAGGATAATCTTGAATATACTGTACTGAGAAAAGAAGTCAGACAGAAAGGAGTACACACTGTATGCTTCCAACTGGCCCCGTCCAGAAAAGTTTGCAACTCCGAGCATGCTGACTCCAGAAATACATTTAAAAAGACAAATATAATCTGTAGCACAGAAAGAAAATCCATGGTTGCCTAAGGCTGCAGATGGGAGGTAGCTAGTAGTTACAAAAGAGAAAAGGGAATCCTTGGGGTGACAGAAATCTTGATTGAGTTGCTGGTTATAAGGATTGTATACATTTGTCAAAATTCAAATGTCTATTAAAATGTGTATTTGTTGTATATAAATTATACCTCGATAAAACTAATGACAAAAAAAAATCAATAGCCCTACAGAAGCAATAATGCATGACAAAAGTACATAAATAATTTATTATTTATTGGAAAATGATCTTAAAAGGTTACTACCAAAAAAAAACCCACTGCTAGAATAGAAAATAGAAAGGTCAAAGGTGTTTTTCTACTTGAGCAAATCATTAGAGAAATCATTAGGCAAATCATTAGAGACAAGCAAATCAAAACCACAATGAGGTATCACCTCACACCAGTCAGAATGGCCATCATCAAAAAACTACAATCAATGCTGGAGAGGGTGTGGAGAAAAGGGAACCCTCCTGCACTGTTGAGGGGAATGTAAATCGATACAGCCACTATGGAGAACAGTATGGAGGTTCCTTAAAAAACTAAAAATAGAACTACCATATGACCCAGCAATCCGACTACTGGGCATATACACAGAGAAAACCATAATTCAAAAAGATGCATGCACCCCAATGTTCACTGCAGCACTATTTACAACAGCCAGGACATGGAAGCAACCTAAATGTCCATCAACTGATAAATGGATAAAGAAGATGTGGTATGTAAATACAATGGAATATTACTCAGCCATAAAAAGGAACGAAATTGAGTCATTTGTAAGGATGTGGACAGACCTAGAGTTTGTCATACAGAATGAAGTAAGTCAGAAAGAGAAAAACAAATACCATATTTTAACGCATATATATGGAATCTAGAAAAATGGTACTGATGAACCTAGTGGCAGGGCAGGAATAGAGATGCATACATAGAGAATGGACTTGTGGACACAGAGGGGGAAGGGGAGGGTGAGACGAATTGAGAGAGAAGCACTGACATATATACACTACCATGTATAAAATAGATAGCTAGTGGGAAGCTGCGGTATAGCAGAGGGAGATCAGCTCGGTGCTTTGTGATGACCTAGAGGGGTGGGATGGGGAGGGTGGGAGGGAGGCTCAAGAGGGAGGGGATATGGGGATATATGTAAACATATAGCTGATTCACTTTGTTGTACAGCAGAAACTAACACAACATTGTAAAGCAATTGCAATCCAATAAAGATATAAAACACACACGCACACAAAATTTTCCCTTGGAAGGATAAAAACATTAGAATTATAAAATTCATAAATGTCACACAGTAAGTCTGTCAACAAGCAACCTCTACACCTGAAACATTGTAAACCAACTATACTTCAATTGAAAATTTTTTTAAAAGGAGAAAAAAACCACTAATGCTATAACAACAACCAAAAAAAACCCACCCAAAACAAAACAAAGATAAGTAACCTATCTACTTTTAGAGCCAAAATATATGCATTAGCAAAAGTGCTTTGGCACTACTGGTATAATTACAGAATTACACTTTACTTAACCCTGCTCAAATGTAAGAAATGATTCTTGATGAAAAAATGAAAGCATGATTTCTACCTTTTCTTTCATCAGCTGGTTAAAAAGAGATCATAGAAAAGTCTGATTTATTAGAATTCAGTTAAATATTCCATTTATTACAAATATTGTTTTAAGGAATAGTTGAAACTCTTGCACAATTAGTAGATCAGCAGGTATACAAAAGACAAGTGGGAAATAATTTTTTAAAGATACCTAAAATAATTTTCCTAAAAACTCACTTAAACGATTACCAGTTCTGCATGTAGAAAGTGCATAATCATTCCAATTGGCTGAACAGAGCACCTAACCATGAGGGATTATGGAATGAACAAGGCAGAGTCCCTGCTCTAAACCAGCCATCATCTGCCTGGAAGGAATAATTCTTGAAAGTCTGTGTGGTCAAGAGTGTGTGGGGTCAATCAGATCAATTCTTGGTCTCAGCTCAGCTGTGCCAGTGGCCGGCCTCGAAGGCAGGCACGACTGCAAGAAAAGGTGCACCTCCGCCAACTAAGACCCAGAAAAGCGAGTGATTTTACAACTTCTAAGTCCGCCCCTGAGCCCCCCACCCCGAAGTGCGAAACCAACACTTATCCTAAAATGTGAGTGAAAAAGAGAGCTGGACTAAGGGTCTGAATAGCCAGCACCGTGGGCAGTCTCTGAGCCCTTGGGCTGGTTTCCTCCCATGTACCACGACCCCCAAAGGACCTAGTCTTCCGACCCCAGAGGGGCCACATTTGACAGCCTCCACGCCTCTGCATTCCAGCGTCTCTACTGAACCTCCCACTGTGGTCTCCCAACTTTTTAGATGAAGTAACTGTCTGAAGTTGCAAGAGCAACAGACTGGACTCCAGGAAATCTGTATTCAGATTGAGACTCTGGGTCCAATATGCTGCAAGTTCAGGCAAGTTGCTTAACTGGATCCATAATTTCCGCGGCTCAGTTTCCCCATCCGTTAAATGACCTAAGTGTCAAACTAACTGCTCTTTAATGTTCAAAACAAAACTCACCTTCCCCAAACACTCTTCCTGCTGACCTCCAATGTTTATTCCGCTACCAGAGAAAGAAGCCTCCCGAGATGCCGACCCCTCTCCTCCCCCACTATCCATCCCATCTCCAGCCCTGTCCTCGTAGCTACAAGTCCTGCTGTCTCAGGACACGGCTTTCAGCACCCGCTGACCGGGCAGTTCGGACCATACACAGCTTTCGTGTGGTCTACTGTAACCACCCAGAACCATTCTTTCTTCTCTTCGATCCATTCCCCAAAGTTCCGCCACAGTTACCTTCAAAACACGAAGAGTTACCCCATCGCTGCCCTGAAATGCCTTGTGCGTGAACAGCAAACCTCCCGGCCCCGGAGCCCCCGTGCGGCCCGCACACCCAGCGCCGGTCGCCCTTCGCCGGCGGGGAGAGGGTGTCCGCACCGCCGGCTCCCCGGAGGGGCTGCGCTCACCGCATCCTCCCAGGCGCGGCCCTAACGCCCCGCTACCCCGGTCCACACCTCCCCAGTGCAACTCACACCTGCGCTCTAGCACCCGTCTCCGGGCTTCTCCGGCGCGTCACCGGGGCGAGACGCCGACCGTCCAGACCGCGCGCGGGAAGCCGCAGAAACCAACCCGGCCACATACACCGCGGAGAACCACGGGCACACCCGCCGTCCCGTCCCGGCTGCGCAGTCCCCAGAAAAGCCACCCCTGGGAGGTGCCCGCCCGCCCGCCGCCCTCACGTTGAAGGCCGGCAGCCTTCCCTCGGCCGCGCGGTGCAGCTCACGGACCAGCTCCATGGCCCTCTCGCAGAACATGGTGGACGCGCCGGCCCTTATATACAACCAGCTCTCAGTCAAACGGCCGCCTAACCAGGCCCTACGGTTTCAGCTCCTACAGGTCCGCGACGCGCTGGGCCGACCCCGCCTCCGCCCCGCTTTGGCGCTCAAACGCGCAACCAATAGGAGCGCACTGCCGGCCTCCAGGCTACGGCGGCGGCCAGGGGACATTTGCCTCCGCTCTGCAGCCGCAGTGCCGCAGGAAGCCCACACCTGGGCGGTTGCGGACCTTGGTGTGGCTTCAGCCCAGCCCTCCTGTCCAGGCCTTGGTCTGAGCTCAGGCTGAGCCGCAGGACAGCTCCCGCGCAGCACAGCTCGGGATGGACGTACGTCCCCTTTTCCGATGGATTCATTCATTCTCGTTTAGGTTAACGGGGACGCGCACGATGCGGTCTAGAAGGCAGACCCGGCAAAGGTGTGCAGTGATGTTAGCACCCAGCGTTGCGTCTGTTCGGTTTTGCAGTGTGGGTTTGTTTGTGTGATGGTAAAGGGAAAACAACTTTTATTGGGTATCTCTTGTGTGCTAGGGACTGTGACATACTTCACGTAATTCTCACGATTATCCTTAAAGTGGTTATTAAGACTCTTGGTACTGATTAGAAAACAGAAGTTAGAGAACTTGCCCAAGGTCACACAGTTCGTAAAGTGACAGACCCTGTATCTAAGCCTTCAACTCCACCGTACTACATTTGATATTAAATCAGCCATTTAAAAACATGTGTACAATAACTCACAAGGTGGTGGTTGGGGATTGCCCTAGATTAACATGAATACACATAGCCATATTCCCGCCGAGATGATTGCGGAAATTTTCATAACCATATAGAATCAAAGGTGGGAATTACTGCTATGGAAACAATTCGTTTTATTTGGCTGCTTTTTTTTTTTTTTGGCCCCGCGATGTGACATGCGGGGTCTTAGTTCTCAAACCCATGCCCCCTGCAGTGGAAGTGCGCAGAGTCCTAACCACTGGACCACCAGGGAATTCCCGTGGCTATTTTTTTTTTTTTAAACAGTGTTACTTTGGACTTCTCTGGAAGTCCAGTGGTTAAGAATCCACGCTTCCACTGCAGGGGGCGCTGGTTCCATCTCTGGTCAGGAACTAAGATCTCACATTACTTGGATCCATTCTATCTAACCCTAGAAACTTTGTTCCTCTTTTGCAAGTATACAGTAGATATGTGGTCTGAGAAATGAGCCTAGGAATGGCCTACAAAGCCTCTGAATCTTATCCTTACGTTGAGTGACCTTTCCTTCCCAGCTCTACAGTAATGGATAATTTAGCTAAGTGTTTTTATCAAATACACAATTCTATAGTGTAATCCAAGGAACACCAGTATCCACAACCTTCCTTTGCCATAAACCTTTTCAATTTCAGACCTCAGGCCTGAGACTCACTTCCTTACCTATACAGTGGGGGCAGTAGTACCCACTTCTGGGGGTTTGTGATGATTCATTATTCCTTCAGCAGATATTTATGAAGTGCATATTCAGCATTGTTCTAGACACTGAAGATAAAGCAGCAAAGTCCCTGCCGTCAGAGTCTAAGTTCTAGTGTGGGAAACAGCAATACACAGATACAGATATACTGATGACAAATATATTGGTGAAAAGTGCTAAGAAGAGTATAAGTCAGGGCATATATGTATAAAATAGGGCATATATGTATAAAATAGATAACTAATGAGAACCTGTTGTTTAGCATGGGGAACTCTGCTCAATGATCTGTGGTGACCTAAATGGGAAGGAAATCTAAAAAAGAGTGGATATATGTATACCTCTAACTGATTCATCTTGCTGTACAGCAGAAACTAACACAATGGTGTAAAGCAACTATACTCCAATCAAAATTAAAAAAAAAAAAAGAGTGTAAGTCAGGGAAGGTGAACTGTGACAGTGAGAGGGCCTGAAGGTTTCGAGTTAGTGTTCAGAGAAGGCACAGACCTAAAGTGGAAGGGAGTTAGCCATGTGGATATGGTGACTCATGTACATGCCACCCACACCCTGGGGCCCCTGCCTCAGCAAGGAGGCAGTGATACTGGAGCAGGGTGAGCTAGAGAGAGGCTGGTGGCTGGGAACAGAGTGAGGGCTGAGCAGTGGCTGAGGCCAAGTCAAGTAGGCCCGTTGGCCCATTTCATAAGCTTTCAGTTTTATTTTCCACGAGGTGGGGAGCCATTGAAGTGTTTTGAGCAAATAAGTGACAGAACTGGATCTAGGGTTTTTAAAAAGACCTTTGTGGCCACTGGATTAAGTAGACAGAAGTGAGGCAGGAGACCATTTAGGCTATTATAAGAATCCAAGTGAGGGATTATGGCACTTTGGCCCACGGTGGAGGTGGTGAGAAGTGGTTGATCCTGGATAGATTTTGAAAGGAGAGCTGACCAGGCTTGGTGATAGACCTGCTGTGTCGTGAGAAGGGAGGAATCAAGGATGACTCAAAGGCTTTGGCCTGAGGAACTGTAGGGATGGACTTAGCATTCTGGAGGTGGGGAAGGCTATGGTTGGAGCTGGGAGCATTCTGGAGGTGGGGAAGGTTATGGATGGAGCTGGGGTGGGAGAAGAGCTGAGAGCTCAGCTTTGAACATGATTTTAGGTGCCTGTTGGATGTCAGAGGGGATGAGTAGACCACTGGATAGAGGAGCCTGGAGTTCAAGAAGAGGTGTGGACTGGAGATACAAATGTAGGTGTCCCCATTGTAGGGTGACCTGGATAAGATTAGAGCCTGGATAAGATTACTTATAGAGTGAGTGTGGACCAAGAGTTGAGGACTGGAGCAAGGCCTAATACCAGCAAGAAAGACTCAGTACCCCTTACTCTCTTCTTTCCAGCCCTCCCTTCCTAGCTTTTTTGTTTTTCTATTGATTGGAAAGGATTTAGTGAGTGATAGAGTAAAAAAATGTTTTACACTTTATTTTCTGGATTCCCAGTCTCCAGTATGTGCTTCTACATTACTTTAAAGAATTCACCAGGGTTTCCCTGGTGGCGCAGTGGTTGAGAGTCCGCCTGCCGATGCAGGGGACACGTGTTCGTGTCTCAGTCTGGGAGGATCCCACATGCTGCGGAGCCTGGGCGTCCGGAGCCTGTGCTCCGCAATGGGAGAGGCCACAACAGTGAGAGGCCCGCGTACCGCAAAAAAAAAAAAAAAAAAAAAAAAAAGAATTCACCAAAAGTATATTTGGACAAATATGAATGCAGGTTGTGCTATTTAGTAATATGGTCAGTGAAATTCTTTTGCAATTTCTAAGTATCATTACAAAGCTAATATAAGGAGCTATTGAATTTCTAAAGACGTTTCTAATTGATCTTAAGTTATCAGTTGCCAATAGTTTTCACTGGCACAAATGTTGAAATTACAAGTTACTTTGTAATAAATAAGTGAATCTCTTGGTTGTAGATCATTTGTAAAAAAAATAAAATAATGCCATATTAAAGAAAGCCAAAGCTATAAAACTGAATAGGTGAAACTGCTCTTTCCTTTCTGTTTTTAGGATGGGTTGAATTAGTACTTAATTTGTGTTTCACAAGTGGGAATTTGTGAAATGGATTCTTCCCCCATCAGCTAGTTCTGCTTTATAAAAATCTAAAATCTAATACTGGTTTTTTAAAAAAGTAAAAATTTTAAGCAGCTCAGTTTTCAAACGTTCGGCCCAAAAGAAAAAAAAAAAGAAACATCTATACATTTCTGTTTCAAATTAAAAAACAAAACTACCAGATCACATATTTTTTAAAGAAAAGTCCTTGTGGGAAAATAGTTATAAATCATTATTAGGACAGAATTGTCATGTCACCTTTTTCTTTTTGTTGTGTAAATTCTTATAAAACGTTTTCGGGGGTTTCCACTGTTGGGGGGAGTCAGAGAGCCGGGGATATGCGCGGAGTACCCTTCGGGCCGCCGCAGTGGGCACCAGGAGGCCTCGTGTCTGACCTAGCCCGACCCCTGCCCAGCGATACTCCGCCAGTCAGCCGCGCCCGAACGGTGACGCGCCTTGCGGCTTCGTTTGCCCGTGTCCAAGATGGCTGCGATCGCCGCTGGGGATGTTGGGCGCGCCGGGCGCCGGGTAGGGGGCCCCGGCCGGCGCACCCGCCTACAGCCACTCAGCGCTGGCCAATCAGCGCCGGGAGGCCGCCGGCCCCGCCCCGACCCCGGCCGGCAGGGACGTCAGGGCGGCGGGCTCCAAGCGGTGGCGGCGGTGGTGGCTTACCTGAGTGGCTGCTCCTCTGAGCGGCGGCCGGCGGCGAGGCCCCGGGCGACGGTGAGGCCGGCGGTGCTGGCCACGGGATGAGGAAGCGGACCGAGCCCGTCGCCCTGGAGCATGAGCGCCACGCCGCCTCGGGCTCGTCCTCCGCCGGCTCGGCCGCCGCGGTGCTGGACGCCGACTGCCGCCTGAAGCAGAACCTGTACCTGGCGGGCCCCGGGCCGGCCGAGCCGCGCTGCGCCGCCGACGCAGGCATGAAGCGGGCGCTGGGCAGGTGAGGAGCGGCGGAGGCGGCCCGGGACCCACAACCCTCCGGAGCTACTTGCCCTCCACCCCGCGTGCCCCCCGACCCTCTCCGGGCGTCCCCGGGTGCCTCCCCCGTGGTCCACCCTGGCCCCCGCGCCCCCTTCCTTCCCGGGCGGGCCTGGGGGGCCCCTCCAGCGACCGGCAGGTGAGCGCCTCTCGACGAGGGTGGCGAGCTCCCGGACGCCCGGGAGCGCCGACTCCGCTCCGACCTGCTCTGCGTCCGACTCCGACCCATCGTCCTTCTCGCCGGGTGGGCAGCTCACCGGTGCCTGAGTCTCCGCGGCACCCTCTGCTTGAAGCTGCCGGTCCCTCGGGGACGGCTGAGGGGGTCGGTCGTGTGCAGGGACATGGGGTGCACCGCATCCTCGGCTGTCGAAGGGGTGGGGGGAAGCCCGGCGTTCGCGAGCAGCTGGCTGGTGGTACGTGGAATGTGTCCGCAGGAGTCGTCTCCTTGGGACTCTCCGTCCCGTCCGGAAGTCACCTGGTTATTTTCGGTCTCCCTTTGGGGAGATGAATGCGTTTATGTTAAATTAATCTCACAGTTGGGATAGGGGCATATTTCACGCGGGCAAGTCTCTGCCCATAGTCTGGCTGTTTGTAGAACGTATCACTCATGGCAGTTTTGAAGTCTTGATGTTTCAGTGGTGTTTGAAGAAGTTAGTATGTAATGTTCTCAGGTGTTGTAGCAGAGTCACTTATTTTGGGGTCAACTGGAATGCCCTTAATTGACACTGGCCACTTCCGTGTAAAATATTTATCCAAATAGCCCCTAAAAACATCAACTGCATTGCCTGAAAGATCATGAAATTAAACTATATACTTCTCTAAGTCAGTGGTTCCCAGTCCTGCCAGAAGTTCAGGAACTGACAGTATTTTTGTTTTTGTGTAAAATTATCTAGCAACTGGTGAGTATCTTTTGTGAAACTAAGCTGTTCTGTGGAAAGGTTTATCTGCATTAAAAACTCACAATTGGCTTTAATGCACTTTTAGTAACAAGCTTGACGTAGCACTTAGATAGGTTGGGAACTCTTCCTCTGAAGAAATCAAGTTGTGTTGCACAATGTCCGGGGAAACAGTGCTGGCCTGGCACCTTCCTTGAAAGATGTACTGTATTAAAAGGATCTGATTATTTTTATTTTTGAGTTGAAGACAAAGAGAGACATTCAAGTGGTGCCATGTCCTTTGGATAAACAAAAGGTTGTTACGGGAATAAAAAGAAAAGCAGAGGGCGGGAAGGCCAAATTTGTGTGTCAGCCCATGGCTTCCTTCCCTATTGCCTGAAATGCTCTCCTGGACGTTCTCCTGCTGTCTTCTCCTTCAACCAGGTCTCTGCTTTACTGTCATCTCTTCAGAGAGGCCTTCCCAGACCAGCACATCCAAACTAGCCTTCCTGCCGCCTCCAACCCCCCTATTCTGTTTACTTGTTTCTTCATCGCACTTATCCCTTAGCTCAGGGGTCCCCTGTGGTCCCCAGGCCACACAGCAGGTGAGCAGAGCAGCGGGAGAGCAGGTGAAGCTTCATCTTCCGCTCCCCATCACTCCCCATTACTCGCATTACCGCCTGAACCATCCCCCCCCATCACTCACATTACTGCCTGAAACCATCCCCCTCCTTTCCGTGGAAAAACTGTCTTCCATGAAACTGGTGCCTGGTGCCAGAAAGGTTGGGGACCGCTGCCTTAGCTGACGGTGTGATTGCCTGCACACTTGACTTGCTTTGTGGGTAGTCTCCACAAGAACGGAAGCCCTCTGAGAGCAAGGACAATTTTTCTCTCAGCGTCTGTCTCCAGGGCCTGGCACATAGTAGGTGGGAGAAAATACTTGGTGAATGAATATCTAGAATAGATTCCTAGAATTGGAATTGCTGAGCCAAGGGGTATGTGTTTATGACTTTGAAAGCAAAGGCCAAAGTGCCCTCCCAAGAAGTTGTACTGACACACCCTCCAGTAGTGTCAGTTGCCTGCCCCCCAATATTGAACATTACCAGATATTTTGATCTTTTTCTACTTGATTGATGAAAATGACATCTGATTTGTATCTTTAATTTGCATTTCTTAATGGTTAGGTGGCAATTTTTGTGTGTTTTTCTAAGCTCATTATACATCTTTGGGATTATTTACATCTTTAATGATCCGCCTTTGTTTGGGTCCTCCTGCACATTTCTTTTAACTTTCTATTGTGCACGTGTTCAAATATACAAAAGTAGAGGAGACAGTATAATATAATGAATAGTCAATAGTTTTCCATGTTTTGCCAATCTTGAATCATCTCTTCCTCCTCCCTTCCATTTTTAGTATGGTGGGGGACTAGGCTATTTTAAAGCAAATGATTTCATCCATAAATATTTCACAGTATATCATGAACAAATAAGGACTTTTTGAAATATATCTAACTCCAAAGCTATTATCATATTGTGTCAAAATTAACAATTTATAATCTGTAATTAATTTAATATTATCTAATATCCAGTCTACATATACATTTCCCTGTCTCAGAAATGTCTTTTTAAGTTAGTTTTAAAATCCTGTACATTTCTTAAGTTTATTCCTAGTTATTTTATCTTTCTGTTGTTATTGAAAATAGAATATTTTCTTATATTACATATTGTAACTGGTTGTATTTATTACTTCTGTAACTAGCAACTTACATAATCTTAGTTTCAAGTAGTTTTTGCAGTTGTTTCTCGAATTTTCCAGGTATACTATCATGTCAGCTGCAAATAATAAGAATTTTGTCTCGTTTTCTACTTTCTTATGTCTTTTGTTTCTTTCTCTTTTTTGGTTACATTGTATTTCCAGAATGAGGTTGAATAATAGGGATGATACTGGGTATCCTGACTTTAAAGAGAATTCTTTTAGTGTTTGTGCCACGTTAGTTATTTTAGTAAGGGGTGTGTTGCTGTTTTGTCATTTTTTAAGTCAAAAATGGTTGTTGAATTTTATCAAATGCTGTTTTAGCATCTGTGAAATTATCATATAAATTTTGTCTTTTGACCTGTTAGTATGCTGAGTTGTAGAAATAGATTTTATAATATTGAATCATCATTTTATCTTATTGAATCATCATTATTGAATCATCAATGATAACTCTTTTTTTTTTTTTTTTTTTGCGGCACACGGGCCTCTCACTATTGTGGCCTCTCCCGCTGTAGAGCACAGGCTCCAGACGCCCAGGCTCAGCGGCCATGGCTCACGGGCCCAGCCGCTCCGCGGCATGTGGGATCTTCCTGGACCGGGGCATGAACCCGCATCCCCTGCATCGGCAGGCGGACTCCCAACCACTGTGCCACCAGGGAAGCCCAATGATAATTCTTATGGTGTAGACAGATTCTATTTATTAATATTTTACACCATTATTTGTGACACTAGTCTGTAATTTTCTTGTTCAATGCCGTCTTTACCAAGTTGTTTTAGTGCTTTCTATAGCTTTATTAAAAGTTTTCTCTTTCTCTTCTTTAGCCAGTTTAAACACTTTTGAAATGATCTCTTTCTTTAAATTTTGGTAGAATTCACCTGTAAAACTACCTAAGTGTGGTGCCTTTTTTTAGAATATAGCACTTTGATAACTATTATAGTTTCTTAGATATGCTCTCTCTTTCTGGGTTCGGTTTTGGTGATTTATATGTTTATAGTAAATCATCTTTTATATCTAGCTTTTTCCTCTGTACCTGGGGCTGTTCCCTAGTCTTGTTTCCTATTTTATATACTTATACTTTTTTCCCCTTTTTTCTTGCTCTAGTACACACACACACACACACACACACACACACACACACAGAGTAAAGTGGATTTTTTCCTAAATAAAAAAATATTTTTTCTGAAAGCAAACCTTTTTTTGTTTATTATTCTGGGAGGCCAGGATGGAGAGAACGTGTTCTATCTGAAGGGGGCAGCAGCTACTGCAGTCTCTCCTGTTGCTCCCCAGCAGGAATGTGGTTCCAGGACAGCCAGATCTTCCAGTCTTTCCTGAAGAGTAGCTGGGTGTAAGCCTGCATCTGTGATCGCTAACTTTTTAAATGTTGCTGGCAACTAATTCAGATGAAAACAACAACCTTGGAGGGAAAACAAAACCAAAACCAGTTTGTGTGTGTGTTTTTAATTTTATTTATTTATTTATTTGGCTGCCTTGGGTCTTAGTTGGGGCATGTGGGCTTCTCTCTAGTTGCGGCTTGTGGGCTCAGTAGTTGTGGTGTACGGGCTTAATTGCCCCAGGGCATGTGGGATCTTAGTTCCCTGACCAGGGATCGAACCCATGTCCCCTGCATTGGAAGGCAGATTCTTAACCCCTGGACCACCAGGGAAGTGTGTGTGTGTGTGTGTTTTAATTGAAGTATAGTTGATTTACAATGTTGTGTTTCAATTGTACAGCAAAGTGATTCATATATATATATATATATATATATATATATATATGTTCTTTTTCAGATTCTTTTCCCTTATAGGTTATTACAACATACTGAGTATAGTTCCCTTTTGGTTTGTTTTAATTGTTGGACTAATTATTTTTCTTTTTTGCTGTACACGGGCTTCTCACTGTTGTGGCCTCTCCCGTTGCGGAGCACAGGCTCCAGACGCGCAGGCTCAGCGGCCATGGCTCACGGGCCCAGCCGCTCTGCGGCATGTGGGATCTTCCCGGACCGGGGCACGAACCCATGTCCACTGTATCGGCAGGCAGACTCTCAACCACTGCGCCACCAGGGAAGCCCTAAAGGGTTATTTTTGAAGGTAAATGTTTATCTGACTTACATGTCAACTGTGTACTCCATAAGAGGAAGGACTGGATACTATTTTTGCTTTGCGTATGTCTGGTACAAGGAGGCAAGTGAGGGATTCTGTGGGCCTTTCATTTTCTGTAATCTTGGAGTTCTTGGCAATATGCAATAAAGGCATAAGTGGTCTAAATTGGGCCTAAGGAAGCAGTGATGAGATGTATAGGTCTCTATTTCAGTCAACTAGACTATCCTTTGACTGTCAACTCACAGGCCAGATCTGCCAGATAACGGAGATCAGTGGACCGCCTGGGAGATTTCACAGCCGATGGCCTTTGTTTGTAAATACAGAAGAACTCAGGCATCACTCTTGGTTCCTTCTTGATCCAAAAGAAGGAACTTCATGCAGGGCTGCTGATGGCTTCACCATAACCCAGAAAGGCGGGTGACCAAGGTGAATGTCTGTCTCGGAGCTAGCTTTTGTCCTTAAAGTCTGCTTTTCTCCATCCCCCTTCTCCTCCCACTCCCCAGAGTAGAGTCTGTGCCTGGACCATGACAAGCAGGGGGGCAGGCTTTGTTATGGTGCCTCAAATGGGGCCCCCAACTTGGTCCCTCTCTTCCCAGTTGTGGTTTATCTTATCAGGGACACATTCCAGCCCTGGACCCGGGACCCTGGGACTTTACACCTTTTTGGTGAGATTAGTGTCCTGTATCTCTGCTTGTTTCCCAGTTCCTTTCAGCCAGCATATACTCTCCCTTCTCAAGGGAGTGTCTGTCTTCTACAGTAATGTTGAGCATACACTGCTCAAACGCAGATTAAAATCTCCAGAAGATACATACCACAGAGGTAACCTTGGAAAGAGGCTTAGAAGATGGGTCATCTTCTCAGGGTTCTGCTGACAGCAGTGGAGACAGGATGCCTTTCCAGACTCATGATCCTCCTCATCCTCCCACTAGAGCACTTTTCCTTCCAAAATGCAGTCTACGGGAAAACGTTAACTGCAATATTATCTTGAAAACTGACAGATTAAGTCAATGCTTTTCACCCGGACGTGATGCCACAGAACTTGGGTGTCTACATGGAGAGTGGGTAGGTCATTTGTCTCTTCCTGAACTGAGGGCCAGGGTCTGGAGTGTCAGTGAGGACACGGGCTGCTGACACAGGGAAGTGTGATGCCAGGAAACCCAGCCTGAGGTGTCCAGTTAGTAGAAAGACCTGTTGTTTAGGCTTGGTGCCCATCTTAGTATTGTTTGATATTTTAGGGGAAAGCTTGATTGGAAACTGAGTCTCAAGTGAGTGTTTTCAGGTTTGTGGCTTGGGGTGAGTTGCTTAACTATGAGTTTGTTTCTTCCTCTATAATGTGGGGATAAAAATATCTTCCTTATAGGATTGGGGTGAGGGTCCAGTGTATGAAAGAGCCAGGCACACAGTGAGCACTCAGTCAGTGGCATCTTGGTCATCCCCAGTATTATTGCTAGTGTTATTTGTTGGAGTATTGAGAAAGCTCTGTTAACTTAGGTCAAGAAGAATGTACCCTCCCTCCCTTTCTGCCCCCCAATTTTTTTAGTTAATTAATTAACTTATTATTTATTTATTTTGGCTGTGCTGAATCTTCATTGTGGCACACAGGACCTTTAGTTGTGGCATGCAGGCTTCTTAGTTGTGGCATGTGAACTCTTATTTGTGGCATGCATGTGGGATCTAGTTCCCCCACCAGGGATGGGACCTGCGCCCCCTGCATTGGGAGCACGGAGTCTTACCCTCTGGACCACCGGGGAAGTCCCTGCCCCCAAACTATTACAGTACGTCTTCTCAGCCAGTTGTCATGCATGTAGTTGTCATCGTGATCAGTTAACACATCTGTTGGTAATAGAACGTTTTAAGCAATGCTTTTTGGTTATTCAACACTTTTTTTTCACCTGTTCATTTAGCAAAGTTTGATGTATGTACAGTAACTCTTCTAAGTGCTGAGGCTGCAGCAGTGGATGTGGGTCATGTCTTGTGGACTTTACCTTCTGGTGGCAGAGGCAGGTGACAAGCGAACAAGTATGTGCTGTGTCAGGTGCTCAGGGCTTGAGGAGGAAAGTAGGGCCAGTAAGGAGCAGCTGAGGCGTGTATACAGGAGGCCTTTCTCGTAAGGGGACATTTGAATGGAAGCCACTGGCTGCTTTAGAGTGGAGGAGTGCCTGGGTATGATGTATGTCATTGACATGTCACTCTGATCGCTGGGATGAAGACAGACTGGAAGGGCAGCAGGAGCAGGGGGACCCGCTAGAAGTCATCCAGGCAACAGATGATGGGGACTTGGGCCTGGGGTAGCTGTGGAGGTGAGAAATGTTGCATTCTGGATCTGTTTCCAAGGAGGTGTCAACCGGATTTGCTGATGGATTAGTAAGAAAGAGCGAGGAGAGTCACAGGATTCACCAGTTCTCTTCTGAGCAGTGGAAGAGTGGAGCTGCCATGTGCTGAGATGGGGCAGTTGTGGGAAATGAGTTTGGTTCGGGGCATATGGAGGTGCCTATGAAACATGCAAGTGGAATAGGTAGGAGTTGGAGTTCAGGGGCGAGCTGAGGCCAACATCTGACGTTAGCCTGCAGGTAGTGTTCAGAGTCACGACAGGATCCCAGGGCTGGACCCTGGGCCCTGGACAAGTAGGAGCTGGAGAAGAGGAGCCTCAAACCAAGGAGACCTGGAGGGAGGCAGCTGAGAGGAGAGCTGGGAGGAAGGGGTCAAGGGAGCTATTGGAAGAAAGCCTGTTGCAGAGGAGAGTGTGATCTGCCATTGGATTTGGAGACAGAAGGATCAGTGGTTGTTAGTGTGGTTAAGTTGAGTGGTGGAGGCAAGAGCCTGATGGAGTGGCTCAAGGGAGAAGTAGGGAGAAGAAATGCAGATAGCTTTTGCAAGGAGTTTTGCCACAAAAGGCAACAGAAGTGAGGGGGTGGGTAACTGGAGTAGGAGGAAGTTTCTGACCAGTGCTGTAGAGTGCCTTGGTGTGCTCCTGAGGATAGTCCAGGAGGGGAAAGACTGGTGATGCCGGGTGCTGGTGGCGTGGTGTCTTTGGGACCCAGTACCCCAAGGCCAAGTCAGCGGTCCCCAGACAGGAAGGTAGGCCAAGGGTGCTGTGAAGTTGCAGGGAGGTGGTTAGATATGTGTGGGGAGCACTGGAGGTTCTCTACTGGGTGCTTCTGTTTTCTCTGTGAAATAAGAGCAAAGCCCTGTGCCGAGGGGAGAGGAGGTACTGCAGGTGTTTCCCTTTCAGTTCTCAACCTGGACCTGGTCTTACCTCTCTATCCTTAACCTAATCAGATGTTTCCTACCATTATTTGCTAAAGTCTCATTAACACGGACATCAAGCTCCTTGGCAGAGGCTCTTCTTTTTTTTTTTTAAGAAGATGTTGGGGGGCTTCCCTGGTGGCGCAGTGGTTGAGAGTCTGCCTGCCGATGCAGGGGACGCGGGTTGGTGCCCCAGTCCGGGAAGATCCCACATGCCGCGGAGTGGCTGGGCCCGTGAGCCATGGCCACTGAGCCTGCGCGTCCAGAGCCTGTGCTCCGCAACGGGAGAGGCCACAATAGTGAGAGGCCTGCGTACCGCAAAAAAAAAAAAAAAGAAGATTTTGGGGATAGGAGTTAATTAATTAATTTATTTATTTTTGCTGTGTTGGGTCTTCATTTCTGTGCGAGGGCTATCTCTAGTTGTGGCAAGTGGGGGCCACTCACTGTCACGGCCTCTCTTGTTGTGGAGCACAGGCTCCAGATGCGCAGGGTCAGTAGTTGTGGCTCACGGGCCTAGTTGCTCCGTGGCATGTGGGATCCTCCCAGATCAGGGCTCGAACCCGTGTCCCCTGCATTAGCAGGCAGATTCTCAACCACTGCGCCACCAGGGAAGCCCGAAACTCTTCTTTTTTGATATGCGGTGTTGCAAAAATGGATGACAGAAGTGGTTCTCATGGGAAGTCGTTTCAGCTGTGACTTGCTGTGTGTCTGAGAAGCCATGTGTGTTCTGCACAGCTGAGTACTGCCTGGTCCTGGGGGGCCTGAGGGCAGCTGCCCCCCGGAGGGCCCTGCATATGGCCCAGTGACGGGGGTGTTAAGCTGGGTTTGAGGTGGAGGTGGGTAAGAGATCAACATGAACGGAGGGCAACACAGAGTGAGTATGTGGGACGTAGGCAGAATTCTTACCTCTCAGGTTTTGCTAATACACAAATAGAAGTTTCTAAATAGAATTTGTCTTGAGATGATACTTATGGGCTTTAGTTGTCTTAATCATGTGTAATCTGTTTACCAGGTATGGAAATGCCCTGGGAAGGTAAAAAGAGAAGGGGGTAGATGAGTGTCAGTGTGAGGAGTTTCAGAAGGAATTTCATTTTGCAAAGATGAAGGCAGAGAAGGAGTGTCAATGAAGGAATACAAGCATATCTCAGGAATGCTGCAATTTAGGGTTTGTCCTTAAAGCTTGAAAGTTGTCCTGAGCATTAGGGTAAAGAAAAGAAAGTTGCAGTTATTTTCAGTTCTTACCACACTTTCAGATCTCCACACAAGGTTTAGAGATATATATACATATATATTTTTTAATAAATTTATTTATTTATTTTTGGCTGCGTTGGGTCTTTGTTGCTGCGCTTGGGCTTTCTCTAGTTGCGGCAAGCAGGGGCTACTCTTCATTGCAGTGCGTGGGCTTCTCATTATGGTGGCTTCTATTCTGGCGGAGCACAGGCTCTAGGTGCGTGGGCTTCAGTAGTTGTGGCACGCGGGCTCAGTAGTTGTGGCTTGCAGGCTCTAGAGTGCAGGCTCAGTAGTTGTGGCACACGGGCTTAGTTGCTCCATGGTATGTGGTATCTTCCAGAACCAGGGCTCGAACCCGTGTCCCCTGCATTGGCAGGCGGATTCTTTACCACTGTGCCACCAGGGAAGTCCCAAGGTTTAGATATATTGACTGAACTATTCGTAATGGGAAGGGAAGAATGTTCAGTGTTGAAGCAGGTCGTTTGGATGCCATAGTTCAGGGTCCTAAAAGAGATATATGCCTTTTAACTTTCAACTGTTTCTTTCTCCTAATAATGTGTACAACACAGATTCTTTACTGTTTCATGTTTGACTTGTGCCATTCCTAGGCCTGGAACATCATGTGGTTCCTACCTGAAAGTGGCTGTGTCAGTGTTGGGTGCTCATAGATTATTGTATTCAACGAACAGTTAACTTGCTTCTGTTGTTTGTTTGATATCAAGCTAGGCACTGGGAAAGATGAAAGATGGCAGTATCTTTTTTTTTAACATTTTTATTGGAGTATAACTGCTTTGCAATGGTGTATTAGTTTCTTCAAGCATTTTTATTATGTCTATAGAAGAGACAAAATGCAAGTGTGGCTGGAGATGATTAGTCTGATCTCACATTCATCCTTTGTTGCTCTGACATTTTTTGTGCTGTTTTATCTTCACAGTATCTCATCTTTTAGGCTCCCACTTCAATGACAGGATATAACTCATCCTGTCAATGCATCTGTGGCATACCAAGCTTTCTGTAGATAAAAGAAAAGAAATGTTCACAGTTTAGGGACACGGCACACCTTGACAAGCCATGTCATGGCAGAACCTACGGGAAGGAAAATAAGACTGCCATTCTAGGACATCGGATACTTGGCTTTGGGTTCCAGAAGGAAGGGACTGTTACACCAGTGGAGGCCAGCTGGGAGCCTGCCAGTACAGCCCCAGAGCCTCAAGAGAAAGCACAAGGGAGATTCTGCAGGGACCAAGGCAGGGATCTTCAGGTATGAGGCCACCACAAGGGATGGCAACTGCCATGGTGAAAGGCAGCCCTTGAGAGATCCTGTCTCTTTCCCTCTGTTCCCTTCTCATTTTGTTTTTTTTCCTGATTACAAAAGTAAAAAAAGATTTCTTAATACAGATTTAAAACAGAGAATATAATTGAGAAAGTGGAATTATCCCCTGGACAATTACTGTTAACAGTGTGACATATATTGAGAAGATTGCTTGCATGTTTATTCTTTTATTCATCTAACAAATACTTGTTGAAGACGTACTGTGTGCTGGAGGCTGTGGATAAAATGTTACAGAGTCAGACAGGTCCCAACCCTTGTGGAGCTCACATTCTCCTCGTGAAGGAGAAAGAAAGCAAAAAAGGTACATGTAAATACACAGTAAATTTCAAGAGGTGGTAAAGTGCTATAAAGAAAAACAGGGCTTCCCTGGTGGTGCAGTGGTTAACAATCTGCCTGCCAATGCAAGAGACACGGGTTTGAGCCCTGGTCTGGGAAGATCCCACATGCCGCGGAGCAACTAAGCCCATGAGCCACCACTGCTGAACCTGCGCTCTAGAGCTTGCAAGCCACAACTACTGAGCCCACATTCCACAATTACTGAGCCTGTGAGCCTAGAGCCCACGCTCCACAACAAGAGAAGCCACCGCAATGAGATGCCTGTGCACTGCAACGAAGAGTAGCCCCCACTTGCCGCAACTAGAGAAAGGCCATGTGCAGCAATGAAGATCCAATGCAGCCAAAAACAAAATAAAGAAAGAAAGAAAGAAAGAAAGATAGCTTTAAGAAGAAGATAACAGACCCAAAATGGAGTTGCTTATGCTAAATAAGCCCACGTCACCAAACGGAGACTTAACTTCATTACAGACTCGGCTCTCCTAGAAATGGGTTCTTCAACCAGTCAATCAGGAATCACCTGGTCAGCACTAATGTGGTCATCTGCCTGATGGACCCCTGTTGTCTCCTAAAGGAAAGTGACCGTGGAATAAATAACTCGCTTCTGCTGTCTCATAAAACTTCCTTGTTCCCACTCTCTTCTCCCTGTGAAAGTCTTTCATTTTGTACAGCTCCTTGGAGTTCCTTTCTGTTTGCTACATGAGATGCTGCCCGATTGATGAATTGTTGAATAAAGCCAATAAGATCTTTAAGGTTTGCTCAGATGAATTTTGTTTTTTAACAGGAGGTAAAACAATTGTGTATGAAGCACTTGAAAACAAGCTATACTATAGCGATAAAACATCCTTGTCACTGTCAGGAGAACAAGGCCTTTTCACAGTAGGTCACCCAGCTGTTAAACTCTGCCAACATCCTCATGACTTTTTGTTTTCTTCTCTGGGAACAAAGACATTTATGGGATTGCACTTGTGTATTTTATTAAGGCCTTAAAGCTTTTAATTCTGTTCAGTGAAATTACTGCCAATACTATGTTTGAATAAGAGTTTGAAGATTGTTCTTAAGGTTTCCACCTATAAACTAGGTAGAAGTCCACCTATTAGTCTTGGGGAGTGAATTTTGGATTTACTCTTTTGTTCCTTCTGAGAGAATATAATGAGATAATAGAATAGAATATATATATATGTATGTACACATATATATATGATGGAATATATAATATAAGATGTGTTTTGAAATATATCTATTAATATAATGGAATAAAGCGAAAAACTCTTCCTTAATAATCTTGATGGTTACAGTAATAGAGGAATTGGTGAAAACTAAATATAGATACTTTTTAATAGGAATACAATTCTTCCACTTCTGGCCACTGAAGATAGAGTAACAGGGACTGAATTTACCCTGAAATAACTAAAACAACAACAAAATCCAGACAAAATGCATGAAACAAGGTTTCCAAACACTGGCCACTGGCAACGAGAGACAGTAGTCTCTGGAGAGGTGACAAACAAAGTGAGCCCTACAACAACTCCAGCTTACTGCCGTGAGAGTTTCCTCGCTGTATCACAGGGACAAGGAAATTGATGTGGAGCCTGGTGGACTTCCTGAGCTGTGGATAAGGTGCTGAGAGTCTGGGGACACCAACATGCCTACACTTTATAGGACAGAGGACCAGGGAGAGACATCGGTACAGAGAGAACTCTGGAGATCTGCAGAGGAGAATCTGGAGATCTCTACACCTTGAGTATTCAACACAGTGCTGCACAGCACACATGTGTGAGGAAACTATCTGAGGCTGGGGAGAGAACTTCCCGAAAGGTTTAGATGAAACAGTTCCAGTTCCCTCTAACAAGACCATAATTCACTGAACACTGGGTAGAACACTCAGGAATGTCATGCTTCAATAATGGGAAATAATTAGCCCTAGACAGAGTACTGCTCTGGACCTACCTAACAAATCATAAAAACAAAACCCAGAAGAATCAAACTGTTTCCAATTCACTGCATCCTGAAACAAGATTCAATATTTATAGGAACATAAAAATATCCAGCACCCAACAAAGTAAAATTCACAATGTCTCATATCTAATCAAATATTACCAGATGTATTAGTTTGCTTGGGCAGCTGTAACAAAGTACTACATACTGGGTGGCTGAAACGAGAGAAATTTATTTTTTCACAATTCTGGATGCTAGAAGTCTGAGATCAGTGTGTTGGCAGCATTGGTTTCTTCTGGGGCCTCTCTCCTTGGCTTGTAGATGTCCATGTTCTCCCTGTGTCTTACATGGTCTTTCCTCTGCATGTCTGTCCAGGTTTCTTCTTATAAGGACACCAGTCTTATTGGATTACAGCCTACCATAATGACCAATTTTTCTTTTTAACATTTATTTATTTAGGCTGCGCTGGGTCTTAGTTGCAGCACGCAGACTCTTAGTTGCGGCATGCGAACTCTTAGTTGTGGTATGCATGCAGGATCTAGTTTCCTGACCAGGGATCGAATCCAGGTCCCCTGCATTGGGAACACGGAGTCTTACCCACTTGACCACCAGGGAAGTCCCCACTAATGACCGAATTTTAACTTAATTTAACCTCTTAAAGACTCTATCTCCAAATACAGTCACATTCTTAGCACCTGGGGTTAGTATCTAGATGTATGAATTACAGTTGGGGAGCACAGTGCAAGGAGACAGGAAAATGTAACCTGTAATGAGAATAAACAATCAATGAAAACCAATCCAGAACCGACACAGATGGTACAGTCAGCAAAGGACATTAGGACAGTTATTACAACTATATTCCATGTGTTCAAAAAGTTAAGTAGAGTCATGGAAGGTATGAAAATTACCCAAATCAAGTTTCTAAAGATGACAAACTACAAGTGTGTTAAGTGAAAGATATACTGAGGGGCATTAATGGCAGATTAGATGTTGTAGAAGGAAAGATTCAGTTATCCAACATGAAACATAAAAAAGAATCAAAAAATTTTCAGACGTAGCACTGAACTGTGGAACAACTTCAGGCAACTTAATATATGGGTAATTAGAGTTCCCACAGAAGCAGGAGAGAAAGAAAAAATAGGTGAAAGAATAATGGCCAGAAACTTTCCAAGCTTGATGGAAACTGTAAACTCAACTCAGTGAATCACCCACACAAAAAACAGGAAGAAGGGACTTCCCTGGTGGCGCAGTGGTTGAGAGTCCGCCTGCTGATGCAGGGGACACGGGTTCGTGCCCCGGTCTGGGAAGATCCCACATGCTGCGGAGTGGCTGGGCCCGTGAGCCATGGCCACTGAGCCTGCGCGTCCAGAGCCTGTGCTCCACAACAGGAGAGGCCACAACAGTGAGAGGCCCGCGTACCACAAAAAAAAAAAAAAAAAAAAAAAACAGGAAGAAAACTATACCAAGGCACATCATAATCAAATTACTCAAAACCAGTGATGAAGAGAAAAATCTTAAAAGCAGCCAGAGGAAGAAAGACATGTACAGGAAAGCAAATATGCAGGTGACAGCCGATTTCTTGTGATAAAAAAAAAGGCGGCCATGGAACAGCATATTTAAAACACTTGAAAAAAAAAAAGAAAACCAAAAAACCTCTGTCCACCTAAAATTTATTCTCTCTTTTCTCTTCTCTTTTCTTTTTTCTTTCCTCTTTTTTTTTTTCTCCTTCCTCCCTGCCTTCTTTCTTTCCTTATAAATGAAGTGTAATTGACTTAACTATATTAGTTTCAGGTGTACAACATAGTGATTCAGTATTTTTATACATTACAAAATGATCACCATGATAAGTCGCTACCATCTCTCACCCTACAGAGTTATAGTATTATTGATTATATTCCCTGTACTGTATGTTTCATCCCTGTGACTTACTTATTTTACTGGAAGTTTGTACTTCTTTTTTTTTTTTTTTTTTTGTGGTATGCGGGCCTCTCACTGCTGTGGCCTCTCCCGTTGTGGAGCACAGGCTCCGGATGCGCAGGCCCAGCGGCCATGGCTCACGGGCCCAGCCGCTCCATGGCATGTGGGATCCTCCCGGACCGGGGCACGAACCTGTGTCCCCTGCATCGGCAGGCGGACTCTCAACCACTGCACCACCAGGGAAGCCCGGAAGTTTGTACTTCTTAATCTCCCTAACCTATTTCACTTATCCCCCTACATGCCTCCCCTCTGGTAGCCAACAATTTGTTCTCTATCAGTCTGTTTCTGTTTTGTTATGTTTGTTCTGTTCTTTAGATTCCACATACAAGACAAATCATATGGTATTTGTCTTCCTCTGTCTGACTTATCTCAGCATAATACCTTCAGGTCCCTCCATATTGTCACAAAAGACAGATTTCATTTTTTAAAAAAATAAGTTTATTTTTGGCTGTGTTGGGTCTTTGTTGCTGCACTTAGGCTTTTTCTAGTTGCAGCAAGCGAGGGCTACTCTTTGTTGCGGAGCACGGACTCTAGGCACACGGGCTTCAGTAGTTGTGGTGCTTGGGCTTAGTTGCTCCGCAGCATGTGGGATCTTCCTGGACCAGGGCTCAAACCCATATCCCCTGCATTGGTGGGCAGATTCTTAACCACTGCGCCACCAGGGAAGTTCCCAGATTTCTTTTTTTTTTTAATGGCTGAATCATGGTCTTGTGTGTGTGTGTGTGTGTATGTGTGTGTGTGTGTGTGTGTGTGCGTGTGTGTGTATCACATCATTATCCATTCATCTGTTATTGTCTTTTTTGATGATAGTCATTCTGACAGGTGTGAGGTGATATCTCATGGTTTTCATTTGCATTTACTTGATTAGTGACGCTAAGCATCTTTTCATGTGTCTCTTGGCCATCTGTGTATCTTCTTTGGAAAAATGTCTGTGTGGGTCCTCTGACCCATTTTTTAATTGAGCTGTTTGTTTTTTAATGTTTAGTTGTATGAGTTCTTATACATATTGGCTATTAACCCCTTATCAAATACACTGTTTGCAAATATCTTCTCTCATTCAGTAGGGTGCCTTTTTGTTTTGCTGATAGTTTCCTTCACTGTGCAAAAGCTTTTTAGTTGGATGTAGTCCTATTCATTTATTTTTCCCTTTGTTTCCCTTGCCTGAGGAGATATCTATATATCTGTATCTATCTGATGTCAGAGAGCATACTGCCTATGTTTTCTTCTAGGAGTTTATGGTTTCAGGTCTTACATTAATCCATTTTGAATTTATTTTTGTATAGAGTGTGAGAAAGTAGTCCAGTTCGCTTCTTTTGCATGTAGCTCTTCAGTTTTCCCAACACCATTTATTGAAGAGGCTTTCTTTTTCCCATCATATATTCTTGCCTCCTTTGTCGTAGATTAATTGACCATATAATTGTGGGTTTATTTCTGGGCTCGCTGTTCTGTTCTGTTGATCCATGTGTCTGTTTTTGTTCCAGTATCATACTGTTGTTTTTGTTTGTTTAGGCTGCACTGTGTCTTAGTTGTGGCACGCGAGATCTTGTAGCATGTTTACTTGCAGCATGCGGGATCTTAGGTTGCGGCATGTGGGCTTCTTAGTTGTGGCATGCATGTGGGATCTTTTTCCCCGACTAGGGATTGAACTGAGGCACCTTGCATTGGGACTGTGGAGTCTTACCCACTGGACCACCAGGGAAGTCCCACTGTTGTTTTTTTTAAAAATTGAAGTATAGTTGATTTACAGTGTTGTCATACTGTTTTGATTACTATAGCTTTGTAGTATAGTTAGAAATAATGGCACATGATACCTCCAGCTTTGTTCTTTCTTAAAATTATTTTGGCTATTTTGGACTCTTTTGTGTTTCCATACAAATTTTGGCATTATTTGTTCTAGTTCTGTGAAAAATTCCGTTGGAATTTTAATAGGGATTGCATTGAATCTGTGGATTGTCTTGGGATTCTTCTAATCCATGAACATGATATATCTTTCCATTTGTTTCTTTTTAGTTTCTTTCATCAGTGTATTATAGTTTTCTGGGTACAGATCTTTTCCCTCCTTGGTTAGATTTACTCCTGGATATTTTATTCTTTTTGATGCAATTGTAAATGGGGTTGTTTTCTTAATTTCTCTTTCTGACAGTTCATTGTTAGTGTACAGAAATGCAACAGATTTGTATTATTTTGCATCCTGCAGCTTTACTGAATTCATTGGTGAGTTCTGATAGGTTTTTTGGTGGTGTCTTTAGGATATTTTCTATATAATGTCATGTCATATGCAAACAGTGACCGTTTTACTGCTTCCTTTCCAACTTGGATTCTTTTCATTTTTCTTGTCTGATTGCTGTGTCTAGGACTTCCAGTACTATCTTGAATAAAAATGGTGAGTGGGCATCCTTGTCTTGTTCCTGATCTTAGGGGAAATGCTTTCCGCTTGTCACCTTTTTGTATGATGTTGGCATAGATTTACCATAGATGGATAGATGGCCTTTGTTATGTTGAGGTATGTTCCCCCTATACCAACTTGGGTGAAAGTTTTTATCATAAATGGGTATTGGATTTTGTCAAAAGCTTTTTCTGCATCTATTAAGATGATCATGATTTTTATTTTTCAATTTGTTATGTGGTGTATCACATTGATTTCTGGGTATTGAAACACCCGCATCCATGGGATAAATCCCACTTGATTATGGTGTATGATCTTTTTGATGTATTGTTGAATTCATTTTGCTAATATTTTATTGAAGATTTTTACATCAGTGTTCATCAGGGATATTGGCCTCTGTTTTCCTTATTTTGTGGTATACTCATCTGGTTTTGGTACCAAGGTGATGCTGGCCTTGTAGAATGAGTTTGGAAGCACTCCTGACTCTTCCTTTTTTGCAGTAGTTGGAGAAAGATAGATATCAATTCTTTAAATGTTTGGTAGAATTCATCTATAAATCCATCTGATCCTGGACTTTGTTGGGAGTTTGTTTTGTTTTGGTTTTTGTTTTTGTTTATTTTGCTGATTCAGTTTCATGACTGGTAATCATTCTGTTCATATCTTCTGTTTTTTTCTGATTCAGTTTTAGGAGATTGTACGTTTTTAGGAATTTATCCATTTATTCTGGGTTGTCCATTTGATTGGTGTTTAATTGTAGTAATCTTTTATGATCCTTTGTATTTCTGTGGTGTCATTTATAACTTCTCTTTCATTTCTGATTTTATTGATTTGGTCCCACTCTTTTTTTTATTGATGAGTCTGGCTAAAGGTTTGTCAATTTTGTTTATCTTTTCAAAGAACTAGCTCTTAGTTTCATTGATCTTTTCTGCTGTTGTTTTAAGTCTCCATTTATTTCTGCTCAGATCTTTATTTTTCTTTCCTTCTACTAACTATGAGTTTTGTTTGTTCTTCTATTTCTAGTTCCTTAGATTTTTCTTGTTTCCTGAGGTAGGCTTGTATTACTATAAACTTCTTTCTTAGAATGCTCTTGCTGTGTCCCATAGGTTTTGGATCATTGTATTTCCATTTTCATTTGTCTTCAGGTATTTTTTAATTTCCTCTTTGATTTCTTCAGTGACCCATTGTTTGTTGAGAAGCATATTGTTTAGCCTCCACATGTGTGTTTGTGTTTTTTGCAGTTTTTTCCATGTAGTAGATTTCTACTCTCATACCACTGTGGTTGGAAAGGATGCTTGCTATGCTTTCCATCTTAACTTTATTGAGACTTGATATATCTTTTAAGTTCATCTGGTCTAGTGTGTCACTTAAGGCCAGTGTTTCCTTATTGATTTCCTCTCTGGATGATCTGTCCACTGATGTAAGTGGGGTGTTAAAGTCCCCTACTATTATTGTGTTACTGTCAGTTTTTCCCTTCATGTTTGTTAATATTTGCTATATGTATTTAGTTGCTCCTATGTTGGGTGCATATATGTTTACATTTGTTATATCTTCCTATTGGATTGATCCCTTGATCATTATTTAATGTCCTTTGTCTCTTGTTACAGTCTGTTCAAAAATCTATTTTGTCTGATATACGTATTGCTGCCCCTGCTCTCTTTTTGTTTCCATTTGCGTGGAATACCGTTTTCCATTGCCTCACTTTCAGTCTCTGTGTTTTTAGATCTGAAATGAGTCTCTTCAGCATAGTAGTCAGCATATAGATGGGTTGTGTTTTTTTTTAGTCTGTTAAGCCGTTCTGTGCCTTTTGATTGGAGCATTTAGTCCATTTACTTTTAAAGTAATTATTGATAGGTATGTACTTATCGCCATTTTTAAAAATAAATTTATTTATTTATTTTTGGTTGCGATGGGTCCTCATTGCTGTGCACAGGCCTTCTCTAGTGGTGGCAAGCAGGGGCTATTCTTCGTTGCGTTGGTGCGGGCTTCTCATTGTGGTGGCTTCTCTTGTTGCGGAGCACGGGCTCTAGGCACGCGGGCTTCAGTAGTCATGGCATGCAGGCTCAGTAGTTGTGGCTCGCGGGCTCTAGAGCGCAGGCTCAGTAGTTGTGGTGCATGGGCTTAGTTGCTCCACGGCACGTGGGATCTTCCTGGACCAGGCTCGAACCTGTGTCCCCTGCATTGGCAGGCGGATTCTTAACCACTGTGCCACCAGGGAAGTCCCTACTTATTTCCATTTTGTTAAATGTTTTCTGATTGTTTTTATAGTTCTCATTTGTTCCTTCTTCTTTTGCTCTTTTGTGATTTGATGATATCTTTAGTGTTATATTTGGGTTGCTTTCTCTTTGTGTGTGTGTGTGAGAGAGAGAGTTGTAAGATTTTGGTTTGTGGTTACCATGATGTTCATATATAACAATTACAGACACACATATGTAATATATGTTAGTAATAACTTGTGTTATTATTTTAAGTTGATGATCTTTTAAGTTGAAATTCAGTCTAACAACCCTGCATTTTTATTCTCCCACCATGTTTAATTTTTTTGACATCATGTTTTACATCTTTTTGTGTATACCTTAACTACTTATCGTGGATATAGGTGATTTTACCACTTTTGTCTTTTACCCTTCCTACTAGCTTTATAAGTGGTTGATGCACTGCATTTACTGTATGTTTGCCTTTACCAATGAGATTTTTTCCTTTCATAATTTTCATATTTCTAGTTGTGTGGTCTCTTCCATTTTTTTTTTTTTTAAATCCTGCTTAGAGAAGTCCCTTTAACATTTCTCATAATGCCAATGCAGTGGTGCTGAATTCTTTTAGTTATTGTTTATATGTAGAACATTTTCTTCTTCAAATATGAATGATAGCCCTGCTGGGTAGAGTATTTTTGGTTACTGTAAGTACCCTATATATGAACCTTGAAGTTGTGAACTTTCAAAAACGGAAACATGTGCTCACATGTCCAGTCATGTAAGTTAGTTCATGTGTCTGGCGTACATTGTCACGTGCATGCATCCTCTACAAGTGGTTGTCCTTTTGTGTACTTTACAGTAGTGTATAGAGTACAGTAGTACAGTGTCTTTATTTCAAGCCCAGGATATCTGGAAGGAAGTGTAAAAGCAGTGATGATGTAGCTGGACTTTTCTAGGTACTGTACTGTAAGATTAAAAGTGCTTTCTTTATTTTTTGTGTTTGTTTTTTATGTATTACTTGTGTGAAAATTATTATAAACCTATTGCAGTACAGTACTATATAGCCAATTGTGTTTGGGTACCTAGGCTAACTTTGTTGGACTTAACGAACAAATTGGACTTAATGAATGGACTCTTGCAATGGAACTCATTTGTATGTAGGGGACTTACTATATAGATTTTTTCCCTTTCATTACTTTGAATATATCGTGCCACTTCCTTCTGGCCTGCGAAGTTTCTGCTGAAAAGTCGGCTGATAGTCTTAGGGAGTTCCCCTGCACATAACTAATTGCCTTTTTTTTTGCTACTTTTAAGATTCTTTATCTTTAATTTTGCCACTTTAATTATAATTTGTCTTGGTGTAGATCTCTTTGGATTCACCTTGTTTGGGACTTAGTGCTTCCTGGACTTGGATGTCTGTTTCCTTTTCCAGGTTAGGGAAGTTTTCAGCTATTATTTGTTTGAATAAGTTCTGTGCCTCTTTCTCTCTTCTCCTTTTGGGACACCTATAATGTGAATGTTAGTATGCTTGATGTGGTCCTAGATGTCTCTTATTAAACTATGCTCATTTTAAAAAATTCTTTTTTCTGTTAAGGCTGGATGGTTCCACTACTCTGTCTTCCAGTTTGCTGATTCGTTCTCATTCACTGTTCATTCCTTCCAGTGTAGTTTTATTTCAGTTATTATGTTCGTCAGCTCTGTTTGATTCTTCTTTATATTTTCTAACTTGTTGAAATTCTCACTGCGTTCATCCATTCTTCCCCCAAGTTCTTTAAGCATCTTTATGAATATTACCTTGAACTCTTTGTTGGGTAGTTTGCTTATCTCTGTCTTGCTCAGTTCTTCTTCTAGGGTTTTGTCTTGTTCCTTTATTTGAAACAGATTCCTTTGTTGTTTCATTTTGTCTAATTCTCTGTGTTTATTTCCCCATATTTGGTAGGTTGGTTACGTCTTCTGATCTTGGAAAAGTGGCCCTATGTAGGAGATGTCCTGTGTGGCTTAGCAGTCTACTCCCCTCTGGCCACCAGAGCTATATGCTCTAGGGGTGCCCCCTATGTTGGCTGCATGGGCCCTTCTGTTGTGGCAGGGTCTACTACTGTGGGCATGCTGAGAGGTGGGCCTGGACCCGGGCCAGGTTGACTGCCAGGTCCTGCCTCGTGCAGTGGCTGTTGGCCCATTGGTTGTTGGGGCCGAGTCCTGGTACATCTAGCTGCATGTCCTGCGGTGTCCTGGGGTTGTTGCCAGCCTGCTAGTGGGCGGATAAGCCCCTGACCCTAATAGGCTAGAGAGAAGACTCCAAAATGGTGCCTGCCAGTGCCACTGTTCTTGTGGTAGAATGAGCTCCCCAAAATGGCTGCTACCAGTATCTGTGTCCCCAAGGGGAGTCCCAGTTGCCTCCTGCCTCTTCAGGATGCTCTCCAAGATTAGTAAGTTGGTGTGACCCAGGCTACTTTCAAATTACTATCTCTCTGCTGGGACTTGGAGCATGAGATTTTGTGTGCACCCTTTAACAGCACACTCTCTGTTTACTGTAGCTCTCTAGCTCTCCTGTATAGAAGCCCCACTAGCCTTCAAAGCGAGATGTTCTGGGGGCTGATCTTCCTGGTGCAGGACCCCTGGACTGGGGTGCCTGATGTGGGGCTCAGACCCCTCACTCCTTGGGGAAAACATGTGCAATTGTGATTATCCTTCTGTCAGTGTGTTGCCTACTTGGGGTGTGGGTCTGCCTCTCCTACCTGTCTCATTGTGGTTCCTTCTTCATACCGTTAATTCTGGAAAGTCTTTTCTGCTAGTCTTTATGTTCTTCTCATAGACAGGTGTTCTGTAAATAGTTGTGATTTTGGTGTGCCTGTGGGAAAAGGTGAGCTCAGGGTTTTCCTGCTCCACCATCTTGGCCACACTTCACCTAGAATTCTTTACCAGGTGAACACATCTTCCAAAAACAAAGAAGTTTTCAGACACATGAAAGCTGAAAGAGTTAATCACCAGCAGACCCACACTCTAAGAAACGTTCAAGGATGTTCTTCAGGCAGAAGAAAAATTATACCAGATGAAAACCTGAATCTACACAAATGAATGAAGAACACTGGAAATGATTATGTGAGAAAATATGTAAGCTATATTTTTTATTATTTAAATATATTTATATTAAAATTGCTTATATAAAAGTAGTAACAATGCTTTGTGAAGTTTATAACATCTATAAAGTAAAATTCATGACAACAAATGGATATAGCCCAGGAGAGAAGAAATGGAAGTAAACTATTATAAGATCTTTATGTTATATGTGAAATGGTATAATCTCACTTGGATGTCAATATGATAAAGATGGGTACTGTAAACCTTAAGGCAGTCACTAAAGGAACAAAACCAAGAGTTAATAGGTACCCAACAAAGGAAATAAAATGAAATCATAAAAAAAATGCTTGGTTAATTCAAAGGAAGGCAGAAAATGAGGAAAAGGGGAACAAAGATAGATGGAACAAATAGAAAACAAAAAGTAAGATGGTCCAAACACCCAATTATAAGGCAGAGATGATTCAGATTGGTTAAAAAAAAGCAATATCCAACTATGTGATGCCTACCAAAGAAAGGCATTTTAAATATAAAACAAAAAGGTTAAAATTATATGAATGAAAATATATACATACCATGGTAACACTAGTTAGAAGGTAGCTGGGGTGTCTATATTAATATCAGATGAAGTAGACTTCAGAGCAAAGAATATTACCGAGATAAAGAAGATCATTTCATAATGACAAAGGGATAAAATAATCAAGGGGACATAACAGCCCTAAACATTTAAATACATAATTGACAGGGCTTCAGAATACATGAAGCAGAAATAGAACTGCAAGGAAAATAGACACATCCACAATTATAATCAGAGATTTCAATAACTGATAGAAGCAGGAAGCAGAAAATCAGTAAGGATATAGTACACTTGACCAACATTGTTCACCAGTTTAACTTGGTTGACAGTTCCCCCAACAATAGCAGGTACACATTCTCCTCAAGTACACATGGAACATTTACCAGGTAGACCACATTCTAGGCCATGAAACAAGTCTCAATAATTTAAGAGAATTTATGTCATGCAAAGTCTGTTTTCTGACCACAAAGATTTAAATTAGAAATCAATAATAGAAAGATGTCTGGAAAAATCCCCAAACATTTGAGTACTGAATAACACACTTTTGAATAAACCACCAGTCAAGGAAGAAATCAAAGGGGAAATTAGACAATAGTTGGAACTGAATGAAAATAAACATGTATGCCCCTAAAGCATCCTTGGGGAGTTTATAACATAAATACTTACAGTAGAAAAGAAGACAGGTCTGTAGTCAATGACTTTAGCTTGTTTTAAGATACTAGAAAAAAAGAGCAAATTAAACCCAAACCAGAAAGAAGCATATGATAAATACCAAACAAATCAGAAAAATAGAAAACAGAAAAACAATGTTTATAGCAGGTTTAATGTATAATAAGCAAGTACTGGAAACAACCTAAATGTCCAACAAGTGAATGTAAAAACAAATTATATATCCCTACAATGGAATATTACTCAGCAATCAAGAGGAATGAACTTGGAACATAGAGAATATATTGGACAATGAAACTACTCTGCATGGTACTACAGTGGTGGATACATATCATTATACATTTGTCCATACTCTTAGAATGTATACTGTGAGTGAATCCTAAAGTAAGCTATGGACTCTGGGTGATGATGTGCCAGTGGAGGTTCATCATTTGTAATAAATGTATCACTGGTGGGGGATGTAATAGTGGGTGAGGGGACTTCCCTGGTGGCCCAGTGGTTAAGACTCCATGCTCCCAATGCAAGGGACATGGGTTCGATCCTTTGTTGGGGAACTAAGATCCCGCATGCTACATGTGCGGCCAAAAAAAAAAAAAAAGTGGGTGAGGTTGGCGGTGGGGAGGTGTTGTATGCACCTTCTGTTCAGTACTGCTGTAAAGCTAAAACTGCTCTAAAAAAGTTTTTTTAAAGGAGTGAACTATTGATACAGACAGGAGTAAGTGAACAAATGAATCTCAAAATAATTGTGCTGAGTGAAAGAATCCATTTCATTTAGGTAAAACAAGCAAATTCAAACTAACCTGTAGTGATAGAAAGTCTGTGGTTGCTTGGGGGTGGGGAATGGGGACAAGAGAGGGGCAGGAGGGAGGAATAAAAAGGGGCAAGAGGAAACTTCTGGGGTGATAGGTATGTTCATTATCTTGAATGTGGTGATGGTTTCACAAGTGTTTAATAGGTTAAAACTTATCACATTATACATTAAATATGTGCAGTTTATGTCAATTATACCTCAATAAATGTGTTTAGAAAACAAAATAAATATTATTGAGCTTTTACATGAGCATTTTGAAAAAAGTTTTCCCCCAGCTTTCATTCTTGTCCATGTTGTTGTCACCACCTGCTCAGTGTAGAGCTTCTTTTGGTTTTATTGCCACCAGCCTCTGAAATTATGGGCATTGTCAGGTGAGCTGAAACACCAAGGAGAAACCCATGTGAGCTGAGGGTCAAGTTACTTTTTGGATTTCTAGCAATGTTTAATTCATTCCCTATGAGGATTTGGTGGAATGGAAAGGGTGGGCCAGACTGAGAGACCCAGGACACAAGCTCATCCTCAGCTTAGGCCTTACCTTGAGCAAGTGAATTAATAACTGTGAGCTTAGTTTTCATATCTCTAAAATGGGAGTGTTACCTATTTTACCTGCTTCATGGAGTTGTAGTAATATCTCAGCAAGGTTTATCAGTATTATACAAGTATAAAGTGAGTGGTATAATGTTTTTGTTTCCCTGTCCACTTACCCCATCTACTTTCTCTGTTAATTTAAAAGAAGTTCGCAAGAAACACCTGTTTTGCATGTGAATTTGTTTTCCTTGTTTTTATACTTTTGTTTTGGAGATAATTAAATTACCTGTATTGTTAAGTCCTTATTTTTTTGCTTTGTATTGCTACAGGTTTTAGAACTTTCTCAGATACTTTTTTGCTATGAAAATAGCACTGGAGAGTAAGTAGTTTCTAGTTGGTAGGGTGCTTACTACTTTGCTTAGAGACTTGTATTGTCTCTTACTGACAATTCTAGTGCTAGGCAAACAATGCTTCTTGAGTGAAAAGGGAGTTATAATAATTTCCCAAATGAGACAGCCTTTTAAAAAAATTTATTGTGGTAAAATATACAAAGCAAAATTGACCACTTTAACCTTTAAGTGTATAGTTCAGTAGCATTAAGCACATTCACTGTGTTTAAATGTCTGTGTTGCTGAGGGGGCCTTTGTTAAGAGGCAAGGCTACTACACTCAAGGTCTTGGTCTGCAGTCCCTCAGGAGCAGGAAGGCTGTGTTTGCTGAGCTTTTAAAGCAGTAGTCTTGTATCCTGGATGCCCCACTGTCTTTCAAAAATAGCATCAAGCAAGTTGGTGTTTGCTGAAGATAGGGATAAGGAAACTGAAGGAGAGTGGTAGAGACAGAACAATCAAAAAGAAATGAAGAGAAGGAAAAGGAAAGAATCAATAAAGATAGTCACAGAAAGAGTTAATAAAAATAACATTGAGTGCTTTGTACCAGATACCATTTTCTTAAGCACTTTACATGTTTTAACTTTTATTTTTATCTATTTAAAAATTATTTTGGGGCTTCCCTGGTGGCGCAGTGGTTAAGGATCCACCTGCCAATGCAGGGGACACGGTCTGGGAAGCTCCCACATGCCATGGAGCAACTAAGCCTGTGCGCCACAACTACTGAACCTGCGCTCTAGAGCCTGCGAGCCACAACTACTGAGCCCGCATGCCACAACTACTGAAGGCCGCATGCCTAGAGCCTGTGCTCCACAATGAGAAGCCACCACAGTGAGAAGCCCATACACCACAATGAAGAGTAGCCCCCACTCGCCGCAACTAGAAAAAGCCCATGTGCATCAATGAAGACCCAACGCAGGCAAAAATAAATAAATTTTTAAAATAAATTAAAAAAAAATAAAAATTATTTTTTATTATTCTTTTTGGCTGTACCATGCGGTTTTCAGGATCTTAATTCCCTGACCAGGGATTAAACCTGGGCCACCACAGTGAAAGCACTAGTCCTAACCACTGGACCACCAGGGAATTCCCTGTATTAACTTTTAAATGTTTACAACTACCTCACAAGGTACTGTAGTCCCCATTTCACAGATGAGGAAATCAAGGCACAGATAGGTAGCTTGCCTAGGGTCACACAGCCACTGGAGGCAGAGCAACAAAAATTGGTTGTGAGATATAATGGAAGAGAAGACCAAATAAAGTCAATAACAAAAAATGCCTATAAGGAATAATGCCTTGGAAAGAAGTACACAAAATCTGTAAGAGGAAAACTTCAGACATTCTTGGAGGACACAGAAGTAGACTTGAACAAATGTAAGGACCTATTTGTTCTTGAGTTGGAAAGCTCACATCATAAACTGCCTAATCTCCCGAAGTTTGATTATTCATTTAACAAAATTCCAAGTAAAAATGCCAACCTGGTTCTCTCAGGTTCCACACGAGCTGATTCTGAACAAACAACATACAGGAGTGCCAAGAGCCCTGTGGAGGGGAGTGCGAGTAGAGACTGGACCATGCTGCCGTGTTCAGGTTCTGCAGGATGGCAGCAACTCTGAGTAACAAGCCATTGAGACAGGACGGAAATTCCAGAAACATGAATACAAAGAACATCTGCGTGATATCACTAATGAAAAAAGAAAAAAATATTTGCAACTCATTTAGATAAGGAGCTAATTGCTCTAATAGATAAAGAGCTTCTGGGAATTGAAAAGAAAAAGATCAAAACCCAATGAAAAATATGCAAAGGGCATGCATAATTAATAGAAAAAGAAATACCATATCCCTTCAGTATGTGAAAGGGTACTCAACCATACTTATTCATAATTAGAGAAATCAGATCAAAACTACACCAAGATGCCATTTCTCACCTATCAGATTGGCACACATGCATCTTAGACAACCATTTTGCTAGTGAGGCTTTGAGGGAAGCAGGAATTTGAGAGTAATCTCTTAATCACAGTTGCATTTACTCTTTGATCCAACAGTTTCCATTCTGGGACTATCCAGTGTGCACTTGCACATACAAAATTGCACTTGTACAGATGATTCGTGGTGCACTGACTGCTGGAAACAGCCTCAGTGTCCAGTGGTAGGAGACTGGTTTAATGCCCTAGGATGTATCAACCCAGTGAAATATTGTGGGGCTGCAACATAGCTGTGAATTGACAGGGAGGCACTGCCCGGGTATATTGTTGAGAGAAAAATCAAGGTGTGAAACAGCTTACAGTGTGTAGTGTCCCCCTTTTGTATGAGAAAAAGAAGGATGAGAACATGTACATGTATTTGCATAAGGAAACGCTGGGAGGATAATTATGTAATAAAAGTGGTTATCCGAATGCATGGAGGCGAGTTGTCAGTGAGACTATATTTTACTTTTTGAAATATGTAAACATGTGACCTTTAAAAGAATTATTGGTAAACGAAAAACAAAAATAAGCATGTAGAATATAAGCTCATGTCATCATTGATACCAGCTACTTTACCAAATTAGTACCGACAACTACACGCACATTGCCAGAATCACATTGCTCTGGTGAGTCTGCTCACTCAGCTTCGCCTGCTCCCCAGGTGGGCTGGAAATGTAGTCTGACTGGAAATGTAGACATTTCCCATCATCACCTCTGCCCTAGGGAAGGGTGAGTACAGACTTCTGGAGATCTGCTAGCCACCTCCACCACAGATCCTAACTTTATGTGGCATCAAGTTTATAAGAATATACTATGCTAGTATATTAACAGAGGCTCCTATAGGATCATATGATTTGAGGTTAATTTTATTCTCTTTTCAATGCTTTTATGCAGTTTGCAAGTTTTCTACATTTATCTGTTATCAGAGAGGGCATAAAGCTATGAAAAAGTAATCCCTGTTGCATATTGAGAGCATATTCCATTTTCTTCTCACAGACTGTGTTACAGAGAGGACAGCTGTGCAGAGCCTTCCTGACATGCTAGGATGCTCTCCTCCTTTGTGGTCAGTCCTTAAGAGTGGATGGAATTACTTGGTCAGAGAGCAGGGCCCTCTGGCAGTGGGCAGGGTGTTTGCTCATACTTACTATTTTGGTATAGTCAGTATTCTTTTTTTTGCCACTGCACAGCTTGATGGATCTTAGTTCCTGGACCAGGGATCAAACCCATGTCCCCTGCAGTGGCAGCAAGGAGCCCTAACCACTGGACCACCAGGGAATTCCCTGTCAGTATTTTTTTATACATATAAATTTATTTATTTTTATCTTCGGCTGTGTTGGGTCTTTGTTGCTGCGCGCGGGCTTTCTCTAGTTGCAGCAAGCGGGGACTGCTCTGATGAGGTGCGCGAGCTCTTGTTGCGGAGCATGGGCTGTAGGCGCGCAGGCTTCAGTAGTTGTGACATGCGGGCTCAGTAGTTGTGGTGCGTGGGCTTAGTTGCTCTGAGGTATGTGGGATCTTCCCGGACCAGGGATCGAACCCATGTCCCCTGCATTGGCAGGCCGGTTCTTAACCACTGCGCCACCGGGGAAGTCCCCCCTGTCAGTATTCTTATTCTTTGCCAAAACATAGGTGAAGATGGAACTTCATTGTTTAATGTGTGTTTCTACATGTGCTACGTGTTTCAATAACAGAAAATGTCACAAAATACTGTAGCTCTGTAGCCCTTTGCACTGAAGATAAATTCTCACAGTATTGTCTCATTTGGAGTCTATGTTTTGGTCAAATGAAAATGGAAGGAGAATGAATTCAAGAGCTACTTCAGTAGAGTCTCAGAGTGGCCTTGACCCAGAGGGCAGGATGGCATGGTCCTGGGGCATTTGGTCACCCTGTTTCCTGCTGTGGTGCAGCAGGAGGCTTTTCTACTCCATTCGCGGCACAAGAAACCCCAGGCTTAGAGATTCTCAAGTGGATGGAAATGCAGATGCTTACGTTTGTTTTTTCTAAAGCTGCCTTTTGTACCTTCATATTCTACTGTTTCATTGACAAGTCTACTATTTATTACACTTAACATTAAATATTGATCAAAGACACCTATCTCATCAACCAACATTGTAATAAAAAGTAAAATGTCAAACATTTTATTTACTGCCTGGCACATAGTAGATGCCTGATAAATATTTGTTAGGTGAATGGAAATTCAATTGAAGAAGCAAGACTTTTCATCTGTACTCACTGCTACTGTAAAATATTATTCTGAATACTCTAGATATTATGGGAAGTTAAGAAAATGTAAAGATAAACCTATAAAGAGGAGCAAAAAGTTTCATTGCTTGCTTGCAGATAATGAATTTTTAACTGGAAAACTCCAATAAAAATCAACCAAAAAGTTCTCAGAACTATTGGAGCTCAGTTAGATTTTCAAATGCAAAATAAATATACAGCAATTAATAGCTTCCTTATATACCAGTAACTAGCCAGCTAGAAAAGTGTAACAGGATAAGCTCTATTTCACATTAAAGACAAGAACTATATAATATCTAAGAATAAGTATATAAGAAATACATAGCATCTCTATGAAGAAAATTATTCAGCTTTACTGAGAACATAAAATAATACTTGTTTAAGTGGAGAGATACATTTGTTTTTAGATGAGAATCCATTATATTGAAAAGATGGTGGGTGTTTCTTTCCCAAATAGATTTAATGCAGTTCTGCCTGGGATCAGTCTGCCTCAGTTTTCCTTTAGGGAAGGCAGGACGCAAGGTCATGAGTAGTTCCGAGGAACACACGTCTTCCACGGTTGCAAACAGGAGCCAGGGACCAGGGACTGGGAGGTCAGCAGAAAGGTAGTCAGAGTGTGGAGGCTGCCCTGTATTTTTTGCTCCTGAACTCACCACCTCTCTGGGCACTGAGGAAGAAGACTGGGATTCTCTGCATTCTAAACTTTCATGTATTTTCTTCTGTTTTTTAGAGTATCTGGCCCTCTGTAGTCCAGAAACCTTCTGTTCACCTTTTGCAGAGAATAAACCTTCAGTCTTTTGGTGGGGTCGGGTAGTGGCCCCATCAGTGAAGTAGGAGTCTGGAGGGATTTTTCACATTGTCCTCCTGATTTGGGTCCCAGCCTGAGCCCCTTCCACAGGCACTGGAGCCACCTGTCACGTGCCTTATCTCTTTGAACGCTGGATTAGGACTCTCCTGGGAGTGTCAGCTAAATTTGGAAGCTTTCCAGCTTCTAAAATTTGGGTGTCTCTCCTCTCATTCTTTGCCCCTAGGGTATTATGCTTAAAAAAAAAATCACTGTCATTTTTGTGGGGTTTTGAGAAAGAACAGTTAAATCTACCACCTTTAGCCTTGTATATAAAATTTTAATGTCTCTTCAAGGCAGCATTGTAGATGGAGAAAACCTTTTGGGTAACTATTTAGGAATATATAAACTCAACCCTTCTTCCCACCATATTCCAAAATATATTCCAGGATTAAATGTAAAATGTAAAGCTGTAAAAGAAAAATAAGAAAAATTTTTTGATTTTTTTTAAATTGAAGTATAGTTGATTTACAGTGTTGTGCCAGTCTCTGCTGTGCAGCAGTGACTCAGTTATACACATATAGACGTTCTTTTTTTAATAATCTTTTCTGTCATGGTTTTATCACAGGATATTGAATATAGTTCCCTGTGCTATATATTAGGACTTCGTTGTTGATCCATTCTAAATGTAATAGTTTGCATCTACTAACCCCAGCCTCCCAGTCCATCCCTCTCCCTCCCCCGCCCCTTGGCAACCACAAGTCTGTTCTCTATGAGTCTGTTTCCGTTTTTTAGATAGGTGCATTTGTGCCCTATTTTAGATTCCACATATAAGTGATATCATATGGTATTTGTCTTTCTCTTTCTGACTTCACTTAGTATGATAATCTCTGGTTTCATCCATGTTGCTGCAAATGGCATTATTTCATTCTTTTTTATGGCTGAGTAGCAGTCCATTGTATATATGTACCACGTCTTCTTTATCCATTCATCTGTTGATGGACATTTAGGTTGTTTCCATGCCTTGGCTATTTTGAATAGTGCTGCTGTGAACATAGGAGTGCATGTATCTTTTTTTTAAAAAAAAAAATTTATTTTATTTTTGGCTGCCTTGGGTCTTCGTTGCTGCACGCGGGCTTTCCCTAGTTGCGGTGAGCAGGGGCTACTCTTCGTTGTGGTGCGTGGGCTTCTCATTGTGGTGGCTTCTCTTGCTGTGGAGCACGGGCTCTAGGTATAGGGGCTTCAGTAGTTGTGGCACGTGGGCTCAATAGTTGTGGCTCGCGGGCTCTAGAGCACAGGCTCAGTAGTTGTGGCACGTGGGCTTAGTTGCTCCACAGTATGTGGGATCTTCCCAGACCAGGGCTTGAACCCGTGTCCCCTGCATTGGCAGGCGGATTCTTAACCACTGTGCCACCAGGGGAGTCCTGCATGTATCTTTTTGAATTATAGATTTGTCCAGGTATGTTCCCAGGAGTGGGATTGCTGGATCATATGGTAATTCTATTTTTATTTTTCTTAGGAACCTCCATACTGTTTTCCATAGTGGCTGTACCAACTTACATTCCCACCAACAGGTGGGAGGAGGGTTCCCTTTTCTCCACACCCTCTCCAGCATTTGTTATTTGTAGATGTTTTAATGATGGTTATTGTGCCCAGTGTGAGGTGCTACCTCATTGTAGTTTTGATTTGCATTTGTCTAATAGTTAGTGATGTCGAGCATCTTTTCATGTGCCTACTGGCCATCTGTATGTCTTCTTTGGAGAAATATCTTTTAAGGTCTTCTGCCCATTTTTCGATTGGGTTGTTTGTTTTTTTGTTGTTGAGTTGTATGAGCTGTTTGTATATTTTGGAGATTAAGCCCTTGTCTGTCGCATCATTTGCAAATATTTTCTCCCATTCCATAGGTTATCTTTTCGTTCTTTTTTTAAGAATCTTTATCCAGTGTCAAGATCAGAGAAGAATGTATACCCTTAGAGGAAGAAAACGTAAAGAAAAAGACTAATACAATAAGAACAGAAAAAAAATTGAAAATTCTCTTATAATTACAAATTTTACCAAATAAAAAGACAAATGACAGAGGGAAATATTTTAGAAATATATAAAATGTCAGACAGAGGGACAATATCCTTAATTAAGTAATTGTAAGAGGAGAGCACAATTAGATTGAGCAGCCAGGGAGACTTTGGAGCAAGCAGCCTTGATGCTGAAACCTGGAGGAAGCACAGGGCTGGGGACATGAACTGGTCTCAGAGGTGGGGAAGCATTAGGCCCGTGCAGGTAACTGATAGCTGGAGGGTCAGAGGTGGGCAGTCCCCCCAGGACCTGTTTCAGATGCTCTTGCATGTAAAGGTTTAAGTGAGACAGTGATATGACCAAGTTTGCCTTTGAAAAGGATCTCTCTGGCTGTATAGCAGGCAGGCGGAGGTTGGGGGTTCCATTTAAGAAGTCTCTTCAGAAGACCAAGGTATTGATCTCCAAAATGGGATGGGTTCACCCAGGAGGTGGGTGAGACACAGTCATTAAGGTATGGGAAGGAAATATTGGGACTTCTAATTATATTCATGTTCAGATATTAACCACCCAGTTATACATGTGTTTAATTTAAAACAAATGTATATATTGAGGGCATGTTCCAAAAATGTTACTGATTGAATGTGTAATCAAGAAAGTTTAGGGCTGCTGGTCTAGGCAAGATATGTGGCTGGCCTGGAGCAGAGAGGCAGCAGACGAGGTGACTAGAGGTGTATGGGTTTGAAATGTTTTGGAGTCTTGGTGTACATTGGAAGTGGAGGTGGGGCAAGAAGGGGTATCAGGAATGACTGCTGGGGGTCTGCCACGGGCACAGGTATTTGCTGAGATGGAGAACTGGAGGGGAAGCAGATGGAAGCAGAGGGGGAGAGGGTGGAAGATCAAGCATTTGGTGTTGGACATGGTAGTTTTGATTTGCCTGTGGGACTCCACGTGGAGACACTGAAGATAGCTGGGTATACAGCGCTGTACCTGGAGCTCAGTCCTTTGAGGCCTGCACGTTGTTGATGTGACCTGAGTGTTGGTCAGGGCAGACCAGGTCATGCAGCAAAACCCCTGGGTCACTGGTATATTTCTTACCCCACTGTGTGTCTGGTGTGGCCTCTGCTTGTTGTGGTCACTGAGGATCCAGGCCAGCAGGGCCTCCAGCTCCACACACCCTCCCTCCACCTTGTGGGCCGTTGCTGCTCCTGAAGCGGAAGGGACATGGTCTCTGCTCACATTTCATTAGCCAAAGCAAGTCACTTGGCCGCCCCTAACTCTAAAGGGGAAGGGGGATGTGCCATCCTGCCCTGGGCCCAGGAAGGCACAGAGCCAGAGAGAACGGTGAGCGGCACTGGCGACTGCCATGTATTCTGTGCAAGAGCTGATGGGCTCGGCTATTTTTAGCGGATGACAGTCGAGTAGCACTGGGCCCGCAGCACAGAGCACTGTGCTCCCCTCTTCGCTGCCTTAGGGCATGTCCTGGGGGCCTAGGGCAGAACACCACTTAAGCTGAACAGGAAGGTCCTGTGACTCTGCTAGAAAACGCAAGTGTCCTGGGGACCAAGGGCCACAGAAGTGAGGTGGGTCTGCCTGTGAGCTGCCAGAGCCGGGTGGGGTCCACCCCGGAGGAGGCTGGCAGCCCCACCACAGCCCTGCACCCACTTCCCGCTTAGCTTCCCTTCTGATGCTGCATGCCACATTACTGGCGTCATTTCTGAAGCATGAAACTACTGCTTTTAAGCACTAACGTGGTTAAAGAGTAATTGTAATTTAGGATACCAGAGCAGGAAATTAGAGCTCAGCTGGGTAGTTCGGCCAAGCAGGGCTGGACAAAGCCAGCCCAGGACAGAAGCTCTTTCAGTTCAGCTCAGTGTTCCTTCTCCATGTGCGAGACCGAGACCATGACCGTGCTGAGCATTTCATGTCCTTGTTCGTTTACTCTGCACAACGGGCCTTTCAGGTAGATTCCATTAGAGTGAGGGAACTGAGGCTCAGAGAGTCGGGCTGTGAGGAATGACAGGCCATCTCTGCCTCCACTGCTATGCAGAGCCCAGGTTTGGGAGCACGGTGCCTCGCACTTTACAGGTGCTCCCACTGGAGGGAAGCACCGCAAGGGCCCCAGCTGCCTGAGGGGCTGTTTTACTGGATGGGGGCCTTGCTCTGAGTCTTCACCCAGCACTCTGTTCCCTCCCCTGGTAGAGGAATCAGGCAGGTTATTGAAACATCTAACTCGGGAACAGTAAGGTGAAAAGCAAATCACTATCAATTTGGAAATCGGAGGGGAAGCAGGTGCCATTCCTGCACCTACCTCCTCACACATTTTCCCAGAACTGCAGCCCTTTTGCCTGTCTGGGCGCATCTGAGGGTTGCTCACCGGGGCTCGTGGAGGTGGAGTCGGTCCCCAGGTTGGTCCCTGAAGGGCTCCAGTCCTGGTGCTAGAGAGGTGGACACATCCACAGCAGCAGTGGGTATGCTGGCTGAGGTCACACGTCCAGGAAGGAGAGGGTGGCCAGTTCCCAACAGTTTTAAACCATTGAGTGTCGGAGCAGCTCATGGGAAATGGCTGTTCGGAAGCTGATAGGCTTAGTTGCATAGAGAATCTTGCGAGCGCTGAGCATTTATTGCCTAAGGGAAGTCTGAGGGCTTGTGCCAGCTGCCCTGTAGAGGGCCTGTGGGAAATGAAGCCTCCACAGCGTCAGGTGCTGGGAGCAGGCAGACCAGCAGGAGTTACTGTGGGGGCCTGGCCTTAGGTATCATTTCTCCTGTTCAGTTTGGCAGGTGCAGTTTGACTGGAACACACTAAGGTATACTTTTGTTTTTCATCTCCATAGTGCAGGAACTACATTGATATAAACAAGCTCATTCACTGAAGTTTTCCTCAGTAAAGAACATCTTTTGGGCTTCCTTGGTTCCTAGATTTGGCTTCTATTCTTTCAAGAAAGGTCTCTCTCTCTCTCTCTCTCTTCTTTTAATTTAATTTTATTTATTTGGTTGCACCGGGTCTTAGTTGCAGCAGGCGGGCTCCTTAGTTGCGGCTCGCCAGCTCCATGTTTGTGGCATGCGAACTCTTGGTTGCGGCGTGCGTGTGGGATCTAGTTCCCTGACCAGGGATTGAACCCACCCCCCTGCTTTGGGAGTGCAGAGTATTAACCACTGCACCACCAGGGAAGTCCCAAGAAAGGCCTCTCTTTATCTACCCATCAGTGCTTCATATTATCGCCCTAGTTTCACAGCTCAAAGTGGGGAAAAAGAAGACAGCCTCCTTAAAGTATAAATGACAACTTTCATTTGGTGGCATGCAATGAAAGATCTTTAAAAATATATACCTTCTCAGTTTGCTCAAAAAAGAGGTTTTGCTCTTTTGGCAGGAAATGGTTAAAAAAAAATTTTTTTTTTTAATGACAGCTCCATCCACAGGAAGTTTTCTTAGGCTGAGCTCAGAGACACAGCCTTTCTCATTAAACATGATGAGTGCAGCCTCATTCTTATTTTCTGTCTTGACCTTAAAATGGGGACAGGGCTTTGTTGTTTAAAACCTTCATTTGTTATTTGCCTGTTTTCCTTTGTTAGCAGAATGAGAGTGAACCCCTGCTAGTCTTGATGTCCTGCATGAACTGTTTTCCAGCTGCGGATTGACAGAGTATCTGACAGGGTTCACTTCTTAACACCTGCTGGTTCCTTCTAATACAGAATTTCCAGCTCTAGCCTCACAGAGGACATGGTAGTGTTTATATGAGGTGGGGGCCTTTGGGAATGATGGTACTGTTATTTTTCCCATTTCCTGTTCCAAAGAGAGACTTTGACAGCTCAAACCTCTTACAAAGAAATAATGCTTCCATTGTTCAAAGCAGTTCAATTATGTTTGAGTATCTCTTTAGAAGGCACGGAAGGAGAAGAAAAAGAGAGGTAGGAAAGGGAAAGCCCAGGTCAGATAAGCGAGCAGACAGAGAAGCGATGGGGCCAGTTTCTTGGTCTGAACTGCTGGAGGGGGTGTGAAGACTGTCGTTCTGAGAAGATGGGATGGATGGCCAAGAGCTGAGCAGACCAGACAAGTTCATTTTTCTTCTAGTGTAACCTTTATTAATTTTTTCTGACAGTACAGTCCTGTCTTGCATAGGATTTTGCGGACTCAGTAGTTTGGCTTGCTGGATTTGGTTTGGTGTTGTCATGTTCCCCAGGTCGCTTGGGATCCTGTGTGTCTCTGTGAATGGTCTGACCCAAGAACGTCTTTGTCTTGGACATCAGGAAAGATGGCCTGCGTTCAGTTCCACATGGACCGTGTGCTCATACACGAGCCTCAGTTTCTCATCTGGAACCTGGGACTTATATACAACATTTTAGCCCAGAAGGCATGAGGCTTGGCAATTGATGCCAAAAAGTCAGCCATAAGTGTGAATGAACTTCTGTGGAAGGACCTGTTTTGGCACCAGAGCTGAGGTCAGTTGCAGGAGAGTCCTCCCACTGTGGAAGCCAGTAGGTGTCTCCTTCACTGCCGTTCCTGCCTCCCATCCTGCTTCTGGGACAGCATGCACCCCTGTGTCTGGCTTCCACCTCCCACAGCGGTGAACTGGCACTGCAGGTAGGAGCAGTCCTTAGGGCCAAATTCTGGTTATTGGTTTTTTGCTTACTCCCAGATACAGTTTCCTGCTTCATTGAGCTTATTTGATCTGTCGAGGCCAAAAACTCCTTTTTGTTTGTTTGCTTATGAAAGTGGTTTAAGTCTTAAAATTAGAACCTTCAGGTCCTGTCCTGAGAGACTGAAGGGCTCCTTTGGCCACTCCAGGGTGGCTTCCTTTGTCCCCAGTTCTCTGTCCCTCCTAGTTTGTTTGTTTGTTTGTTTGTTTTTTTGCAGTACGTGGACCTCTCACTGTTGTGGCCTCTCCTGTTGCGGAGCACAGGCTCCGGACGCGCAGCCTCAGCGGCCATGGGTCACGGGCACAGCCACTCTGCGGCATGTGGGGTTTTTCCGGACCGGGGCACGAACCCGTGTCCCCCGCGTCGGCAGGCGGACTCTCAACCACTGCGCTACCAGGGAAGCCCCCTCCTAGGTTTCTACAGAGACTCTCAGGAAGGATTCAGGCATGCTCAGCACCCTTACTGGCCTGTTCCAACCACAGGGGAAGGGAGATGCCATACAAAGCTCTGAAGTGCGGGTGGTGGCACATTAATGATCATGGGCATTGAGTCTGGCTCGGCAGGGACAGAGGGAAAGGCCGTGAAGGTGAAGTAAGTGGCAGTGTCGCAGGAAAGAAAGCGGGGCCAGAGAGGATGGTCATGTCCCACGTCTCAGGTGAGTTCCTGGGACGGGGGATGGCCACTGAGTGTGGGTTCTTGGCTTTGTGCAGGAAAGAATTCAAGAGCGAGCCATAGTAAAGTAATAAGAAAGTTTATTCGGGGACTTCCCTGGTGGCGCAGTGGTTAAGAATCCGCCTGCCAATGCAGGGGACACGGGTTTGAACCCTGGTCTGGGAAGATCCCACGTGCCGCGGAGCAACTAAGCCCGTGTGCCATAACTACTGAGCCTGCACTCTAGAGCCCACAGGCCACAACTACTGAGCCCACATGCCACAACTACTGAAGCCCGTGCACCTAGAGCCTGTGCTCCACAACAAGAGAAGCCACCGCAATGAGAAGCCTGTGTACCGCAACAAAGAGTAGCCCCTGCTCGCCGCAACTAGAGAAAAATCCGTGCGCAGCAACGAAGATCCAATGTAGCCAAAAATTAATTAATTAATTTTTTTAAAAAGGAAGTTTATTCAGGGAGATACACACTCCATAGACAGAGTGTAAGCCATCTCAGAAGGTGAGAGGCACCAGGGTACGGGGTTGTCAGTTTTTATAGGGGTGGGTAATTTCATAGGCTAATGAGTGGGAGGATTATTCCAACTATTTTGGGGAAAGGATGGGAATTTCCAGGAATTGGGCCGCTGCCCACTTTGTGACCTTTATGTTTGGCCTTGGAACTGTCATGACGCCTGTGGATGTGTTATTTAGCGTGTTGTATTACAGTGAGCATATACTGAGGCTCAAGGTCTAGTGGAAGTCAACTCGTCCACCGTCTTGGAGCAGGTTGGTTCTAACCAGTTTATGTTGTGTCCTTGATGGCTGTCATTCTTTTAAAGGTTATGCCCTGCCCCCTTCCTGTCTCAGCAAGTGCTGAGGTGCTCAGGGGCTGCTGGGTGGGCAGGCAGCTGTGGTCTCCTCAAGTCATACTTCAGACCAATAAAACTAGAATTTCTTTTTTTTCTTTCTTTAGTTTTATTATTATTTTTTCTTTTTCTTTTTTTGGCCACGCTGCACGGCATTCAGGACCTTAGTTTCCTGACCAGGGAGCAAACCCATGCCTCCTGCACTGGACCGCCAGGGAATTCCCAAAACTAGAATTTCTGAATTTCTGAAGCAAGTTCCAGGCATTGATATTTTGTAAGTTTCTCCAAAGATTCTAATACACAACCAAGTGACTGTCAACCAGAGTAACTTTCAGCGTAGATGCTTGGTTGAAGACACAAACTATGAAATAGAAGAAAACTGTGGAACTCAAGTGTAGTTGGAGCCCAGAGAAATTGGTGGTGGTTCTGATAATTTTCTGCATTAATGATCATGGGGCAGTCATTCTTTGATCAAACATTCACTGAGCACAAACTGTAGGCGTGGCATTGATTTAGCTACCGCAGAGACAAAGGTGAAAGACGGGGTCCCTGCTGGAAGGACTTCATCTGTTGGAGAAAGATGGCCAGACCCGATGATTATGCTGCTGAGAGAAAAACTTTTCCAGCATAAATTTAGAGCTGAAGTAATTGACAATAGACAGATTAACAGGAGAAAAGTTTATTATGCATGTGGGAGTGCTCTGTAACTAGAGCAGCTACCCAAACAGCCAGAGGGAAAGGGTTTATATTGCCAGTTTCATAAAGGGGAGGGGCAGGACTGAGGCTTGTTGATACAGTGTTTTTGGATGTCCTGCGCCCAAGGTCAGTCACCTCCCTGACTGGAGACCTCCCCAAGGGCGGTTTGTGGCAGCTACTCTTCTAGAGCTCTGCCTTAGGCAGAGGAGGGAATTTCCAATGAGATTTCTTTCTGCATCTATTAGAAATCAGATGTTTTCATTTTGAAGTAATTTTGGGTTGTCAGTCCCCACATTCCCCCAGTTGAAACTTCCCAAGAAGTTTCAAAAGCCAGGAGCTGGTTGATTGGTGCAGAGAGAAGACTCAGCTGAGAAGGTGAGAAGTAGGCAATTTGCAGTAGGAAAGAAGACCTTGGGTTAGAACAAGCAAACAAAAAGAAAAACAAAGATTAATGGTTGGAGCAGATTGTAAACCCATTTTCTGAGTCCAGAGGGCAGTCAGTTGAGAAGATATTTAAACGTTGAGTTTGAAGCATTTTTAGGTTGTGGAGGGAGGATGGCAATAAGATGGATTTCCTGGTTTGCAGTTTGAATGTCTTTGGTAATGGCATCCCACACGTGATCTGCTGTGGTGAAGGCTCGAAAAGGTTTACATCAAGTTGACCAGCTTCATCCGGAAGGACTTCAGATCCTCAGGGAAGGGGAAACTGCACGACAGCCTGGAGTCCCATTGAGGATCTGGGCAGTCAGAGGGTGTGAAGAAAATTAGAAATGTTAACTTGGAGGGTTGTAACCAGGTACTGAAGGAAACCCAAAGAATTGAGAATTTGGTGAAGACTGATAAAATGTACAAGAGGGCAGGATCTAGACCAGTTTACAGATAGATAATAAAACCTCAAAGATAATGAACAGGACTAGAAATCTGAATAACCCACAAGGGTGTGTTACAGTTTTCTGTTGAAACATAAAATTTCTCTCCACAGTCGTGTCCTTCTTTGATCAGAGATACTCAAAGTAAGATTATTTTTATTTATTTAAAAAAAAAAAAGATTTGGCCTAATCATTTACATAAGTGCAGCAAGCATGCCAGTTGACCACATGGGCCTCTTAAAAGTTTGCTTTGCTGGAACATTTTATAAGGAATCTCAGACTTTTAAAAGTCATTCGAAGCTAGGAAGCCAAGCCAAGAACTGCAGTACCTATAGATTTGGATGAATTCCTATCTTCCTGAAGTCCTTAAAATATCCTACAGTTTTGGGGCCTGCCAGGAAGTGACCTGTAAGTAAGGCTGGGAACTATGTAAATTAGGTACCAGGCCTATTTTTCTAAGAAGCGTTTCTAAACATTGGTTCCATAAAGTCAGCCTTAGTTCCTTAAAGCTGTCTGGTCGTATACAATTCTATGAACCATTTTAAAATATGCCATTCCAGTCAAAGCCTTGGTTATATAATCATTGTTTCCAATTGTGTTCTGCACAAGGAAGATGGATTCTTGCTGAAGTTATGCAAGTAACTACATTGCCATGAAAATAAGAATAGTCAGTCAGAGTCTCTGAATTCTGGAGGGATCAGGCAGGGGAAAAGATAAATGTTTGTTACCAAAGTTAGTGTGCCCGATGCACAGTGAAGCCAAACAAACCAGCACATCAGAGTTTGGAGCAGAGAAAGGTTTATTGCAGGGCCAAGCAAGGAGAACCGGTGGCTCATGCTCAAAAACCCCTGATGGCTTTGGTGGAAAAGTTTTTATAGGCAAGATTTGGGGCGAGGGCTGCAGGGTGTGTAACTTTCTTCTGATTGGTTGGTGGTGAGGTATTACGATGGTGCTACAGGAATATTGTGCTCAGCCTGAAATTACCATCCTTCGCCTGGATGGGGGCCTTAGTTCCTGCAGAAGACACTCAAAGATATTGTTTTGTATATCCCTTGAGGAGGAACCAGGACCCTGCCCCAAGGGTGCACTGTTGTTCTTGACTGCCCCTCCCTTGTTTCTCATTGCCTCCCTTCCCCAATTAGCAGCTGTTTGAATCTGCCCTTTGGAAATCCGGGAAGGTCAAGGAGGCTGAGTGAAGCCTATCTCCTAGAAACAGGGGGTGCAGAAGGGCTTTTTGTGCCCAGGAGGGCCCCAGAGAGTCCTGCTTGGTTTCAGCTATTGTTGAAAAATCCATTCATAAAACTTTTATATCACGTCAGCCTGATACACTGGTTCTTTTATATTTATTTATTGATTGATTGATTGCCACGTTGGGTCTTCGTTGTTGCTCGCGGGCTTTCTCTGATTGCAGCGAGCGGGGACTACTCTTCGTTGTGGTGCACGGGCTTCTCGTTGCAATGACTTCTCTTGCTGTGGAGCACGGGCTCTAGGCGCGCGGGCTTCAGTAGTTGTTGCTTGCGGGATCTACAGCGCAGGCTTAGTAGTTGTGGCCCACAGGCTTAGTTGGTCCGCGGCATGTGGGATCTTCCCGGACCAGGGATTGAACCCATGTCCCCTGCATTGGCAGGCAGATTCTTAACCACCTCGCCACCAGGGATGTCCAATACACTGGTTCTTAACAGTTATACTGTGATTGTTTCATGAATGCTGTAAGCTAGCCATCATCAAGTTATTTCCCTGTTTATTATTTTTATAACATGTGTGTTAGGCAAGTTTCAAAAAAAAATCACAGAATAAAAACCTTAGTTAAATACGTGGGTTTTGTTTTATTGCTGCACTTGATATACATGAAATAATGGATTTCAAGCAATTTTACTACATATCTACTTGTACTTTTATTCTTAGGTTGAGTTTATAATCTTAATAATCTAGTAGATTATATTAGGTTGTTATTCTTCCTGGGTTTATTAGTCAAATAATGTGTGCTCATATTATACTTAATGCTGATAACTCGGAGTGAAACCATGCACTTCAGGTGGGACTTGAACCCACATGCCAGGAGTTGAACCTGGTCAAAACCCACTGTCTTTTCATTGAGGTCACACACCTGGTCTCAGGACTTCATGAAGCTCAGGTTCTTTATGTCTTGTCGACTGAGAGACACAGTGATAGGTAGAAGTGGATTTATTTAGAGAGAAACACACTCCACAGAGTGTGGACCATCTCAGAAGGTGAGAGTCCCCGAAATATGGTGTGGTTAGCTTTTATGGGCTGGGTAAATTTCATAGGCTAATGAGCAGGATTATTCCAACTATTTCGGGGAAGGGGCGGGGATTTCTAGGAATTGGGCCACTGCCTGCTTTTGGCCTTTTTTGGTTGCCCTCAGAACAGTCATGGCACTGGTGGGTACGTCATTTAGCAAATGCATTACAATTAGCATATAATGAGGCTCAAGGTCTACTGGAAGTCGAATCTCCCACCATCTTGGATCTAGTTGGTTCTAACCAGTTTTTGTCTTGTCCTTTGGCTGTGTCACTCTTTTAAAGGTTGTGCCCTGCCCCCTTCCCTCCTGTTTCAAGAGGACAACTGCTTTTATTAAACTGACACCACTGAACTGGTTTTATTTATACATGAGCTTGAAAAATATTTGAGTTCTTATACTTCTGGGAGTTTTAGGAATATTTAATTTGTCGCTTATTTCTCTTTAAGCCAATTGGAACAGAGCTCCTTAAAGGGGTTTTATAAATTAATTTGGTAATACAATCCAGGGCTAGGAAAACATCACAAATACAGTGGACCCTTGAACAACACGGGTTTGAACTATGCGGGTGGGTCCACTCATAAACAGATTTTTTTTCACCAAAGACGTACCATAGTACCACATGATCCACGGTTGGTTGAATCCACAGAAGCAGAACCGCAAAAATGGAGGGCCAACTTTAAGTTATACTCAGATTTTCAATTGCATGGAGGGTTGGCACCCCTAACCCCTTCGCTGTTCAAGGGTCAGCTGTAGCTTATATATGTACATACATACACACACATATGTCCATACATATGTAAACAGACAGATACAAAGAGAGATCTTACTGCACTCGTCCTGACAGCTGAGCCACCAGTCAGCATAATCACAGTCACACAAAACTCAGCAGCTTATGTAACGTAAGAGTTGGTTCTCATCTTTGCCCTGCTTTATTTATCTTTTTATCTGAATTTAGTATTGGGGAAATGGAACAATTTAAGGTACCTGCTCAAGATGAGGACTAATGCTTTTTTACTATATTTGACTTTTAAGATGCTCATTTCCCATGATATGTAATCCTGTGGAGGCAATGGACTAAATTTCAGGTGAGGGACCTTTTGAGAATACCAGGCAGCAGTCTGGGTGTTTCCACAGCCCAGCTGTGTGGGTAAAACACCTGACCTATCTCCAATATGTCATTTTTCCTTTTCTTCCTCAGGTAGAGGCTGTGTGGAGTCCCTGAGTCCCTTAACAGCCCCGCATGTAGGCAGGGGCCTAAAGCTCTAGTGGCTGTAGGGAGGTGGGGCTGAGGTGGGAAGGACAAGGCCTGGCAGGGTGGACAGAAGGAGCCGGTAGAAAGGTCAGGCACGCGTACAGCCCTCTCTGGGATGCCTTCTGAGGAGACGGCTTGGGATTTCCAGACAGAAAGTAGAGTTAGGGGATCAGGGGATGAAAAATTACTGAGGAGATATCAAGGGTGGAGGGACTCTTGCTAAAGGCAGGTCAAGGGTTTAGACATCAAAGGTGGGGGGATGATGGACTTGATCAGATATCAAGGTGGGGGATGACTTAGCAGGATTCTTGCTAAAGGCAGGTCAAGGTCAAGGCAAGAGGGCTCAGTTCTTGGTAAAAGCTGAGAAAGTGAATGTCTAATGACTGCATCAAAATTTTACAAGTCAGGTGGTGTCAAATTCTTAGCTGTCAACAAAAATGAAAAAGGGCTTATTTGAGTTTTTTTACTGTGTGATTTTGAGTATGTAACCCTGAAGAAATGGTGATACTAGTAAACTTCCACTCCCTTTTACTGATGTGAACAAGTTCTCAATACTTATGTGTTTAAAAACCAAAAACAGAATTAATGCTAACTGCCCCACTTTTTTCTATCAATAAGTAATATATAGAGAGAGACATGATGCATTTGGGAAAGTAGTGGAATCCATCTCATTTAAAGATGTATTTTCAATAAAAGTTTACTTTTCATGCTTAATAATAATTTACCAAAAATATAACACATTTGTCATTTTGATTAATGTGTATGATAATAATTATAATAACTCAATCCAGAAGAAAATGATTTTAATGTAGAAGAGCCTTATTGCTACAGGTAGATACATTTTTTTCATTTCTATTTCTATATATTTTTTTTGTTCGAGAGGAATATGACAGCTAGTAAGTGGTAGATTGGATGCTGGACCAGATGATTTGACTTCAGAGCCGGCACCTTAACCACTACATCGTATGCCTTTCCTCAGTGAATGGGTAGACTGTACATGGAATTTAAGATGCCCTTTTAAACTTCTCCTGCATCATCTAGTTAACTCCTGTATTCCTGACTTAGTGTTTCCACCAGTGGCCCTTTCCCTGGAAGCCCAGACTAGGTCAGGTCACCCTGCACCAGATGCCTCTCTCACAGCCCTTTGTCTGCCCCGCTGAGCTGAGAGCACAGCAGAGACGCAGACAGCAGTCTGCTGCCCTTATTGTCCACTTGCCCCAGGAGTGCCCCGTGCTCAGTAACGACTGGTGGATGAGCCAGTGAATGAGTGAAAGGATTACATCGTCAGATATGCGTATTTGTCATCAGCTTTATTGAGGTATTATTTACATCAGCTTTGTTGAAGTATTATTTACATGCGATAAAATTTACCAACATATACATTCATGTGTCCACAACCACAGTCCAGATAAAGAACATTTCTATCACTGCAAAAGTTGCCTCGTGCCCCTTGCAATCTCTTTCCTCTACTCCCAGCCTCTGAGGTCACTGTTCTGCATTTCTGTCTCTGTAGTTTTGCTTTTTCTGGAATTTCAGACAAATGGGATTATACAGTATGTAGTCTTTTGTGTCTGTCTTATTTAACTTAGCCTAATGCTTTTTTAAAAACTTTTTATTTATTTATTTTTATAAATTTATTTATTTATTTTTGGCTGCATTTGCTCTTCGTTGCTGCACGCGGGCTTTCTCTAGTTGCGGCGCGTGGGCTTCTCATTGCAGTGGCTTCTCGTTGCGGAGCACAGGCTAGGCGCGCAGGCTTCCGTAGTTGTGGCACATGGGCTCTAGAGTGCAAGCTCAGCAGTTGTGGTGCATGGGCTTAATTGCTCTGTGCCATGTGAGATCTTCCCGGACCAGTGCTCGAACCCGTGTCTCCTGCATTGGCAGGAGGATTCTAAACCACTGTGCCACCAAGGAAGCCCCTAGCCTAATGCATTCAGATCCTTCTGTATTGTTGCATGTGTCAGCAGTTCAAGGTATATTTTTTAAAACCACCTTACTTTTTTTCGAAATAGTCCAGAAATAAGTAACTAAACCCATTGAGGTTGAGACTTGATATGCTGAGATAAGCAGCAGTTTCCATGTGTGCTTGGGGCTCATGGGGTCCCCAGAACCCTTCAGCACGTCCGTGAGGTCAGAGAGATTTCATGGTAACACTGAGATGCTGTTTGCCATTTTCACTTTCATTCTCTCATGGGGTTTCGGGAGCTTTCCACATGCTGCGTGACGTGTGGGATTGCAGCAGATTGAATGCAGAAGTAGATACGAGAACCCATCTGTCTTCTGTTAAGCTGTCTGGCTTAAAGAAATTTGTAAAAATCTCCTCACTAAAATTTTTCGTTTTGGAAAATATAATCATTTTTTATAACATGTTAATTATATTTATTGTTGTTATTAGATGACTTAATAGATATTTAAAATTTTTCTTTAATTTCTCATAAAACAAAGAGTAATAAACACAAATCATATGAACAGAAGCTCTTTTGGGCCCTCAATTTTTCAGTTGTAGAGAGGCCCTTAGTCCAAGAAATTTGAGACTCTCTGGGCTAGGGACATTTTTTAACAGGGGATCAGGAACAGAATGAGGAAGTCTTGGAGCTGGTTGTGGATTAGAAGAGTCTTGAGACCTGGGATGATGACCTGGCCTGAGGTGCCCGCAAAAGGGGCCTCTGGAGGGTATGCGGGCAGAAATATGAGAACATGCAGTGATGGCCAGAGCCTTCCGGCCAGCTGCCTCCCGGGACCTGGTGTGGCAGGTTCTGTCGCATATGTGCTTCCTCTGATGGGTAGCCCACGCTTGCTTGCAGGAGGGCAGTCAGCGGCTCAGAGGCAGCCATTCTCCTGAGGTGAAGTTGCAGCTACTGTCTGACATGAAGTTGGGTACTTTCTGAGGATCTGATGGCTGTGCTGGGTTCTGATTCCAGGGCACACAAAGGAAATCAGCAGGACTGTTTCTTTGGCTTTCGGGAAACAAATTTTACCCTACTAGAGTAACTGGTAGAGTTCTAAGCGCAAATTAAAAGGCAAAAGCAGGTGGGAGGCTCCTCTTATCATTGGTGATGCTCTTGTTGGAAATAAAAGGTGTGGATCGTGGTCAGTGATGCTGTTAGTAAACCACAGCAGACTCACTCCTGCCTTTGACCTGCTCACTGCTTTTCTCTTTCAGGCGAAAGGGCCTGTGCTTCCGACTGAGGAAGATACTCCTCTGTGTCGTGGGGTTGTACGTGGCCATTCCATTTCTCATCAAACTGTGTCCTGGGATACAGGCCAAACTGATTTTCTTGAATTTCGGTAAGTGCTGTGTGTCCATGTTTCCTTTCATTTTAGTAAGAGTTCATTTTCATGGTGATTTATGTATTTATATATTCACTACTGAGATCAGGAAATAGAGGCTTTTTATTGTCCAGAAGGTTCCCTTTGCCCCCTCCCAGTTAAAAGATGTTTGTAACGAGGGCATTGCTCTTCAGGGTTGGCATTTGTGTGCACAGGTGACTACTGCATGGTGGGGGGGTCTTTCTTCAGCTGAGGTAGGTAGAAATGTTGATAACATGGAGAGTCTTCTGAAGCTGTCATGTTGGGGATGCGCTGTCCTTTGTGCAGTCTAAGAGGTTAACTATCCTTGGAAAAGGTGACCACTGAAAATAGTGCCTTAAAAATAATTAGGCCTTTTTTCTTTAAATTAAAAAAAAAATCTTTTTTTTCCCCCCTTAAAAAACCCTGACAACTTGAGGATATGGGGAGGGGGAAGGGTGAGCTGTGACAAAGCGAGAGAGAGGCATGGACATATATACACTACCAAACGTAAGTAAGGTAGATAGCTAGGTGGGAAGCAGCCGCGTAGCATAGGGAGATCAACTTGGTGCTTTGTGACCGCCTGGAGGGGTGGGATAGGGAGGGTGGGAGACGCAAGAGGGAAGAGATATGGGAACATATGTACATGTATAACTGATTCACTTTGTTATAAAGCAGAAACTAACACACCATTGTAAAGCAATTATACCCCAATAAAGATGTTAAAATAAAAAACAAAACAAAAAACCCTGACATACTTTGGTTTCTGTGGAATTATATGCTGGCTTTCGAGGTGTTATAGTCTCCTTCAGTTAACTTGGACCTGGTGTGTTCCAAAGTTTGTTTTTTTTTCATGCTATATGTTTACTTTTGGGCAAGTGGGAGGAAAAAGGGTAGAAGTATCAGGTTTATGAAGTGGAAGGTATACGGTTGCCAGGAATAATCCTTTTATGGAGCATCCTTTTACACCTTCAAGATGAGGCCAGGTGGGAAGGGACTGCGCCTGCGGGCCTTCAAGGTCGGTGGATAGAACATGGTGCTTGGCACCAACAGGTGCCTCATGAGAGATGGCTTTGCAGTCGGGTGTGGGGAGCCCTCAGGGCAGGTGAGGCAGGCTCTGCATGCTCTTGGCTGTGCTGGTTTGCAAGGAGTGGGTTTGAACTTGTGTGTGTCGGAGCTGGAGGCTTGGGAAGCTGGGCTGGTGCTATGGAGGCAGCAGGGGAGCTGGTGAAGAGGAGGTGGGAGGAGAGGACAGACAAGAGGTGTTGCAAGGCAGGGGGTGGGTGGCCCCTCGTCTGGAGTAACTGCATCAGTGCTGCAGACTCTGCAGAGGCCCGTGTGCATTGGGGCACATGAGTTTGGGGTGTTAAGTCTGCAGTAGACTTGATCACAGAAAAGTGGATGTCGCTGCTGAAAGGGAATGTCTGCTCTAAAGAGGCGCAGGAGGAGGAGGGACAGAAATAGTGAGGTGGATATTTAATACTTCATAAACCTAAAATGCGTTTTGTATTTGGGTGTCATAAAGTAAGTGTAAAACACATGTAGGTACACTAAGAAGCATTTGATTTTTCTAACATAAACGTGGCTAAACTTCCAGGAATTTATCATCCCTGAGTTTTCACCACTTGTGAGAAGCACAAACTTAGAAGGAACTCACAACCTGTTAAAATCAAGAAAGTTTTGTTTTTTTCTGACTGTAATGTTCCTTAAATGTCCACAGTCAGTCTAGCACAGAAGAGAGTTTGAGTTACACGCAAACACGAAGCCACAGGCTGCAGATTTCCCAATAGTAAACCTTAGAGTCAGCCCTGCACAGCTTTTCCACAAGGCAGGCCTCCGGACAACTCCAGGCCCCTTGGGCAGGTGTCTTGGCAGCAGGTGGCCTGCTGCCCTCTGGGCTGCCACACCGCGGGGTCCCAGCAAATATTTGAATAGAGTTGATTTTCTTTAGGTCAATCATTGGGGTAACTTTAGACACAGCCCACAAATTTTGCACTGTTGATTTCCTAATGAAATGGCAGGATGTTCCTGGGTTCTCTGGCACAGAAGAGGGAGGGCCAGGCTGGGCCGTGTGGCCGCCCTGCACCCCCCAGAGAGACACCCGTCCCCGACTCCTTGTTTCCATATGCCTGCTGTGTGGAAGTGGGATGGTTGTGTGTGCCCCTCCCCGTGGAGGAGATGGGGATCTCCAGGCTGTCTTGTGGTGTGACTTGGCAGTTTCATCTCACGCTTCTGGAGGGCCTGCGTGTTCAGGGGGCACCTTCGTTCTTGTCTCCTCAAGATGTGAATTGTGAGCTGTGGATTTCCATTTGGATATTGAAGGAAGTGTAACAATCTTTTGGGCCCCAAAACATGATTAAAATAGTCTTAAGTTCATAGCAACTCTATCTGAAACTAAATGTATAACTCAGATAAATAAGCGTTAGATGAAGGATAGCATCTATGATTTAAGGCATTATTCTACTTAAAATATATTTTCATAAAAAATACATGATCTTTCTAAAAACAAAAGATGAACTGAAAAACTCTGAAAGGCATGAAGAAGAAAATGAAACTTGTTCAGAGAAAATTGCTGTCACATTGTTTATTTCCTGCTGGCCTTTTTGTATGTGTCTGTACATGTTAGCATAAATATATGTGCTTTTCGATACTCCATTCAAAAGTCGGTACCCCCGCCCCCAGCCCGGCGATGTTGTCGTGATAGCAGCGCCTTGTCACAGTCTTTGCCCTGGGATTTAGAACCATCTCCTGGTGGGAAGGAATGTTTCAGTTCAGAGGCTGGTGTAAAACTGCTCTTGTCTGCGCACTGCCTTGGGCCTTTTTTGGAGATTAGGGTTAATATATGAATAGCTCATTTGTTGTTCAAGCAGAAGGCCAGCCTGTCCACTACAGCTTCCACGGGACGGCAGTCCTTCAGCCTCCTCTTTTTCTTTCCCCTTAGCAGTCCCTGTGATCCCTGATAGCTTTCTTTCCTTATCCCTTTCTTCTTGTGGAAGCCCAGAGCCCTTCGGGGAACTGGCGTTTGATAAAACCCAGAGGGCCTTCCCGGCCCTTCCCTTGTTGGTGCCCCACCTCTTCCCGTATATCAGGGTGGTCTTTACTCAGTGCCTGGGATGGGGCATAGCCCCGATGTTCAAAGTTCTCAGGCAGTCAGACGTGTTCCCTGCAGCCCAGGAGTTCTGGCCTCTCACCCCACGAGTATCTTCTAGATTGGCTGAGGAAAGGATGGCAGACTCAGTTGTTTTCTGTTCATTCATGTGTTTACTCACTGCTTACCGAGCATCATCTCTTGAGGGTCCTTTCTAAATCGCTCCCGATGATGTTTGTGGTTGCTGATAAATGACAACGAGGTCAGAGGGTGGATGATACACAGCTGGGGAAGCAGGAGAAACCAGAGGCCTGGTCCTGACAGCTGCATGGGCCTGTGTGCTGGGTCCCTGGGCTGTGCACTCAACTTCTGTGTGAGGCGGAGCTTGTAATTGATAGCGATGAGGAGCTGGGTCACTGTCCTCGGCTCCCGACTCCTGCCCCTGCCACCTCAGGGGACTGCTGGCGGGCTGGGTGCTCTCTCCTTGCTTCAGCCCTGCGGTGGAAGCAGGGGCCAGGAGGGTGGGCTCCAGCCTGCATCCCAGAGTCACGGGCCAAGGGCTGTGGCCACACGAAGGCCAGCAGGAGTGAGCCGTGTTCTGGTCCAGGCAGATCCTGGACCCTCCTCAGGCCAGCCTGGGGCCCTGCACCCCTTGACTCCGTTCCTTTGTCTTGCAGAAGTTCTGCTTGCTTTTACCAGTAGTGGCCAGGTGGTTCCTCTGGGGCTGTCTCACCCCCCGGGACTCACCAGGCACCTCTCGCTAGCTGGAGGGGAGGCACACAGGCAGCACCTGCTGCACTTGGTGCATTAACTGCATCCTTTCCCACGGTTTCTAAAACAGAAATGAAAGTGAACCGGAGGATGGGCTTGGTGGGATGAGTCTGTCCTAGAGCAGAATTGAGTTTCTTGGTTCTAGATTTCTCGGGTTTGGAAGCTTTTAAGATTAACTGCTAATCTTCGGAAGATGCTTTTCACTGGTAGGGGCCCTCTCGGAACTCTGGGGCAGCGCGTAAGCTGCATGGCTGCCTTTTCTGGGAGAGAGCCCGTGAGGCCTGACAGCAGTGCCCTCAGCCCTCGATGGTGCCCACCTTCCCTTTAGCACGGGCACTCTGGCCTCAGGAGCAGAGTTGATTGAATCAGCACTTGTTGGACATATTCAGAGTTTTACTGACAAAGTTGTTTCCCCTCAGTGGTCAGATGATGAACTGCCACCTGACGCTGCAGCCTCGGCTTCCCCAGCACGGAGCAGTCACCAGGGATGGCAGGAGTGGGCACTTCCGTCTGAAAGAGACGCGTGCAGGGGAGACCTTGCTAGACCTGCTGGTCAGGAACCCTCCCTGAGGATGTTGTCAGAGTGAACTCTGACTCCACAGCATAACAGACACCACAGATGGGGTGGCTTAAAACTACAGAAATGTATTCTCTCCCAGTTCTGGAGCTTCGAAATCCCTGTGTTGGCAGGCCTGGGCTCCCTCTTCCTTGCCTCTTCCCAGCCTCTGGTGGTGGCTGGTGTTCCTTGGCTTGTAGCAGCACCACTGCTGCCCCTGCCTCCATCACACGGCTGCCTTCTCCTGTGACTTCATGTTGGCTTCCTTCTGTCTGTCTGTATCCAAATTCCCTTTTGATAAGGACACCAGTCGTATTAGAGCAGGTCCACCAAATGACCTTACTTAAGCTTGATTATCTCTGTAAAGACTCTGTTTCCAAATGAGGTCACCTTCTGATGTGCTGGGGGTTAGGACTTCAATATATCTTTTGGGGGGACCCAATTCGAGAACATTCAGGGCCCACCAGGATCAGAGCCAGTTTACCTTCCTCACTTCCTATCCGATTAGTCAAGAGTGTGGGCTATGGAGTCGGGCTGCCTGGGTGCAAATCCCAGAATCATCACATGTGACCTATGGTTGAGCAAGTGCTGTGGTCACAGTCGTACCAGCCTGGTTCAGGGACGGTGGTCAGAGTACCAGGAAGGTGCACCAGTAAATAGGATGCCACCTCCTTTGAGTGCCGGTTTTCTTTTGAGAGAAAATAATTAAAGTTTTTAAAATGTAGCCTGCTGCTTGGAAAAGAGATGGATTAAGAAGCTGGAGGTTCAAAAGCAGCCCTGGTGGGAGGATTTGTCTTCCCCGTGGTTTAAAAGCTCAGGGAATTCCGGGGGGGGGGGGGGAAAGGAGCATGTGCATATCTCCACGTCCTCGTGAGTTGGCTGTTTCATTTCTTCAGTGAACATTTACTGAGCCGTGGGGACATTTGACAAAGTAAGAGCTGGAATGTAGGTATGTGGGTGCAGAGTATTGGGGGCGCAGCAGGTGCAAAGGCCCTGGGGCGTGAAGTGGGCATGCAGGGCTCTGGTGCCGAGAGGCCGTGTGAGTTACACAATGAAACTACTCTCTTCACCAAAGAAAACCAGAGTTGCATGACTTCCTTGTTGAAGACTGGCTGGAAGTCAGGGCTACACTGCACTTTGTCCCCACCCACTCTGGGAATTGCCATTTTATAATGTGAGTAAATCCCATCTCAAGGTTTGGTTTTTTGTTTTTCATTTTTCAACTAAATATAACTTCAAAAATTGTGTTCATCTCAAGCAATAAAAGTGCACTGGTATACAAGGGGAAAATTACACACTCGCCTCCACCCCCACACACACTTTAAACCCATGTTCACAGCCTGGTGTGTCTCTCTGTATTTCTTTCCAAGCCACACTGTGTTGGTGTTGGTATTGGCATTGGTGTTGCTTGCTTGTACAGTGGCGACATGGGATTACGTAGCCGCAGCACAGTGATCTTACCCTCCTTCCCTGCTCTTCTCACCTGCCTGTAATTCACAGAGGTTCTTCCAAGTCTGTCGATATCGGCTGCCTCTGTCTGAAGGCCCAGGGCTTCCCATCGTTGGGTGCACTGCAGTTTATCAGCCGTTGCCCTGTCGACAGGTCACCTGTTAAATTCAGGGCTGAATGAGTAGCTGCTGTTATGTTCCCATGCCTTCCCTCGACTCTGTGTGGCTTGTGGGTTCTGTGGATTCCTCCACCTCTGGCACCCACTCCTCATCTTCGGCCTCACTCTCTGTTAAATGACAGCACTAGGAACCTCAGAATCCCACTTACCTGGCCCGCACTCACATTCAGGTGGTCATCAAGCCCGTGGCCCCAGGTCCAGAACACACATCCATCTGTCGCCTTTCCCACAGTCCCTCCCCCAGCACCCTGGCTCCAGCCTTCAGTCGTAGCCTCCTTGTCTCCAGCCTCTCTCATGGCCAGGCCGACCCTCAGGTCTCCCAAGGATCTTTCCTTCCCTCCTTCACATCTTCTCACACCTTGAACAGCCTTCAGTGGGTCCCTGCTTGGACCTCGTCCTTGCCGAAGGATCTGTGGATACACGTACCTCCAGCCCCGCCTGAGGCTGGAGGGCCCGGTGCCCCAGGCAGTATGGCTTTGGGAAAGTACTTGGCACTTTTTGAGAGCTTCACCTCTGCTGTGTACGTGTGTGTCCGTCCACCCTCACTAATCCTGGTTTCCATCTCTTTGTCCCCCACAGTGCGCGTTCCCTATTTCATTGATTTGAAAAAACCACAGGATCAAGGTTTGAATCACACCTGTAATTACTACCTCCAGCCAGAGGAAGACGTGACCCTTGGAGTCTGGTGAGTGTACAGCCTCAGGGCTGCAGGGCCGGGCACCGCCTCTTGATAGCGGAGCCGTCTCTGAAACTCTTGCTTGTCCATTTTTATCTTTTGCCTGCTGTTTCCAAAAGAAAGATCTCAGCTAAATTCCTTGAATAATGGGGCACGAGATGGCAGCACCAGCTCTGTTCTGAGGTTTTCAAACCAGATTGGTTTTTGCAGAAAGCCTCGTTTCCAGGAGAGAAGAACGCCAGAAACAGAATATATCACAGAATCGTGAGCGCAGGCTTGAGCCACACCTGTCTTGCAGAGAAGGGCCCACCCAGTTGTTGCAAACAGCTGCATTTCTTTCACAGCACTCGCAGCTCTTGGTAGTGGTGGCCTTTGCTCTTTTCTTAGCGTTTACTTTTTTAGCCATAAATTTAGGTTGGGCCTAAGTTCTGTGACTTCTTGGCATTTCTTTGGAATATGATTTAATGCTTTTTCTGTGGACTAGTTGGTGTTTACAAACAACAGAACCAGAGCGGACCGCCTTTCCTGTGGCGTCTTCTCTTTCTCTCAGAAGCAGCTCTGAATTGCTGCCTTTGTCTCAGTAGAACTGCTGTGGACGTGAGAAGCTTCTGAGTGAAGTGCTCTGAATCGCTTCCCTGTGCTGTGCGGAGGGCAGGGGCTCCTGCGTAAAGACCAGAGAGTGAGAGGGAGGTTCTGGTTCGTAGTGGCTGAGGCTGGGGCTGTCTTTGGTCATTTCTGGTTTGTTTTAACGGAGCATTTACGACCAGTGTGTGCATGCAGGCCGCTGTGCATTTTCATTTTCAGTCAGAAGCCTGACATGTTTTGCTCGAAGGTGTTTGGGGGAATTGGCGGCTCTCCTGATGATTAAGAGGGTCTGTGCTTTGAAGATGTGGGCTCAGCCAGGCTTCTTCCTCGAGCAGAACAGCCGTGTTACAGGACAGGTATTTGTGGACAGTTACCTGTGAAGGTTGTGTTGGTGATGACCACATGAGTCTCTGGGAAGCGACAGCCGCTGTGTGCTGGTGGGCACCACTGCCCGCCCAGGTCTGCTCCCTGCACTGTCTTGATCACAGTGCGGGCCCTTGGGTGGCAGCAGCTCCATTCACCACCTGCCCTCACTGGCATCTCGCCATGTCCTGCTGCTGCGGAGTAGCTGGAGGCGGGTGGTGGTGGGAGGGCAGCTCCCCTCTGCCAGGCAGAGGGAGGAGCCCAGGGATGGAGAGCTTGCCTGGGCCTTTGTCAGGAGCTCCGAGTTTGGGTAGGCTGGCTGCTGGAGGCATATCAGCTCCCAGCACCTTCCAAATGTACCTTTCCCTCTCATAGGTTTGTAATTGTGGGAGAGTGATAATTGCAGCATTCAGAACCACCCAAAATGCAATCCTCTGAAATGGGTCAGAGAGACTACGTTAGAAACGAGATGCTAACACTTAGAAAAGAAGAAATCGGCCATGTAATGTTTTTAAAACTTCCCAAGAATGAATTTGAATAAGTTTTACAGAAAAAAGGAATTAAATCAGACCCTCCCCAGTGATGAACAGTGACTTTGATGTGTCCTGAGTTAAGATGAACCAGAGCACCTCTCTAAAGGAGGGTTTGGCCACATAGACAAGTGTCCACCTGCCTGGCCAGGCACGGAAGGACTGCTCACGTGGGCCTGTGACGTCTCCTGCAGAGGTGCGTCTGTGCCAAGACGGCTTGTGGACAGGCTCTGTGTTAGAAATGGTGCATTAAGGATGGCCGGGCTTCCAGTCCAGCCCGTAGACCCGTGTTGCTGAATTAGTACATATAACAGCACGATATGTCTTGCATCGTGAGTTAAGTCACGTGCTTAAAGACATGGATGAGTTTGAGGGGACGTGGCGTTGCTCAGTGTCCATTCAGTGCCCGTTCTGTGCTGGAACCCAGCTGGAAGGGGTCTGAGCTCACATAGCTTCCCCTTTATACAGGAGGAGTGGCTGTCACCCCACCCCTAGTAACTGCTGCTGGGGCAAGCTTCTGGGGCCCAGAGAGGGCCCATCCGCGAGTCAGGAAATGACCTGCCTCAGCTGCCAGAAGCTGCCCTCACAGCTTGGAGTCGGCCCACCCGGCCTCCTGCTGTCCGCTCAGTTGTGACTTGAGCCGTGGGCATCCCGTCTGCAGGCGCGTCACCTGCCGCTCCCCTCTGCTTCTGCTTCCAGGCACACTGTCCCCGCTGTCTGGTGGAAGAACGCCCAAGGGAAGGACCAGATGTGGTATGAGGATGCCTTGGCTTCTAGCCACCCGATCATCCTGTACCTGCACGGGAACGCGGGCACCAGGTGAGGAGGGGCTCCTTTGTGGGGCCCATCGCAGTGAGAGCGTGGGTGCACCTGGGACACGGACGTCCTGAGAACACAGGAGGAGGCAGGGTTTGTCTGGGGTTTGGGAGAAGCTTGCATGAAGTCGTGTTCCCACAGGCCCAGAGCAGAGCAGGGCTGTGTGCAAGGTGGACCGGGCCTGCTTGCTTGGAAACCACCGGCTGAGCAGATGTGGGCAGCTGTGTCCAGAAATCCCTGGTCTGAAGCTCGTGCCTGGGGTGGGATGGAGGTTGTCAGAGCGACCGAGAGCCTCAGCCAGAGGGGTGTCCTTCTTCCTGGGTTAGGGAACAAGGCTTCTCAGTGGGCAGGAGGCATGGTCCCTCAGCCGAGGTTTGTTGAGACCCTGCAGAGCCACTGTGTGCCCAGGAGGTCGCCTCTGCTCACCCAGCATCTGCTGTCTGGTCTGAAGAAACTTTCTCGCTGGCAGGTGTGCCCTGCTGGAGGGGGAGGCATGCTTCCTGGGGAGGGGCGAGGGTGACGTTGAAGGTGGGGGAGTCCCATGAAGAGACCCAGCTGAGCATGCAGGGACAAGCTTGTCCTCGGGGGCTGCCATGCCACGCTCTCAGGCCAGGGTACTTGCAGCCCTGAGCCGGCAGTGCCAGCGCATCCCACTGGGCCATCAAGGAAGCACCTGCGTCTGTGCAGATAAAGCCCTCGCCCAGGTGCTGTTCGAGAGTAGGTTTAATGGATGTCTTTCAGACAAGCGGGGACTGGAGCCATTGTTCAAAGAGGGCCCCTTCCAGCCCACATGGTCAGCCTTGTTGAGAAGAATCTGCAGGAGAGCTGGTGGGGTGAGAGGAAGAGGGGCGTTTTCTGAACAAGCATTGCCTGAAACCCCTGGGAGGGTCCCTGTTCCTTGGGTCTCGTGAGAGACAGCCAGCAAGAAGCAGCAGGAGGCCGGGCACCGCGGGGCCGGGCTGGGGTCAGTCATTTCACAGGCAGAACCGGCGAGGAGGACAAAGCAGGCCACAGAGGGCGTCTGGGCAGAGGGGCTACACAGAGGATGTAGCAGGATGTCCAGGAAGTGGGCCCCACAAGGACACTCTGAGCCGGGAGAGCGGAGCGCTGAGCTACTGACTCAGCACGCACTTGGCAGTCTGCGTTCCCTTCGTCTGGGACAAGCTACAGCGGGTTTCTCTTCCGCTTTTCAAAGAGCAAGTGAATACAAACAGCTCCTGTAGCCTCTTTCTATAAATGAGGGAAGTTTGGAGTTCTTTGTGAGCAGTGCCAATCACATGGTAAAGAAGACAAAGTCTATCTGTAACTTCAGGGTGGAAGGAATCTTGTGACTTTGAAGGTTTGCTGCCCGCCCCCACCCCCATCCCCAAGGACTACTCAGGCTGCAGATCTCGGCGGCCACCCAGCCGGGCAGGACAGCAGCAGCCGTGGTTCCCTGAGACTCGGACCCCCAGGATGCCCCCAGCCCCATCACGCTCTAAATCCCCCTTCTTGCTCAAGGTAGGGTACTGGGAACATTTAGAAAAGAGCCATGACAAATGGTTGCAAAGATAACTGAAGACACTGCAGTATTTCTTTCTGGTCTTGAAGCGAAGTCCTTTGAGTGAGTGTTTCTGGGTTATATTGGCTTTCCTCCTTCGTCGTGTTCTCGCCTCCCCTGAGGACGCTCGCCCCGTGAACACACACCCCGGAAATTGGCCAAATGCTCCTCATAAAGAAGGGAAAGAGCTGAGAAGTCTGGTGAGGGTGAGCCCGCCTGCTGATGTGTCTCCCTCCCGAGGCAGCTCTGTCCCCGCTTGGGTGTCTGTGCACCGTAACAGCCAGCCAGCATCTGGGCAGAAAGTGCGAGAAAGAGGTGGACAGTCCTTGGAGAGAGGTGCAGGCGTGAGGCGGTGCCAGCAGTGGCGCCTGCTCGGCCGTGGTGTTCGGCCGAGCCGCGGAAGCTGGAGCCTGCTGGGGAGGGGCTAGGAGGCTCTCAGTGGCTGTCAGATCACGATGGCACCTTCGACCCAGCATCCACCCACGGACACACGTGTGTGGAAGGACATTAGGGGGTGGCCGCAGCAGCAGAAGCTCAGTTAGCAGCAGGTGGGAAAGAACCAAAGTGACCACGAGGGGAGGGCGTGAATGGCCGAGGAGGAGAGTTCTGAGAGTTGGCTGTGGCTCTGTAGGTGAAAAGGTTGGGGCGGGAGGTGCCTGTGGCCTGTCCCCGTGGTGTGTGTGCCAGCAAGGAAGTGCTTCCCTCCTGTTCATGGGTGGTCCTGGACACTGGGGAGCTGAGGGGCCCTTTGTGTCTTCTGGGGTTTGTACTGAAGGTTTGTATGGCCTACTCAAACCAAAGGTGAGGTAATAGTTAAGAAATATCCCCCTTGTTTGGCACCATACTGTGGAGGCAAGCTGGGAGCCATGTAGGTGCCCTGAGGAGGAGGTGACCTGTCCATCAGCCTCCCGTGTAGATTTGGGGACCAGGCACTAAGGGCCCAGATGCTGCCGTGCTGATCCTGGGCCCCCTTTCCGAGAAGATGCACTAACAGCCATGCTTGTTTCCTTTCCCTGATGATCTAGAGGAGGCGACCACCGGGTGGAGCTTTACAAGGTAGGTGAGGACGGCACACAGTTTATGATGGACAGAGCAGTGCCCTTAGCTTATGACAGACAGAAGGGGCCACACAGTGGACAGATGGATGGAGCAGTGCCCATGGGGTGTGACCCACACGGTCTGTGACAGATGGAGCGTTGCTTGCCTCCTGCTTCTGGCTGTTCTTTCCAGGACGCGTGAACAGAAGGGGGTCCTCCTAATAATTTTGAGTTAATACTCATTGTTGATCTTTTTAACACTGCCTGTTATGGACGTCTCCCCATGGAATGCTTCCCATTTTGCTGCCTCTGGGGATAGTTTCCAAGATGGGGATGAATGGACTTTGTAGATCATATGCCAGAAATTGGCAAATTACATAAAGTCACTTGGAATTGCTTGGGTTTAGTGGGTTTAGTCAGAGCCATGTTGCCCAGGTGTTTGTTTTTCACTTCCAGGTGCTGAGTTCCCTTGGCTACCACGTGGTTACCTTTGACTACAGAGGTGAGGGCTCCATACTTGCCCCGCTTCCTCCAGGTCGGTGTGGGATATGCAGGTGTTGCTCTGAGAGGCTCCTGCGCGGCTGGCAGCTCTGCCGTGACCTGTGGCAATTGTGAGCACGTGGAGGTGGTTGGAGGGTCAGGGTCTTCGGAGGTGTGTCCTGCGGGCATCCACCCCTGTAGGGTGCCTGGAACCCCAGCACACACCCTCTGTCAGCCGCATTTTATAAGTAGAAAGTACTGTCTTTTCTTTATTGGACTCAGACTTTCCCCACAGCTGGACACGTTTCATGTTCAGCACAGCTGGTTTTGTTGACGTTATGGAGACGGGGAAGAGAGAGACTCATCTTCTCGCCCCTCAGTATTTCTTCTTTCTAGCCTCCCACAGTTTGATGCGTGAGGAAAATGCTTTGTGTTGTCAGGGAGCAGCTGTGTGGCAAGTGTGTGCCTTGGACAGTCCTTGGCGGGAGAGGTCAAAGGGCTAAAGGCCTCTTGTCCAGCTCACCCTGATTGGGGGTAAGGGGGTGGGGTCCACATCCACAGACTCAGGAGCCAGTTGACATCACCTGGATGTGAACTTTGGAAGAGTTTCCTCTTGCTGCTGCAACAAGTTACCACAAACGTAAATGTCTCGAAACAGCACAGACTTATTGTCTTGATGTTCTGGAGGTCAGGAGTTCAAAATCGTTAGCCACTGGAATAAGTCAAGGTGTGGGCACGGCTGGAAGCTCCAGAGGAGAGTCAGGTTCCTGGCCTCTTCCAGCTTCTCCAGGCCACCCTCACTCCTTGCCTGTGGCCTGAGTCTGCATCACTCTGGCTCTGACTTCTGTCTCCCTTCTGAGCATAAAGACCCTGTGATTACTTGGGGCTCACGCTGATCAGGATGATCTCCCATCCCAGGGTCTCCTGATTCGCAGCCTCTTTCCTTCTGCACCCTTCATTCCCCTTGCCGTGTAAGGTACCAGAGGCACAGGTTTCAGGGTTGGACATGGACATCTTTGGGGGCCATTATTCTGCCGACCGTAGGGTGAGGGATGGTTCTTTTGTAGAAGAGTGTTCCATCAGGAGGAGGGAGCTGGGTTGGAGAAACTCTGAAATGAGGCCCATCCTTTCCTCCTGCTCCTGCCGCTGGAACCTCAGGGTAGTGAGGGGGTGGCCTCTTCCTTGTTCGCCTCCTGGTGCTTGCAACAGAAGTAAGATCCCATCTATCACTTCCTCTTTTCATTTCCCATTGAGTCTCTGCCTTTCTAAGCCAAACAAGAGTTTGTCCCTGTCTCTGTCTCTCTGTGTCTCTCCCTGTCTCTTTGTCCCTTCCCCCACCAGTGCCTCAAGCCCTCACACTGGCCTTGTCCCTGACATTGGCTCCTTCCCTAATCTGGGTCTGGGATGCCCCGGGGAGGTGGCCTGTGGTACCCCTGCCTCTGGGTTTTGCTTGTGTAGCAGGACTTGCTCTTTCTGAGCCTTGTGGTGCTTTCAGATCATTTGATGATGACTCACTGCTGAGCTGCTGGAAATGACAGTCACACTTGACTTTTCTGAGAATCTGGAGGGAAGGTCCCTTGGGAGGTCAAGGTTTAGGGGCCGAGACAGTTGGCTTTCCTCTGTTAAGCAAACAGGATGCTAAAAGCCCCTTCCTTTCTGGGTCAGAGTTGCCCTGAGCCTGGAATCTGCCTGTCTGGGGGCCTCTCCACGCCTGTCCACAGCTGGACCACAGCTGGGCCATGCAGTCAGGGCTGGGCTCGGGCCCCAGGGTGGACTGGACTCTCACTGGCTGAGCCTGTCAGTGCCTCATCCTGGTGCCAAGCCCTGGATGTTGGAGCCGGCAGGGGTCTGCATGTCTGACCACCCCGTCTGCTCAGCTGCTCATCGAGACTCAGATGAGGGCGGGTGGATGGCCGTTTAGGTTCAGAGGTTGTGACAGCTGAGGAGGTGGGAGAAGAAGAGCTGGCTTGGCCGAGACCTTGAGGCCCCAGACGTTCTGGGCCTCCTGCTGAGAAGGGGGAGGAGGTGGGCTTGCCCCTCGAGGTCCCCTGGGCTGCATGTGACGTCCTCCTCTTGCTGCTGCTTTCCCAGGTTGGGGTGACTCAGTAGGAACGCCGTCGGAGCGGGGCATGACGTACGACGCACTCCATGTTTTTGACTGGATCAAAGCGCGAAGTGGAGACAACCCTGTGTATATTTGGGGCCATTCCCTCGGCACTGGGTAAGAATTCCCCGCGTGGCCTTTGCAGGAGCAGGTCTTCACGGGCAACTGTCCAGCCCAGGCTCTCCTAGGGGCCCCGGAGTCCTCTGGAACCTGTAGCACCGTTAGTGCTATGATGGGGGCAGGGGATGAAGCACCGCAGAGACCACGAGGGGCTTGAGATACTTCAGCTCCTCAACCAGGAAGTGACGGGAGGCACAACAGCAGTCATGGAGGTGCCGTGCCGTCTCCTCCGCAGGGAGGATGCAGGCGCGCCTCAGCGGGACTGTGCCCTGAGGAGGTGGGTCCGAGCAGAACGGGACAGGGCACTCGGGCTTCCCTTGGCCTGGCTGAGGACATATGTGCTGCCCAGCAAGCCCAGGAGCCAGGGCCTTGGTTCTGTTTGCAAACGGTGGGCCCCTTAGCCCACGCTTGGCGTCGTCACCAAAGAACTTGGGTAGGCAGCAGCGGTGGTTCCCTTCCTCCATCTGCCAAGAGAGGAAGCACTTCGATGTTCCACGTGAGCCGCCTGCATCGCTTCCACGGGCGTAGGGGCCAGTGTTTCTAAAGGAGCCCAAGACCAGCACCTGCTGTTTTTCTGCTGCCTTTCCTTTGGACGCGGTGGCTGCAGGCGGGTTGGGGCCGCAGGCGGGCTGGGGCCGCAGGCTGGGCAGTGCCTGGGACAGGGCCTCCTGGCCTGCCCTCACGGGGGGACTGAAACCTGGACAGGAGAGCAGGCCGTCCTGCCCTGGGTGTCTGCATGGGACCCGCCCAGGTTGGTCCCGGGAAGGCAGGAGGCCCCCAGGCCTGGCAGACTGCACGACGGGGCGGCCCTGGGCCCTACTGTCCTCCTCCCACCCATACGGACCGGGTGTGAACTGGGGCGCCGCTGTGTGGCCTGAAGGGGCTGCTCCAGGTGAGGTGCATGCCTCGGGGACATGGAGGTGCCCTGTCGGAGGGGCTGGCTGACGGCTGGGGCATCTGTGCTCCCCCCGCCCAAAACCCCACTGGTCACTTCGCAGACCCCGGCTTCCTCGGTCACCTTTGAGTATTAGGAGGATCTCATCTGGAACAATTTTTGTCATAATTCAGCTGAACTTTTTTTTTTCTTTCCAGAGTGGCCACAAACCTGGTGCGGCGCCTCTGTGAGCGAGGTAGGGGCTCGTGTGGGGTCACACGTCATGGGGATGGCCCGGCTCCCGTGGGCGGGTGGAGCGTTGGGGAGCCGGCTGTGCTCCAGGCCCTGGGGCTTCTCGTGAAGTGGGTGGTGGTGGACGTGCCGTGCAGTGAGACGAGAGCAAGGCGCTGAGGTGGGGGCCTGAGCAGACCCTTGAGGGCCCTCCCCCGATCCGCCAGCGGCTGGCGGGGCCTCACCAGGGGCCGGGCTCCGCTGTCCTGTGGAGGGTGCGTGGATGGGGAGTGGAGGACTGTGTCTCACTGGGGTTTCTTGCTCACCTCCCAGTTCCCCGTTTGTTTATCTAGAGACACCTCCAGATGCCCTCATATTGGAATCTCCATTTACTAACATCCGTGAAGAAGCTAAGAGCCATCCATTCTCAGTGGCAAGTACAGATCTTATTAAAAATGGACTTATTTTTATAATGAAAATAATTGCTATAAAATATAAAAATGACTAAGTAAATATGTATAATAAATAAATTTAAATATCATAAAATTATTTAAATAGTCTAATGAATACAAACTTTATTAAAAGTTAATTCTCATTTAGTTCTGGTCACTGGCCTGACTACAGAGCCGCTCAGGATGTTTATAACTTCGTGCCAGGTAGAAGGATGGGGTCACTGCCAGGTTGCCTGAGGGTGGCTGTACCCACAGGAGGCCTTGCCCCCTGGCACGGTTTGCCCCCCTGGCATTGCTTGCCCATGGGGCTCAGTGCAGGCTGAGGGCGCTGTCCCGGCTGCCTCCCCAGGAGTGGAGCTGGTGGGCACCCCAGGGAAGCCCTGGTGGGGATTACATGCTGTTGGGCCGTCACTGGCCAGATTCGAGGCCTTGGACCCTCCGTTTACAGGCCAGGCCCAGAGGAGGGTCCTCTGTACCCTGTTTCTTCCTCTTCCTCCTCCCACTGCTTCCGTGTGTCCAGGGGAGCCGTGTTGGCCCCACCCGACCTCATGCTGCTCCGTTGCAGACAGAAGAGTCCTTTGTTGGGTCTCCTTTGATGTTGCTCTTCTCCCGAGCCACACGGACCCCATTCCTTGGGGGTGGCAGCCTGTTGTGTGTGGGAAGCCTGGTCTCCTAGTCTGAGGTGTGGGAGCCCTGTTTGCGGGCAGCCCCCCTGCAGCCGGTCTGGGGGCCTCTTGAGCAGGGAGTCTGAGGGCGGGGGTCAGGAAGGGCAGGGGCGCCCCCCCCCCCAGCTCCAGGGGGCCCACAGGTCAGCCTGCTCAGAAGCAGGAGTGACCCCCGGGCACACGGCACCTCTGTCTGGACCCTCAGCCCTGCAGGGGGTGTTTTAATTGATCCTCTGCTTGTTGTCTACATGTTGCCTCCAGATCTATCGATACTTCCCTGGGTTTGACTGGTTCTTCCTTGATCCCATCACAAGCAGTGGAATTCAGTTTGCAAATGATGAAAAGTGAGTACCATGGAAGAGAATTTAGAAAAACCCCAAGAACCCCCAGAATAAGTGTCTTGAGTCACGTTAACCAAGTAGGATAGGATTCTGAATACATAGGGATCTTTTCTAAGCAACACGTCTCTGTAAAGGGAATGTCAGTTAGAGAAGGAGAACCAGGAATGTGGAAAGACTGTAGGATTAGATTAAAGAAATAGGAAGACAACATATTTTTGGTCCATAAAGCTGTTTTATTTGAAAATTATGTCAAAACCAGAACTCCTAAACAAGTATTAAAGCAGTAATAGTAACTGTTATTCAAAAAATGACTTTGCCTCAGCCATTGGTTTTGTGTTTGGTTATGGAAAGATGTTACGAAGTTTAATATTAAAAGTATTTCTCTGAGGTGAACCAGCAGTTACATGTTCTATTTAAGGACTGTTTCTTTGAACAACGTTCAGATTCTGCTGACATTATCTTTGTGATATCTTAATTTCATGGGGTTTAATTTCTTCAAAAAAAAGAAAAGGAAAAATCCTTATCTGAATATGCAGTTAACATTTAAAAATCTACACTTTTTAAAGAAGAGTTATCTGAGTAGACTGGGTTCCCTCTAAAAATGACAACGGTGAGAAAGCCACCTTTGGCTGCCCCCCCGCTGAGCCTGTGTGAGTGCTGGTGGGCCGGCCGGCCCTCACCCACTGGAAGTCAGGAGCCCCAGCTTGGTGGGCAGGTCTGTTCCCAAATATTTGGTAAGGTGACAGCATGTGAGGGGGGCCTCCAGAGTCAGAGAAGCTACGAAGCAGCTTCGTGGGTGGAAGTCCAGAAAACATGTCACCCGTCAAAGCGTGACTCGCACACCAGCAGCCCTGCACCCTGGGAGTGGAACGTGGTGGGCGGGTGAACTTGGCGAGCCGCTAGCAGCAGTTGCAGACTGCCAGAGTTGGGCCTCTGAGGGGCGGTGCGCCCCCAGGCCTGGTCCTGCCAGGTGCCAGGCTTGCCCCGGGGCTGCCCTCGTGAAGTCCCCAGATCAGCATGGGATCGCCAACAACAGGTATCTGCTGCATCCAGCAGCTCCCCGTGAGACCCCAGTGAGGGGCGCCTAGGAGACCCCGGGCCCATCCAGTCCTTCTGTTAGGTGGTTTGCTGAAGGACAGGATCCTGTGAACCTGTTGAGAATGTTAATTTACTCGAAACTCTCAGGAGTGACCTTAAATGTCATTTACACGAAAGATGAATTAGAGGGTGGCTCTTTTGCCAACAGATGTCCAGTAAAGTTCATTTGAGTGAGTTTCCTGGCCCACCTAAATTACTTAGTTTGTCAATGTTGTTTTGTAACTTTTTAAGAATAGTCTACTAGCAAAAAAAATAATTTTTAATTTCCAGGAAATATTCAGGGACCCGATTTGGTGAATGAATTGATCTCTAGATTTGACTGACACCTGTCATCTAGAATAGATATTGATGGAAACATCTAAGAAATCAAATGCTAGTTCTCTATTAAAATGCCCAGTTTGAGGCGTTCCACACCACAGTGAAGCGCTCTCTAAGCCAGGTCCCTGCTGTGGGCAGGACTGGGAGCCCAGGAGACCCCAGCTCCTCCTGGGGGCCAGTCCAGCGCCTTTCTCCCTCCCTGCAGTGTGAAGCATATCTCCTGCTCCCTGCTCATCCTGCACGCCGAGGACGACCCTGTCGTGCCCTTCCAGCTTGGCAGAAAGGTGGGTGTCCGGCGGGCGTCGGGTAAACTCATGTTCAGTCCAGGCTAGGCCAGGCAGGTGTGGAGGGTCCTGCTGCTGGCAGGGCCCCTTGTGAGGGAGAGGGCAGAGGTTGGCAGCAGGGTCGGGGCGGGGCTGGACAGCTGATGACGCCCCAGAAGGAAATGTGAAAATAAGCAAACGAATATCTCCTGGGTCCCCCGTACAGGGGACTCAGTCAGGAGGGTTTGCCAGTTACTGGCTGGAGGGAAAGAACCCTTCTCCCCCAGCGGCTGGAATTGGTACAGAACTCTCACCTGTTCTCTTGCCTCTGGGATGGGACTGACGACAGAGGGTGCCATGTTGCTTCTGTGTCTGCTTTTGCTGTATTTGCTTTGCCTTTGCTGCCAGGAAGCCTGATTAAATTTGTAGGTGGGGGTAGGGTGGGAGAGAGCACTGTCTGGCCATGGCGCTGGCCTGCTAGAGCGCGCGACGCCCAGGCCACATCAGACCAGGCCTGAGGCAGGTGTGCGAGGGCCAGGTCCTTTTCTCCAGCTGGTTCGGGCACATGACCTGGCCATCCCGGGCTGCGAGGAGGGGGCTGAGGTGGCATAGGTCCTGAGCCACCTTGTTGGCGGGCCTTGACCCACGCACACGGCAAAGTTTGAGGCACACAGCCCACCCAGCCCCAGGGACTGAGCCATCGGGGCTGCTCCTGGCACTCAGTCCACCACCGCATCCTGTAGCAGGTGGCTCTCTGTGGTGCTGCAGGCCCCTGAGGAAGGGCAGTCTGCAAGACGGGCGTGAGGATGGAGAGGGTCTTGAGTGGTGGCCCTGAGGGTCCCTGCTGTGGGCGAGGCAGGCTGCAGGGCGCTGTGCATGGGGGGCTTGGGCTGCTCTTTGGAGACAGTGGCCATGGGCTGCTGTCTGTTGCAGGGGGAGGCCAGTAGGCAGGTCACCCCCAGGCCCCGGTCGCTGACCCGCCTCTCCCTCCCCCAGCTCTACAACATTGCTGCACCGTCACGCAGCTTCCGAGACTTCAAGGTTCAATTCATCCCCTTCCACTCGGACCTTGGCTACAGGCACAAGTACATCTACAAGAGCCCTGAGCTTCCGCGGATCCTGAGGTGAGGCGCTCTCCTCTCACCTGCGACGCCGTCCTGCGTGGCGATGGCTCAGGCAGGCGTGTGCGGCCGCAGCTACAAAAGCCATTTCGGGGCCGAGTCACAGTGAGGGGTCAGGAGTGTCAGCCCCCGGGCCGTCCCCACCGTCAGGAGGGCTGTGATCGCCCTGTGGTGCAGGTCGTGCAGCGGACACCACAGCTGCTTTGGGTCAGGCCTCCATCCCTTCCCACAGGCCCGTCAGGTTGCTGCTCCTGTGTGGGGCACGGGGGTGCAGGTCTGGGCCAGCTCCTCAAAGGCCTGTTTGTCCCCAGCTGCTTCTGGAAGGGAGGCTGTGCCCCTGGCGGCACTGCGCTGGCCGAAATCCTGGGCCAGGACGTGGGCTGCCACCCCGGGCACCCATCTCGAGCTTGGGCGCAGAGCCTGAGGATGAGGGGTGGACTGGTGGCACAGCAAAGGGTTTGGATGGACCAGGCGCTCCCTGCCTCCCGCTGGAGGGTGCAGGCGGCCCGCACGTCCTGGCTGGGGGGCCTCTGATGAGCCCGGGGTGCTGGAATCGGCCCTCGGTGAGGTGTGTGCCGAGTGGTCACACTTCGCCCTTGAGGTTCCAGGGGCGTTCTTTTGCAGTTTCTTGCCTCACGGATGTGGGTTGCTGCGAGGGGACAGTGATGAGTATGGGTTTGCTCTGGGACTGTGGTTTTTCTTCATAAAAGGAATACATTACATAAAATGTAGACCAGAGAATGGCTCCAACATCGGGGTGCAGTTAGTGACCCCATCCTTGCTCCTGTGTGTCGGGACTTAACTTGGGCGCTGCCCTTGGCGCCCTGCTTGTTTAACTCACGGGGTTTTCTGAGCGGAAGTGTGGTCCTCCAGGCTCTTTTGCGGCCTCCCCAGGTGGGCTGTAGGAGGACCACAGAAGGTGGGGTCTCAGGTTTGGTCTCAAGAGGTTTGGCCGACAGGTTTCCTCCTCTGGTCCAGGGAATTCCTGGGGAAGTCGGAACCAGGGCACCAGCACTGAGTGTTACTCGCCACCTGAAGGAGCATGAAGATGTCTCCCTTGTCCCCCCCTTCCTCCGGCCAGCCCAGCACCCTGGAGATGTGCCTGGAGAGAGAACTCGGATGCCAGCGGGCCAGGCAGAGGAGGCCCTGGCAGACCTGAGGCGCCCGCCCCCGGTGGCTGGGAGCACAGGTTTCTGTGGACAGCGTGGGGGGCGGGCATGTGGCCCTCTGTTCCTCTTGCTGCCACTCAACCTGAGGTCTTGTTGGGAAGACAGTGACAGAGCTTTCTGGCCATCGGCTAGTTGATCCCACACTTCCTGAGCTGGGCACCAGGAGCCTGGGGCAGGAGGCGTGGGGTCTTGGGACCACGTTGAGCTTTCTGGCACCACCCTCGAGAATGTGGGGAAACTTGGGTTCTTTCTGTCCCTTCCCAGAACGGACTCTAGTGGTTCCATCAGCCCCTCCTGCCCTGTGCACCCTGCTTGCCTTCCTTGGTGTCCCTGCCTCCCTGGGCGGCCCCACTGCTCTCAGCGGGGGAGGTGCCCGTGGTCTGCCTTCCTCCGATTTCCACCCACCTGTCTACCTAACCTGGCCTTAGACTGAGCATTTATTTAAGAATAAAATCGTGGTGGTGGTCTGTCTGTTTTCTCAGTGACGCCTCCAGCCCAGGCCCTACCCACAGTCCCAGGCCACTCTCAGGACCCGACCATATGGGAGGTGGTGTTGGCCAAGGATCATGGGCCCTTCTTTCCCGCTTCCTTCCAGACACTGAGGCCCAGCACGGAGGGGCATTACCTCTGGGGAAAGGCATGTTCACGGTGGGGAGGTGGAGATGGCTTCTCCAGGTGGAGCAGATGGCATTTTTCTAAAAACCAGGCCTACGCAGGTGACCTTTCCAACCTTATAGTTAAGAAGCTCGTTGACTGTTGCCGTGTTGATGGACAGGTGGTGGGGTTTAGGCTGCTGGAGTCCAGGGACCCTTCTGGCCCGCGAGCATTGCCCTGTTCACTCACTGGTGGTGGCGCTTCTGTTGTTTGGCTTTTTGCGAAACCAGCCTCCCCTGCACGTGTGCAGCTCCCAGCCAGCGCCTGCCAGCTGTCCCACTTCTCACCTCCCCGCTAAGTGCCCTCTCTCGCAGGACAGGGTGTGTGGCTTAATAAGGGGGCTTCAGCTGTGCAGTACAGGGTTTGTCCCAGGTCGGAGGACTTCAGTCCACCTAGGTCTCTCCTGATGGCAGGCCTTCCTCCCCTAGATCGTCAGGCTCTGGCACTTTCCAGTCTCAGCAGTGCAGGAATTCCCCAGGGTGGGGAGGGGCTTGTTTACCTGCCCCCCTTGTGGCCTGTTAGCAGCTATGCCCTGGCTGGAAGCCCAGAAGCAGGTTACACCCTCTTTCTGAAGCACCTTAGAGCTGCCCACGGTGATTCTTATATCTGGAAAATCCATGTCTTTCTTAAACCGGGTTTGAAACGGAACAGACCCTCCTGAGGTCAGTTTGTCAGTTATCTTCTACTGGACAGGTTTGCTCTGCACTCCCGGTATCCAATTCAGGTGTGAGCACGGCCTGCAGGGCCCCACCCCGTCCCCCAGCTTCATGTCTCCTTGGACTTCCGTCAGAGCTGGGACACCCATCCCCACCCGACACCGTCTTCATGTAACTAAAGCATGAAGTGCCTGCCTGGCCAGGGCAGCCCCTTCATGCTTTTCTCAGTCACTGAGGCTCCTGGAGGCCCTGCAGCTCAGAGCCACATCCCCAGCTTGTCTTGACCAATGAGGCCGTCTAGACCTGGCCTGCTCTGCCTGGGCTCAAGTCTGCATCTTGTTTTTCTTAAAATTTTGTCTATGTAAGTTGCTTCAGATTTTTTTGGGGGGTGCGGAATAAGGTAGGCTATAAAGTAAAAATACAAGCTGTTAGTGTTTTTACAGGTGTCTGACCGTCTGAAGATAAGGAAGCATAAGGGATCATGGGGCTGGTAGCTGCCGCCCTTGTCAGCTGTCAGGTAATTAGTAATCAGGTCCACACATCTCTGCCTGGTGGCATCTCAGCTTATTACCTCGGTCTGAGCGACAAAGCTTACACTGTGGGTTAGGACTGACCCTTTAATGGGCCACAACAGTCGGTGGTCAGGAACAGCAAGAGATGTGCACAGCTGTGAACTGTGGTCGTCAGAGGCATGTGTCCCAGGAGCTGCCCCAGACCTGAGACCAGGAATGTGCATCTCGGGTGCCCCCAACCAAGGGGCGGCTCGCACATCCCACCACCAGCAGGGGTCCACGGCGTTCTTGGGTACTTTGGGTAACAATGGCCCCGAGTCACATCCCTCTGGGTTCTTGATTTAACCTGCAGCCATACAGTTTGGGGTCGGGGGGAGGAGTTTTGGTCCCCAGGGCGTTCCACTTCCCAGGACCAGGAGTGGGTGGCAAAAGATGGGTGCAAAAAAACAGTACAATTCACACCAAAAATGCCAGCACCCAGGAGACAGTTTTCCAAGTGGCTGGGTTTGACGGTTCAGGCACTCGTGGCTCTAAGCCCCACATGCAGTTGGGGGTGAGAGAACTTTCTGTTCTCAGTCCCGGAATGTGGACCATAATTTAGCCCGGCTGGGACATGGACTGCCCTGGGCACAAGAGTGACACACAGAGGCCAGATCAACTGAGCACAAGCAGGAAGGTTTAATCCATTTCTCACATGAGGCAGTGACAGTGAGGGGCACAGTGATGGTTACACTCGGCCTAAGGGACGGGCAGCAGAGGGCGCTGGGGATGCAACCACAGACCCCCACGCCTCTGGTGAGGTGAGCAGTCAGGATGGGGATGAGGGCAGGACCCTGTGCCACCCAGGTCCAGCATTTGAGGAGACAGCCTCCGGAAGCTTCCGCCCGCAGCTCCTGCCTGCTCCCTGGCCCTGTCCTTCCCACCTGCTCACCCGCCCTCCCCAGCACCAGCCTGCTCTCTGGGCAGAATGGAAAGTGGGCTCCTCTCTGGGCCCACTCAGTCCTTTTCCAGACCAGGTTGTCATGCTGCTGGGAGGAGGGAGGCCGGCCTCCTGTGAGACCGGAAACGCACCCTCCTGGACTCGACGGGCACAGATCTGCAGCGGGGCTGGGTGTTCAGCTTCACCCGGCAGAGGTGGGGACCCCACCTGGGTGCCCAGGGCCAGGTGAGAACATCCCAGCATTGCCTCCCCAGGCACTAAACTTCAAAAGTGCTATTTTTAGTTGCTAAAACAAGGAAAGGCTTCAGCTAGTTTCATTTCCTTGTGAAAAATCTTATGAAGAAGCAAAACCAAACGAATTCTGCATCAGCCAGCCTTGTCCCAGCCAAAGCTCCCTAGACACTGGACACAGGTGTTGTCCCCAGTGTCACTCTCAGTTGTCCTGGGGCCTCTTTATCTGATCGATCTGGAAACCCCGGGCTGGGTGCCCACACAGCAGCTATGAGGACATGGCCTAGCACAGTGGACCCTCCCTGCATGGCCAGGAGGCAGAGCTGGGCCAGGGAGGACTGGGGCCACACTGGACGAGGTGCTGCAGAAACATACACTGCCCCAGGCTTTACCACGGCTACCTGGCCGGACCCCAGAATCCAGAGGCTCAGAACTAAAAACGAGCTCACGCAAGGCGTGTGCAAGGCTTCGGGGAGCCCAGCGGACAAGTCCACCTTCCCCCACCTCCACGGGACAGGTGGGCAGAGCAGCAGGCCAGCTGCCCTGCTCAGTGCTGTGGGCCCTGCTTGCCTGCAGGAAACGGGGGAGCATCTCACCTCAGCATCTTCCCCCAACCCAACCCCCGAAAGCCACCACCCGGATCCCCATGGCCGTCCCGGAAACAGCACTGAAAAAAAAAGCAGGGTGCTCGCAAAGTGCTTGGAAACGGGCAGTCAGCAAGAAAACAAACGCCTCTGGTCCCGAGGGGGAGGGCAGAGGCCTAATCCCTGGGGAGGCTGGGGGGCGGGGTCTTCAGGGCAGAGGGCTCCACGCCCCAGATGTCCCGGGCGTACTCCGTGATGGTCCGGTCACTGGAGAACTTGCCCGAGCAAGCGATGTTCCTGATGACCTTTTTGGTCCACTCCTTGGGGTTCTACAGAGGGAAGCGGTGCTCGGTGACCTCGGGCTGTTCCCAGATGCGCTTAGGCCCTGGGTAACCAACCAAGAGTTCACTGGGAAGGGGGCCCACCCACCAGGAAAGTTTCCAGATGACGAGACAGAGGTCCTGCTGGGGTGCGGCGCACACACTGCACAGACACCCCACCAGAGGAGTATGCGCCCCCAGACTGCAGCCAGCACCAGGAGGGGCCTCCCCGAAAGGAAAGCAGAGTTCCTCCCGGAGCCCGGAAGGTCACTCGGTTTCTAGGCCCCCTCCTGTTCTGTCATAGGAGGGAACATCAGGGGCTGTTTCCTCGGGGGTGGGGGGTGGGGTGAGACGTGGGCAACAACTCAGATACACAAACCCCTCAGGCCGTGTCCAAGAATCTGCTTGAATGACCTGGGCAGTGAACCATCTGCCCCAACAACTGCACAGTCACGCCCCCATCGCCAGTGTCCCCTCCTGCTGCCATCCTTGGCTGGGTGCACAGGGTGGAACATTCTCCTTTCCCTCCCCAGGTTCAGGAGCTGAGTCTTCCCAGGAGACCCCACTGGACATGCACGCTCTCTGTGGGCCACACCGAGGCAGGGACACAGGGCCGCGGACTGGGGAGCTGGCTCCCGCAGCCCCACCTTAGAAACTCGGCTCCTTAGAGCTACAAGTCCTTGTTCTACTTGCTGTCAGATCTGTCACTTTTACAAGGAATCGTTTATCTTCTCATTTTAAGCACAGAAAGGCCTTCACTGCTCACAAGGCCCATCCCTCACCTCAGGCTCTCCTGATCACACCCACGTGGGCGGTCAGATCGCGGGCTAGGGTGTGCAGAGCCTCCAGAAGGAAACTCCTGCCCCGCTCACCTGCGCTCTGTGGCAGCTGCCCAGAGGCTGCAGGGGAAGGTGCGCTGGTGTGGACAGCAGCCTGGGCAGAGGGCCAGCCGAGTCAGTCCCTGAGCAGGAAATGAGGAAGCCCAACCTGCTGTGGGCCACTAGATGAACTGTGACCTCCTGGGAGTGGCCCGAGACAGCAGGACACAGCCACACCCTGCTGCTTCCCTGCCAGGGCCCAAGGACCTTACCCGGTACAGCTGGTCCACCCGGGCCTGGCACTCCATGTATGCCTCATAATCCGCAAACACCTTGAACCTGAAATGGGAGACAGGAAGCTGGGCTGGGTGGGTGACGAGTGGGAGGTCAGGAAACGGGCCTGGCTGGCTGTGTCCTCATGCTCTGCAGGACAGGGGTGGCCACAGGGACCACTCTGTGAGCAACACTTCTGTCCTGGGGACGCTAGTCTAGAAAAACTTTATTTTAACCCAGTGTTCTTTAAAGAACCCGTGCACGTGGGTTAGAGCTGCACAGGCTGAGGCCTCCCGCCAATTTCACCTCCAGGAGAAGGGCACAGGGTGACCACAGGCTCCATCACCATCTGTTCTCAGATCTCATGGGCTGACAACTGGTGGTGCAGGATTTATGGACACAGAAACACGTTTTGTTTACGATTGAGTCAGAAACACAATTCATAAAACTCTGTAAAGTCCCTCCTTGATCACAGACCTCAGCAGGGCCAAGCTCCCAGCCCCGGGCGTGTGTGGAGTTACGATCGATCGGGTCTAACAGAAGCCAGCTGACAGCATTCATCAAAAAGTGACAGACTAAACCAAAGGAACTGCAAGTGGAATAGAGGTCGATTCTCAGCCTTTGACAGACTCAGCTTTTACCACCTGGGTGGAGAAGAGGCCTGTCGTCAGAGGAGAGAGCACTGCCGACCTATAACAAGTGCTGTGCAAGGCTGTGCCCTGACACGGCCTCGTCGTAAAACACTAACCATGTGGTAACTCACGGCCTCACAAGCTCATTCCACCTGAACCACTCTTGGGCTCCCCATTAAACCCAGGCTCCCTCTACCCCGAGGAAGTCGCCTCCAACCCACCCAGGCGACGCTTGTCACTCCCGTCCGAGGAGGTCAGCTGGTGCCGGGGGCCTGGGGCTGGACCTGGCAGCTGGCAATCCCACCACCAGGCCCCCAGGCTCGCTGAGCACCGTCAGAAGCCCCACGAACCCCGGCCCCTGGGCGCAGCCGAGCCTCTGGCCGTGGGCTGAGGTGACGGTGAGCCTCACCGAGGCCCAGGCTTGGCCCCAAAGAACGTGCAGTTTTCAGCCTGCCAGGGGGACCCTTTGACCCATCGGTGAGGGACGAGGGGCCTGTCTCACCTGTCATGGTTCAGCAGCATGTCGACGACACCCTTGAAACAGTCGGGCTCCCTGGGGGAGAAGAAGCCGCTGCTGATCTGGTCCACGGCCTGCCGCAGCTCGGGCAGGGAGCCATAGTACTCCCAGGCGTTGTACCTGTGGGGAGATGGCGGCCTCATGGGCAGATGCTGGGGCCGTTTGTGCCCCGGGCCCAGGACAGCCAGGTGGGGTTGGCAACTGCAGGCACTGGGAGGTGGACTGTGAGCACATCAATTCCACCTCCTCCTTTTACTGTTACAGACACGTGGTTGCTAGAGGATGTACAAGTCCCATGCATGGCTCTGTCGCAGTCCTCTGAGAGGATGCTCAAGCAGCCCCGCCCCCGCCCCCAGGGCCAGGATGCTGCAGAAGAAAATGACATGTGAAACCAAGCTGGAGAGACACCCTGCGACCATTAGGGAGTCCGGGGAGAGGGAGGTGTGTGGCAGACATGGGACAGGGCCGAAAGGGCCAGCGCTCACAGGCTGACAAGGTTCTGACTGTTTGGGTTCAGCAGCTGGTGCCTGAGGCCTCAACAACTCCCCTGAGGGATTTTAGGCAACTAGGCAACTTCAGTTGCACAGGATTAGGCCGGGCTGGGACCCCTCACAGTATCCAAGGGTGTGAAAAACAAGTAGAGGAGATCTGAAGTCTTCAGAGGGACACACACCCTTTCTGGTCCAGGGCTTCCACGTCCTCCACCCGCAAGCCAAAGATGAAGAGGTTCTCGGCCCCAGCTTCCTCAGCCATCTCCACGTTGGCTCCGTCCATGGTGCCGATGGTGAGGGCCCCATTGAGCATGAACTTCATGTTGCCTGTGCCCGAGGCCTCGGTGCCCGCGGTGGAGATCTGCTGTGACAGGTCGGCAGCGGGGATCACTGCAAGGCGGCGAGAGCAAGACCCGTCAGCCATGAACCGCTCAACACGAGAGCAATGGGAACAGCACAGCAACACCACACACTGACCACACCACCTGTACGGCTCCCTTTTTTGACCCAGGGCAGCCTGAGGCAGAGGATCCACAATGGAGACGCCTGAGAAGCCCTGCAGGTGGCAAAGGACCTTTGTTCTGGAACCTTCCGCGGACCAGGGCCAAATCAAAGCCTGGTGTTGTCATCATTCCCTTGTATCCTGACATCACTGGTGTCTTATTCGATCAGCCCCACAGGCTCCTTAAATGGCTTGAAGAGGAATCTGACTCACAGCACCAGAGGACTGGGGACAGCGGGGGGACAATCTTCTTGTGGCCACACGCACCGAAGTCACTCTGTGCCGTTTACAGCGGCCAAGACACGACCCCATCCACGACCCTGCAGCTTCTCCCAAGTGTGGGTTCCCTGCGTGAGTTTCTCCACATGGCAGCAGGAACGCAGCCTCCGTCCTGCCTGCCTTGGCATCCCTGCTCCCACGTCCTCAGCTCGTTCTCAGAGCTAATGCTGCGTCCCTAACCCAGCTGAAGGGCACTCGGGGTCAGCCAAGACCAGAGCCCAGCCCCTTCTTCAAGGTCAGGTCCAGGTGCCAGGATAGAGACACAGGCACCCCCGGCCCCTCAGGCAGAGGGACATGGGCAGACGGGATGGTGGACACGTTACCACAGCCAGTCCAAGAGCTAGGGGAGGGTGTGGGGCCCAACTCCAGGCTGGCTGTCCCCAAGGTCAGTTCTAAGGAAGCACAGGAACTGGCCTGGGAGTGCCAGGCAGTGGCCATAAGTTGCTTTAGAAGCTCAGCGAAACACTAACCCCAACCCAACCCCCGAGCCACACATGGTCCATGGCAGTGGCAGGACCACAGGGATGGTCCTGATGACCCGTCCGCAACGGAGGAGGAGGGAGTGCGTGAGCCTGCCCTTCACTCAACGCCTGGAGGGCAGCGCACAGTCTCATGGATCAGAGGGGCTGCTACTCGGGCCACAAGTCCAGGCTCAGGTTTCCCAGCACTTCCTGCCAGGTCTCCGGAAGTGGCCGGCTCAGGGAGGCCTGTCCAGCTCAGGACAGCTATGCTCCGAGGCACATTTGGCCACAGGCCCTTCTCCAGATGGTAACACATACCCAGTACCCCCAAAGTGGAGTGGCCCCAGGCTGAACCCTCCCAGAGCAGGTGCAGGACGCCAGGCCAGAGTGGACAGGTGGGGATGAGCAGAAGCAACCTCTGGGGGACGGGGAGGGCCAGCAAGAGGGAGCCCTGGGGCAGAGGAGCGAGGAGGGGCAGCAGCGGGAAGTTCAGAGACCACGGATGTGTGAGACCGAGGACGACCCAGAGCCAGGCCAGGGGTGGGGGGCCCTCTGGCTGGGCAGCCTGGTGTTGGGGCTGTTAATCTGTCTGAAAGCAAGACAGGCCCTGACCACAGAGGACCACTGACTGCGCCCAGGTAGGGCAGGCTCACCTTTCTCGGCCAAGGACACTCTGTAGTTCTCCAGAAAGATCACTTTGAGCCTGTCGCCCACAACCGGATCGTGGTTGACAACGTCGCCGATGGACGTGACCAGCTTGATGATCATCTTGGCCATGTGGTAGCCGGGCGCTGCCTGGAAAGGGGGAGGGGCGCTCAGCAGACACCCTGTGCTCAGGGGCATGGCAGGGTCGCTGGAGCCCGGGCTGGACACGCCCAGCCGAGTGGCTCTGCCAGCAGGGTTCCCACGGCAGGGGAGGGGTGGGCTGAGGCCGTGGCATCCCTGCGTGTCCTGCCCTCAACCTGGCAGACGGACCCACGGAGCGCGGCGCCCCACCCGCTTCCTCGGCTCCAACCGAGTGCCTCTCATGACGGCACCTCACCCACGTGCACAAATCTGTCAACCTCAAGCTTGGTTTTCTGATTCTAGTTGTTTTTTTCAAAAATGGAGAGAGGGAACAAGGACCTCTGAAAACTGACTACCGACTTATAGGAAACGCAGGGAACCAAGGAAAGTACTGGGAGATACCAGAGGGACGTGGTTTGGGAAAGACACACAGCCTGATTTCTGTAACAAATTGCAAGGGAAAAAAAGAGGGGGACGTGAAGAAAAACCTACAGATGAAGAGATTTAAGAGACACAGCCGCCCGTCACCATGTGAGAACTTTGCTGGGTCCTGATTCAAACAAGCTCAAGGTATTTGTAGCTGTCACAAGACCGCTGCGTGTGGCCCTGGCTGGATATTTAATGATGTGGCGGAATTCTTGTCAAGTGTTTTAGGTGTGATGGTGGCGCTGTGTGGTTTTGCAGGAAAACATCACTGTGAAGACAACTGATTAAGTTCTTAGGGTTGAAGTGTTATAATGTCTGTAATCTATCTACTATGAAATGGTTCAGCAAAAGTCTGGGGGACAGGTTTGTCATGTTCTACACTTCTTTTTTTTCTCTTTTTAAAAATGTTAATTTTTAAAAAATTAACATTTTTTAACTTTTTGAAAGTCCACATCTCTAAAATGCATACGGAAATACTGACAAAAACAGCATGCTGGGGTAGGGTGGTGGTGGGATGAATTGGGAGATTGGGATTGACATATATACACTAATATGTAATGAAATAGATAAGTTAAAAAAAAAAGAAAAGAAAAAGAACCCCAGCATGCTGTCCGGAGTCTGCTTTAGAAACATCAAGAGTCGGGGGGCCGGGGGACGGTGGCAGAGACAGAACAAGACGGGCCTGCCTGTGAGGTGCCTCCACCTTCATATGTGCTCAAGTAAGAGGCGAGGACAGTCCTGGGCCCACCTGCAGCCCCTGTGAAGCAGCTGTGCCCAGGCTTCTGGGAAAAGTGGCAGAGGGGTGGGGACGCGGGCCCTAGAGCGCGGAGCCGGATGATGGGACCCACTGATGCCTGCCGGCGATACGCTGGGACTCTGAGATCCCACGTCCAAAAGCACATATAAATAAAATGAATAAGGCCAGGCTGAGCCAAGAGCAGGCGCACATCTGGCTGACGAAGCAGCCAGCGACTCACGTCTACTTGGCACACCAGTGCAGGGGAGGCGTGGAAATCCGGCAGTTACACAGAGAAATGGTGCTGCCCCATGAGAGCCCAGTAGAGACTGGCCCTTGGGGCTGGGGATCCCACTCCCCTGGGCCGGGCAGGCAGGGGCCCCATCCAGCTCCCTCCTGCGGCTGAGCTGATGGAGCCTGACCTGGCCCAGAGGCACACCTGGGGCCAGGACCTCTGGGCTGTGTGTGCAGGTTGGCGCCCGGCCACCCGCAGCATCCAGCCCTGATGCAGAGACACTGCTTGAAAAGCACGGTGGTTTGTGCATCCCCGACCAACGCCAAGCAGGAACCAAGAAGACGTCCCCTCACCTTGCCCCCGATCATGACAGTCCTGGGCACAAAGGCCTGGGCTGGGTCCTTCTTTATTCCTGCAGGACAAACAAAAAGAGAGCCACGTGAAGCCCCTGGAGCCAGACATGCCTGAGCCCTGGGACAGGCCTCAGTGACACTGTCTTCAGAGGCCAGCCCGACACAGGTGCTGCACTGCCAGGAGCTCCCGCTTACAGAATTCTACACTTGGTCCAGGTTGGTTTGGAAGGCCAGCCAGGAGCAGACTCTTCCAGAAAGTTCAGTGGAAAAGCTGTGCCTTTGTGTCCAGAACAGCTCAACACAGGAGCTTCTCTGGGTCTGGCATGTGATGGGTACTCAAAAATGGGGTGACCTTGGGATGGTGGTGATTCACCATCAGCCTGCGAGGGGTGTCAGTGAGACCCCAAGCCCCCTCCATCACTGGGACAGAGGGTGAGAAGCCCCCCAGACCTTTTCTGCACAGGAGCAGACAGCTCACCTCCAGCCCCAGCAGAATGAGATGTCCTCACCAGGCCACTGGTTTCCAGATTTCAGCTGGGGGGTGGGGGCAGGGAGTGTCTACAGAAGTGACAGGCTGCCCTAGATGGCATTCACCAGAGTCAGGAATCGGCCGCAAGGTTTACAGGAGCCACTAAAGGGTCGCGGCTGATCTGTAACCTGTCTTCAGGTTCTAGTAGGAACATGACCGTCCTTTAGTTCTGTATCTTCCCGCTTCCAGATTGTGAACAGAGTAACAAAGAGAACAGGAAAAAAATAAAGCCAAAACCCCACAAACTACATTTTTACTAAAACTAGTAAAAAAGAAAAATACGCTAACTCCAGATCATTGAGCAAGTCCTGCTGGGTCATGGGATAGGTGGGAGACAGAGCTGTGAACTCAGGGTCTCAGGAACCCCAGTCTCCCGGGGGCTGTGAGCAGGGAAAACGGAGGCAGGAAAGAGCCCCAGGGGGCTGGGCGGGCAGACCCTGTCGGCACCCCTCCTACAGAGAAACCTTGGAAAGGGGGTCTGGACATCCTTGTGGACAGAGGCCCACAGGGCCATGACGCCTCCTGAGCCAGCCTTGACTTGGAGCCCCAGAGAGGCGTCACAAGCTGGGGAGTCCTGCGGCTGCCTTGAGCTCACGAGGCCCCGGCCAGAGTCCTGATGCAGCTCCTCAGACACGAGTGACCAACCCTAACACAGAGCTTTGCCACAGACAAGGGCAGTGGAAGCAGCCTCCCTGTGAGTCTCCAACCTGTGAGGACTGTCGACGCAGATGGGAGACCATAGCGCCGAAACGCAAGACCCCGGGAGAAGGCAGAACACAGGCGACAAGGCAGAACTGCCCCACAGAGTGCAGCCCGATCACAGAAGCCAGGAGGGCGGGGAGACGCGCAGAAAACACAGTAGACACACAGAGCGTGGAGGCGGGACCAGCAGACAACATGGAACAGAAAAGGAGGGAGTGCTATCAACAGGCAAAAAGAAGGTGGTGGAAGAAACCAACCACGTCACTGGAGCCCCAGGAGAAAAAAGCCAAACACATGTTTTAATGTATTTCAAGGAAACTTCCTAGAAATGATATAAGATATCAACCACCATCCTCAGAGTGCCCGAGCGTCAGGAAAATTGACCCACAACAGCCGGCACCCAAGACACAGCCGAGTAGAATGAGCACAGGCCAAGAGAGCAGCTCACTCCGGACCCACCCTTCAGATGGCGCTGCTCAAGGAAAGAACGGGAGACTGAGGACATCGCTTCAGCGGAACCACCCTTCCCGCAAATGGCCACAGACTACTGTGGACACGGAAGACCTCGGGGCACAGGAGCTGGGCAGAAGGGCGACCGGACGGCCCTGTAAGAGGACTGGGCGTCTCATCGCAGACGGAAACCCAGGTCAGATCGAGGCGAGGATGGCAGAGCAGCACCACGTGCGCTGCATACATGCAGGTGGACGAGCGGGCGGGGGGCGGGTGACACGTGCCCTGATGGCCCCATCGGAATGCCGCAGGCGCCCCGGACGCTCACAAGCCGAGCAAAAGCAGCACCCTGGGCAGTAGGGAGGCACCGGTCACAAGAGGTGACGGGAGGAAGGGCAGGCCACCCAGCGACTGGCCCTGCCGCTCACAGGCAGGGGATTCGGGGACGCCGCTGGGGAAACGACAAAGAAAATGCAGAAAAATCACAATTGCAGAAGAAAACCACAGCAAAGAGCACAAAACAAGTCTCCGTGAACTGCTGTTTCTGGCCCAGGAGGTGCGCCCTTCCGCCAAACACACAGGAGGGCCCTCACCTGGGCCTTTTCTGAGGGTCGGGTCAGAACCATTCAACCCAAACTAGCATCCGTCCTGTCACTTCACTGTCGCACGAGCGAGCAGATCTCTCAAGACAGAGTCTCCCTCACTGGCAACTGGAGAGCTGATGTTCTCCAGGGGAGCTCTGCGTCTTGGAAAGTATTTGGTTCCTTTATTTTCAAAATTAGTATCTGCTTTACTACATTACAAGATCTTAAGAACCATGTTTTGGGCTTCCCTTGTGGCGCAGTGCTTAAGAATCCACCTGCCAATGCAGGGGACACAGTTTGAGCCCTGGTCCGGGAAGATCCCACATGCTGCGGAGCAACTAAACCCGTGCACCACGACTGCTGAGCTCACGTGCCACAACTAACTGAAGCTGGTGCACCTAGAGCCCAGGCTCCGCAACAAGAGAAGCCACCATAATGACAAGCCCGCGCACCACAATGAAGAGTAGCCCCCGCTCGCCACAACTAGAGAAAGCCCGCGCACAGCAACGTAGACCCAACGTGGCCAAAAATAAATAAATTAAATAAATAACTTTAAAAAAAAACCAGATTTTTCCTTGAGGCTTTATTATCTTATTTATAGAAGTAGCAAATGGTCATAGTTACTTTTAGGTGGATCTTTTTTTTTTTTTTTTTTCGATATGCGGGCCTCTCACTGTAGTGGCCTCTCCCGTTGCGGAGCACAGGCTCCAGATGCACAGGCTCAGTGGCCATGGCTCACAGGCCCAGCCGCTCCACGGCATGTGGGATCTTCCCAGACCGGGGCACGAACCTGTGTCCCCTGCATCGGCAGGCGGACTCTCAACCACTGCGCCGCCAGGGAAGCCCTTAGGTGGGCCTTTGATTCACACGTGCTTCAAGATCAAATGCCACTTAAATAGTTTAAGGTGTATAGATGTAACATACTATTTCATCTTCTATGGGTGTACTTCAAATGCCTCACCTGCTAAGGATAATCTCTCCAAATAACTTAAGAGGAGTCTAATAACGATAATAACTAAGTATGAAAGAAATGCTGCACCAGACCTAAAACCCAGCCTCTGGAGGAGGTGCGGCCCCTGCGCCTCGAGCTCCCCAACCTCTGAGCTCACGTCTCACTCCTTGCAGCTGCTCTGTTCTGAACACAGAAAACCAGAAGGTGCCACTCAAAATGAATATGCCACGTCCGCCCCAATGGCCACGTGAGAAAAAGGCCCGGTGGAAGAGGGGGTGTGGGGCGCAGGGGCGGAGCACTCACGGTTGTACAGGGTGACCACGTGCAGGCAGTTGAGCAGCTGCCGCTTGTACTCGTGGATCCTCTTCACGTGCACATCGAACATGGACGAGGGGTTGACCTTCACCCCGTACTCCTTCTCCAGGAAGGCAGAGAACTTCACCTTGTTTTCCTGGGAGAACAGAGGTAAAGATGGTGGGATGTTCACAGGGCTGAGCCCCCAGGGCTGGTGTCAGAGACGCAGCAGGGAGGGGATGCCCAGGACGCGCTGCCACCCCAGGGAAGACACAGAGGGACACAGGTGGTCACCGGAGCCTGGTGGGCAGAAGGGGGAAGCGTGATCCTGAAAGTGGATCCGCATGAGAGCATGGAGATAAACAGGAAAGTAGATGTGCAAACCCAGGAAGAGGAGCAAAGGATGAGAAAAGCAGAAAATGGAGACAAGGAGACCTGGGGTGGGGGGGCGAGACTCCAAAATGAAGACTACATCTGGGCCCCCGAGGCCAGGCTGTTGGCACAGTGGAGGGTCAGTCTCGGTCTTCAAAGGCCGCCCAGCGGGCCAGGCCGCCTGGTGGTGAGGTGGCCACAGGGAGGCCCAGGGGTGCGGACAGCATGTCAAGTGCAGACGCGAGACCTGCATCGATTCCCACTGCTTCCCTCCCGACGAGCTCTCCTCCAGACCTGGGGCGGCGGTGCGCTCAGGGTTCAGCGGGGCCCCCTCTGCAAGGCTGAGTGGGGGGATGGGCCCCCCACCAGGCCTACCTGCTTGACCTGGGCCACGTCCCTGATGAGTGCCTCGTCACTGAGCAGCTGCAGCAGTTTCTTCAGTTGGCTCAGGTCCGTCAGGAAACCCTCCCCGATTCTCTGCCGAGTCATAAGGGAGACGCGGTTTCTGCACCTCTTCTGCCCACCTCAGCCCCAGGCCCCCTCCTCTCCCACGACACCCCCTCCCAGGAAACACCGCACACCCGGCGCCGGTCAAGTCCCGACCACTGAAACGTGCCCTCAAACGCACGCGCCTCCCCCGGCTCCCCACAGGCCTGAAACCTGGGGGCCCGTCTCCGCCCACCCCCAAGGCCCGCACCCGCCAGAACCGCAGATGGACGGAGGCCTTCCGGCCGCTCCCGCCCAGCCTGGGCACCCTACCCTGCCCCCCACACTGCAGCACAGTGCTGTTTCCAAACAAACCCCAGCTTCAGTCTCCCTGTTTCTAATTTAGGACCGAGAGGAAAACTCCTGGCCTCCAGACACCTGGGCCGTCTCCGTGGCCTTGCCCTGAACCGAGGCCGCACCAGCCAGGCTGCGGGTGGTCACGTCCCTGCAGCGCTGCTCCTGGGCCCTCCCGGTAACTGGGCAGGCAGACCTCAGCTCTGCCGTCCCTTTCCAGAGAAGCCTCCTTGGCACACAGCCCGCCCCCCAGCACCCCCATGTCCAGCACGCGGCCGGGCCCCTGTGTGACTTGTCTCCTTCCTCGCTGAGCGCGTGAGCATGGGAACAAGTCAACAACGACCGCGTCCCCGGCTCACAAACCTCTTCGCGGGCAGCTGGGCCTAGCACTTCCCCTCTGAACTCCTGCACAGGCCGCCAGGGCTGCTGGCCGACCGCCCGGCCCCCCACACCCAGGGCGACAGCGGGTCCCCACCGCCCGCACCGTCCAGGAGCCGTCGCTGTCCACACGCTGAGGAGCGGGTCACCGCCCACACGGCCCCAGGCAGCTACCGCTCGCTCTGCCCGCCCACAGCTCCGGGTGGACTCAGAGGCGCTGGCCTCACCTCCACGATGATGTCCGCCAGCCCCGGGTTACACAGAAGCAGCCACCGTCGGGGCGTGATGCCATTCGTCTTATTCTGGAACTTCTCTGGCTCCAGCTCATAAAAGTCCTTAAAGCTAAAAACAGACAACGGGCAACTGTCACAAGCGCTGTTTCAAACAAGGTGAGCGAGAAGCACAGGGCCCTCTGAAGGGAGCCCCTGGGCGATCCAGAGCCCAGCCTTTCTGTTCCATCCCCCAAGGAGCCCAACTCCACGCCGGCATGTGGCTGGAGCCTGGCCACCTCCCAGTGGTTGTGCCAGTGGAGTGTGGACGGACAGTGGGGATTAAACAGTACACCACACAAAGCCTCAGGCCAGCACCGAGGACCCGGAAGCCTCCACACGGACAGACCCGTCCAGGGCTTCCGGGCGCCCACACGAGGCGCTCCACAGGTCTGCGGCGAGGATGGAAAGGAGGAATTCCAAGACCACATCCCACAAAGAGGGGGCAGAAGCAGGGAATCTGACCTAAGAATTCCTCCTTCCTCTCGGGGATGAGCCCCAGCCCGTCACACCCTAACCTCCACCCGGGGGGGGCCCAGGACTCTTGTCCCCAGGCGGGGCGCCAAGGCCCACAGCCAGCAGCACGTGCTCCAGGAGGAGAGCCTCTGCCTGGACAGACCGAGAACGCAGACGACGGGAAGGGCTCCTGGTGACAAGAGGGCTCGGTCCCCCAGCGTCGTCCACTGAGGCAGGGCCTCACCCTCCCACCGCCACGCTCTGGGCAGTTCACACGCCCTGGCGCAGGCCAGCGCAGGCCCCACTCACACTGACTGCTTCACGATCTCCGAGTGGATCCTCGCCACGCCGTTGACAGCGTGGGACCCGATGACACACAGGTGGGCCATGTTGATCCGCTTGCAGTCCCCTTCCTCGATCACGGACATCCTCCGCAGGCGGTCCACATCCCCGGGGAACAGGGCGGCCACGTGCTGCCGAAACAGAGCAGTGAGCAGGAGGGCGGGGGGCTGCTTTCCCCAAGAAAGGCCCAGGGCGGCTGCAGCCCAGCCTGACTGGGCCCCGGGAGAAGGTCTGCCTCGGCCTGGGGGCGGCGGCCCGGCCCGTGGGCTCGGAGGAGCTGAGGAGGTGCCGTGTGACGTACAGGAAGAGATGGGGATGCTGTCCCCGCTGGCCCAGGCAGGGTATAACCGCAGTCTACCAGTGGGAATGGCTACTCTTTCACCAAAAGATTAAAAAAATGAACTATAATCACACCTGAATTCTAAGTTCCCCTGTGCTTGTACCACTTTCCTTTCTGTGGGGGACAGAGGAAAGACAAAGGTGATTTGTTTCCAAATCACCCGAATGCTGCAGTGATGTCGCAGGACAAAGGCCTCTGGCATTCCAGGAACAGACACTCACACCTGAACCTGCTCAGAAATGAGAAGACTCCCCCCGACGCAGCAGGGGTCCAAGCGCGGGGAACAGGCAACAGCTCTGCCAAGTGACAGCCCCAGACCCCAAAGTCCTCTTCTTGAACGGCTATTCCCTTCAAGAAGTAAAGCACCTGTCCCGGGCCAGACGATCTGACGTGGAGGGCAGAGGAGGGCCCGTCAGAGCAGGGCAGCCCTCTCCCCTCCCGCATCACCACAGGAAGGGCATGCTCACATCCAGGTGCCTCTGGTTGATGGCGTAGACGATCTCCAGGTGCCGTGGCAGCAGCTTCTCAAACATGGACACAGGCCAGCGCTCCAAGGCCTCGGGTAGCACCGTGTGGTTGGTGTATGCACAGGTCTTCCTTGTGATTTCCCAGGCCTACAACATTCCAGAACACCCCAATGTTTTATTCAGAAAAAAGCAGCTCGTGGCCAGATGCCAAGGTGAGGGGAACGTGTAGGGTCAGAGGCAGGTGTTCAGATGCCACCAGGAAGGGCCCCGCACGTCTCTGCTCTCCGGGGCCCAGAACTTCCTAAACCCACAGTGAGCCCTGCGCCCTTCACTGTCCTGACACGCCCCATGTGCACCTCACATCCTGACCCAGAGCACACGCAGAAATGAGCACCTTACCTGCTACCTGGGAACCACTGCAACTTTCCTCTGTAAACCAGACAGAGCTCCAGGCAGCTTTGCTTTATTTCCACCAAACCGACTTCACAACCACAGTCCAGAGGAAACTGGTCAAGTGTCTGGCCCTGCCCTCCGCTGGCCAGGTGTGAACAGGGTCTGCCCAGCCCCACCCAGAAGTGCAGCCCCAAACCAGAAAGGGGCTCTGGTGCTAAAAAATGGGGTAAAAATGGTTTTATATGTTGATTTAAGTAAATGAGATCAACAAAACCCCACTAAAGAATCTAGGACCAAATAAGTGAAGCAGGGAGAACGAGCCTATAAATGTGTAAACGATGTATTTCTTTAAACCGAACACTTCTGAGTTTTTTGCCACAGTTCTAAGATGAAAAAGTATAGGTGAGAAGCTCTCAGAAGTGTCAGAATCCTTTTCTTGTCTTCCAGAAAACCACCCTTCTCTGGCCCTTAAACTGCTGGGCCCACTCACTGTGCCCTGCCCTTGGGAGAAACCCCAGACCCGCTCCTGGAACGTCCTTCTCCCCATAGCCCCGTCTTCCCAGGACAACTTCCTTCTGTTCTCCCGAGGCCACCAGAGAGGCCTCCCTCTGTGGACCAGCTCAGTACTCACCCCTGCTGTCGGGAGAGGCGGGGAGGTCGCCCCGTGCCCAGGTGTTTGGGGACACTGTGCTCGGGCCCTCGGTGCTCACCTTGTCCCAGTCGACCTTCTCCACGTCCACCAGAATCCGCATGAGCTCAGGGATGGCCAAGGCCGGGTGGGTGTCATTCAGCTGGATGGCCACCTGCGTTTACACGGGGTGACCCCTCAGTCCCTTGCCCGCGTGTGCAGAACCGGGGTCCTCGGCTGCCCGCCCCGAGGAGCCTGGTCATAGGACTGGCAGCAGGAAGTGGACGGCACTGCACGGGCTCCAGGCCCAGCACGGAAAGCCGCGGAGGTGCAGGGAGCAGGTCAGGGTGGAGGACCCGCAGGCCAGCCCCGCAGCGCGCGTCCAGAGCCCTCCCGTCTTGGAACGCTGCTCCTGCCTGACGGACGCTGGCCGGTTGTGTTCAGATTACTGAACTGAGCCTGCAAACTGGCCGCTTTGCCCGACAGAGCCTTTCACAGCGTTCCCTGCTGCCTCGACGCCTCCTGAGGCCCAGGGCAGCCCTGGTGGAGGAGGAAGGCGGCCTGGTCCCCGGGCACGAGGAGGCCCAGGTTGGGGGGCGGCTTCCCGCCCAGCCCCCACTGCAGCTGGAAGGAGGAGGCCCAGCCCGGGAACAGCCCGTCTCCGGCACGGCACTCAGCACTCTACACACGCACCTTGTCTGGGAACGTCTCGAAGGAGGTCCTTACGGGGTCGCGGCAGCCGAACTTGGATGACTTGAAGCGCCGGATGATGTCCTGGAGGGTGGCGGCCACCACGAAGTATTCCTGCTTCAACCGCAGCTCCTTCCCCTCAAAGAACTGAGGACATGCCCGGCTCAGCCTCCACTGCATGGGCCCTTGGGGCCCCCGAACCCAGGACAGGGCCCAGGCTGGGGTGCGGCCCAGGGGTGCCATGCCTCGATCCCCGGTGCTGGGGCCGAGGCCAGGAGGGCAACCTCCCCTCCCGGGTGCCTCACGTTCCAGGAGGCCTCATGCCTGAAGCATGAGTCTCTTCGGAGTCTCAGGGGCGCTGGGGGAGGGCGTTTGCTTATGAGCCTTTCAGCACAGCGCCCTTTGCTGCTACGTGCATGTATTTCCCTGATGAAATACGAAAAACCCACAACCCACAAAGATGGGCAAATCCTAAGGGCTCGTTTGGTGGCAGTGGATCTTGTGGCTGAGGCCCCCGCCTCACAAGTGGGGACACCTGCTAAGAGCGTTCCAAACCATGACCACGTGACATCTCAAGGTGTCCCTGCAGGATAGGGACTGCTGGCCCCACGCGCCAACGCGCCAACCAACTCTTGGGGAGCTGGCACCAGGTGCTAAAGAGCAGAAACGGCTGGACGTGGTCTGAGGTCTCCGCGGCCCTGCACTCGGCGGCCGTGTGCTTATGGGGAGCGTAGGTGTGAGGCCAGGAACCTCCTAAGAGCTCCCCTGGGCGGAGGGCAAAGGAGGGGCTAACAGCACACAGGTGCTCCTGGGCCCCGTCAGGGATGCCATGTCCACCCTCACTCTGAGGAGGTCACTCTCGTGGCCTCACCTGACAAGCCTGAGGCCAGCACAGGGGTCCTTCTGGAGCCCAGCCCCGCGGGGGTGCTTCCTACACTGGAGGAACGGCGCGGACGAGGACCACCCGCAGCAGCTACTCACGTTGTCGTTGGGATACAGGACTCTGGAGATGTTCTCGGCCAGGTTCCGGTCCAGGACCGCCTCGATGTAGCCGCCCACGTTGACTGAGGGCAGAGAGCGGAGTCAGGACCCGCGTGCCTGCCGAGGCTCTCATGTGCCCTGATCGGTCTGAGGACAGCGTTCCCGAGCAGAAGGCGTCCCACAGCTGCTACGCCGACCGGCCCACACCCCGCCCCAGACCCCTGGCTCTTTCCGGACGGCGCGGGGTCCCTGGGAAGTCCAGGGCTCACAGGGAAACTGCCCTCAGCCCTCCCGCAGTGGGGAGCCTCATGGGCTGTGGGTGCAGACGGGGTCGGTCTGGGATCAGCCACCGGATGGGGACAGGAGGGGACGCACAGTCATGGAGCTTGAAGTCATTGGGCGCCTTGGCGGACCACAGTCTCATGGTGTTGACGGTGTCGTTCTTGTAGCCCGGCACCGGGGTGTCGTACGGCATGGCCAGCACCACCTGCCGAGGGAAGACACGGTCCCCAGGCCTGGGCCACCTCCCCCCACGGGCTGGGGCAGCTCGGCCTCGCAGGAAGCGGCCCACCGGCCCACCCTCCTCTGGCTTCGCTCCTTCCTCCTCAAACACACCCAACCTGCCCCGTGTCCCTCGCACCTGCAGCCCCGGCTCGCACATGTCCTGAGCCGGGAGCACCCGAGGCCACCTCCGGTGGGCCCTGACCACACGCCAGGCCCTCTCTAGCTTCACCTTCGACACCGGCGTCGACTGTCACCTGGCTCCTCGGTAGCCCCTCCTCCCGTGTCCTTGGCCTCCCCCTCCACACCTGCCCTCTTCTCACTCAACTCTGTGTGGGCGATTTCGGGACTCACCTAACCTCTCCCCACAGACAGCTGCTATTTCAGACCATCTCACACGTCTGCGGCGAGGCTCCTCCTGTTGCCTTGACCTCGAACTTCAGCAAAACCAAAGCAGCCTGCACACTCCCTCCCGACAGAAAACATCGGACCTGCCCTCCACCCCTGTCCCAGTCCCCATCTGTCCAGAAGCACCAGCTCTGCTCTTGCCAAGCACAGGAAGAGGTGCACAAGCCTCAGGTCACTTCCACCCGCAGACCCGCCCACGGGCTTCTCACACCCAGGCCTGCTTTCGGGGGCGCTTCATGTGCGGCCTCAGGAGCTGAAGGCAGCTCCAATGGCCACAAAGGACTACGGGGGGCGGGGGGCCCGGGTTAAAGCCCCAGCATCACCCTTCCCTTCCCGTCTCCCCGCAGCCCTACTCCCCAGCCCTGGCTGGCCTCGACAAGCCCTGCAAAGCATCTGCAACCTGCTCCCTCCCTCTCCACGGCCAGTCCCCCAGGGGAAGGCCCTCACTGCATGGCGCCTGGGGTGCCGAGTGGTCTCCAGGCCTTTCATTCATCTTCTACAATCACACCTAGAAAACCAGACCCCCTTCTCTGCTTTTCCAAATTAAATACAACTTATTCTGGCATCTCAGGCCGCCAGCCTGCCCTGGCTCCATGAGCCCCAGTTAAGACTTGAGTCTGCATGACTCACTTGACCCCTGTGACTCACGGGCTTGCCCTGCTTACGCTCTACTGCCCACACTGCTGCGGTGGCGTCTTTCTTACGTATTGCGACCACCACCCATCCCCACCCCCACAAGCTCTCCTCCGCCTCCGCGGTCTCTGAGCCCGGGCTGGACTCCGTGTGTGCACCCGCCGGTACGGCACCGCGTTCCGCCAAGCACTCGGTGCTCCTGCCCTGGCCCCCCAGCCTGGCCCCCCAGCCGCCAGCATCCACCCAGCCGCCCCACATGCCCAGAGCTCCGACAGCTCAGAATAACCAGTGAGCTACACTGAGAGCCGGGGCCACACGCGGGACCGGGAGCGAGGGGTGAGGGCCTGCCCCACAGGGACGCGGGGCTGGTCCTACCCCCTCTACTGGGGTCGCGGCGGGGGTGGTCAGTGCCCTGCCCCTCCCTGCGCCGACCCGCTCACCACGAGACACCGCCAGTCTCAGCCGACATGGCTCCCGTTAAACTACAGAGTGTGGCTTCACAGTTGGTGTCTGGACAGTCCCGACCGAGTGTGGGGAGGTGGGTCCCACAGGGAAGCTCCAAGGGGAGCCGACGCGACAAGGCGAGTCGAGGGTCCCCGTGCTCAGCCCCCCACCCACCAAGAAGCGCCCGTGGTACCTGTGTGTCCAGCCAGCACACGCCCTCAGGGCTGTGCTCCACTCGCCCGTAGAAGTGCACGGGCAGCATGTACTCCGGCCGCGCCTTCTCCCAGGGGTTCCCGTAGCGCAGCCAGTCATCCGCCTCCTCCACCTGGAAGGGCGGCAGGTGAGGGCGGGGGAGACGGTCCCGGGCACTGGCAGACCCTGCCCTCCGCCCACACTGACCACGCCATCCAGACGATGCTGCCCGGCACGGAAACAAAACTGTGGCCTATTTACAGCGCAAAGGTTTCCAATTCTGGTCAAGGCTCTGTTTAAAAATGAACACTTTGAACTGTTAAAGAAAAAACTCATATAAAATTAGAAGAATAAATCAAAGTAAAAAGACGTTAAGAATTGCTTGAATTCAGCAGTAAAAGGAAGAAGTCCTGGGGCACATCAACAAACCTCGAGACGTTATGCAGAGTCCACACACCGCATGACTCCATCCACGTGACGTGACCTGACCAGGACGGCCAAGTCACAGACAGAAGGATGGCCCCGTCTACACCACACGTCCAGGACGGCCAAGTCACAGACAGAAGGATGGCCCCGTCTATACCACACGTCCAGGACGGCCAAGTCACAGACAGAAGGATGGCCCCGTCTACACCACACGTCCAGGGCGGCCAAGTCACAGACAGAAGGATGGCCCTGTCTACACCACACGTCCAGGGCGGCCAAGTCACAGACAGAAGGATGGCCCTGTCTACACCACACGTCCAGGGCGGCCAAGTCACAGACAGAAGGATGGCCCTGTCTACACCACACATCCAGGACGGCCAAGTCACAGAGACAGAAGGAGGTCAAGTCCCCAGAAGGAGCATCTGGGTCATGCTTTTAGGACAGTGACGTGGCTGAGGTTACTGCTTCACTGTGCCCATCTCCACAGAACTCCCCGCAGGACTGTTCTGCCTGGTGCAGGCAGGTACTCATCACAGGACCGGTCCCGCCTTTGACCTCCTGTACGTGAGTGAGATTCCAACATCAGAGCCTGGCTGTCTCCACAGAGCAGTTCAATGAGCTGTCTGCAGAAGCAGCAACTTCCCAAGTACGTGAGGCGAGGGGCTCTCCCTTCTGGAGCCCCTTCTCTGATAGGAAGGCTGGTCTGTGGCCCCCGCTGGCCACCACTGCTGCTTTGTGACCACTGCCCACATTTACTTGGGCTACAGCTAAACTCCGTTAAAAGCATTCTGACTGAGCAGCTCCCTTGACAGAAGCGTGGGAGTTGGCAAGTTTACCACCGGCCTATCAACCTAGGACTGTCTTTAAATTGTTACGCATGGTGGCAAGAGGCACAGGAACAGGGAACCAGAAGGAAGAATTGTCTGTGGTCAAACAGACAGAGACAGAAACCACCACCAAAACCTTCCTCCTTACGACCGTAACACCCACCAGGCAGGGAGGAGCCTCAGAGTCTCTGTCTTACAAACACACACATCGCCTCGACTACGAAAGAGCTAGAATGGGCCACAGACCACACGTGTACAAAGGCTGGCTCACATCTGACAGAAACACTCACATAAATAACTGTGACTAGGGAATTCCCTGGAGGTCTGGTGGTTAAGACTCCGCACTGCCAATGCAGGGGTTGCAGGTTCGATCCCTGGTTGGGGAACTAAGATCCCATATACAGCGAGGTGTGGCCAAAAAATAAAAAAAAGAAAAGGAAAAAAAAAGCACAAAAAGAACTGTGGCTAAAATCACCCAGAACGTGGCAGGAGGAAAAGTGCATTTCTCCTTTCAAGGTCATAGGGAATATTTCTATAAATTAACCAGTGGCTACAAATCTGTTGTGTTTCCTTTTCCTTTTGGCCATACTTTTCTTGGCTAACGTTTTATTATGAGCGTTTTCAAACACATAGAAATGCCAAGGAATTGACAGTGAACTACACACCCTCCACCTAGGCTCTGTCACTGCTTCCATCTTGCTATACTTGATAACCACGTCTCCTTCCATCCATCCATTACTTTTCTGATGCATTTCAAAGTGAGCAGTTCATCCCAGACATCTGTCCACTCTTCCCCTGAACACTTCCGCAGGCATGTCATTAAGGACAGTCCATCACAGTGTTTATTTTTTAGGCTAACAGACGCACAGTGAAATGCATAAATCTTAAGGCCGACACTGGTGAGTGCCGACAATTGCACACACCCGTGTGACCCAAACCCCATCAAGACAGAGGACACTTCCATCACCCCGATCATTAGCTTCTTCGTTCAGACTGTACGACTTTCCTGTTACCAGCTTTTTGATCCTAACTCCAGCCCTGCTTTATCTGTGACTTATAGACCCCAAATTATTTAAACTATTCCCCACCCAAGTGGAAGAGTGCTGCCTTCCTTTCTGAAATGCCAAAGTGAGGGGAAACGCCCACCTCACTTAAGAGAAGGAAGGTGGGACTGCGTTTTGAGTCCCCCCATTTACCAGCAGGGTCTTGACCGTGTTACTTCTCTGCCTGACGCTTTAGAATTGAGGCTCATTCTTCCTAAGAGCCACATTGCTTTGCAGAATCCAGCCCCTAACCCCACAGGACGCCACCACCTCGCTGGTGTCAGCGAGGGCAGGTGGGAGCAAAGCCTGCAATAGCTGTTCTCCTAGCGACTCCAGGCCAATCCTCCTCTGCAGTGGGGTTGGGCTGGGGGGTGCCTTCGCTCTGTGAGAGACGACAGAAAACAACACCAGCTGGTGGCGTCCTCAACCCACAGTGTCTCCTGTGAGGCCCAGCTGGGCTCTGGCCCCAGCCTACCAGACGTCCTGTCGCCACACAGAAGCCGTGTGCAATGAGCACATGTAGGCAACGGGCACTGCCGGCCGTGGGGACGATGTGGAAAGCACGGAGTGCCCAGAACTCTCAGCACTGCCCACCTGCCCCCCTCTGCCCTGCCGAGGACCGGCACGCAGCCTCTCCAGGAGGAGCAGCAAGTCCAAACACAGAACTGACGGTGCCTGGCTATTTTCTCATGTGCATGAGAGCCGCAAGTGAGCAAAGGAAGGAAATGGCACCCACCTGCCAGCCATTGACAATCTTCTGGTTGAAAATCCCAAACTCATAGCGGATTCCATAGCCGTACGCCGCCAGGCCCAAGGTGGCCATCGAGTCAAGGAAGCAGGCTGAAAGTCCAGACACAAAGAACTTCTTGGGATCAAAGACGATCAGTAGACCCAAGGCCTCTGGAGCCAAGGCCCAGACACCAAGTCAAGTAGGCGCCGGAGGGCTGGCCCCCAGGGCATCAGGCAGTGGCCCAGTGGTGACTGGTCACCTTCAGGTCTCATGAAAAGGAAAATGGAACCCCACTCTGATGCCCTTTGGCCTGAGAGCCCGGGGCCAGGACAAGACAACATCAACACGGGGGCTACCTGGGGGTGTGGGAAGAGGGACGAACCCCACAGAGGACACTGCCAAACTCAGCTCATCTCAACACACTGTCCCCTCCTGCCAACGTTCTCTTAGGGACCCTCACTCAGGCTGCAGGCCTCCCCACCCTCGCACGTTCTACTTGAAATCCAAGCAACGTCACAGAACATCTGCCCACATACTGGTAAAGATGACACAGAAGTGGGGCCTGCAAATGTACATTTCAGCACCCACAGCACCAAATACCCAGGTGCCAAAGTGCCACCAGGGCACCCGGAAGGTGCCGCCAAATGGAGCCCTTGTTCCGATCAAAACGTCTTGAAAGCAAACCACCATGATTTGAATAAAGATTCAGAAGGCAGCCTTATTAAACTTGTGGAGTAAGAAGAACACAAAATTTAAACGACGAAACACCAGCACATAAGACACATGCCAATTTACCAAACATGCACAGACCTGGGGGTGTCAGGCCCCCTGCTGAGGAGCAACAAGAAGACCCACAAACCAAGGCCTGGGCTCTCGCTCTGAGGAAATCATTCTCGCAGGAGGGACGCCACACACGAGCTACCGCAGGCTGGGGGTGTCCCGGGTCTGCACGGCGAGGGGAGCCGTGGAAGCAGAGGGGCCCAGACGAGTCCAGGGGGAAGGCCGGTGGCGCCGCCCAGTGGCAGGAACGGTGCCTGGAGTGGACGCGAAGCAGCCTGACGCGGCCTGAGGACCCGCGGGGGCGGGAACGGCCCACGAGCTGACACGCCGGCCTCAGGGCGGGCGGCCTGGAGCTTCGCTGGAGCTTGGGTTTTTACTTCAGTTTTTACTGACTGAGCAAGGACTAAGTGGGGAGATGACCACACTCAACGGAACGCCGTCAGGGCGAAGGGGACCGAAGCCCGAGGGGCTGCCCTCTGCCTGCCGGCCTGGATGCTGTAACGCCGTCTGCAGCGGGAAGCGACGGCTTAGCGTGGTGCGTGTGACCTCACCTTCGCAGGCCACACAGAGCCCACACCCACCAGTGGGGCACACACGGCCTTTCCCCTGGAGGCGGGGCACGCCTGGCCGAGGGTTAACCTAGAGCCGGGTGCTGCTGTGTCGGACAGGAACATACGCTGTGCTTATAATTTCTGAAGAATTTAACTTAAATTCTGAAAACATAAACACATACACACAACTCACCCAGATAAATTTTAGGGCATTCGCTCCCTTTACAAAATGACAGCTCTCAAAAGGGGCAGTAATGCAAAGTGTATCACTTTAGGGACCCGTACACACAAGGGCAGCACAGAACTTGATCATCTCTGCTCCAGAAGCACTGTGCCCAAAAGCCTGGAAGGACACAGTGACATCAACTCTCACCGTGACTGCTGTTTCCACTTCCAAGTTCTTAACCCAGCTCCTTCCCCCTCATAAAGGCTGGCGAAAATAATTAAAACAGAAAAAAACCCACAAACTTCCAACTGGGTATATTCTCAAATAGGGTGGCCCAAAGGAGCAGCAGCTCCAAGAGAAACAGCTCTGCTATTTTAGAGCAATCTGTTTACTGTAGTAAAGCAGGAACAGTTGCTTTACGCTGGGCTACACTCATAAACTGTGCGTGTGTGTTTCTAGCCCTCTGTCTTTCTCCCAGTTACTGGCTGTGGAGGTGGTTGGTATATTGCAAACCCCTCCTGGCATCAGTTCCCCAATACTGGCAAGCCTGGTCACCATAATTATGAAGCGCCCTTTGTGTGAAAGAGAATATATAATTTGCATTTTTTTCCCCTACTGGTGGCAAAGATTTTGACCCAGAGGACACACTGTCCCATCCACTCTGAGGGACCAATCTATCCCCACGGACCAGTGCTGGGAGCATGGCTGATCTTGGCCTTGCCATGTGCTGCTCTCTGACCAAGGCACTGTGTCAGGAAAGGTCTGTCCTGGACAGGAGCCTGGGGTTACCTGCCAGCCTCCCCAAGCCTCCGTTCCCCAGGCCGGCATCCTCTTCTATTTCCTCCAGTTCTTCCAAGTCTAGCCCCAACTGTGAATAAAAACAGAGGTAACATTTTAATATTACTTAATATTTTCCCTCAGCGATAGGTGGAAAGATATTTAAATCTTATGAGCTTATATCAGTCAAAGGTTAGAGTCTGCCTTCTTTTAGACTTGCAAATCCAACATTAAAATCTGGTGTTAGGATGCGGAGAAAGGGGACCCTCCTACACTGTTGGTGGGAATGTAAATTGGTGCAGCCACTGTGGAAAACAATATGGAGGTTCCTCAAAAAACTAAATATAGAGTCACCATATGATCCAGCAATCCCACTCCTGGGCATATATCTGAAAAAAACTCTAATTGGAAAAGACATATGCATTCCAATGTTCATTTCAGCACTATTCACAACAGTCAAGACATGGAAGCAACCTAAATGTCCATCGACAGATGAAGAAGATGTGGTATATAATCTACTATGGAATATTACTCAGCCATAAAAAAGAATGAAATAATGCCATTTGCAGCAACATGGATGGACCCAGAGATTATCATACTAAGTGAAGTAAGCCAGACAGAGAAAGACAAATACCATATGATATCACTTATCCATGGAATCTAAAAAATAGTACAAATGAACATATTTATAAAACAGGAACGGATTCACAGAAATAGAAAACAAACTTATGGTTACCAAAGGGGAAAGTGGGGAGGGATAAATTAGGAGTATGGGATTAACAGATGTACGCTACCATATATAAAATAAACAACAAGGATTTACTGTGTAGCACAGGGAACTATATCCAATATCTTGTAATAACCTATAATGGAAAATAATTGAATAAAAATAAAACTGAGTCACTTTGATGTACACCTGAAACTAACACAATATTATAAACCAAGTATACTTCAATTTTTAAAAAATCTGGTGTTTAATCAATGCATGAAAATGAAAGCTTCCAGGTATTTCAAAAGCTGCCAAATGACTTAAGAATTAACAGTCAAAATGAGACATGGTTTAATAGCCAGAGATATTGACTGCTGCATTATTAACCTACTTACAGTGGACAGATTATAACATGTATCCTAAAAAGAAGCCAATGCTTTTAGTAACTCTCTACTTTCCCACGGTCTAATGATATTTACATGACATCTTTTTTTTTTTTTTTTTTTTTTTTTGCGGTACGCAGGCCTCTCACTGTTGTGGCCTCTCCCATTGCGGAGCACAGGCTCCGGACGCGCAGGCTCAGCGGCCATGGCTCACGGGCACAGCCGCTCCACGGCATTTGGGATCTTCCCGGACCGGGGCACGAACCCGTGTCCCCTGCATCGGCAGGCAGACTCTCAACCACTGTGCCACCAGGGAAGCCCTACATGACATCTTTTAAAGCCAAAACCTAAAAGCACTTTTCCTATCTATTCCAACGGCATTCAAACAATCTTGTGAAACAGATATGTTAGGTTAAACATCAGAGAGAAAGCATCTGATTTGAAACCATTCAAAAATGCAGATCTTGGGGCTTCCCTGGTGGTGCAGTGATTAAGAATCCGTCTGCCAACACAGGGGACACAGGTTCGAGCCCTGGTCTGGGAAGATCCCACGTGCTATGGAGCAACTAAGCCCGTGTGCCACAACTACTGAGCCTGCATGTCACAACTACTGAAGCCTGCATGCCTAGAGCCCATGTTTCGCAACAAGAGAAGCCACTGCAATGAGTAGCCCACGCACCGCAATGAAGAATAGCCCCCGCTCAGCACAACGAGAGAACGCCCGCGCAGCAACGAAGACCCACCGCAGCCAAAAATAAATAAACAAACAAATAAATAAAAGAATGCAGATCTTAAGGCTCTCAATTAGGATAGATGGATACTTGTTCCATTAATCTGGCTTTAGTGTATTAAACTTGACAAATTGCTTATTAATTACTTTTTTTTTTTTTTTTTTTTGGCCACGCCACATGGCTTGTGGGATCTTAGTTCCCCGAACAGGGACTGAACCCTCACCCTCCACAATGAAAGCACAGAGTCCTAACTGGACTGCCAGGGAATTCCCTCATTAATTACCTTGATCAGTGGTTTCTAAACTTTTTGATTTCAGGAAGACCTAAAGAGTTACTGTTTATTGAGATTATATCTATCAATATTTATCAAATTAGAAATTAAAATGGAGAAAGTTTTTGAAGTATATATGAATTCATCTTAAAACAACAACAAACCCATTACATATTAACACAAACAACACTGTTTAATGGAAAATAACTACATTTTTAAAAACAACCAAAAAAATAATGAAAAGGGTGGCAGTGTTCTACATTTTTATAAATCTCTTTAATGGCATTCAATCTGTTAAGATATCACACACATAGAGGCTCTGGAAAGCCTACCGTACATAGACTCATGCGAATAAGAATAAATAGTTCTGCCTCAGAGGACCCCTTGAAAAGGTCTCAGGGACCCCGGGGGGCTCCAGACCACACTTTGAGGATCTGACAAACTGCAAAGGGTGGAAGCTAAGTTGTGAGAAAATTAAAAACATTAGTCATAAAGAAATGATTTAGTATCTATTAAATCAAGTGGTGTTAACACATAACAACAATCTGATTAAGATTTCAAAACACTGACTTCCGAATTTCCAATTTGAAATTTCAAAATACTGACTCCTACAGCAATTTCAAAGAGTGTGTTCCACCAAAATATTTTGGGTGTGTGGGGGTTATAGGATGTACCTAATAACACGTTACCAGCTCAACATTAAGAAACGTGTTTAACTGCCACATTTTCCAAACCTGATGCTGGAACCTCTTACTTCTGACACGTCTCTTAGCTCAGAGACCAGACACTCAAGGAAGACAGGCCCAGGGTGCATGTGGGCAAGATGTTTTGTTCCTTTACATTTTTACCTGGAATGTTGTAGGCACAACTCAGCCTAGGAAGGCAAATTTTGCCTTGACTTTGAGAGCATTCAGAAGAGGCACAGAAGTAGCTAATTGACATAAAGTCTAAAACCTTCCTGGGACTTCCCTGGTGGCGCAGTGGTGAAGAGTCTGCACTCCCAATGCAGGGGTCCCGGGTTAGATCCCTGGTCAGGGAACTAGACCCCACATGCATGCTGTAACTAAGGGTTTGCATGTCACAACTAAGAGTTTGCATGCCATAACTAAGGAGCCTGCCAGCCACAATTAAGACCCGGCGCAACCAAATAAATAATAATAAAGGGAAAAAATAAAAACCTTCCTAAAGTGGGCTTCGGAAACAAAGACGAAAACTGAGCACAACAGAGCTCTCTTAACAACCTGACTTTTTCTTATTGAGTCATAACCCACAGACCACAAAAGCGAACAAGTTGATGGTTTTTAGCATATTCACAAAGCTGTACAACTATCACTACTATCCAGTTTTAGAACTTCATCTCCCCCAGAAAGAAACCCCCTACTCAGTAGCAGTCACTCCCTATTTCCCCCTCCCTCACTTGTCTACTTTTTGTCTGTACAAATTTGCCTGTTCTGGACATTTCTTGTAAATGGAGACATACAATATGCAGCCTTTTGTATCTGGCTCCTTACAATTAGAATACTATTGTCCGGGTTTATCCATGTTGTCAGTACTTTTATCACAGTGTAGTAGTCCACTGTATGGCCATGCCACATTGAAAGACACCTGGTTGTATTCACCTTTTGGCTATTATGAATAATGCTGCTATGAACATTCATGTACAATTTTTTGTATAGATGTATGCTTTCTTTTTTTTTTTTTGCGGCACGAGGGCCTCTTACTGTCGTGGCCTCTCCCGTTGTGGAGCACAGGCTCCGGACGCGCAGGCTCAGCGGTCATGGCTCACGGGCCCAGCCGCTCCGCGACACGTGGGATCCTCCCAGACCGGGGCACGAACCCGCGTCCCCTGCATCAGCAGACGGACTCTCAACCACTGCGCCACCAGGGAAGCCCTCCTTTTTTCAAATTTATTCGTGTATAGTTGATTTACAATGTTGTGTTAGTTTCAGTTATACAGCAAACTGATTCAGTTATACATATATTCATTCTTTTTTAGATTCTTTCCTCATATAGGTTATCACAGAATATTGAGTAGAGTTCCCTGTGCTACACAGTAGGTCGTGGTTGGTTATCTATCTTATGTACAGTAGTGTGTGTATGTTCATCCCAAACTCCTGATTTATACCTCCCCCCCTACTAGAAGTATGTTTTCATTTTTCTCAATATAAACCTTGGAGTGGAATTGCTGGGTTACACGGTAATTCTATGCTTAACTTTTTGAGTAGTTGCCAGACTATTTTCCAAAGTGGCTCCACCATTTTACTTTCCTACCAGATGTGATGATTACAGTATGACAGCCCTGCTCACATTCAGAGTCTGGGCATTTAGATAAGGACTCAAGCTGAGGATTCCCAACCCATGTTCCCACTTTGCTTTTCCCAGTAAAAAATAACCTTTTAAAATAGCCACTTAGAATTGGGCCTGAAACCACCTTGTAAGTACTAAGTGCTTACTGCCCTGCTCTCTATCTCCTGCTTGCCGGCAACCTGTGACAGAGGACTGCTCTTCCCCCCAGCCCCCATTTCTGTAAGCAACAAGTCTTGTGACTTTACCTACTGCATGTGGGTGTATTGCAACTGCACCTTCAATCAAAGTGATCCCAGGGTGTGTCTTTCCCCAAAGTGGGAGCATGGATGCCGACCCCACGTGGGTGGCTTGTGCCTCCTCTTTCAGCTGGCCATAATTTGCATATTCTTAATTTAATACACTAGCTTCTCAACGTAGCAGCATATGAGGGTTCCAGTTTCTCCATATCCTCACCAACACTTGTTCTCTGTCTTTATGATTAGAGCCATTCTAGTCGGTGTGAAGTAGTATTTCACTGTGGTTTTGATTTGCATGTCCCTTATGATTAATGACGCTGAGCAACTTTTCTGTCTGTCATTCTGTTATTTGGATGTAAGAGTTCTTAATACATTTTGGATACTAGACCCTTATCAGATTTATAATTTACAAATACTTTCTCCCATTTTGTAGATTATCTTTTTTTTTTGCAATACGCAGGCCTCTCACTGTTGTGGCCTCTCCCGTTGCGGAGCACAGGCTCCGGACGCCCAGGCTCAGCGGCCACGGCTCACGGGCCCAGCTGCTCCGCGGCATGTGGGATCTTCCCGGACCGGGGCACGAACCCGTGTCCCCTGCATCGGCAGGCGGACTCTCAACCACTGCGCCACCAGGGAAGCCCTGTAGATTGTCTTTTAACTTTCTTCATTATGCCCTTTGATGTCCTTTGTCCAATTTACCTATTTTTTTATTTTGCTGCTTGTACTTTTGGTGTCATTTCTAAGAATCCATTGCCAAATCATGAAGATGTACTTGTATATATTTTTCTAAGAATTTTATATTTTTAGCTCTTACACTTAGGTCTCTGATCCACTTTGAGTTAATTTTATATGTAGTGTGAGGTAGGGATCCAACTTCATTCATTTGCAAGTAGATGTCTAAGCGTCTTAGCACCGTTTATTTATTCTTTCTCTATTGAATTGTTTTCGTACACTTTTCCTTTAAAAAAAAAAAATCAGTTGACCATATATGACACCAAAACCACAGGCAACGGGGACTTCCCTGGTGGTCCAGTGGTTAAGACTCCGCGCTTCCAATGCAGGGTGTGTGGGTTCAATCCCTAGTCGGGGAACTAAGATCCCACATGCCACACAGTGCGGCCAAAAAAAATAAATAAAAAATAATAATAATGAAAAAATTTTTATTAAAAAAAAAGCACAGGCAACAAAATAAAACTGGACTTCATGAAAATTAAAACCTTTTGTGCATCAAAAGACATTATCGCAACTTCCCTGGTGTTCCAGTGGTTAAGACTCTGCGCTCCTAATGCAGGGGCCCCACGTTCGACCCCTGGTCAGGGAACTAGGTCCTGCATGCCTTAACTAAAGATCTCGCATGCTGTAACGAAGATCCTGCACGTGGCAACAACGATCCCTCATGCCGCATCCAAGACCCAGCACAGCCAAATAAATAAATAATTTTTTAAAAATCTTAACCATTTTTAAAATTAATTAATTTATTTATTTTGGCTGTGCCGGGTCTTAGTTGTGGCACGAGGGATCTTCATTGTGGCATGAGGGATATTTAGTTGCAGCATGCAGGATCCTTTTAGTTGCAGCATGCAGACTCTTAGTTGCATCATGCATGAAGGATTTAGTTCCCCACCAGGGATAGAACCCAGGCCCCCTGCATTGGGAGCGCAGAGTCTTACCCGCTGGACCACCAAGGAAGTCCCTAAATAAATATTAAATAATTTTTTTAAAAAAGACATTATCAACAGAGTGAAAAGGCAACCCACAGAATCGGAGAAAATATCTGCACAAACTACATATCTGATACGGGATTAATATACAGAATAGATAGAGAACTCCTAAAACTCAACAATAAAAACACCAAGCAACCCAGTTCAATAATGGACAAAGTACCTGAATAGACATTTCTCCAAAAGAAGACATACAGATGGCCAATAAGCACATGAAAAGACACTCAACATCACTAATCTTTAAGGAAATGTTAATTAAAATCACAATGAGATATCACCTCACACCCATTAGAATGGCTACTATTAAAAAAAAAAAAGAAATAAAATGGTAAGTGTTTGTGAGGATGTGGAGAAACTGGAACCTTTTACACTGTTAGTGAGAATATAAAGGGGTGCAGCTGCTCTGGAAGACAGTATGGTGGGCCCTCAAAAAGCGAAACAGAATCACCTTATGACCCAGCAATCCCACTTCTATATATACACACAGAAGAACTGAAAGCAGGGCTCTGAAGAGATATTTGTATACTCACGCTTAACAGCATTATTCACAGTAGGTAAAAGGTTGAAGCAATCCAAATGTCCAAGGACAGATGAATGGATAAACAAAATGTGGTCTATACATACAGTGGACTATTATTCATCCAGCCTGAAAAAGATTCTGACATATGCTACAACACAGATGAGCCCTGGAGATATTAAGCCAGTCACAAAAAGACAAATATTGTATGTTTTCACTTATGTGAAGTACCCAGAGTATCAAATTCAGAGACAGAAAGTAGAATGGTGGTGGTCACGGGCTGGGAGAAGGGGAGAATGGGGAGGTAGTATATAATGGATATAGAGTCTCAGTTTTACAAGATGAAAGAGTTCTGGAGATGGACTGTAGTGACGGTGGTACAATGATATAAATGTACTTAATACCACTGAACTGTACACTTAAAAACAATTAAGACGGTGAATTTACACTATGTGTATTTTACCTCAATTCTTTTAAATTGGGAAAAAAATCAATTATAAATGTGAGGGTTTATTTCTTGATTCTCAATTCTATCCCACTGCTCTGTCTGTCCTTATGCCAGGACCACACCTGTAGCTTTGTAGGGAGTTTTGAAATTGGAAATGTGAGTCCTCCAACTTTGTTCTTCTTTCTCAAGATGTTTTAATTAATCCTGATCTGTTGCATCTGCATCTGGATTTTAAAATCAGCTTGTCAATCTCTGCAAAGAAGCCAAATGGAATTTTACTGGGGACGGCAATGAGTCTGTAGGTCAGTCTGGGGAGTCTCGCAATCTTTATTTTTTTGGCAGTGTGGGTCTTTGTTGCTGCACGTGGGCTTTCTCTAGTTGCGGTGAGCGGGGGCTGATCTTCGTTGTGGTGCGGTGGCTTCTCTTGTTGCAGAGCACGGGCTCTAGGCACGCGGGCTTCAGTAGTTGCAGCACGTGGGCCCTAGAGTGCGTGGGCTTCAGTAGTTACAGTGCATGGGCTCAGTAGGTGCAGCGCCTGGGTTCTAGGGCACATGGGCTTCAGTAGTTGTGACACACAGGCTCAGGAGCTGTGGCTCGCGAGCTTAGTTGCTCCACGGCATGTGGGATCTTCCCAGACCAGGGATCAAACCCGTGTCCCGTGCACCGGCAGGTGGATTCTTAACCACTGCGCCACCGGGGAAGTCCCTGCAATCTTAACATTAAGTCTTCCAAGCCATTAACGGGGGATGTCTTTCCATTTTTAGGTTTTCTTTCTCTCAACAATGTTTTATAGTTTTCAGAACATAAGTCTGTGTCTCTTTTGGAAATTTGTTCCTAAGTATTTTATTATTTTTGATGCTATTTTAAATGGAATTGTTTTCTTAATTTCATTTTAGGATTGTTCATTGCAGGTATACAAAAATACAACTGATTTCTGTATATTGATCTTTATCCTGCAACTCTGCCGAACCCATTCATTTGTACTAATACATTTTTACTAGAATCCTTAGGATTTTCTAGTTCATGTCATCTATAAGTAGAGATAGCCTCCCTCCTTCCTTTCCAATCTGGATACCTCTTATTTCATTTTCTTGGATAAATGTCCCAGCTCCCTCAGTACAATGTTGAGTAGAAGTGCTGAGACATCCTTTGGACAAAGCAGCAGGTTAAACTCAAGCTGGGGACACTCGACAGAACAAACCCAGTTTCAACAAATACACTGCAAGGCAGACAAATTAAAAAAGAGGAAACGCTCATAGATTAAGAGAGATTTAAGAGATATATTAACCAAATGCAACTAAGTTTCTGAACAAACTATTTAAAAAAATTTTAAGGCGATTTGTACACTGCCTGAAAAACTGATATTACAGAATTGTTAATATTTTAGAGGTCATAATGGTATGACCCTAATCTTTAAAAATATCCACTGAAATATTTACAAATGAAATATATTTGACATTGGCTTAAACAATCTGGGAGTGGTGGGGGCATAAGGGAAACAAGACCAGCCAGGACTCGGGCTTGAGGACTGGTGAAGCCAGGTGATGGTATGTGGAAGAAGTTCATCGTAACAGTCATTCAATTTCCATATATAAAGTTTTCTACAATAAAAAAATTTTAAACGTGTCCTTGATAGCTCAATCAGGAGACACTGGCTTCTTCTGAATTTCTAGTTTTTAGTGTAACCCGCTCCCAGAACTAGCCCTGGGTGATGCAGTGGCAGCACGTTTCATTTTTGACACTGCACTGTAACTGGGGAGCCTGGAGGGAGGAGGCCTCCAGCCCTGCATCACTGACAGTCCCACCCACAGCATCTGGTACCCGCCTTGTGCCTGGAAGGAAGGCCAGGCAAACGTGTGCCTGAAGATGCTCAAGTTCTGTCATCGTGGAAACTTTTCAAACACAAGCTTAATTAAAAGATAAATGGCAAGTGAAATACCATTTTTACGGAAAAAAATGTACAATGTTTAGAAAGATATATGTCTCCTTGTATTTGCTAAGTTTCTACAACTAACATCTTATTTGTGTAGTGAAAATCATAAACAGGGAATTCCCTGGTGGTCCAGTGGTTAAGACTCTGTGATCTCCTTGCCAAGAGCCAGGGTTCAATCCCTGGTCGGGGAGCTAAGATCCCACAAGCCTGCAGTGCGGCCAAAAAAAATTGGCTTCAGGAATAATAAACAACCATTTTAAGTAAATATTTTAAGAACATTATAAACAGATAATGCATATTTATGGTATAAACATTCCCTAAAATATTTACTATCTGTAAGAAATATACAGAGAAAATGTTTCAAAAACTGGAATGCTTTATACGACTGTAAACTCCACTGTTCTGTGGTCCTTACAGACATGTTCTAACATTCACAGTCAGTAAATGAAACTCAAATGACAAATCACCTGGGAGCATAACCTCCATCTTTTTAGATAACTTGTGAGCCTAAGGTTCTTATCTGGGGGAGTCAATTTTTTTTCCAAGTTTTTATTGTGCCAACTGAAACTACTTGTCCCAGATGCTTGGCTCCCCTAAGTCCTGGAGGGGAGACAGGAGCCCCTGTGATGTCAGGGCCTGACAGCCACAGGAGGCTCACACCACCCTGCTTCCAACAAAGCCCCCAGAGCACCTCCCACCCCAACACCAAAACCAAACAAAAGCAAAGGCAGGGGCAGGTGCTGGGGGAAGGAACGACTCTGGTGAGGACCCTTCCACATACGTGCAAAGGGCAGGGGTGCTGCCCATTCACACTCTAGAAATCCTACACTGAGCGTCCGGTGCGGGAGGGAGACAGTGTCCACAGAGGGGGTACACACACAGTAAACAGACACGGCCTATTCCAGCTCTGCCCTAAAACTGCAAATCAACCGTGAAAGGGTGAGGCCTCTGAGTGAACAGCTGTCAAAGACGAAGTTCAGGCACAGGCAGTGTTTACTCTGAGTAGGGGAGAAAGGGCAATTTTATAAGTAGACGGCAGGACCAGTGTCTTGGGGTGGGGGAGGGGAGCTGGCGGTGGGTCACTGGCTCAATAAAGTGGAGAGAAATGGGACGATACCAGCCATTTCTGCCACGTGGTAAACCCGCCTGGGGTTGGGGTACGGAGTGCAAAGGTCTAGAAGCGTCAAGCCTTGGCATCACAACGCACCCAGTCCTTGCCCTCCAGTGCATTAGCTCCCATCCACTTGTGCTTTCTCCCCTTGAGCAGGAGTGTCGCCCACCAACCCATTCTCCCCGACGCCCAAGCCATTTCTCCCGTCCCAGATGGCAGCGCTCACCTCTGCAGAGCCTGGATTAAGACTCAGTGCCCACGAGAGGCCACCTAGCATCCTGTCCCCAAGGACCCATACCTGATAGATGGCTTCGTCACAGGCGTTCTGAAGGCCCAGGTTCACCATCGTGTTCTGTAGTGTGCGGCCCATGTAGAATTCCAGGGAAAGATAGTAGATGCGCTGAGGAAGCAAAAGGAAGCATCTTAGACTGTGCATTCCACCCCACACACGAGAAGAGTCCGGTGCCGAGAAGACCTTCTTAGGGGCTTCGCTCAGTCAACCCTGCACTTACCTGCACATCCCTAAAATGGGCTCACTCCCTTCAGCCTTGGCCAACCTCAGCTTTCCAGAGGCAGCCCCGTAGCGGGGGCCCTTCGAAAGTAGTCTGTTCACTGCCCTTCTGGAGTCCCCAAGGGGATGGAAATGAACCACTGCCTGAGGTAGGGAGGCAGGGAGGGGCAGTAGTAGGGAACAGACTCCCAGGACAGACAGAGCCAGGTCTGAGCTTGGCGGGGCCTCTTCCCAGCCACACCCTCGAGGAGGAGACCACATCGCTCACAAAGGGATGAAGCAGCCCTGCAGGATGAACAGCTTCTGATACCTGCACTAAGTACTCAGTGCAAACAGCACAGTCAACACAACGGGATAGACAGATGGACACGTCTACTTCCACCTGCTGACTGTTTGCTGGCTTTGGGGGACTGAGAGGTAAACCTCCACGTAAACGAGGTGACGACCACCAACACTCGCTGGGGGCCACGCAGGGTTCAACACTTCCCACGCCTGGTGCCATCTGCCCACACGACCACCCAATGGGCCACGGGAGGCAGTGGCAGAGCTGAGATCTGGCCCGCAGAGTCCTGCTCTCATACAGGGCTCCATGCTGCCTCCAGCTGTCAAGAGTAAGGCCTTGGGACTTCCCTGGAGGTCCAGTGGTTAAGGCTCCACGCTCCCAATGCAGGGGGCACGGATTCGATCCCTGGTTGGGGAGCTAAGATCCCTCATGCCGCACAGCACGGCTAAAAAAATAAAATAAAACTAGAACTCTCAAAAAAAAAAAAAAAAGAGTAAGGCCTTGATGAGAGAAGGGAAAAACGCTTCCCTACAGAAGAATTCTTTTTTTTTTTTTTTTTTTTTTTTTTATGCGTTACGCGGGCCTCTCACTGTTGTGGCCTCTCCCGTTGCGGAGGACAGGCTCCGGACGCGCAGGCTCAGCGGCCATGGCTCACGGGCCCAGCCGCTCCGCGGCATGTGGGATCTTCCCAGACCGGGGCACGAACCCGTGTCCCCTGCATCGGCAGGCGGACTCTCAACCACTGCGCCACCAGGGAAGCCCCAGAAGAATTCTGATTAATAAACGCAGAAGGAATGGGAGGAATGGAAAACCACCATGAGAACAGCACAGGAACAGCTGCGCAGGTGACCACCGTGGCTCTAGGGACTGACTGGATATTCTGCACAGCCCTCCAAGTGTCTCCCCCCAAATAATCTTAATCGCCGTGGTGGTTTTAGCAGATGCCCCCCAATTCTCTGATAGCCTTCACTCCAGGAGGTGGTGTGGTACTCAACCCCCTCCCGCTGAGGGTGGGCTGGTCATGGCAACTCCCTTCCGACAAATAGTCTGGAAAGGGAAAACTGCAAATTCACAATTTTGGATTGTGACGATACCTTCCCCACACGATCAAGGTTAACTTCCCCAGTAACAGGTCGGGTGATATGCTGTCATGAGAAGGGGACCTCGCCTCCACGGTTTTCTTTCCAAAACTCCCAACCCCAGACTGACGGTGAGAAGCATCGGTCAGACCCAAAGTTAGGGACATCTGTGGAACTGCCTGACCAGCACCCGTCAGATCTGTCAAGATCACAGAGGACAAGGAAAGACCAACAACCACTGCAGATAGAAGACTAAGGAAATAGGACGACTAAATGCCCTGAGGACCCTGGATTAGGTCCGCGACAGAGAAAGGCCATCAGAGGAAGAACTGACAGGAAGTGCTGAGCCAGCGCTAACTTCTTAGTTTTGATACCTGTGCTGTGGTCACTCAGGATGTTACCATTGGGGGCAGCCGTGAAGGGCACGTGGGCATGCTACACTCTATTTGCAACCCTCTGTCAACCTAATATTGCCTCTAAGTAAAATGTAAAAGAGCAAAACCAGGCCTTGAAAAGGTGTGTGTCTGTGAGCTGTGCACGTGCAGGATGATGAGAGAGCACTTCTCGGTCTCCGGTGTGAATCCAGGGGAGAGCGCTGGCTGCGCTACGGTTTTACCTTTCCTATAAAATTTCCAAAATATACAATCTAAAAAATCTATTCCCCTATGGGCTGCAGAATGCAGGGAGAAGAAAGGCCTGGATTCCTTCTCCTCAGGTGGCGATAGGGCTGCTGGGGCCTGTGCACTTCACGGAGACACCTGCAGAGGGCAACCTGCTGAGCCCCGCACCAGCAGCTTCTGGAACCTACCATGTGGCGCCTTCTTATACCTTGTTTAGAATTCTGACCAGCAGCTGACCAGAAACATCTGAGCAAACCTGGTGACCATCTGCCAGCCAACAGCCGTTTTAGTGGTACTGCCCTTTGGGTTTTTCCAGCAGCATTCACACCATCGCTTCACACTTCACTGTAGTTGTTCTTAACCTACTCTCCTCAGAACCAAGAAGCAGCCTGAAAGGATGGGCCAGGTTGAAAGAGGCTCCCAACTTGCAAAACACACAGGCAGGGGACCTATGTGTATGGAGAGACATCCCATGTTAATGGATTGGAAGGCTTAATGCCGTGAAGATGGCAATAATCCCCAAATGATCTACAAATTCAACACGATCCCTGTCAACATTCCAGCTGGCTTCCTTGCAGAGTGACAAGCTGATCCTAGCGTTCAGATGGAAATGCAAGGGGTCTGGAATAGTCAAAACGATCTTGAAAAAGAAAACGGAAGTGGAGGACTCACACAAGTCTCAAACCTTACTACAAAACTACTGTCAGCGAGACTACCCTGGCATAAAGAAGGACACACAGAGCAATGGAATAGCACAGAGAGTCCAGAATAAACCCTCACATTTATCGTCAACTGATTTCCAGCAGTAGTGCCCAGATAATTCTGTGGGGAAGAACAGTCTTTTCAACAAATGGTGCTAGGACAACTGGATATCCAGAAGCAAACGAATAAAGTTGGACTCCTCTTTCATACCATATGCAAAAAATTAATTCAAAATGGATCAAGAACATAAATGTAAGGGCAAAACTATAAAACTCTTAGGAGAAAACACAGGGGTAACTCTTTGTGACCTTGGATTAGGCAATGGTTTCTTCTGACGTGACATCAAAAGCACAAGTGAAAAAACAGATAAACTGGACTTCATCAACATTTAAAACATTTGATACAATTAAGAAAGTAAAAAAACCCACAAAAAGGGGGAAATGTTTTTTAATTGAAGTATAGTTGATTTACAATATTATATTAGTTTTAGGTGTACAACATAATGATTCACAATTTTGATAGATTATACTCCATTTAAAGTTATTATAAAATATTTCCCTGTGCTGTACAATATATCCTTGTAGCTTATTTATTTTATACATAGGGGTTCATACCTCTTAATCCCCTACCCCTATCTTGCCCCTCCCCTCTTCCCTCTCCCCATTGGTAACCGCGTTTGTTCTCTGTATATTCAAGCCTATTTCTGTTTGGTTATATTCATTCATTTTTTAGATTCCACATGTAAGTGATAACATACAGTATCTGTCTTTCTCTGTCTGACTTGTTTCACTTAGCATATAATACCCTCCAAGTCTATCCATTCTTCTTGTTATGGCTGAGTAATATGCCACTGTGATACACATATCACATCTTCTTTATCCATTCATCTGTTGATGGTCACTTAGGTTGCTTCCATATCTTGGCTATTGGAAACAGTGAAAATATCTTTTCAAATTAGTTTTTTCATTTTCTTCGAATATATACCCAGGAGTGGAATTGCTGGGTCATAAGGCAGTTACACTTTGAGTTTTTTAACGAACCTCCATACTGTTTTCCATAGTGGTTACACCGATTTACGTTCCCAGTGTAGGAGGGTTCCCTCTTTTCCATATTCCTGCCAACATTTGTTATTTATGGTCTTTTTGATGATAGCCATTCTGACAGGTATGAGGTGACATCTCATTGTGGTTTTGATTTGCATTTCTCTGATGATTAGTGATTTTGAGCATTTTTTCATGTGCCTGTTGGCCATCTGTATGTCTTCTTTGGAAAAATGATTATTCAGGTCTTCTGCCCATTTTCCAATCAGTTTTTTTTTTTTGATATTGAGTTGTATGAGCTGTTTATATATGTTGGATATTAACCCCTTATCGGTCGTATCATTTGCAAATATTTTCTCCCATTCAGTAGGTCTTGTCTTTCGTTTTGTCAATGGTTTCCTTTGCTGTGCAAAAAAAACTTTTAAGTTTAAATTAGGTCCCATTTGTTTATTTTGTTTCCTTTGCCTTAAGATAAAAAAAAACTGCTAAAATTTATGTCAAAGAGTGTTCTGCCTATGTTTTCTTCTAGGAGTTTTATAGTATCTGGTCTTACAGTTAGGTCATTAATCCATTTTGAGTTTATTTTTGTATATGGTGTGAGGGAATGATCTAATTTCATTCTTCTACATGTAGCTGCCCAGTTTTCCCAGCACCACTTGTTGAAGAGACTGTCTTTTCCCCATTGCATATTGTTGCCTCCTATGTCCTAGATTAACTGCCCATTAAGTGGGTGTGTTTATTTCTGGGCTCTCTATTCTGTTCCACTGATCTATGTGTCTGTTTTTGCGCCAGTACCACACTGGTTTTTGTTTGTTTGTTTTTTTATTGGAGTATACTTGATTTACAATGTTGTGTTAGTTTCAGGGTGATTCAGTTATACATATATATATTCTTTTTCAGACTCTTTTCCCTTATAGGTTATTACAGAATATTCAGTAGAGTTTCCTGTGCTATACAGTAGGTCCCTGTTGATTATCTATTTTATATGTAGTAGTGTGTATATGTTAATCTCAAACTCCTGACTTATCCCTCCCCCACCCCCCTTACCCCTTGTTAACCATAAGTGTGTTTTCTATGTTTGTGAGTCTGTTTCCTTTTTGTAAATAAGTTCACTTGTATCACTTTTTTTTTTAGATTCCACATATAAGTGATATCGTATATTTGTCTTTCTCTGTCTGACCTACTTTACTTAGTATGATAATCTCTACGTCCACCCATGTTGCCGCAAATGGTATTATTTCATTCTTTTTTATGGCTGAGTAATATTCCATTGTATATATGTACCACATCTTCTTTACCCGTTCATTAGTCAGTGGACATTTAGGTTGCAGTATCATACTGTTTTGATGACTGTAGCTTTGTGACTGTAGTCACAGCATGATACCTTCAGCTCTGTTCTTCTTGGAGAAAATATTTGCAAATCACATAGCTGGTAAGAGATCTGTATCAGGAATATATGTATACAATTCAATAATAAAATGACAGCCCAGTGGTAGGTTGGGCAAAGGATCTGCACAGACATTTCTACAAAGAAAATACAAATTGCCAATAAGCACATGAAAAGATGACTAACATCATGAATCATAAGGGAAATGCAAATCAAAAGCACAATGAGATGCCACTTCACATCCACTGGTACAACTATGATTAATAAGCCAGCAGATAATAACAAATGGTTAGCAAGGATCTGAAAACTAGCTGATGAGAATGTAAGATGGTACAGCTACTCTGGAAACCAGTCTGGCAGGTCCTCAAAAGTTAAACAGTTTACCATTTGGTCTAGCCATTCCACTCCTAGACATATATGCAAAAGAAATGAAATCCTGTGTCCACTAAAAGACTTGTATTTAATAGTCAAAAGGTGAAAACAACTCAGATGTCCACCAACTTATGAATGGATAAATAAAATGTGATATATCCATAGAGTGGAATATTATTCGGCCATAAAAAGGAATCAAGTACTGATAAAGCTACAATGAGAATGAACCTAGAAAACATTATGCTAAATGAAAGAAGCCAGTCACAAAAGACCACATATTGTATGATTCCATTTATATGGAATATAGGTAAATCTACAGAAACAAAAAGTAGATTAGTAGTTGCCTAAGACAGGCGGACAGGGAGTTTAGGGTGGGTAACAGCTAAAAAGCGTGGGGTTTCTTTCTGGGGTAATGAAAATGTTATAAAACTGACTGTGGTGATGGTTGCACAACGGTTGCACAAAACTCTGAATATATCAAAACCACTGAATAAACTGTATACTTTAAATGGGTAAATTGTATGGTATCAGAATTTTATCTCAATAAATATTGTATGTAAGATAGAATACCTCCACTTGTAAAGGTGGTAGGATAAAAATGTCTCTACCCACTTCTCCCTAAAACTCACTGACCCTAGGAAAACAGAGGTGGAAACTGAGGGAGGCAGAACTCAGCCAGAAACTGCCCCTTGTAACACTTCACCACCAAGCTGCAGGAGAGGGATGAGGGTGACTGTCCACTGCCGGTCTCTGCCTTCTGAGGCCGATGAAGGGACAAAGCGCTTTACACTTACATGTGTGCACACATGTCTACACCCACACGTGTACATGCATTCACACCCACGGTGCACACTCACACCTGTGTGCGCACGCGCGCACACACACACACACACACACACACACACACACACACCACAAAACTGGGAACCAGGAGGGGCTGCTCCCTCCTTGCTGCACACAGCAGGCCCTGCCCCATCATCCAGCTGCAAGCAACTGGCTCAGGAAGAATCCCCTCCACTCAGAGATGGAGCTCAGGGTCTACAACCTGAGAAGAAAAACAGAACAGACAGGAAATACAACAGGCAAAGAACACCCAACATTTACCAAGGGCCACATGAAATCCATAAACACAGACCCATCTAAGACATCAAGAAACACTGATAAGGTAACAAAGAGACTCAACCAAGCACGGGAAAGAAGTAAAATAAATAAGAGATAAAACCACCACAGAAATGGAGGCAGCACTGAATGCAAAACAGCGGCACAGCTGAAAACAAAAAGCTGGCTGGAAAAGTGAGCAAAGTGGGGGAAAAGCATGAAGAGGACTGGAGAGAAAAATACCCATACAGAAGACAAAGAATACTTAACATCTGCATAATCAGTGCTCCTGAAGAAGGAAAATGAATAAAATGTTAGAAAAAACTTTTCAATATGTAATTTAAGAAAACTTTACATATATATTAAATCTACAAATTGAAAGAACATGCTTACGTACAAAAAAAATTCCAGTGTCCTTTAAATCACAAACACGTCGCAGTGTAACGAGTGATTCTGCAGAGCTGCCCTCTGCTCCACCACCGCTGTCACTGCTGCTCACGGCCCACTGCTTCCTCCTGACTTTTCACTGTCCTGGACACTATTTACTCTATACTTGAACTGATTTATTATTATATGGGGTTCCCAAAGCACGGTACCACACCTCCCTCTAGATGGGGCTTAGTAATCAACGTGAAAACACACTGAGATGACAACACCCAGCTGTCCGAGAGAGTGAGTGAATGTTTTGAGCAGCCATTCCCTTCTCCTAGGCACACATGAAAGCCATGCCTATTTATGGGGTTCTCCCAAGAGGTTTTATAAAAAGTTGGCAGGGCGTGGAGCAACAAAGCCCGTGAGCCACAACTACTGAGCCTGCGCATCTGCAGCCTGTGCTCCACAACGAGAGAGGCCGCGACAGTGAGGTGTCCGTGCACCGCGATGAGGAGTGGCCCCCACTCGCCGCAACTAGAGAAAGCCCGCAAGCAGAAACAAGGACCCAACACAGCCAAAAATGAATAAAGAAAGAAAGAATGAAAGAAAGAATGAATGGATCAGATTCATATTTAAAAAAAAAAAAAAAGTTGGCAGGGGACTTCCCTGGTGGTCCAGTGGTTAAGAATCCACCTTCCAGGACTTCCCTGGTGGCGCAGTGGTTAGGAATCCACCTGCCAATGCAGGGACAAGGGTTCGAGCCCTGGTCCAGGAAGACCCCACATGCCACAGAGCAACTAAGCCCGTGCGCCACAACTACGGAGCCTGCGCTCTAGAGCCTGTGAGCCACAACTACTGAGCCCTTATGCCATAACTACTGAAGCCCGCACGCCTAGAGCCCATGCTCTGCAATAAGAGAAGCTACCACAATGAGAAGCCCACGTATCGCAATGAAGAGTAGCCCCCGTTCGCCACAGCTAGAGAAAGCCCGCGCGTACCAACGAAGACCCAACGCAGCCAAAAATAAATAAATTAATAAATAAATAAACTTTTTTTAAAAACCTTTAAGAATAATTTAAAAAAAAAAGAATCCACCTGCCAATGCAGGAAACACGGGTTCCAGCCCTGGTCCAGGAAGATCCCACATGCCGCAGAGCAACTAAGCCCGTATTCTACAACTACGGAGGCTGTGCTCTAGAGCCTGAGAGCCACATCTACTGAGCTCATGAGCCACAACTACTGAAGCCCGTATACCTAGAGCCTGTGCTCCGCAACAAGAGAAGCCACTGCAATGAGAAGCCCGCTCGTTGCAACTAGGGAAAGCCCATGAGCAGCAACGAAGACCCAAAGCAGTCAAAAATAAATTAATTTATTAAAAAAAAAAAAAAAAAAAAGAATCCGCCTTCGAATGCAGGAGACGCAGGTTTGATCCCTGGTCAGGGAACTAAGATCCCACATGCTACGGGGCAACTAAGCCCGTGCACTGCAACTACTGAGCCCACGCACTCGGGAACCTGCGCACCACAACTAGAGAGAAGTCTGCGCGCCACACTGAGAGATCCCGAGTGCCGCAACTAAGACCCAACACTGCCAAAAATAAATAAATAATATTAAAAGAAAAAAAGTTGGCAGGTCAGGGATATGATCAAGATGTTTTTATTTTGCCTTTAACTATAATATGTATTTTAAAAGTTGTAGTTCGATCTTTCTGCTAAAGTTTCCAACTTTTAACTAGCACTATGAAAATAGCTTGATTATCTCTTTTTCTAAGAGATGGGTGCTGAGGGATACAATGTTGGGCCCAGTCTTAAAGTCTCTGAATCTCTTTCATTTTCCTCCTAAGTTCAACATGGGTGTCCAGGGTTCAGTTGTGTATTTAGTTCTGTAAACCTGCCTGGGCAGCCTCCTGCGGCATCCTGAACAAGAGGGCAGCAGGAGCAGCATGGCATCCAGGGTCCCCCCCAGCACTGCCCACTCAGAAAGGACCGACCACGGTCAGCTCTGCGCCAGGCACCGCTGCAGACTGTGCTTGGCTGGAGCTCTGGACTCAGGGTTTGTGCCTTGTTTTCTGTTGCTGTTTTTGTCTGTGTGACTTGAGAACTTTTATTGTTTCCTCACATATGTTGATTTTGTTTTCCCCAGTTTCCTTAAGATGGTTCAGCGTGAAACCATCAAACTGAAGAAGGCGCTTGAGAAGCCGGCCAATGACATGCACAGATTTTGAACCACGCGGACTGGGTCCCATCCCGGCTCCTGCAGCGGCCGGTGGGGCTATCTGGTCACTTTATGTCTCTGATAGCACCATGCCTACCTGGGACTCGGCAATGCTGGTCCCCTCACCTGGCCAGATTTTCAGGGAGGGGTGTGGAACCTAAAGAACAGGGTGACAATCCTGGAAAAAAAACACCTTCAAAGGGCCAGCTCCTTGCCAGGCGCAAACTCTGCCGCTTGATGACCAAGGCCATCGCAGGCCCGGCCCAGCCCCTTCCTACCTCTCCAGCCCCTCCAGCCTCCCCGGCGCCATCTGTGCAACCTTGGACAGGGCCTCCCAGCTCAGGGGTGCCAATAGAGAACCAGATGTTCACCTGCTTGAGCCTGACAACAGCAGGGACCCCTTAACCTTGCCACACAGCTCTGGGGGGCCGTCTGCAGGCCTGAACTAGGTCACTGATCTTTCTTGCAGAGTCCCTTCTTTGCAATGTGGCTGTAACAAGTGTTAAATGGCCTAGAAGCAGCCTTAAGTTTTTTATAAATTGAGTTTATTTATTACACGCAAAGCCCACACCAACAGGTAACATCACAGAAAAGCATAAACAAAGCTCTTTGACAAAGATGAAAATATGATCAACACAAACATTATACAACATAATACTCTCCTAAAGAATCTTAGGAGTTAATGAACTCTGTGAAAATGGAGTTTAATGTCAATAGGTAGAGCCTCATTTTGCTCTCTATACAACCGAGATTAATACATAGAACTGGACTTTCAGAGACCTCCAATTTCTTTTCCCTCTCCTAAAAGTGTGTTTAGAGTCCTTGTTTAACAGAAGGGTCTGAACACTCTGCAGGAAAAGGAAAGAAATAACTTTCAACACTCAGGGCATTGAGGCTCAGACTGGCGCAAATCGACTTCACCACCAGCAAGAACCTGATTCTACAGGCAGATCTGGCCAGGAAGGTGTCCGCCCGCGCCAGGAACACGCAGCCTCACTCCTCGTCTATCAGATTCTGTCGGTGCCGCAGCGGCGTCTTAACCCACGAGCTGCCCTCTCGCAGCACAGCATGGCTCCCGCCAGCCAGAGCTGGCCCTGACATGACACAGGGACACTGACCACTGACCCAACACAGAAGTCAGCTCCGCTGGGCCCCCCAGCCTCTACAAAGGCACTGAGGTCACCTCCAGCCTGCCGCCCTGCCCGGTCAGCTCAGCGAGAGGAGGGCTGCTGCGGGGAGGGGCCCTTCCACCCCTGTCCTCACTGAGCACGTCCCCGTGTACACGCCACTGCGTCTGAGCGGCTTTTTGGAGGAAACAGCTTTATAAAACCACTACAGTGCTTGTGTGAGGAAGCTGAGCGTTATCTACCACACCTCTTAAGGCCCAGCCTATGAAGTCACACTCATACTTTCTTTCAGAGCCAAGTGCCGGGGAACCTTGGCTTCCCCTAACTGGTGGGTTGTGTCTCAACGTGGACCACGAATGTCCTTTTTTGTATTTTAGGTACTGGTACCTAGGAGTAGAACACAGGTCTATTTGCACAAAGTCAACTTGGAAAATGTAAAATATGATAAAATTACAGTATTTTATCCCTGTAAAATCTACAGGGATTTTACACTCAGAGATCGCTTAGTTCTGCAGGAAACAAATTCACTTTGTGTTACATGATGTCAGTGTCACAGTCCTCTGCCTCCCACCTTATGTGCCATTAAGCTCTACAAAGCGTCTACTCACCCCATCCCAGAGCCAGATAATCATGGAGGCCACCTTGTCCCTGACAGATAGCCAGAGCCTAATCAACTTATAGTAAGTGATCTGGACCATGTCAAACTACACTTGTGACTCAGTGTTATAAGTCAGTGTTTTCAACAGAGCTACTTTCACCTTTAAAAAAACAATGGTGTTTCAAGGATGAGAAAAGACACTCAGCTAAAACTGAAATTACATATAATTCCTATTCCAGAAGATCCTGTTGAAGGCACTGTTAACCAGACTTTTTTTTTTTTTTAACATCTTTATTGGAGTATATTTGCTTTACAATGTTGTGTTAGTTTCTGCTGTATAACAAAGTGGATCAGCTATACGTATACATATATCCCCACATCCCCTCCCTCTTGCGTCTCCCTCCCACCCTCCTTATCCCACCCCTCTAGGTGGTTGCAAAGCACTGAGCTGATCTCCCTGTGTTATGCAGCTGCTTCCCACTAGCTATCTATTTTACATTTGGCAGTGTATATATGTCAATTGTCAATGTTGCTCTCTCAGTTTGTCCCAGCTTACCCCTCCCCCTCCCCGTGTCCTCAAGTCCATTCTCTATGTCTGCATCTTTAACCCTGTCCTGCCCCTAGGTTCACCAGAACCTTTTTTTTTTTTTAGATTCCATATATATGTGTTAGCATACAGTATTTGTTTTTCTCTTTCTGACTTATTTCACTCTGTATGACTGACTCTAGGTCCATCCACCTCACTACTAACTCAATTTCATTTATTTTCATGGCTGAGTAATATTCCATTGCATATATGTGCCACATCTTCTTTATCCATTCATCTGTTGATGGACAGTTAGGTTGCTTCCATGTCCTGGCTATTGTAAACAGTGCTGCAATGAACACTGTGGTACATGCCTCTTTCTGAATTATGGTTTTCTCAGGGTATATGCCCAGTAGTGGGATTGCTGGGTCATATGGTAGTTCTATTTTTAGTTTTTTAAGGAACCTCCATACTGTTCTCCATAGTGGCTGTATCAATTTACATTCCCACCAACAGTGCAAGAGGGTTCCCTCTTCTCCACACCCTCTCCAGCATTTATTGTTTATAGATTTTTTGATGATGGCCATTCTGACTGGTGTGAGGTGATACCTCATTGTAGTTTTGATTTGCATTTCTCTAATGATTAGTGATGTTGAGCATCTTTTCATGTGTTTGTTGGCAATCTGTATATCTTCTTTGGAGAAATGTCTATTTAGATCTTCTGCCCATTTTTTGATTGGGTTCTTTGTTTTTTTGATATTGAGCTGAATAAGCTGCTTGTATGTTTTGGAGATTAATCCTTGGTCAGTTGCTTCGTTTGCAAATATTCTCTCCCATTCTGAGGGTTGTCGTTTCACCTTGTTTATGGTTTCCTTTGCTGTGCAAAAGCTTTTAAGTTTCATTAGGTCCCATTTGTTTATTTTTGTTTTTATTTCCATTTCTCTTGGAGATGGGTCAAAAAGGATCTTGCTGTGATTTATGTCATAGAGTGTTCTGCCTATGTTTTCCTCTAAGAGTTTTATAGTGTCTGGTCTTACATTTAGGTCTTAAATCCATTTTGAGTTTATTTTTGTGTATGGTGTTAAGAAGTGTTCTAATTTCATTCTTTCACATGTAGCTGTCCAGTTTTCCCAGCACCACTTATTGAAGAGGCTGTCTTTCCTCCATTGTATACTCTTGCCTCCTTTATCAAACATAAGGTGACCATATGTGCATGGGTTTATCTCTGGGCTTTCTATCCTGTTCCATTGATCTATATTTCTGTTTTTGTGCCAGTACCATACTGTCTTGATTACTGTAGCTTTGTAGTATAGTGTGAAGTCCGGGAGACTAATTCCTCCAGCTCCGTTTTTCTTTCTCAAGATTGCTTTGGCTATTTGGGGTCTTTTGTGTTTCCATACAAACGGTGACATTTTTTGTTCTAGTTCTGTGAAAAATGCCATTGGTAGTTTGATAGGGATTGCATTGAATCTGTAGATTGCTTTGGGTAATGTAGTCATTTTCACAATGTTCATTCTTCCAATCCAAGAACATGGTATATCTCTCCATCTGTTTGTATCATCTTTAATTTATTTCATCAGTATCTTATAGTTTTCTGCATACAGGTCTTTTGTCTCCTTAGGTAGGTTTATTCCTAGATATTTTTGTTGCAATGGTACATGGTAGTGTTTCCTTAATTTCTATTTCAGATTTTTCATCATTAGTGTATAGGAATGCAAGAGATTTCTGTGTGTTAATTTTGTATCCTGCTACTCTACCAAATTCACTGATTAGCTTTAGTAGTTTTCTGGTAGCATCTTTAGGATTCCCTACATATAGTATCATGTCATCTGCAAACAGTGACAGTTTTACTTCTTCTTTTCCGATTTGGAGTCCTTTTATTTCTTTTTCTTCTCTGACTGCTGTGGCTAAAACTTCCAAAACTATGTTGAATAATAGTGGTGAGAGTGGGCAACCTTGTCTGGTTCCTGATCTTAGAGGAAATTTAACCAGACTTTTCAGTTGTCCAATTACCTTTCTAAATTTCTGTGTTCATTTCTCTTCCCTTTGCCATATCCTAAGAGCCCCATCCTCTACAAGGTAGAAAAGAGCCAGCTATCTGCTGCCTGCTGTTTACCTGCTTCATCTCTTAAAATGTGTGGGTTTCCATATGGGTTAGAGCCTGCTCTGTTTAATGGGTGGGAGAAAAGGAGGTATATCTGGAAAGATGTGTGACGTTATCTCAGTTTTCTTCCTTGTATTTCTTATCAGCAGCACAGCTGACAAAGCTGGGTAAGGTCTGCAGTTGACAACACCGTGTTGGTGTGAACACCCTTTTTTCCAAATGCTCTTGTTGTATAAGGGAATCTACTTGATTTTCCGAGTTACACATTTGAGTTTTCAGGGGTAAAGGGGTATCAAGTCTAAAACTTACTTTCAAATGGTTCACAGAAAAAAAGTATCTATACAGAGAGAATGACATAACAAACGCGTTAAAAATGTTTCATGTTTGGGGAATCCGGATAAAGAGCATATGGGAATTCTTTGTATCATTCTTGCAACTTGTAAAAGTCTGAAATCACATAAAATAAACGTTTAAAAAGTCATCTATAAAGGGCTAGGATGCAGAAATGAGATCAGTTACAATATTTCACAAAGATACAAAGGGTTAGCCATCCACAGCACCTGGGTATAAGTCAGGGTTCCCCAGAAAAACAGAATCAACAGGATATATACACAGAGATTTATTTTAAGGAATTGGGTCACATAATCATGGGGGTCCAAGACCAAAATCTGCTGGGGTGAGCCTGCAGGCTGAAGACCCAAGAAGGAGCAGCATTTGGAGTCCAAAGGCCTTCTGCCGGCAAATTCCTTCTGGCTGGGGAGGGATGTGGAGAGGAAGAGAGGGGAGGTGGGTATGGTGGGGGTATCAGTCTTTGTTCTGTTCAGGCCTTCAGCTGATTAGAGGCCCATCTACATTACAGAGGGTAATCTACTTTCCTCAAAATCCACTGACTTTAATGTTAATCTCATCTAGAAAACACCTTCACACAAACAACCAGAAAAATATTTGACCAAATATCTGGGCACCATAGCCCAGCCAAGTTGACACCCAAAATTAACCATCACAGCCTGCAGGAGCAGAGGCTAGACTGTCTTCTAAGAAAAATCACGGCACACACCCAAAGCTTCCTAATCTCATAAATGACGGCTTCAGCTTACCTTCCCTTTGGCAAGCTGTCAGGGTAATCAGCAACATGAAACATCTGCCCCTCCCCGGCTTCTGGCCAGAGAAAGTAATTCTGAGCTCTCTGCTATCAGGGAAGCTTGCCCATGGGATACAAGGTCAACTTCACACAGATGAGGGCAAACACTTCAGAACAGTTGAGTAGGTCAAAAAGATCCCAGTGCTGGACCCACTCCTGCCTAATTAAAACAAAATTTCAGGGCTTCCCTGGTGGCGCAGTGGTTGAGAGTCCGCCTGCCGATGCAGGGGACGCGGGTTCGTGCCCCGGTCCGGGAGGATCCCACATGCCGCGAAGCAGCTGGGCCCGTGAGCCATGGCCACTGAGACTACACATCCGGAGGCTGTGCTCCGCAATGGGAGAGGCCACAACGGTGAGAGGCCCGCGTAGCACAAAAAAAAAAAAAAAAAACAAAAACAAAATTTCAGAAGTAGGGGTTGTGTGCAGCCAGGGTAACAAAAAACTGCTCTAGATCATCTTCCTTTAACTCCCAGACCCAGCCAAACCACATGTATTCATCATGATTATCTTACTAGAAATACTTAGGGCAGCTGTTTGGACCCAGGGGTACAGCTCCTTTCCTTAGTCCACCATTATGGTTATGCCAAGAGCTCACGGGGAAGAGCCACAGTAAACTGGCCAGTCCATCCACTACAAGGATGCAATCAGGCCAGCTGTCCACATCGTACAACATCTCCTTTAAAGACCCATGGAAGAAATCTCGCATCTGCTCATTCTGGAATTTACTGCAGAGATGCCATGACTGCCATAACTGGGCATGACCTGCAATTTGCGTTGGTTGCCAGAACTTACATCTGCATTTTGTCTCCTGACCGTGTATCTGAACTTAACCCACTTTCCTACCCTTACTGTCTTGCCCCAACTTTCTCTTTGAGGTCTTCTATGAAGTTGAAACTTTTGCAGCATATCTTGCTTAAGCATTCTCAAATTCTTTTTGGATGGAATGTTAATATAAAATGGAAACATTTTATCAGCAAACACAAAGCTGTAATGTTTTAGGATGGCAAGGTACTCAGGGATGGATTACCTAGCTTGACCTTCCTTATTTTAAAGATGAAGAAACTGAGACCAAGAAAGGTTAAGAAATCCACCCAAGCCCAAGGGTCAAACAGGCCAAATGGTAAAGCTAGGATTTGAGGAGCCTGGATTTCTGTGAGCCATCCCTCACCACCCAGCTCTTTTCCGTCCCTGAGTTTGCAGTGGAGTCCTGACCTTGCCATCCCTTCAGAGACTCCTGGAGCCGACTTTAGAACTAAGCCTGCCTCCTGCCAAGAGCAGACTTCTTAATTTTAGCCTGATTTTTTGACTTGCTGATTTGCCAGCTTACTTGAAAACTCTTCCTCTGAGCACTGAGCTTCAACCGTTTCCACTATTACCAAAAATAGAGTGCTTGAGAGTTATGAAACAATAGGTGCAGCATCACTATACTAGTTTGTGTAATAAAAACAAATGTTTCTACCTGCACAGAAAAAAAGATGTGGAACACAAGATGTTTGTAGCATTTACAGTGTTACCACTAGGTGGTGAGATTACAGTTAATTTTTTCCTTTTGGCTTATCTGTGTTTTCTAATTTTTTCTCCAATAATCACAAGGACTTGCATAACTGTTTTAAAGTAAATAAAAATATTAAATAAAAGCACTTTAACTTATTGTTCAGATCGTCAGGCTGCCTAAGTCTGCAGTGCAGTGGTACACGGCCTTGAAGCCGTTCTTAGGCTGGGGACGTGGCTCTGCAGGATTATTATTGGGAGACCTTCCACGTCCTCTCAGCTCTAATCCTCCTGGGGCTTGTTTCTTGTCCTTTACAAGCAAACATGTAACTTTTGCAGAAAAAGGAGATGATGAGCTTATTTTCAACATGAATTAGCCAGACTGAAGCACTCAAATTCCAAGTTTCCACTTTCAAATGACCTTCCGATCCAGGACAAGCAAACAACCTTCCATTTACAGGCTGTGTGGCTTTAAAGAAGAGAAAGGTTTACACCTATAGCCACCGTAGCAATCAGTGAGGATGAGCAAACCTGTTTTGTTAGAGGGATTTAATCCTGTTCATGAAAGGTTATTTCTGTAATCCCTGAGCCCATCACTAGCCTTTTCAGGATCTAAATATAAATAAACACTCTAATGGGACCCCACGGTGTTGCGGTGTGTTCTGGTCCAGCTGCAGGGAAATACCCTTGAATATGCTGCCGGAGATGTCATCTGCTACATGAATAACAATGATATTGCAAATCAGAGCTCTGCCATCAGCAGGGAATTCTGGGGGAGCCACTGCCTGTTGGCCAGTTTCCCTGGCAAAGTCATCCCAAGCCCTTGTTGAAATAACCTGTTTCAGCCATTTGGTGCCATTTCTTTCTTCGCCGTCTTGCATACTAAATATGAAGATCCTAGTTGGTATTCTAACAAATCTGTCCTTTTTACCACCTCTCTTTTAGAAAAAAAGAGTGCCCCAGAAAGAATAAGTTTGGAAAAGCAACCAGTCTCAGACTTAGCAATTATTAAACATTTCTTAACGCCCTACAAAAATACTGTAAAATACTATCAACAAAGCAACTGCCCAGTGCTCAGGTGTACACTGCAAGTCAAATCTTTGCAAATTGGCTTCAGGCCTGCAAGTGTGTCCTTTCCTCACCAGTTTTCACTCTACATTAGTATAGTAGAAAGGATAAAACTTTCCATGGTCAAGAGGAAAAAACCAAAAACAAACAAAACTGGTAGCAGGGGCCTGGCCAAGCCCATACCCATCAAACCGAAAACTACCACTTTGGAGAATCGTATTTACTGACTTGGAAAGCTGTTGAAAAAGCTACAAATGTTGATGAATGAAACAGAAGAGCCACAAAATTGTATATACAACATGCTTTTTAAAAGTGTGCATATATATTCAAGAACAGGAAAACATGTAGAAGGACACGCACCTATATTTTAACACAGTTAAGAACGGAGGTGATGAGCAAATTTTCTCTCGTGTATTTTGTACTTTTCTACCATAAACCTACATGTGTGTAAAATGTAAAAAGAATAAACAATTCCTTAACGTCGGCCAACCTTAAGCTAAGTGAAGTTCTTCAAGGCAGGTGTGAGCGCCTGGAAGGCAGAGCCCATCACTGCGGGCTCCTTCTCCTCAGCAGGCTTCCCAGTGACGCCCCCCATCTCTGCCCGCCCGGACAGCAGGCCCCAACCACAGGGCTCCACGCCGCCCAGTACGCAAAGCGAGGGTTAGGCGACGCCGTGTGCGGGGCCATCTCACCCGGTGATCTCTCATCAACTCCGGGAGGGGGGGGGCGGGGGGGGGGCGGGGTGTCGCTCCCCATCTTAGGGGGTCTCTCCTCACGTGGGTCTATCCTCACTTGGGGGGGTCTCTCCCCATCTCGCGGGGAGGTCCTTCCTCACCGGGGGTCTCTCTCCACCCCGGTGCAGCCTCACCTTGGGGTCGCGCTCGTAGTAGTGCTGCTGCGTGCGGATCCAGCGGCCCACCAGGTGGTCTCGCACCGTGTGCGCCAGCGCCAGGTAGTAGTCGCGGCGCGTGGCCACGTTGCGGTCCTTGACGAGCGTGAAGTGCAGGTGCCGGTTGAAGCTCTTCCGCACCTCGGCCACGTCGCCCAGCCCCGCCAGCCCGCGCACGCTGATCTGCTTCCGCCTCTCGCCGTCCGTCAGCGGCTTCGCCATCGCGCCGGCAGTCCGAGGAGGACGAGGAGGAGGAGGGCAAGATAAGCCGCGGGGACACGCCCGCACGGAGGATGCTGCAGCTTCGCCGGCTGCCAGGCCGCGCCTGCGCACTGCGCTGCGACGGCGAGGAAGGGAGGTGCAGAGGGTGCGCCTGCGCGCTGCGCCGGACCACGTGAGGGGCGGGGCCTGAGGAAGGGCGGGGTCGCAGGATGGGAGGGGCCTGCTGGAGGGGCCGCGCACCGACCCCTGGGTGAAGGAGTATTGCTGAGTTTCTCAACTTCCAGAACTAAGGATGAGGTCCTGGACTTATGGCCCATTACTGCCAGCAACTCTCTTCATGTCCACTCCCTGAGACGGTGTCTCCTCCTGCTCGTCCCCCTCCCTAAAGCTGCTCACCTGGTTCCTACCTGCAGGTCCTCATCTGGGGCCCTCTTGCTGACTCTCACCAGCAACCCTCCAGTCTACACCCACTAGCACCACCGCTGCTGTTCCCCAGGGCCGTCTTCGCGTCCCCGCCTTCAGTGTTGCTCCCACTGCTCCTCCCTGATCCTATCTTGGCCTCTGGGGTCCCTGCATCAAGGAGAGTCCTTACAGGTTGGTTTAACATTGAAAAACTGGCAGTATTCACTGAAGCTAAACAAACACCTACTTCTGACCCAGCAATTCTAGTCCAGAGAAAACACCCAACAGAAATGAATGCTTATACCAACCAGAAGGCATGTACAGAAATGCTCATAATACTCAAATATTCAAAACAGTCCCAAACTGGAAACCACGCAAATGCCCACCAACGCTGGACTGATAAATAAACTGTGGCATATCCCACAGTTGCACGGTCCCCAGCCGTGAGAATGACAGACCACATCCAATACGCAGACGAACGAGTGCTGAGTGAGAGTGGGCAGCGCTAAAGAGCACAGCCTGAAGGATTCCACTCACGTGAGTTTCTAAGACTGGCCAATCTCTGGGCCTGCAGACCTAGGATGGTGCTGAGCGTTAGAGGTGGACGTAGCTGGGGGGGAGGGGGAGTGGGTGAATCCGTGGCATCTGGAAAAGCTCTGATTACATGTGGTGTGCAAGCTCATCACTGCACACATGGGAGCTACCCCATGTGGGGAGTGTCTGTGGGTGTGGTCCTGGGGCAGGGCCCCGGTGGGAGGGGCAGGTCACAGGTGCAGCCCAAGGCCTTCCACCATCTTTCTCCACAGCTCATCCTGTTTCCTTGCCCTCCCTCCACACCCAACGGGGCTCCAGATCCTTCTTTAGGCCAAAGCCTTCCTGCTTGCTCACATATCCAGTGCCAATAACATCAGGCCTGGTGGGCCTGCCTTCTCTCCCAAGCTCCCAAGGACTCTCTTTCAGGAGCCGGTCCTCCAAGACGAAGTATGGGTCCTCCAGCCATTTTATTCCCTATGTATCTAGTCCATCCTTAGCTGCTCTTTTGGGTCCTCTTGCTGGGATTCCTGTGGTAGTTTCCTCATGGGCTCCCCCGCCTCCCAGACACTCCCCAGAATCATCCTAGCCAGGCTACAGACTGCACAGCCCCTCAGCAGAGGGCTGAGCCCAGCACAGCTCCTGCAAACCACAACCCTAGCCAGGTAAGCTTGGTAAACCAGCCTCAGCCCCTCCCTAGCAGGTCCTCAGGCTGGGCCTGGGGGACTTGAGGGGACAGGTGAAGGCAGGCACCCTACTGCAGCGGGCAGGCATTCTCATGTGTCCCATCCCAAAGGGACCAGGCAGAAGGGGAAGTGGTCAGAGCTGGGGTCGGTGAGAGAGCTGGGGGTGGGGAGAGAGAAGGAGCCCCCGAACTGTGGAGCCTGTGGGGCTGTGACGGGTGGCGAAGGACACACACCAACATCCACAGGCCTCCCTGGTCTGGATCTTGCCTTCTGCAGCCCTCACCCCTGGGGAGTCCCTCACTAGAGGGGCGGATTTGCAGTGAAGGTCCTGTGGCCTGGTTTCGAGCTGCATCTCGGGGGAACGCCTCTGCCCACCCACAGCCCAGGCTGGCCTACCACCTGTTTTTATATGGCCCTCAAGTTAGGAACGCTGTCTATGTTTTTATTTTTTATTATAAATTTATTTATTTTATTTATTTATTTTTGGCTGTGTTGGGTCTTTGTTGGTGCATGCGGGCTTTCTCTAGTTGTGGCGAGCAGGGGCTACTCTTCGTTGTGGTGTGCGGGCTTCTCATTGTGGTGGCTTCTCTTGTTGCAGAGCAAGGGCTCTAGGCATGCGGGCTCAGTAGTTTTGGCACATGGGCTCAGTAGTTGTGGCTCGTGGGCTCTAGAGCACAGGCTCAGTAGTTGTGGCGCACGGCTTAGCTGCTCCATGGCATGTGGGATCTTCCTGGACCAGGGCTCAAACCCGTGTCCCCTGCATTGGCAGGTGGATTCTTAACCACTGTGCCACCAGGGAAGCCCTACATTTTTAAATGATTGAAACAAGTGAAAAGAAGAATAATTCATGGTGTACGAAAATTACATGAAATCCAAATTTCAGTGTCTACAAATACAGCTACACTCATTCCTTTATATTTTCTCTAGGGCTGCTTTCACACATCCACGGCAGAGCTGAGCATCGTGACAGAGACGGTATGGCTTGAATCTTCCCCTTACAGAGGGTGCTGCCCCTGACCTGGAGTGTACGCTCCTGGGGGAGGGCCCCACGTCCCCAGCACTGCCTCACACTCGCAGGCTCCATGAATATACCCCGAATAGAGCGAATCCCCATGGTTCTACGTGCCGCATTCCAGGCGAGGGTGGACTGAGGTGTGGGAGGTGGCTGGCCTGGGCAGAATTCTTGAAGCCTCTTTAAAATTCACTAGATCACATTGGGAAAACGCACATTAAAACCCCAGCAGGCAGCGGGACTTACCTGCTACATACAATGGTCAACATGAAAGTGACCGACAGGGACTTCCCTCATGGTCCAGTGGTAAAGAATCTGCTTTCCAATGCACGGGACGCAGGTTCGATCCCTGGTCAGGGAAGTAAGATCCCACATGCCACGTGGCAACTAAGCCCGCGTGCCACAACTGCTGAGCTCGCACGCCTCAATGAGAGAGCCTGCGTACTGCAAACTACAGAGCCCACACGCTCTGGAACCCGTGCGCCACGCTAGAGAGAAGCCCGCGCACCGCAAGGAAAGATCCCGTGTGCCTCAATGAAGATCCCGCGTGCCACAACTAAGACCCAATGCAGCCAAAAATAAACTAAATAAAGAAATGCTCTTTAAAAAAAATAAAAAGCAGCCTTTAAAGAAAAGAAAGCAAAAGAGAAAGTGACCAACAGCACAGAGTGGTGGTGAGGCAGTGGAGTGCTGCTCAAGGGAGTGTAACCATTACAGCCACGTTGGAAACAGTGTGGCAGTTTCTTGTAATAAAATAATCAGTCCTTAAACATACCCTTACTACGTGGCCCAGCCATTCTACTTTTAGGTATCCGTCCAAGATAAATAAAAACCTATGCCCACAAAACAACTTGTGCGAGGATGTTCACAGGAGATTTACCACTAATGCCCCAAACTGGAAACAGCCCAGGTGACTATCAACAGGAAAGTGAAGAAACAAAGTAAGATACTGAAATAGTGGAATACTAACTCAACCATAGAAAGGAATGACACCGGTGAGTCTCACAAACATTATGCCAAGTGGAAGGCCAGACACAAAAGAGCACATATTGTACAATTTCATTGACATGAAGTTCCAGAATTGGCAAAAGTAATGTGTTGTGATGGAATTCAGAAGAGTCCCCCAGGGGCCAAGGGTAGGGGGATTGTCTGGGGAGTTTCTGGAGTGACAGAATAGGGGTATGGGCTATATGAGTGTATCTGTCACAGTGGTTTGAACTCTATTCTTAAGATCTGTGCATTTTACTATATGAAAATACCTCTATAAAGATATTCTTTAAAAAAAAAAAACTCACTAGGTCAGAAGTAAAAGCTAGAAAGAGCTTAAGTACCAAAAACAGCCTCCATCAAACAGGAAGCCTTTGCAAATCCAAGCCTCTAGGAAGCAACACTGAGTTCCTCCTGAGATTCATTTTGTGCAGAGACATTCCAGCTGAAGCTTTGAGCTGAGTATGAAGGGTCCATCCAAGACAGAAGTGAAGGAAGTCTTCTTGCTGAAAGCCTATTTGCACTGCTAACCCAGGACACTGACCTTCCCTCTCTGCCTCCCAAATTTCCTGTGGAGCCAAATATCCTCTTGTTTTCCCAGTGGGAGTTCCTGGTAGGACTCCACCCAAACCAAACAGCATGAAATATCTTTCCATTTATTTGTGTCTTCTTCAATTTCTTTCATCGATGTCGTATAGTTTGCAGCGTACAAGTCTTTCAAAAGCTTCTGCACAGCAAAGGAAACCATCAACAAAATGAAAAGGCAACCTACTGAATGGGAGAAAATATTTGCAAATCACATATCTGATAAGGGGTCAATATTTAAAATACATAAAGAACTCATACAACTCAATAGCAAAGCAAAAACAGAAACAAAACAAACAACCTGATTAAAAAATGAGCAGAGAATCTGAATAGACAATTTCCCAAAGAAGACATACAGATGGCCAAGTGCATGAAAAGACAAGTGTTGGCAAGGATGTGAAGAAAAGGGAATCTTGTGCACTGTTGGTGGGAATGTGCAGCCACTATGGAAAACAGTATGGAGATTCCTCAAAAAACTAAAAAGAAGGACTTCCCTGGTGGTCCAGTGGCTAAGACTCCACATTCCCAGTGCAGGGGTCCTGGGTTCGATCTCTGATCAGGGAACTAGATCCCTCATGCCCCAACTGAGAGTTTGCATGCTGCAACGAAGATCCTACATGTAGGAACTAAGACCTGGCACAAAAAATAGAACTACCATTTGAACCAGCAATTCCACTCCTCAGTATTTATCCAAAGAAAACAAAAACACTAATTCAAAGATATATGCACCCCTATGTTCATTGCAGCATTATTCATCATAGCCAAGATATGGAAACATCCTAAGTGTCCATTGATGGATGAATGGATAAAGATGTGGTATATGTATACAAGGAAATACTGCTCAGCCATAAAAAAGAAGGGACTCTTGCCATTTGCGACAACATGGATGGACCTAGAGGATGTTAAGCTAAGTGAAATAAGTCAGACAGAGAAAGACAAATACTGTATGATTTCACTTGTATGTGGAATCTAAAAAACGAAACAGACAAACCAGAAAACCAAGCTCATAGATACAGAGAACAGATTGGTGGCTGCCAGAGGTGGGGGGTGGGGGTGGGTGAGATGGGTGAAGGGAGTCAAGAGGTACAAACTTCCAGTTATAAAATAATAAGTCCTGGGGATGTAACGTACAGCATGGTGACTATAGTTAATAATACTGTATTGCATATTTGAAAGTCGCTAAGAGTGTAGATCTTAAAGTTGTCATCACAAGAAAAGAAAAGGAAAAAATTTTGTAACTATGTAAGGTGGTGGATGGTAACTAGACTTGTGGTGATCATTTCACAGTGTATACAAGTATTGCATCATTATGTTGTACATTTGAAACCAATATAGTGTTATATGTCAATTAAATTAAAAATGAATGAATTAATTTAAAGAAATCAATTTTTTAAAAAGCCTAAGAGTTGAAAAAGGAAGAAAGGATCTTGTGCTTTCAGACTGGAACAAAATGATAAGATGTGGTTAAGCATAAGGGGAACTTTCTGTGGGGAAACCTACTGTTTTAGGCAGCTCCCTTCCCAGAGTTCCAGTCCAGTTTTTAAGCTGCTTTATTAAGATGTAACTCACATACTATAAGTTACCCACTAAAGAGCCTGATTCAATAGTGTTTAGTATTTTTAGAGTTGTACAACCATCACCATAATCTAAATTTAGAACCCTCTCATCACCCCCCAATACCCTGTATCCACCCCCAATTAGCAGCTACTCCCAGTTCTCCCCCATCCCCACCCAGAGCCCCAGACGACCACCAGTCTGCTTGTTGTCTCTATGGATTTTGCTTCTTCTGGACATTTTCTGTAAATAGAATCAGGCAATATGTGATCTTTTGTGTCTGGCTTCTTTCACTTGACCTAAAGTTTTCAAGGTTCATCCATGTGATAGATTATGTCATTTTTACTGCCAAATAATATTCCAATGCATAGAGAGTCATTTAAAAAAATCATTAGAAATCTCTTTCTCCCCAGAAAGCTGAAAACCCTGGTTTATATTCCCCTCTCTCCTTGTTGCTTTAAAACAAGTCCCTGCATGCCTCTGAGCTCTGGCATTCTCATGTGCAAACCCATCTGATCCTGAGCTGTCCTCTGGGTGGGTCTGGAGAACCCCCAGCCATATGTGCTGAGCACCTCGAGCCCTGGAAGTTACGTTTGGAGCCATCCCACTGCCTGTGTTCTGTGCCACAAACATGCAGCTCTGGCGCTCTCCTGACCTTCAGAGAGGCCTCCGCAGAGAATACCTTATAGGGGGATATCTGCTTCTGAGCCACATCAATCTGAGGCAGACACTAAGGTTTACAGGACTGCACTTAAGCTCTTAGACAGAAACCTCTATCCGCCAATCAATAACACAGAAAAGCAAGACATCAGGGACTGTCAAAATGATAGAGGCAGTCAGACCTGGAACTAGTTTTTATTTCTTTTGACTCTATAACTATTTTTCTAAATATTCCACACTTGGACTTCCCTGGTGGCGCAGTGGTTAAGAATCCACTTGCCAGTGCAGGGGACACGGGTTCGAGCCCTGGCCCAGGAAGATCCCACATGCCGCAGAGCAACTAAGCCCGTGCGCCACAACTACTGAGCCTGCGCTCTAGAGCCCGTGAGCCACAACTACTGAGCCTGTGTGCCACAACTACTGAAGCCCGAGTGCCTAGAGCCCGTGCTCCACAACAAGAGAAGCCACCACAGTGAGAAGCCGTGCAATGCGATGAAGAGTAGCCCCCGCTCACTGCAACTACAGAAAGCCTGCGCAGCAGTGAAGACCCAATGCAGCCAAAAATAAATAAATTTATATATATATATATATATATATAAAAGTATTCCATGCTCATTACAATCGAGATGATTGATTCTTCAGCAGAGAAACCTGCTTTTGATAAATAGCTACATGCAAGGTCTGATGTGATGGAAAATTTCATCTGGAGACACTCTTAGCTTGGGAGGCACACCAGCTTGGGGATTGGAAGCCTCCAGACCTGGGTCCTAGTGGGGCCCTTCATCTCCTCAGCCACTGACCTTCAGCTTAGACAGTCACAGCCTCTGGGCTGTGTGACAGAGATGACGGGTACCTGCCCGTGGCTGCTGTGATGATGAAATCACTGGCTCCATGCCTGACACCCAGTAAGCTCTCCATCAACACAAGCCATTGTCGTTACTGTAGCTCAAAATAGAGAGATGCTACATGTGGTATGCTTATCCCGCCACAAACTCAACGTAATTTTCAAGGCGAATCCAAGGACCTTGAGTGTGAAGAGGCCTTGGAGGTGCCCGATTCTGACCTCTCACCCTAAGCAGGGACCCCTTTCTCAGGCACCCTTGAATGCTGACATGTGTGAATGAAGAGCCGTCTTCTTTCAGGACATCTTTCCTCATCAGCAACTTCCCTGTAGTCTGAGCTCTGGCCTCTGGAGCCACACAGGCGGGGCCAGGCTCTGATAATTCTTACAGTATTTTTTTGAGGGGGGAGGGCAGGTGGATTGCAGGATCCTAGTTCCCTGACCAGGGATCGGACCTGCGCCCTAGGCAGTGAAAGCGAGGAGTCCTAACCACTGGACCACCAGGGAATTTCCAACCCTTACAGTATTGAGGAGGGCTGTCGGAACCCCACCCACCTAAAGCCTCTTTCCAGGCCTGTGAAGTCATGATTTATAGTATGAAATATATGTTTGGTCTTCATCCCAGCTCCTGGCTCACAGCTCCCCGAACCCTTGGGATTTCCTAAGCACAAGCGCAATGGGAGCATCTTTTGTTGCATTTGGTCTTTTGTCCTCAGTCCTATTAGCCCTTTCAATCATACTTGAATTTGCATTAATGAGATGATTTTTGGAAAGACTCTAGGTAACCACAGGGTGGGGGCTGGTTGCCAGGGGAACCAACCAAGTGATTAGAGGGCTCAGAGATTCTGCCTATCCTAGGCCCAACCTCTGGGGTGGGGACAGGGGCTGGAGATCAATGACAATCAATCAAACCTACGTAATGAGGCCTCCATAAAAACCCCCAGAGCACAGGGTTCGGAGAGCTCCCAGGGTGGGGAGGAGTTGGGAGGGTGGTGCGCACGGGAAGTGTGGGAGCCCCGCACCCTCCCCGTTGCCTTCCCCTCGTGTCTCTTCCGCCTGCCTGTTGGTTTGTATCCTTTGTGATAAACTGGCAATAAGAACTAAACTGTTTTCCTAAATTCTGTGAGCCTCTCTAGCAAACTACAGAATCTCAGAAGGGGGTCATAGGAACCTCTGATTTACAGCTGGTCGATCAGAAGCCCAGCTGACCACCTGGACTTGAGAAGGGCCTCGGGAGGGCGGGCAGTCTTGCAGGACTGAGCCCTCACCTGTGGGGTCTGACGCCGCCTCCAGGTAGATGGTGTCAGATGCTGCGCACCCAGCTGGTGTCTGAGATTTGCCTGGTGGGAAAAGCCCCACACGTCTGGTCTCAGGGTGAAGCACTGAGAGCAGAGTGAGGGGTGAGTGGAGTAGAAGGAGAAAACAGAGTCTCCTCTACAAGGATGAACACTCCTCACATTTCATGGTCTCCAGACAAGTCATTTAAAAACAACTTTACCACAAGTTGCACACCCAAGTGTGTCTTTTCCCAGTTCTTACCTCGGGAGACTCTGTATTTATATCACTGACCTGTGATGATTCTGCACCCTTCTGAAAGTTCCCTTTGGGAATGCCTTATGATTTTATTGCCATCCTTGATTTTATCCAAAAATGGTATTATCCCAGTTCGAATATCATATTTGCCTTCCAATGATTCTGAAATTGTTCTAAAAATCATATCCACCCCGAAACAATGATTTACTGTGCCTGAGAGTATTCAAAAGCATGTGCGGGGGGTTCTTAAAGTAATGTTAAAACTATATTTTAGGGCTTCCCTGGTGGCGCAGTGGTTGAGAGTCTGCCTGCCGATGCAGGGGACACGGGTTCGTGCCCCGGTCTGGGAAGATCCCACATGCCGCGGAGCAGCTGAGCCTGTGCATCCGGAGCCTGCGCATCCGGAGCCTGTGCTCCGCAACAGTGAGAGGCCCGCGTACCGCAAAAAAAAAAAAAACAAAAAACAAACAAAAAAAAACTATATTTTAAAAACACTGTTTTGTTAACTTTTAAAACTGTCTCATTGGGGAAGCCTTTCTAATTATGACACAAACCCCAGAATTCATCAAGTAAGATAAATTGTATCAAACTGTAATAAATTAGATACATTTAGGAAATTCTCTGGTGGTCCAATGGTTAGGACTTGGTGCTTTCACTGCCGGGGCCTGGGTTGAAGCCCTGGTTGGGGAACTAAGATCCCACAAGCCTCACAGCACGGCCAAAAAAACCCCCAAACCAACAATTAGGTATATTTAAATACATTAACATAGTAAAATTGTGTATTGAAAAAATATTGTAAAGTCAAAAAGTAATAATAAAATGGGGAAAAATCTGCAACACATTCTACCACGATAGCTAATTTCCTTAATATATAAAAATCTCTTAAAATCAGTAAGAAAGTGACCCTACTCTTACAGAATAATTGGCAATGGACACGTACAGATGTTTCACAGAAAAGGAAATACGCAGACACACGCACACAAGATGAATTAGATCAGTGCCTAGTAAAACTATCAGTTCTCATTGTTTACCTGACAGAATGGCAGAGCAAACAGCTTGGCCATGGCTGTGTTGATGAGGGCTTGGGAAGCAGGCACCAGAGCTGCCAGTGGAGTTGTAGGGAAATCTGGCAAAGCAGCCACAATTTAAGATGTTCCTGCCCTGCAGAGCAAAGCAAACCGTCAACAAAACAAAGAGGCAGCCTACTGAAGGGGAGGAAATATTTACAAATCATATCTCTGAAAAGGGGCTAATATCCAAATTACATAACAAACTCATACAACTCAATAGCAAAAAACAAAACAATCTGTTTAAAAATGGGCAGAGGATCTGAAAAGACATTTTCCCAAAGAAGACATACAGATGGCCAACAGGTACACGAAAAGACACTCAGCACACGCATCATCGGGGAAATGCAAATCAAAACCACAATGAGATATCTCACGCTTGTCAGAATGGCTACTATCAAGAAGACAAGAGAGAAGTGTTGGCAAGGAGGTGGAGAAAAGGGAACCTTTGTGCACTGTTGGTGGGAATATAAATTGCAGCAGCCACTGTGGAAAATGATCTGGAGGTTCCTTAAAAAATAGAAAATAGAACTACCGTATGATCTAGCAATCCTACTTCTGGGAATATAGCCAAAGGAAATGGAATCACTAATTAGAAAAGATACATGCACCCCAATGTCCATAGCAGCATTATTTACAGTAGCCAAGAGATGGAAGCAACCTCAGTGTCCACTGCTGGATGAATGGATGAAAAAATGTGAAATATTATTCAGCCATAAAAAAAGAATGAAATCTTGCCATTTGCGACAACATGGATAGACCTAGAGGGCAGTATGCTAAGTGAAATAAGTCAGACGGAGAAAGACAAATACTATATGATCACACATGTAGAATCTAGAAAACGGAAGTCATAGAAACAGAGATCAGACTGGTGGTTTCCAGAGGTAAGGCGTGGGGGTGGGTGGGTGAAATAGATCAAAAGGTACAGACTTCCAGTTATAAAATAAAAGCCCTGGGTACGTAACGTACAGCATGGTGGCCATAGTTAATAATATTGTACTGTACATTTGAAAGTTGCTAAGAGAGTAGATATCACAAGAAAAAACATTCTGTAGCTATGTACGGTGACAGATGTTAACTAGACTTACCAGTGATCACCTCACAACACATACAAATGTGGAATCATTATGTTGTACACCTAAACTGATACAATGGTATATGTCAATTGTACCTCAGTTAAGAAAAGAACAGTTCAAGACATGATGTCTTGCCTGGGGAAGCTGTTCCCGTTCTGCATGAGGTGGCATAACGGCAGCAGGCAAACCCTTGGGGGTATTTCAAGTGAAGTCCTTCTCGAAGCTCCTCCAGGGGTCTCACAACTCTGTCTTCTGGAAAAGTGTTGCTTCTTAAAGGACTTTGCTCCCACCAGGGCCTGATCTTCACAGGTGCTTGTCACCTCGAGCAGTTCCCTAGATCAGCAAGGCTGCCCCTTCAACCACTCCATTTATATCACCCTTAAGACTCGTCCATCTCCTCCAGGAGGGCAGGGAAGATAGACCCCCAACTCCACACAACACCCCCTCAGAACTGGACCCCAGAAGTCCAGGCTGGGTCTCCCAGTGGGACGCCTCAGTGAGTCACCTAAGACACAGAGCTCCCGGCACATTTTCTATTTTCTCAAGATACTTAACCCCGTGAAGACAAAGGGGAAGTAGGTTGAACTATTCTGAGTATCGAGAGGGGACATTTCATATAGGGAGTGAAAATCAGTTTAATTCCATTATTTTCTAACTTATGTTGATCCAAGCCTCTCCACCATCATTCAGCTTAAGCTGGGTCCGCGATGTCAGGCCAGCTCACGCACACGGGGGTGGGAGCGCAAACAGCTGGACACCGTGGGGTTGTCATCCAGACGGGGCAGCTGTTCTGAGTGAGGGCGGGAAGGTGGGGTGCGGGAAACACGGGCAGGGCATGTGGGTGGGAGCCTCTTGCTTGTGCATACACATCACTCACGCGTTGGGGTGTGCACGTGTGGCTGTTTTTAAAAAACAAGAGCCTACTTCATTATCACAAAGACACTCAGTCAATGACTTGCACATTCTGCTCAGCTCAGAAACATTCCATGACTTACTTGGGAATCTCTTGGGAAAAGTCCAGTTGTCTGTTTTTTCAGGTGTGAGATCACCAACCTATAAACAGACCAAATCAATGTTCACTTCTGCCTTCATGCATTTTTTGATTCCTTGCCTCTGGAGTCCATTAAGTATCTAAACTGTAAGGTATCATGGAAGGAAGGGGCTGGGAGGCCCACCAAGGCGGGGGTGCTGGGTGGAGGGGAGCTGGTTTCCATGTCCTTGTCAAGTCGAGCCTGGAGCTTTAGTGCTGACGTGGCTAAGCGTCTTCCTGCTCTGTCCTTTCCTGCTGTGTCGCATGCAGACCTCTGCCCCCCACCCCAGTATTGACACTTCAGGCAAACCACCGGGCAGAGGACAGCTGGCTCCAGTTTCCAGTGCTTGCATCCTGGTGGCCTCCCTCCAGCCCTCTAGGGTTGTGATTGTGGCAACGCCCCAACCCAGACTGGGTCAGGACACCCAGGAGGGGGTGGGGACTCCCCATGTGGCTGTCCTGCAGGCTTAGCGCTTCTCAGGTTGTACACTTGCATCCCTCTCCTGGGCCTGCCCACTCCAAGGTCAGGGATCCGTGTCCACAGGCCTAACACGTGGGCTTATTCAGCAGTCACGTCACTCTGGACCCGCTGCAGCCCTGGGAGGGGTCTGTCCAGTCTTTGTCTGGCCCGTGACCCACTTCCGACTGTCCTGGATTAAAGCCAGATCCTTGCTGAACACACTGCAACCTGGAGCTCGGCGCTCGCTCCAGACCCCACGGCCGCCGGAGGTGATGAGCCCGGATCCTCACCCAGCAGTGCCGCGAGTCACAGTCGAGGGGGCTCTGCCCTGCCAGACCCCAGAACAGCCTGGGCCGCCACAGGGCCAGTCCCGGACAGGGGACGCCAGGAGGGCCCGACGGGGGCTTCTGTGTGTCCGTCTGCTGTCGTCTCCCCAAGATGTGCCGACAGGATTTAATCCTGCCATCACATGTCACCCACTTGGGCAGGTTTTTGTTTATACTTTGGTGAACAGGGACCACAGGTGCCTGACACCCGGGGTGGAGGGACACGGCTGGCGCTCACCGAGAGGAATCAGAGGAGCAGAAACCCTGGAAAACCCTTTATTTCAAGTGGAACACGTGAGGTTCAGCTTATTCCGTGAAGAGTGCACATGCCACAGGAACGGCTGCGAGCCTGGGACACACAGCCTCCTGTGCACAGCTCAGCCAGCATCCTGCGAGCCTGCGGGGACGGGCCGTGAGAGGGCGCGTCTGGGGCTCCAGCCCGACTGACACCGCTTGGCTGCAAATGGCTCAGGGCAGCGATACATCCACTGGGCTCAGAACACAGCTGCTACACGGGCACGCAGCACCACACAGACATCACTCACTCACAGACACAGATATCTCACAGCAGCTCACGCTCACGTTTAGACCGCTTCGAGAAGCCAGGGCACACGGGCCACAAAGAGGCATTTCCTCCAGCCCCTCTTTCCAGTCTCAGCGCCAACCCGCCAGCTAACCCTGAGCCACCCGAGGACCCAAGGAAGCAGCTTCTGGATGACGTCACAGTCTATACCCACAGAGGAGATGCCTGGCCCACCAGCCCAGGGGGCTCCCGCTGGGGGCAGCGGGACAAAACAAGACTCCCGTCACCAGACGTGTGTCACAGCCGCCCCAGCCCTGCGATGGGACAGTGGGGACAGCGGCTGAGCCACCCTGGCCTCAGCCTGTGCCCCTTACCCTGTCTGGTCACTGGCCACCGGGAAACAAGTCCTGGGCCGTGTTCCAGCACGTCCAGGGGCCGGTCTGTGAGGTCACGGGGAGGAGGGTCTCAGCCTGTGCCATGACCCCCTCCCCGCACACTGGGGGTCCCAAAGGGGCCTGTTCTCGCAGAGACAGTGCTTCTACGGGGATGGCTGGCAGCTGGGCTGCTACAAGGTGGGGCTCTTCTGTCGGCTCAGGGAGTCGATGTAATGAAAAGTGGCCCCCAGAGCCCAGCTGGTCTCCACGTTGTCAATCTTCCGGGTCAACTTGAAAAGACAAGGGGTGGGGGGGTGGAAGGGAGCACGTGCGTGTGAAAGGCGGGCATGTGCTCGCAATGGGTGGGGGCTGGGGACACCGGGGGAGTCCCCACCTTCAGCACTTTGTCCCCCGGGAAGCCGAGTCCGTGAAGCAGCGAGCTGACGTAGGTGAGATCCAGGCACAGGAAGGGGCTGCGCGGCGGCTGGGTCTCCGCCGTCCGGCACACTGAGGGGAAAAGGGCTCCTGGGTGGGGGAACGTGGAGGGGGGGCAGTGCGAGCAGCCAGACTCCACCCCCCTGGGGCACCCACCCCCACCACCACCACCACCCCCGCCGCCAGGCCCTGTGCCACCCGGGGCCTCACTGCTGGTCAGAGCACAGCATAGGCAGGGACTTGAGGCCAACCCAGTGCCCACTGCCTGCCTCCAGGCCCCATCTCTGCACCGTGACCCCCGACACCTCTCCTAGGCGTGGACCTGGGGCTTCTGGGGACTGGAAGCACCCACCAGGCTGGCACAGAACACCCCACCCCTGTTCACGACGGGGACGGACAAACCAACCCACAGCCTCTGCTCGGAACCTTTTCTGGCTGGTGTCTGGGAGACAAACCCAGAGGTGATGAGAACGATTTTTAAAAAGCCTTTTCTGACGGGAGGGAGAGAAGGTCTTTCTATGGAGAAACATACAGCGTTTAACCCCTTTGACCCGCAACTGGGAAAGGCAACCAAAGAGCAGAATCTACAAGCAGCCCGTACACCCGGCCATGGAGGAGTGGGGGGAGTGGCAGCCACCGGGCACACCCCGGGGGACAGCTCTCCGTCCCCGACACTGGACGCTGCAGTGCAGGGGTCCCTGGCAATTGTGAATCTGCTGGGACACTCTGGGGAGTTGAGGTCACCTGAGTCACAGAGAAAGAGTCAGAAAAAGTGAAATCAAGGGAGTCTGTTCCTCACAACACTGGGACTAGAAACGCCTGCCTCCACTGCCCAGGCCACACAGGGCGCGGTGGGCCTGCGGTCTGAGCTAGCTCAGCGACCCCTACACACTCTCACACCCCCGAAGGCTCGTCCGGTCGACAGTCAGGGGCCGACCAGGAGCTCTGGGGCCAGCGCCTGCCTCATGCCTGGGCCAGCGTCCTGCCTCCAGGCCACTCACCGTACTTGGCCGCAGTCTCAAAGTCTCCGACCACAAGGCTGCCTCCCTTCTCTGCATCTGTGGAGGAAACGGGGCACCCAGTCTGCACCAGCGCCGTGGAGCCTAGACGGCACTGAGGCCCCCGGGTCCGCGCCTGGGGTACCCTGGGGGTGGGGGGTCAGATGCAGGCGGCCGCACGTCTGGGCATCGGCGTGCAGACGAGGGTGCCCTGGCTCCAGCTACAGGGAACCTGCAGACCAGGCGGCCGAGGGGCAGCTGCTGGGGTGCCCCAGAGTGAAGGGCCTGGGCCTAGGTGAGGGGTGAGAGGTCACCTTCCGCCTGGACCGGCTGGCTGCCATCCACACTGGGCCCGAGAGTGTAGCCCAGTGGGGCCCAGCGAGCCGGAACCTGACGGCTTCGGTCTCTCCAGGGCGGCTTTCTGTGGACATTAACGTTCTCACCCTTGCCACGGGCAACACGTTCTAATATCCTCAATCTATTTCATCAAAACACATGTCCGGTCATGACCCACTGAAGTGACCTCACAACCCTCTCGAGGGTTTCCAGTTGGTCTGACCAGCACCGGTCCCAGACTCACGATACCGTCTTCTGTCCTGATGGCACCGCGGGCTGGGGAGGGGTCAGGGTGATACCCCCAGGCTCCTGAGGGCAATCTGAGGGGTGGGCTGAGCCCTCCTGCTGGCCTGGGTGCCAGCGGCTGACGATTTGAGAATCACACAGGTGAAAGGAGAATAAACCAACAGCGAGGAAGCCTTCCTGCACTGAGCGGCTCAGAGAACTGACTTATTTATAAAAAGGGGGCCTATTACTCTCTACTCAGTGACACGTCCCCCGCCCTCCCTCTATTTCTATCACCCTGATGTGACTGACGGGCCCTCCACCCGGGGACCCACACCCAAGTCCCTGCACAGCCCAACCGATCCCCACCCTTACCTATGAGGCCCACATTTGCGGCAAGGTCATAATAGTAGGAAAAGGCATAAAAATCCACGTCCTTCACTTCCTCCGTCCTGTGCACTTTGTTTCGGAGGATCTCGGACACTCGGCGGGCGCACAGCTGGTAGAGGCTCCCCGCTGGAGCGAAGGGAGAGCAGACTCAGCGGTCAGTGGGCTCTGGGCGCCTGACCACATAGCCCAGGGTGACTGTGACCTGGGGGTGCTCACCAGCAACTTTTCAGGGGCCACGTGCTGCGGCCAGCTCAAGGGGAGAAACCGTGAGCACGAAAGGTGGCCCGAGAGTGTGGGCCGACCCTGAAGATCACGCGCCTCCAGCTGCCGTGACGCAGCCCAGTGGGTCCACCCCACGCTCACCCTGCCAGCCCTGTGCTGAGCTCGAGTGTGCACTGTCCCACCCCATCTCACCAGCCGCCTGGGTGGGGCCTGCACCTCCCTCCTGTCACAGATGAGGAAGCTGGGGCCTACAGGCAGCGTGCCAAGCTCACAGGGCTGCTCACTGACTCCTTGCTCAGAAGGAGAGCGACAACACAAGACTGAGTCAGTGGACATGGATGCCCACAGCCCACACCTGGACCCAGGTCTGAGCTTGCCCCAGCCCTGCTCCACGTCTGACGGCAGCTCCATTTAGCTCTCCCAGGGCCCTGGGAGCTGCACCCTTGCACTTGGGACCTCATCTCCCTGCACTCTCCCTCGTCTGACCCGTCACACCACCTCTTCCATGTTCCTTAAACATAGCAGCCGCCTCTGGTCCTTTGCATGTGCTGCTCCCTCGGCTTGGCGCTCACTTCCCATTTCTTCATGTCTTGTCTCAGGTATCACCCCATAAGGCCTTCCCTGGTTGTCTTTAGACCGCGATCCCCCCTGGTACCCACAGCCCCCTTCCGTTTATCACTGGATAGTAAGGAACATGCATTTGTTCTCCACCCTGGGTTCCTGGCACAGAGATTGCAAAGCCTTGTAAGACCCTGAGTGGTGAGAGTGAGAGAGGCGTTCTGTGATTCATAATAAGCCCCTTTCAATCCACCTGGGTTGTGCTAATGAGGTGACTCGGGGTGGGTCCTGATGGCTTCAGGATCGGAGCTGGTGATTAGAGGGCTGAAACTTTCAGCCCCACCCCTAAGGGAGTGGGCAGGGGGCTGGGGATTAAGTCAGTCACCAGCAGCCACTGAGTTAATCAGTCCCTCTGCCATGAGCCTTGTATAAACCCTACACAATGGGGCTCAGAGAGCTTCCGGGTTGGAGACACATGGAGGTGCTGCTCCCAGGGAGAAGATGCTCCCGGGGGTAGGGTGCTCCCAGGGAGAGGGGGTTGCTCCCGGGAAGGGGGGCTCCCAGGAAGAGGGGGGCTCCCGGGGAGAGGGGGGCTCCGGGCGCCCTCCTGACATGCCTGCCCTGTGCCTCTCTCCCGTTTCACTGTTGCTCAGCTGTATCCTTGATAAGAAACCAGTGATAGGAACATGTTCCCTGAGCTCTGTGAGTGCTTCCAGCAAATTATCAAATTTGAGGAGGAGGCCGTGGGAACCCCTGATTTGTCGCCGGTCGGTCAGAAGAATGGGAGGCCCAGCACTTGCAAAGGTCGGGGAGGGCCTCATCTGATGGGGGCTGCACTGACTCTGGAAGTCAGAGTCGGAATGAAGTGAATCGCAGGACACCCTGCTGCTGCCAGAGAACTGGCCGCTGTGGGAAAACCCCCACACGTTTGGCGTCAGAAGTGCTGTGAGTAGCAACAGCCCTGTCACCAGAGGCAAACCTCACGCCCACGTGCCCAGCTTGGACACAACGTTTCAGCATCTCTTTTAGAAGAAACTCAGAGCACAGAGCCACGGGACCCTGTGGGTGAGACAGGCCTGGGGCTCTGCGGCCTCTCCCGCCCTCGCCGGAGCACAGGCGGCGGGTGTGGGAGGAGAAGCCATTTCCCACAGAGCTGCCAGGCCCACAGCCACGCCTGGCTGTCTGCTCGAAGCCGAGGGACGTCCAGATCCTCCCTCACCGGAGGCTTGCTGGGAAATCGGGTCCCTGGAAGAGCGGCAGACAAGGGAGCCCTGTGCAGGGACCCCGCAGGAGCCGGGGGTTCCAGAACCATATCCGGCTTATGGGCAAGTACACACTTGTCTGAGACGGAGGCTGGATGGTCCCCCTGCTTCTCTGAGGTGTCCGGAGGGAAGGGGCTGCCGTCGACCCTCACGAGCCACCCACGGAGGAGAAACGTGCCGTACCTGCCTCCTGTCCTGACACCCTGTACGTTACTTCAGCGTGCTCCCACTCTCCTCTGAAACCGGGAGACAAACAAGGGCTGACCAACTCTGCTCCATCCTCAGCTGAAACGGAAAGAGACAGAGGCGGATAAAGAGCACTGACCGTGGTGGGGTGAGGGCAGGCCTGGAGCTGAGACGGGGCCCGCTGAGGGGAGGCCGACAGCACTGAGTGTCTCAGGTCAGCACCGAGGGCCTCGGAGGGTCAAGGGAACACGCTTCCTTTTTGCCGCGGGATGGACTTGCGGAAGCGTCCCGAGTCAGCTTCGGGAGGCGGAAGGCCCAGCAGAGCCACTCCCAGCTCACGGCCACAGAGGGGCTTCGGGGTTCCAGGCAAAGCTCATGACAACCCCAGTGGCTCCCCGTGGGGCAGCCTCCAGGGCCCCAGGACGCCAGTCCTCGGGGACACGCCTCCTGGCGTCCTGCAGAGTGGGTCCCTGTGCCCGCCTGATTCTGGCCTGGGCCCACCTGCACCAGCGGAACGTGCAGGACACAAGGCCGTGGGACTTCAGGAGGCTTTCCTTCCTCTGGGCAGCCAGGGAGAACTGCAGGCTGCTCTTCGGGGTAGAGGCCAGACACACGCCCAAAATGCCACCTCACAGGACCCCGGGGACCCCAGCAAAGGGACCGCCGAGTGGATGCCTGTGCAATCCTGAGATAAGATGACTGCTGTTTGCAACTACTCAGGGCAGTGGGTGGTCTGCTGAGTGACAACGGCTCACACGGTGGGAGACGCCTCCCTGGGGCAGCGAGGGGTCTGCACCCCTTCTGGCGGCTGTCACAGCCCCACATGAAGACACACAGCTCCCCGCCGCTCTGCCGGGTCGGGGTGCAGGAGGGACAGGACCCTGAGGCCGGCACAGACGGGCAGGTAGGTGCCTGCCATCCTCCACTGGCTAGCAAGTGTTTTCTGGCCCAGAGTGTGGTCGTGGGTGTTTCTGAGACATGGACGCGTTTCTGGTTTGCAAAAAAGGGGCCACTGTTACGAGGTTAAACAGCAGGATGTGTGTGGAAAACAATTCCAGTGGAACAGTCCCGCTCTGTCAGAACAGCCAGGCCCTGGAAGAGGCAGCGGAAGTGCTGGGCCGGGGGTGTGCGTGGCCGAGAACATGCTTGGGCTTGCGCACGTCTGACCGAGGCCTTCGAGGGGACAGGCCGAGGCGGCCTCAGAGCAGGGCCCCCGCTCGCCTCGGGCATGTGGTCCCCTGAACGTCCCAGGGGCTCGAGCGCCTGCCAGCAACACCTGGCTTGTCCCAAGCCAAGCACGTCAGGGCAGGATGGTGCAGAGGGCCTGGGAACAGACACAGGCTTCGTCCCCAAATGCCACGTCTGGAGGAAGGCAGAGCCCGTTCCAAGTCCCCTCGAGAGCAGAAGAACACAGGGGACATTCTCAGGAGCCAGAACCTCCCCTGAAGCCCCCCTCGGAGCCCCCCCACTGTGCACCCAGTGATAAATCCTCACAAACAAGCCAACTCCGATCACACCCAGTTCCTTGGGTTCCTAAGAACCCCCTGCAACTCGGTGATTCAGAAACCGCTTCACTAGCATCTTTCTTTAAAAGTAACTGAGAAGGTCTTCAGGGGCCCACCAACAAGGTCTGGGGGGGTGCCCTCTGGGGCTCCTGAGTCCTGCTGGCCGGGAGGGCTCTGAACACTGCACCCCACTCACCAGGCTTTCCCTCCTCGCCGCCTAGAACCGCCAGCCGCGCCGACATCAAGCCGAGCCCCAGGTAGCTGCGGAGAGAGAACCCAGGTGAGCGGAGGCCTCCCTCAACTCCGCCTGCAGCACGTTCACCAGCCTGGATCCAAAATGTGGGGGGAAGGAGGAAACCAGGGGCAAGGCAGCAGCTTCCTGCTTCTTCCAGGAGCTCCCTCAGTGGGGTTCAGGGCATCCAGCTCCTCAGCTCAACAGGGAAGGCTCTTACTTGGTGGGAGCTCGTCCAGGAGCTGTGGACACCGGCAAGGACGACACACAGGTCCCCAGCTTTATGGTGTGGACGGGCCTCACGGAAAGAACCTATTAAAGGCGCCACGTGGCAAAAAAGACGGCCCAGAAACTTCCTGCACCATCTGTGGACCCTTCCCCACTTTCCCAAAAACCTCTTCCAAGGCAGAAGAGAATAAGTACAAAAGAAGAAATGTAATCTTACTACAGGTGAATTAAAAAAGGAAGAGGAGGAGGAAGAAGAGGAAGAAAGAAGGAGGGAGGGAGGGAGGGAGGGAGGGAGAGGCTGCAGGGGGTTCCACAGCAGGGATTTTGGGACCAAGTCTATGGCCCAGCACCCTGGTCGCTCCCCAGGCAGGAGGCGGACGCTGGGGGAGGCCTGCAGTGCTAATCTGAGCCACATGCCTGGACAGTGGACCTCTCCACGCTCAGTCCTGAAAACAAACCTGTAGGAGTAGAGCCTGTAGGTCCTATTAAACATCTGGAGGGACGTGAGGAAGCCGGGTGGGGAGGTCTGAAGGGTGTCCTGGGGAAGAACACAAGGGTTAAAGCACCCTTCCTGCTGGCCTTTATAAAAAATTGTCCCCCACTCCCTCAATTCATTTGAAAGAACAGGGATATTCACAGATGTATTCAATTAAATTAGCCTTTCATCAAATCACATGCTGGGAAACAGCTTGGAGCAAGCAGTGAAACACTTTGTCTTTTCTCTTTTTTTTTTGGCTGTACCAAGAGGCCTGTGGGATCCTAGTTCCCCAACCAGGGACTGAATCCACACCCCTTCCAGTAGAAGCGTGGGGTCTTAACCACTGGACTGCCAGGGAAGTCCCGTGTCTTTCCTCCCTGTGAGTAAAATTTACCCATTCTGGGAAATACGGCCCAACCAGAAGAGTTATGCGTAAATTTAAGGCTATTCCATTAATGCTAAGTTTTATATTTATATATTCATTTTTTGACCATGCCACGCGGCATGCGGGATCTTAGTTCCCCAACCAGGCATCGAATCCATGCCCCTTGCACTGGAAGTGCAGAGTTTTAACCACTGGACCGCCAGGGAAGTCCCAAGGCTCTTCCATTAAAACTAAAAATAATAGTTAATAATTTAAAAAGTGGCAGATGAGGAAAGTACTTTTTAAAAACAGCACGCAGTCTCAACTGGAAACGTTTTCGTGTCGCTTGGAACAGCGGTCCCCAGCCTTGTTGGCACCAGGGACTGGTTTCGTGGAAGACAAGTTTCCCACGGACAGGGAGATGGTTCAGGCAGTAATGTGAGCGATGGGGGGCGGCAGATGAAGCTTCGCTTGCTGCCTGCCGCTCACCTCCTGCTGTGAAGCCCGGTCCTACCACTCCGCAGCCTGGGGGTTGGGGACCCCTGCCTTAGAACATCCGTCCTGAAAAGGCCTGAGGCTCTGTCCCATGAGTCAGACTCCGGCCCCTCCCTGGAAGCCCTTGCGGGGGGGGGGGTGGGGGGTGGGGGGGGGTGGGGAAGAACCCACCCCACACCCTCTGCCCCAAGGTCTCCAGGTAGTATCTAGTTTATCACCCCGCTGAAGACCAGATTCCTATTTTCTTTTTTCCAGGCAGAGTTAAAATCAAACTAAGAAGCATTTACCGCGGGTGATCTGACCCTCAGGAGAGAAGCTGAGTGCACAGACCTCCCCCGGGGCTGAGGCTCCCCCCACGGTGCAGGTGGCCTTTGGGGCGGCGGCAGGTTACCTCGAATCTCGGGAGGAAGGTGATCTGGGTGGATCCTCCGCCCAGGTCCAGCATGCCCACGTTGCTCCTCCCGGGGGTCTTCAGACTGCCTGCAGCACCGAGAGTAAAATCCACACAGCAATGCCCGTTAGTAAACAGAACAGCAGAAAAGGGGAGGTTACAAGCCAGGCCCTTCCGTGGAAAGAGAACAAGACAGACAGAAGCTGTGGCCACTTGAAAATGTCCATGAGCATTTGGGGGGCATGAAGGACAGCTGCCCCGGTGGTGGCTTTCATCTGAACAAAGGACAACCTGTGCTCCTGGGGCCTGGGCTCCTGATCTGTCATCTGACATGGCTCCCCATCCCCGGGGCGGCAACTCCTACAGGAAACTTCCTTCTTTCTCATCCATCTGTCAGACACACTGGTCTTGTCCATAATTACAACAAAGGGACAAAAATCCACACCCTGAGAGTAATCTAAGAAAAATGACTCCTTGCCACCTGTTCCCTGTTCTACCTACAGCAGGACTTCAATTATAAGGTGATCAGCATTCGCGTCATATCCAATATTGACTAATGTGACTCAGGGCTTCTCTCAGGAATGAGGACGGTGGCCAGGGGACGCCGCCGTGGGAGCAGAGGCAGAGCTGAGCCTTTGGAGAAGGACCCCCTGCATCTCCAGCATCAAGCTCAGTGCCCGCCCCACCCATCCCGACACCCTGCTTCGGGTCAGCAACCCGAAGGGGTTATTTTAGAGTGGAAATGAGGCCCCTGCTCTAAAGACCTGTGTCTGTGAACTGCTGGCTTTATGATGAAGGGAACCCACCTGTTAGGAAGTTCACGGTGATCCACGCGGAAACACCTGCAAGAGAGGGTGACAAACAGCATCTGAATCACCTGAGATGCTGTAAACAGCAATGGGGACTCACGACAGCTTTCCGATTTCAGGAGCACAGGGAGGCCACTTCCTCACTACTCTCATCCTCCAGATCAGCTACAGAAACGGGCATCACTCACAGAACCATCCAGCTGCTTCTGGCAGATGGCACTAGAAGACACCACACTAAAAATCAGCGTGCTCAGCCAAATTGTCACAACTCTTGGTCACACTCTTTATCAACTGCCTCTTTCTGGAAGAGGTGGGATGAGAAACAAACGTTCCCTTTCCCTCCGCCCAAACAAGCTCTTAAGGTCATGTTTAAAGTCAGGAGCTGGTAAGGAACCTTATGAAGTGACTCTCCCTTAGAATTAATGCAACAGCAACGTTCTAACGCATCAGCAACTGGGGATTCTCTGTAAATGCTCTTAAAACAGAAAAGATGGGATTTCCCTGGTGGCGCAGTGGTTGAGAATCCACCTGCCAATGCAGGGGACACAGGTTCGAGCCCTGGTCCGGGAAGATCCCACATGCCATGGAGTAACTAAGCCCGTGCGCCACAACTACTGAGCCTGTCCTATAGAGCCCGTGCGCCACAACTACTGAGCCTGCACTACAGAGCCCGTGTGCCAAAACTATTGAGCCTGCGCTCTAGAGCCTGTGAGCCACTACTACTGAGCCTGCACACCACAACTACTGAAGCCTGTGCGCCTAGAGCCCATGCTCCACGAGAGAAGCCACTGCAGTGGGAAGCCCGCGCACTGCAACGAAGAGTAGCCCCCACTCACCGCGATGAGAGAAAGCCCAGGCGCAGCAAGGAAGACCCAACACAGCCAAATTAATTAATTAATTAAGTTAAAAATAAATCCGAAAAGATGACTTGTTTTCAGAAACGCCATATATGCCAGGCTTGGAGCCAGTCACGAGGAGAATGTCTCTATCACTGGCCCCAAGAATACAGTGCTCTGAGACGGTCAGACTGCGGACTGGGGTGGGACCGGCACTTTGATGTCTGTGCCTCCAAGCAGGGAAGGCTCCCAGCGCACTGCTGACAGCAGCCCCGCACGCAGCCCGCCTCGAGGGGCAGCCTCATGGCACATGGCGCTTCCGGCGACTACCTTCGTCCGTCCCGTTCATGATGGAGACACAGTCGGCCCCTACGAGGAACGGCGACGCCTCAAACACTTCTTTCACCTAAATGTAAAGAGAGACAAGCCTTTATCGTTTAGAATCTAAACTCACAGTCCCAATCACTGCCCTGCTTTAGGACAGGACACGAGGGGTGGGAAGCCCCACAAGGCGGATCCCAGCCCTGGGCTGCCACGTGGCCTGGTGGGCACGTTCCTGGGAGAGGACCTGGCACAGGGGAAGCGAAAGCGGTGAGCAACTGTGTTTGGCTTTATTTCCTTCTCCATTTTTTTTAATAGCAATTATTGATACATAGAAACTTCAGTACGTCTGCACTTGTGTCCCACAATCCAACTTGAGCATGTGAAGGTATTCAGTAGTTTTTATAAGGGACCTTGACAAACCTGCAACAGTCTGTCATTTAGCAGCTAACAGGTTCAGAAACAGTGCGGAGGAGGACTACTTTGCTGAGAACACTTTCCCTGATTCCTGATGGTAAGAACCCTGCAAGCACATGTCAAAGACAGGCTCCAGAGCCGCCTGCAGGGAGGTGCAGGGCTTGCGCAGGCAAAAAGGGGCCTCCTCAGCAGTCACATCTGAACATCAGACCAAGAGCGGAGCCTGCACTTCCCACGGGGACGGCTGGCTTGAGCCGAAATGTCAAGAATTCAGGTCCCACGGCCTTAGACTCTCGGCAAGTTCTTGGATGGAAGGAAGCCCTTCAAAAACACAATATATTTTTAACACCAACTTGTTCTTTTTATAAAACAGATTCATTCTAGAAAACATGAATAGCTTTAAACATCCTGAGAAAGAAAGCATCATTCATCCACAACCCCTCCACCGAAGGCGACACTGCTAACATTTCGACATGCTTCCCTCCTTGGGGAGCTTCTCCGTGGCCTGTCTGCCTGCTTGGACGCGGGCTGATGTTCCATGTTTTCAGTTATCTCAAGTCACCCGCCCCGGGGTAACTGGATGAGCTCACCTTTCGCAGTAACTTCTGAGCCTTTTCTCCTGGTAACAGACGTAAACCAGCTGTGGCCTTGAGGACCAAGGGGGTGGCCTTCCAGAATTCAAAGGGTATGTCCTGTTTAGCAATGTCCAGTAACTCCTGAATTCCCTGGGTGCTCTGTGAACATGGTGGGTAGAGCAGGGTTTGCACTCAGCGTGCAGGGGTCACAGGTGCTCCCCACCCTTTCAGTTTTATTAATTTATAAATGTATTTTTTCTAATTTTCCAAATCAGCAGAAACAGCGACTCAAGTGGTGCAGGCAGGAGCGTGGGGCGGACCCTCGGCAGCGGAGCGGGCCAGGGTTCTACGCGCCTGGCAGCCGGAACCCCGCCAGCCCTGCCACCAGCCCCGAGCAGCCTCAGACGAGCTGCGACGCCCCTGGACACCATGAGTGAATTCTGGGGTCCCTCACGGCACTAAAACCCATGAAGAGCTACACCGAGGAATCACTTCACCTGCCGGAATGCTGAGCTCTCCATGCTGGACCAGGGCCTGTGGGGGGCGGGCTGGGCAGGGCGGGGGACGACTGCTGTGAAGCCTCGCCAGGCCTGTGGAGGGTACGATGCTGGGGGGGGGGGCGTTTAGAAATGCCTGTGGGGGACACGTGTGCCTCTCACTCAGAAACCCCCAAGAGTTCACCCAGGCGACGCCCTGGCATGTGAGGGGAACGAAGTGCACATGAGATGACACAGAGCAGCCTTTCCCAAACCGTGAGGAGCGAAGGGTGGCGGGGGTCACCTGCAGGCCCTCCGGAGGGGCTGGCTCTCCAAGTGCAACGTGCACACGCACGGCAGGACAGAGCACTCTACTTCCTGACGGGGCACCGTCTCCAAGGCACGCTGCTCAGCAAAGCGCATACAGCGTGAACGTGCTCCACTGTGTGTGTAAATAGAGGGGACGAGAACACAGAAGGACAGTGAGAAACCAGGGACACTGTCCTCCTGGAGGAAGTGGGAGGGGTTCGCTGTCCGCTGGGAAGCTGTACCAGTCACCCCACCTGAATGTGTGCTGCCTGCCTGAACGAGTAAGACTTAAAAAGCCCCATGAGGGGCTTCCCTGGGGGCGCAGGGGTTGGGAATCCGCCTGCCAAGGCAGGGGCCACGGGTTCAAGCCCTGATCCGGGAGGATCCCACATGCCGCAGAGCCACAACTACTGAGCCTGTGTTCTACAGCCCGCGCGCCACAACTACTGAGCCCACGCGTCACAACTACTGAAGCCCGTGTGCCTAGAGCCTGTGCTCTGCAACGAGAAGTCACCACAACGAGAAGGCCACACACCGCAACGAAGAGTAGCCCCCTCTCTCTGCAACTAGAGAAAGCGTACGTGCATCAATGAATACCCAATGTAGCCAAAAATAAAGATAGATAGATAAATAAATTTATAAAAATAAATAAAACGCCCCATGAGTTTATTCCAAGACATATCATTTAATCAGGTTTAACCTCTAGAGTCACTCATTTCGATTTGTTTTCAATTTGTTTCTTAACCAAGTTACAGGAAAGCAAGGCCACGACCTCACTGTCTGGGATCAGGATGCATCTGTGGCAAGAATGCTGCGTCAGCTTCTGATTTAAGACGTGCCGGGGCCAAAGGAACCGACAGCTGCATGAGGGGCTGCTCTCGGGAGCCCCCTGGAACACAGGTGCCCTGTGTCCATGCAGCTCAGAAGCGTAAACGCCACCAACTTACCAACGTCACCATTTGACGGTTCAGCTAAATTTCTTTTACACTTATTTGGTTCTGTGGATTTTGCATAATACATTTTTTTTGACTTTAATTTTTTTAGTAAACATTTGTCATCTTCAGAGAAACCGAAACAAAAAAAAGTTAAACTTTCAAATAATGCTTTTTCTAAGTTTGTAGCGTTTGTGCTTTTAAATCACACCGTAACTTCTGGGCGGCATGCGGGCCAGCTGGGGGATATATGTGGTGTGTGTGTGTGGTGTATATGCATGTGTGTGCTGTGCATGTGTGGTGTGGTGTGTATGTGGCGTGGCTGTGTATACACGTGTGGTGTGTATGTGTATACATGTGCAGTGTGTGTGGTGTGGCGTGTAGTATGTGGGGTGGTGGTGGGACCTCCCACGGGTGCCAGTGTCCTCCATAGACTGTCCTATGCAGTGAAATGTCCCAGGTCGGCACAGCAGAGACGCTGCTCTGGGAGGACAGCTCTGCATCTGAGAGAAAGAGAGTCACTTTAACAAATCGACAGAAGGCAAATTTGATGAGCAAAGAGAGACGAGAGAGCACTGTTACCTTATCAACGTCATCAGCATAAGCAGAAAGGCCTGGCTTCAGTGCTTTGAAGGTTTCATGGGTCAAGGTGGGAGTTTCTAAAAGAAAATCATGTTTTAGAACAGGTACAAGTGTGAATACAAACACAAATACATGAATCTATACAACTATGAGGAACCACACTTTCCAGGCAGACTTCTGAAAACAGACCTTCATTGTTTCTCATCTAAACTCTGCCTCTTTAGTTTGGCTACACAATGAATATTCTACTTAATATTTTGGCCAGAACTTTTCCTATTTAAAAAAAAAATCAACTTTATTGAGGTATAATTTAAATACCAAAAACTACCCATTTAAAATGTTAAATTTTAACATAGTTAATTCTTGCTGATTCAACAGATAGAGAAGCAGGGAATTCCCTGGTGGTCCCACGGTTAGGACTCTGTTCTTCCACTGAAGCGGGCGTGATTTGATTCCTGGTTGGGAATTAAGACCCTGCACGCAGCAGCGTGGCCAAAGAAACAAACAAACAAAAAAAACAAACAGAAAAAAACCCAACAGAGGAGCGGGGCAAATGATTCCAAACTGCAAATGTGAAAATCATTTTCTTAATTCTAGATAGGACGCGTTATACATTCTAATACATTCTATTCTATACATTCTATTCTTTTTTTAAAAAAGAATATTTCAGCCTTCTTTTTAAAAATTGAGTGTTTTAGATTATTAGGGGTCTGGACTCATGTGCTTACAGCAAGGGAGAGTATTCCCAGGCACACCGAGGCCAAGGGGTGCTGTCCGAATGCAGACACATAGACCAAGGAGGAAAAATCAGCAACAAACTTGCTGTAAGGAGGTCTCTCCAAAGAAAACACGCCGGTTCATGGCTACTGAAGGATTACATGCCAACACGTTGCCTTAAACTTAGCTTCAAAACCAATTTTGGAGGTAGGTTAAGTCCAGCATATAAATATTTAACTATTATAACAAGTTTAAAAATAAAGCAGATGAAAAGTAGATAAACGTGCCATGAGAGGTTTGAAGAGACCTACTAAAGGCATCCGGAACACTAGCTCAGTTAAACGCCCAGAAGGGTCAGCGCCGAAGCAGAGGGGAGGGACCCCAGCTGTGAACACCGACCCACAAGGGGTGGAGGGGGGACTGGGCGGCGCTGGGGGTCTCCCCAGGGGAGAAGCCCGCTGGTGAAGATGCCCAAACTCCACCCTCACTCCTCCTCAGCACCCCCCTGGGAAGCCAGGCCCACAGGCTCTGGTCCCAGCTTTACTCTCACTGAGGCCACTGCCATCTGTCACCCTTGTTGCCTGGCCCCACTGGGCAGTTCCGTGTTGGCCTGGACTCCGGGTCTCTGATCATGTACCTGACTTTCCTGGACTCCCCGCTCCCAGTGGTCTGAACCTGGGGCTACTTCCTTCCTTAAACTCACCCCTGGCCTAAGTCATGGTCCTAGCCACCCAACCGGCCTGGGACGCTGGGAGGGGACAGGCCACCCCAATGCCTTCTGGGATCTCAGCTGCCCTTAGGTGGTCACCAGATGCCAGTGCGAATGAGGACATCTGGGACTCCTGGGCAATGGCACTGGCGACAGGCTCCCCGGGGAGTCCCAGGCCGGGGATCCAGCCCGCCCTGAGGGCCCATGCTTTGCTGTGTGACGGAGGACAGGGGAGCGCGGCCAGGGCTTCCTAGCCGGTACCTCCGGGCTGCTGGCTGAACTGGAAGACGTGCACTCGGGTGCCAGTGCTCCCCGCGTCGAACATGATGCCGTAGAAGACCTCAGGCCCGCGGGCAGCTGTCCCCGGGCGACTGCGGGACTGCTGGCCCCTCCGGGCCCCCGTGGCCACCTCGGGGATGCCGAGGAAGGCCTGGGGGGCGGAGGCCCAGTGCCACTTGATGTAGGCGACGCAGATGAACAGGCACACGAAAAGCCCCAGCGGGTACGCCACCTTCGTCACCCTCAGGTTCCCACTGTTTGGTACTTTTCTCATTTCCTTGTCTGCTGAGGACCGTGCCACAGAGGCTGGTGGAATGGGAGGAGAGGCAGGAAAAACCCGTTAGGCTGCGAGGTTCTAGGGCAAGTCAGACATCCCTGCGCCCAGGGACGAAAAGTTCCTTCAACCAGAACTTTGTCCACAGGTCTGCATTTTTCCTGTGGAGTCAGATGTTTCATTTGATCCTCAGAATGCTTCTGGAAGGTGGAATCCCCATTTTGCAGAAGAGGAACTGAGGTTCGTAGAGACTAGACAACCCGTCCAAGGCTGTCGGTCCTGCAGGTGCTGACCTGGGCCACAGCCCCACAGCCCGAGCATCCCCTCTAGGTGCTGGTCCAGGCAAACGGCTCTAAACTCGCTGCTATTTTAAAAGCCACATGGGCATGGTGTCCCCAGACCTTTCAAGGTAACCGAGATGTATATGCAGTCCATTCTCTCCACTCTCCCTTTTTCTCCCATGTTGGTAACTTATATTTAAAGGTTTAAGATCCTGTCCCTTGGGGACTGCAGAGCCACAGACAGATCAGAGAAACGGCTCATTCTCCTGGGAGTTTCACAACAGATACCTCTTGTCATTCATATACATGTTCCTGCCGAGAAGGAAATAATGCCCGTGTGCTTTCAAAGCCCAGAGCAAAATAAATCAATTCAGCACCCTTATTTTTGGTTCAATGCACCCCAAAATGGAGGCACTTGCTCAGCAGAGGCACTGGACGGGAACCCAAGACTTCAGAGGACGAGAAGCGAGGCGCCTGGTTCTCGGGGCTCCCACTACCCTTGGGGACGTCCACCATCTGTCCACAGTGTGGGAGGTGGAGTGGACCGTCCCAGGGGGAGGGAGACAGGCACGTGCCGGGTGGGAAGCAGGGCGAGTGTCTGTGGACCAGAGCCCTGGGGGTGTGTGGGCCTTGCTCAGGACACAGGGATGGTGGCGGGGAAGGAGGGCTGGAGGACAGCGAAAAGGCCCTCACAGGGGAGGGGGAGCGGGGGCCGGGCCTAGAAGCGTAGGGGCAGCCTGTGGTGGCCTCACGCCAACCCCAGGCTGTCTGGGGGTAGGAGAGACGGAACAGTGGCCCTTGGGGGGAATCCAGCCCTACAGCCACACCTGGATGCCTGCAGCCCCCTGGAGCACTGTCCAAACCTTGGGCCAGCCCTGTGCCCCTGCCAGGGGAGAGGCCCTCCCAGAGGCTCACCATCCAAGCTCGGACGGGGTGGGGGGACAAGACAATGCACCCCTCCCTGAGCACAAGGGGCCTCAGGGAAGGCTCTCTCAGCAGCTCCCTCCCCAAGACTCGTCCTCCCCAGCCCCAGCTCAGCCTCACTTCACTCTCAGAATAGCATCATACCCCTGCCCAGGCCTGGCCCCCATCGGCCTCTGTGCTTAGTATCTACCTCCCTTGGCTCTGCTCAGGTGGGCCGACCTGGTCCTCATCCCTAAGCCTCAGCTGACAAGCTGTCATCCCCACCTTCCCTGACCACCTCCACCCACTATGTGCTCCACGACTCCCCGCCCCCTCCTGACCAAGCACCACCATTATCTGTGATGATGATGAGTCTGTGGGATTTGTTCCTGAAGGTCTGTGTCCCCTCAAGGCCATCAGCCCCCGAGCGCAGGGACTTAGCCTGTCTTGCGCTGCTACAGCAGTCTGGAACACAGGCCTTTATCTAGGACAGCCTTAAATATTCTGGTTTTTTTTTTTAAGCATCCTATTTCTTTGGTCCTTTATCCACACCCCTGCAAAACCTACCCAAAATGCTATGCTCACTGCCGCTCTGAAACCTGCAGCCGGAGGCTCCTCCTTTGTGTTCCTTGGTGCTCTCCACTCTCATTCCCTGAGTAAGCTGCATGTGGAGTTGTTCATTTGTGTCTCCCTTCCCTCTGGTGAGATGGTACCTCTCTGGAAGCAGGGACCAGCCCAGTCATTCTGGTCTCCCACCCATGACACAAGGCCAGAGCCCAGCAGCTGCTCAGCCATCGCTTGCTGGTGAAGAAAGCGAGCTGATGACATAGCAGTTCACCAAGAGGCATGGATGATGCTTCAGGACCCATGTGATGGCCATGTGGGATGGGGCAGGAGACAGCAGTGACCAGGTTTTCTACACGTCGAGTTTGAAATGACAGCGGGACATCAGTCAGAAACAGAACTGAGCCTTGTGAAAGATGACAGGTTTGGGGCTGGTGCTTGAGGAATCCATCCCCAGGCAGTCAGCTCTCACCCGGCAACAGGCCCTGTCAGAGGTCCCCTTTGGTTAGGTTATAGTAACCCAAAGTTTCCCACTGCTAAATGATCATTTAACAAAAACGTATTTCTAGGGGAAGTTCTAAAGCTACTATTTCCAAGGATGATTAGTGAGGACACAAAAACAATACTAACATCTTACAACTCTGAAAGCGTTTTATAAAACTCTTTTACGTAGTCAAATTTTATCACGTCCTATGTTAGTCTAAGAAGCATAACATACATGATCAGACTAACAGGTAGTATATTAAATATCGAGGCAAAGGTTGCTCTTCATTAAATTTGTCTACCTATTTAAAAAATACCCCTTTAAATATGCTAGTTCCTGTTACCAGAGGCCCACAGGCTGGCACTTATATACCACACGACATATGATGACTTACGTCCATACAACAGGACCAAGGCCCGGGAATGTCTGTAAACGGACTTGCCTGGGATCACAGAGCTGGCACGCGGCAAGGCAGAGGAGTTTCTGGCTTCTGTCTCCAAATCACATGTGCTTCATCACTTCACTTTCCCTATTCATACAAGACTACTTCAGACGACCGAAAAACACTCATGTGAAATTACATACACATAATCATTCAGGTTACACACCAAGTTCAGGGTGACATAAACAGAGGCCAAACTGAACACAACCCTGAGGGGGCACAGAGCCAGGAAAAGCCTGGCCCACAATCACCTCCATGGCCCTGAGGCCCGAGCCTAAAAGCCAGTTTCATTCCATGGGGTAAGGTGCTTGTCCAGAGCTAAGGAGGGGCAGATCACATTTCTGTGACACCACTAACACCACAGTGGCCCTCCCCAGAGGATCACCAAGGAAAACATTTTAGATGAGTTTTGTTCTTTAAAGGAGAGTCTAGAACAAAGCTGTAAGGAAAGGTAAGCCTGGAGGGAATGAGGAGTAGGCTGGGGGGTGGGGCAGGATGTAGGTGCACAAAGGCAAACAAAGGTTTGGCTGAGCTAACCTTGCTCTCAGCGGGCTCCTGGGGCCGGGGTGCCTCCCTCTGTCAGGGGGAGACGGGGTCAGAGAGGAGAATCTCGGTGTGAGGCTGTGGCAGTGATGTCCGGACGGGCCCCGCCCCATCCCCCTCCCTCGACTAGCTTTCTAGGAGCTGGGGATGGCAGCTCGGCTCTCGAAATACAAGTTCTATCCCAAGGTTAAAATACCCAAAAACGGCCGTGCGTGCAAATGACTGCCGCACATGCTTAAAACCTATACAAAATTAAAGCACATGAACAAATACTAAGTCTCCTGGTAGGTTTAAACGGGCTTTTCTCCCCTGCCTGTCCTGCCCCTATTGGATCTCCCGAGCCCAGCACAGAGCTGGGAGCGGGTCAGCAGACCCTGGATGAATGAATGAAGACAGCAGTGCTACAGGCTCCCTGGGGGTGGAGACTCCGACTGTCTTGCCCACCCGGTGCCAAAACACCGACCACGCCCCTCACTGGTCAGCTGAGTCCTGGCTGCCAGTGACCCTGAGGCCGCCTCCAGGCGCTACTGCTGAAGACCGGGTAGTTGCCAGGCGCTGGGTCTGAGCCCCGGAGGCCCCCGGCCCTGCTCCGCCCCGGCCCTTCTCCAGGGCGCAGCGCACAGTGCCCGAGGGGGCCCACGTGCATAGATATCCCGGGCCCGGCGGAACCCGCCGCTTACCCTGCAGGGCCCTGTGCCCCACCCACGGAGCGAGGTGCCAGTCCCGGGGGAGTGCGCGGGCCCCACCGGCTTCAGCGTGGCCTCCACCCGCGGGCTGCGGGAGGAGGATCTGGAGGCGGGGCCCCGCCCACGTGCACCGCGCGTCAGCCCAGTGCGCAGGCGCGGTGGTGCGGCCCACTGCACAGGCGCCGTGACTCTTCCCGCCCGGGTCCGGTGGCGGTTCCCTCTATCCTGGAGCCTGGCCGGTGTTGTGGGGGAAGCGGGGTCTCGGCCTTGTGGCCCCCGCTCCTGGCCCCGCTTATAGGGTCCCCCGCGGCACGGCGGAGAGGGCCATCGTCGTCCCTGGCCGAGGAGTCAGTCCTGCAGCCTCACAACCTTGACCAGCTGAGGAAATTTTGGTTTTCCTTGGGCTCTCCCCCCGCCCCGCCCACCTAAAGGCTTTCTTTTCCCTTAAGGTAACGCACGATAGAAAATGCCACCACAACAGGACAGGCAGTGCCACCAAGCCCCTCCTGTACCTGACCCCCATTTTCTCTTCTCTTCCCAGAGGCCGCCAAGGTTGCCGGCTCCTGCCTGGGTCGGTCGTCCATGCAGCCCCGTTTACTCGGTCCTGCTGGCAGGACGGCCCACATGTCCCCTCGGTCAATCTCCTCTCCTCACCAGAAGGCAGCCCGGCTTCCAGCTTCCCTTGCTGTGGGTGTGTGCACGTGATGGCGTCTGGCCAATGGGGTGTGGGTGTGCCCCTTCGAGGCCTGGCCCTCGGACCCTCGGAGAACCTTGGTGGTTCTTGAACCCCTCCCCACCCCTCCCCGTGGCCCGAGTTTATTGTTGAGACAGGGACACCTGAGAGTGAGTGGGTGCCGACAGGTGGGATGTAGGGACAAAGTACTAGGCCAGGACTGGGCAAGGCGAGTGTGTCATCACTGCCAGCACCTGGTGGGACTCTGGCCTCGTTTATCAGGTTGCTTGGTGAACACTGGCTCTGTTTGGTCAGCTCCACCTTGGGCCCACAGTGCTACCGCTTCCTTATTCTGGGTGACTGAACTTTAGCCCACTCACAAGGAATGAGCCCAAGCCAGTTAAGCTCCCATCAACTTTTACCCTGGCCTCATCTGGTGTGAAAACTGGAAGAGTGCCTTTTGCTGATGCAGACGGTTAAAGGTCAAGACCCTCCTCCCCAGCAGGTTAAAAACCTCTGGTTCCCATCAGTGTGGATGTGCTTCTCTCCAGTAGTCAGATTCTATTTTTAACTTTGGTCCCTGTACGCCTTTAGCAACGAGTGCAGTTGTGAATATGCCTCTGGATCGTCCCTCCACCCATCTGCCTGTGTGTAAGTCACCCACAATAAACTCCATAATGGCACCATAGAGCTGCCGCTTCATCTTTCAGTCTCAAGGTTCCTTCTCAGGTCGGAGGATGTTATTCAGTGTCTCTGCCACCCAACACAGGCCAAACCGGGAGATTTGGTTGTTCAGGTAGCAGTTAGCCAGCACCGTCCCTTGTTCCACAAGTTTGCTGTCATGAATAATGCTACGGGATCCCGAGGACTGTCTCTATGCACGTGTGGAGGTGTATCTGTGGGGAAAATGCCTAGAAGAGGAATTGCTATGGTAAAGGGTGCGTCCTTTCCCTTTTTTTCTTTTAAATATTGGATCCATATGGCTAAATTGCTCCTTACATATTGTACTAATTGACATGCCCACAGTAGCGTATAGGAGCATGGGTTTCCGCATTCTTTTGTTTTGAAATCATTGCGGAACTATGATGGCTCTGCTTCAGTCTACCTCACTCACAACATCGCTTTCACAATATTTCACACTTAGAATTTGTAGAATTAGTTTTACTAACATAGGCTTTGCATATGCTATTTGCTGCTTGGAAATCTCTTCCCCCAGGTCTTTCCTTAGTAAAATGCTATGGTCTGAATGTTTGTGTCTCCCCAAGTTTATCTGTTCAAATTCTAACCCTCAAGGTGATGGTATTAGGAGGCGGGGCCTCTGGAAGTTGAAAGGCAGTAGTGCCCTCCTAAAAGAGCCCCCAGAGAGATCCCTCACCCCTTCTGGCATGTGAGGTTGCAGTGAGAAGCCAGCCCTCACCAGACCATGAATCCTTGTTTTATATTTCTAAATTTCTCTCATCTTCATTATTTCTTTATTTCTATATCTTTAAAGTGTATTCTGTTTTTTGTTTTTCTAACTAATTATCTCATTAATTTTCAGCCTTTTTTTTTTTGGCGTCACTGTGCAGCATGCAGGCTCTTAGTTCCCCGACCAGGGATCAAAATGCCCCCTGCAGTAGAAGCGTAGAGTCTTAACCACTGGACCGCCAGGGAAGTCCCTTAGCCTCCTTTTCTAATAAATGCATTTAAAGCTTTCAATTTCCCTTTAAGTACCACTTTAGTTTTATCCCGCAAATTTGCATTATTGTCTTTTTTAAATTATCAATTTGAAGTTTTTTTCTAAATTCCATTATTATGTTTCTCTGTCCCATGAGTTACTTAGAAATGTTTTAAATTTTTGAATTAATTTAAAAAATTAACCAATTACTTAGTAAATTCTCATTTGATTGCATTGTGGTCTAGGGATATAATCTCTGTAACACTCATTCTTTGAAATTTGTTGAGACATGCTTTGTAGCCCCATCTGTGGCTACTTTTTGTAAATTTACCACGTGTACTTGAGAAGAATGTGTGTGTTTCAGCTCTTGGGTGAATAAAATACCCATTAGGTCACACTTGTGAAGTGTCATATAAACTAGGATAAAGCAAAGGGTTGAAACAACGATACCCCACCGTAGGTTTAAGCAAACAGAAGAGGATAGCTCCCCATCTCCCTGACCCAAGGCTGGGAGCTCCGCTCCACACCGTTAGTCATCCAAGGACCCAGGTTCATGGGGCTCTGCCACCTTCAACATGTGCTGTCGAAGGCCATCCTCTCAGAAGAGTCTAAACCTCAGGAGGGCAGGAATGTGTCTGTTTTCTTCACCTTTGTTCCTGCACATACAGGGTAAACATTCAGGAAGTATTTGTTAGGTATATGAATCAATGAATGAAGAAAAGATGGCCTCCTTGTTAACATACTGAAATTTAATAAACAGATCTTTTTCTTTTGGACTTCATTTTTTTCAATTAGCAATACGTTATGACTCAAAATTTTAAAGGTATAGAAACAATAGGGACTTCCCTGGTGGTCCAGTGGTTAAGACTCCACGCTTCCAATGCAGAGGGTGCCGGTTCGATCCCTGGTCGGGGGGAAAAAAAATACAGTGATAGTGTTCCCAGGCACACTGTCCCTCTTCCTGGAGACAACCACTGTTAACAGCTTGCTTGTATTCTCCAGAAGAATTTCGTACATACACAAGTATCTCTGCGTCTGTGTGGACTGATTTCCAATATAGTTTTCAATTATAATAAAACGGCTCATTCTCCACCTTACTTATTTCAATACTTCTGAATTCGCACTTCTGAGAATGTGTTTGGTGTCAGTTTGTTGAGGGGACGCCAGGTGGCAGTATACTACCAAGAGATGGAGGCCAAGGGCGGGGGTGGGGGGTGGGGGGAAGGGGCTTCTCTTTCCAAAAATTAAAAAAATTAACCACGTGATTTCACGTGGTTTTCCTCTGCCTAACGGACCTTGTAAGCTCTCTGGCCGTGAGTGCTGTGTAAGTGTGCAGGTAAATGCCTGCCCAATTTCAACAAATTGAAGAGGACTCGGTTGAGTTGAAAAGCTAGGGCAAAACTGAGCTATAGGATCCGACCTAGGACTCAGTTATGTTTGGTTTATTGAAAAAAACACAATTTTGAAGCTGCCCCCAGTCCAGACTCCCTGAGCAGGCTTCCTATATCATGTATCTGCACTCGCCCCCTCCCTCAGACTGGGAGCTTCCAATGACTTAAACCCACACTACAACTGTCATCTGTGGGGTTAAAGTAACAAAGGAAGCCCCCTTAACTTCTCCATGCTTCAGATTTCCCCCCGCTTTAAAAGATTAATTGGGGCTTCCCTGGTGGCGCAGTGGTTGAGAGTCCGCCTGCCGATGCAGGGGACACGGGTTCGTGCCCCTGTCCGGGAAGATCCCACATGCCGCGGAGCGGCTGGGCCCGTGAGCCATGGCCGCTGAGCCTGCGCGCCCGGAGCCTGTGCTCCGCAACGGGAGAGGCCACAACAGTGAGAGGCCCGCGTACCGCAAAAAATATATATATAAGTAAATAAAATAAAGTAAAAGATTAATTGACTCCTTCCCCACGTGAGTACCCACCCCAGGCCCAAGGCCACCCGGTTCTCTCTTCTCCTGGAGACAACGCCTTACCCCTTTCTCCTTCCTTTTAGTGACAGACGTTCTGGGTATGAGTATATATTTCCTTTATCGAAACCCCTCCCCCCAGCAAGGAGTGCGTTCACTATAGCTTGTTCTGTACGCATTTTACATTTAACAAGATACCCTTGGAGATAATTACTGATCAATAAATACAAAGAGAATATTTTTTGAAGCTTAAAAAAATTGACCTATAGCTTTTTACAGCAGGTGAGCAACACGAATCTTGTGTGAGACCTGATGCTTTTTTGCAGACGTTCACAACAGCGTCACCACCGACCCCTCATGATGGAGAGCACGCCTAGCTCCCAGCAGCGCCCTTGCCTCTTCCAGTCACACCTCCCTCCCAGTAACCACAATGGTGACTCTCAGAGAAGAGATCAGCCCTTTGGGCGGCTGCGTGGTATCCCGACGCACTGATGTGACGTGTTTAGCCACGTGCCTCCAGTCTTTGCGGTTAGAAATGGCGGTACCCTGACTGCCCTTGCACATATCACCTCACGTCTTCTCGCCTCTACCCGCAAGCCCAAGCTCATCTCATAAAAAACACACAAAAAGTAATTTAAACAGGGGCTTTGGATCTTGCTACTTCCTCCCGTCATTTCTATCTTCTGTTACTTCTTCCCGTCATTTCTATCTTCCTTCTGAACAGATTCCTCTCCCTCCTTCGAATTCCTTTTGTTCTTCTCATTTTACCAATCAGTGCCCACTCTTTGCTCGTCCCTTGAAGGCGTCTTTCAGCTTCTCCCACCAGAACAGACACCCTGAGGGCCTGGACCTGGACTCGACTCCGCAGTCCCAGCTTGGCACAGAGGCTGGAAAATCCAGATCTGGTTCAGCGTCTGTTGGATAAACAAATCCGTGTGCCAGTATCTTAGACCTTCTGAGTGTTAAGAATACAGGAGGCCTCAAGGATGAAACCTCCGTCTGCTAAACAATTAAGCAACGAAACTATCCATAGTAGGCTGTGGAGCAGACTCTAATTGCTTAGTTTAATAGCTGTAATTAGTCTCTTCCCAAGGCTCTTGCTAAGACGCTCTCCTGTGTAGCTACAGTGCACTTATCACACTCAGAAACTTAACACTGATTCTACACAAAATCCACATGGACCAAGGTTCACCGATTGTAGTAAAAATGAAACAGAACATAAACTCTCTCCTTACCTTCCTTCCTTTCCAGCCCACATCTTTTATGTACTGGTCTCTGTCAGTCTCTTTCAGTCTAGAACAGTTCCTTAGCCTTCTTGTATGTCACGACCCTGTCATTTATGAAGTGAACGAGCCAGTTACTTTGTAGACTGTCTCCCAGTTCGGGTTTGCCTGACGTATCTTCACAGCAGCTTAGGAACTTTGGGGGGTAACACCCCAGGTGATGTCATGTTCTTGTCAGTGCTTCACGTCAGGAGCCCATGATGGCTCACGATGGGTGATGTTAACTTTACTCACTTGGTTGAGATAAATCTGCTTGGTTTCTTCACTTTGGTACATGCACCCTTTAAGTGAATTCCTGAGACAATTATGATTATCTTCATTTTACAGATGAGGAAACTGAGGCACAAAGACATAGAAAACTTGCCCAAAGTCATACGAGCTGTTATGGCTCCAGAGCAAACACTCTTAGCTGCCACACTGGAGAGATCAACGTGGGGCTGGAAGCCTGGATGAACTTGGCCTGTGGAGGACCCTCAGAGGACGGGGGATATTTGGATGGACAGAAGGTGAAGGGTAATGGGCTAAGTCTGGAGTTTCTTCATCAGCATGTCTGGCTTGGGGCTTGGTGCCTCTCTGGACACCAGCATTACTCTGTGGATAGTTTTGTTAAGAATGGCCCGAGGTGGGAATTCCCTGGCATTCCAGTGGTTAAGACTCCGCGCTTCCACTGCTGAGGGCCTGGGTTCGATCCCTGGTCAGGGAACTAAGATCCCACAAGCTGCGTGGTGTGGCCTAAAGAAAAAACAAAAAGAACCCTAAAAAAAAAAAAAAAAAAAGTGGCCCGTTGTATGGTTTGTGCTGATCTGACCCTCCTTCACTGGAGTGTCAGGGCTGGACTTGCTGGAGATGACCTCCACTCCAAATGCTTATTCTGAGGGAAAGTTCCCTGTAGTTGTTTGAAGATCATGGTGTGCCCCGAAGCTTGAGCGTCTTGGCTACATCTGTGGCTTCACTGTACGCCATGGTGAGGAAGTGTCCATCATTGTTTAAAAAAATTTTTAAATTAAATTAAATTTTTATACAGCAGGTTCTTACTAGTTATCTATTTTATACAAATTAGTGTATATATGTCAATCCCAATCTCCCAGTTCATCCCACCACCACCACCCACCCCCACTTCCCCCCCTTGGTGTCCATATGTTTGTTTTCTACATCTATGTATCTATTTCTACCTTGCAAACCAGTTCATCTGTACCATTTTTCTAGATTCCACATATATGAGTTACTATACAATATTTATTTTTCTCTTTCTGACTTATTTCACTCTGTGTGAAAGTCTCTAGGTCCATCCACGTCTCTACAAATGACCCAATTTCATTCCTTTTTATGGCTGAGTAATATTCCATTGTATATATGTACCACATCTTCATCCATTTGTCTGTCGATGGGCATTTAAGTTGCTTCCATGACCTGGCTATGGTAAATAGTGCTGCAATGAACACTGGGGTGCATGTGTCTTTTTGAATTATGGTTTTCTCAGGGTATATGCCCAGTAGTGGGATTGCTGGGTCATATGGTAATTCTATTGTTAGTTTTTTAAGGAACCTCCGTACTGTTCTCCATAGTGGCTGTATCAATTTACATTCCCACCAGCAGTGCAAGAGGGTTCCCTTTTTTTCACACCCTCTCCAGCATTTGTTTGTAGATTTTCTGATGCTGCCCATTCTAACCGGTGTGAGGTGATACCTCATTGTAGTTTTGATTTGCATTTCTCTAATAATTTGTGACGTTGAGCAGCTTTTCATGTGCTTCCTGGCCATCTGTATGTCTTCTTTGGAGAAATGTCTATTTAGGTCTTCTGCCCATTTTTGGGTTGGGTTGTTTGTTTTTTTAAGGAAGTGTCCATCATTGAGTCATGAACAGAAAGAGTTGACTTGTGCCAGCTACAAACCTGCTTCACAGATAAGTATCTGTGTGTTAGTGTCCACACTCACCTCAGGCTAGAGACCCCCAAGGCTTCGAGGCTTTGTCTGAGCAGAACCATCCTGCTTCTTTGCTCTTCCCTCTGATTCTTTGACCCCTGTCTTCCCCTCAGCCCTTGCTGACCCTTGAAACCCTCCTAGTCGCGTGCGCCTTTGCTCCCTATCGCTGCCCCGACAGTGTGTAGGGCATCCACTCGCCCACACCTGGCTCAGCTCCAGATCACTCAGCCAGGTGTCCTCTGCTTCACCGCAATATTTCCAGATTCACGCTACCTTAATTTGGGTCCCCCAGAAGAAGAGCTTGAGGCAGGAAGGAATTGGGGTGTTTATCTATCAGCTCCTATCAGCCATTGGTCGAGTGTTAATTCCCCTGCATGTCTGGCCTCCCGTACACGCAAACCTTGGAAAGAGCCCTCAGGCGTGGAGATCAGATACTGGCAGCTGGAGCTGACCATAATCTGTGCTAGAAAGATAGGGTCTGAGGGCTACGGGCCAGGGCATTGGCAAGTTCATTCATAGAATCTTAGGGTTTTAGAGCAGAAAGGGAGTTCAGAGAGAATCTAGCCCACTCCTCCTCGCTGTATATATGAGCACTGTGTCCTCGGGTATGAAGAGAAAACTCAAACGGGAAAATTTCCTGAATTTCCTCAATTTCTCTGAGCTCCACTCTTATCATGTATAACGCAGGAATTAACAACAATATCTACCCCACCGGTGGCACAGAGTAAATGACAAATGTTAGATGTTATTTTGGGAGAAATAGGCTTTGCATACAAGGTAGCTATTGCCACAATAGTGCTATGTAACAAACCATCAAGGTGGGTTTTTTAAGGTTGTTCTCTATACCTCACAGAGTTCGAGAGAGTCCTGGGCCACTTTTATTTATTGAGGTTCTAGGAATATTAAAATGCAAGTTGCAAAAGTAAGTTGACTTTAGTGGGAAAAATCAGTAGTTGTTGCCTATGGGGTGGGGACGGGGGTGCGCTGGGCGTGGGGCTGGGTTGACTGGGAGGAACCAGAGAACTTATTAAGGTGATGGAATATTTTGTGTCTTGATGGGGGTTTGGCCATGGGTGCACACTTTTGTCCAAACTCTGGAATTGGGCGCTTTGGAGTCAAGAGTGACATTATATATGTTTTACCTAAAAACACCCACAAACACATGTTGACTTCTGGTTAATGACGCACGTGCTGAAGTGTCTGGTGGAAGGACATGGGTGTCAGCAGCTTAGATGTCAATTTAGACGGATTGATCCCTGGACGGAGGGTAGATTTGTGATGAGGCAGATGTAGCTGTTTTAATAACCGGGGAATGAACGTGGTGGCTAAATGGGGGTTCGCTTTGAACTTTTCTGTATATTTGAAACTTTTCATAATAAAATTTTGGGGGAAAATGGGTTACCAAAGAGTTATAGTATGTTTCAGTTGTTTGCATTTAACAAGTAGATGCCTTTTATATACCAAAATAAAGTGCAGTGGAGTGGTGCCCTTCACAAGGTAACTGTTGAATTCATGGAAAATATGAATTTATAGTGTAAAGATGTGGTCTCATAATGGGACACAAGTTAAAATTAGTATGGGGGCTTCCCTGGTGGCACAATGGTTAAGAATCCACCTGCCGATGCAGGGCACATGGGTTCGAGCCCAGGTCCGGGAAGATCCCACATGCCGCGGAGCAACTAAGCCCGTGCGCCACAACTACTGAAGCCGGTGCCCCTAGAGCCCGTGCTCCACAACAAGAGAAGCCACTGCCATGAGAAGCCTGTGTACCGCAACGAAGAGTAGCCTCCGCTCGCTGCAACTAGAGAAAGCAAAGACCCAATGCAGCCAAAAAGAAATAAAAATAAAATAAATTTATAAAAGAATAATAATAAAAAATAAAATAAAATTAGTACGAAGGACTTTTTAACTCTTAACGTCTGACAGTGTAAGTCAGAATTACGCTCTTCTGTAAAAAACTGAGACTTGTATACAAACTCCATCGATCTGTCCAAAGTCTGAATTTGCTGTGGCCTCAGATTACATGGCCTTTGTCTCCCCAACCCCAGAACAACCCAGTTGGTACCCATGGGATCCCTGACTTGCCTCCCCACAGGCCTCTGGTTCTCTACTGTGCCCGTGAATAACAAAGCTTTAACATTTACTAAGCAGGAGGTGACAGGTCCTTCCCATCTCTTTCTATTCATGGCTTCAATTAATAATTAGTCCCCCTGCAGAATGAGACAATCTGTTTTGTGGAGGGAAAGAGCCATGAGCCAAGCCAATTAGCATCTTGGTTCTGGCTGCCTTGGGAATTTAATTTAGTCTCACGGCCCATTTAAGTTCTACAAATATTGTTGCCTCCCCAAGATCGAAGTCATGATAGTTAAATGAGCAAAGGCCCTGGGGACCCATATGCTGAGGATGCCCCGCAAAGCGGGCTGGCCTGGGCACGGGGCCAGCGGCTTTTGTCCAGCCCACATGCCCGCGCCATTCTTCTCCCAGGACTCGGCAGCTGGCCCCGGGGCAGTGCCGACCTTAACCACCCGCGGAGGGAGTGGCGGCTGCCCCCACACAGTTGCACACTTGAGTGGGTCTTTTGTCTGCTCAGAAGACATTCCAACTGCCCGTTAGCAGTTTGCCTGTGCACAAAAGGGGGTGACCGCCGGACAGGGCAGTCTGTCTGTGCAGCGTATTGTTGAGGGGCGGTGAGTCTGCAAACAGCCCGTCCGAGTTGTCCCCTGCATGGAGGGTGTGTGGGGAACAGCCAGGAAGGACAGGCCAGGGCAGGGCTCAAGGAGCAGGATTGGTCAGACAATTTAATTAGGGGCTGTGAGGAATCATGGAATCAGGATGTTGAGGCTCCAGGGGGAACTTGAGGAACAGTCTGTAACTTTTCTCTCTCAGGAACCACCCAAGCCCAGCAGCATGGAATCCTCTTAAAAGAAATGCCAAGGCCTCCTGCATTTCACAACTGTTGCTGGAAGAAAATTCTTTGCGTCATGCAGATTTAAAATCTACTCTCCTTTCTTTTTTTTTTCTTAATTTCTGAATGAATTTTAGAATAACTTCAATATATACACTAATAACAACAACAACAAAACCTGCTGGGTTTTTGGGTTTTGCATATAACCTATAATCAATATGGGAAGAATGGACACCTTACGATACTGAGACTTCTGTGAACAAGGCATATCTTTTCATTAATTTCGATATTTAACATCTTTCAATGACACTGTATTATTTTCTGTATAAAAGCTCTTATATGTGTCTTGTTATATTTATTCCTAGCTACTTTTTATTTTTGATAACGTGAATAATAGCTTTACCTTTTTTTTTTTTTTTTTTTTTTTGCGGTACGTGGGCCTCTCACTGCTGCGGCCTCTCCCAATGCGGAGCACAGGCTCTGGACGCGCAGGGCTCAGCAGCCATGGCTCACGGGCCCAGCCACTCCGCGGCATGTGGGATCTTCCCGAACCGGGGCACGAACCCGTGTCCCCTGCAACGGCAGGCGGACTCTCAACCACTGCGCCACCAGGGAAGCCCTAGCTTTACCTTTTTTTGCTTGGCTTTGAATAGATATTTTACTAATAATTTTGTGTCTGGCTTCCTTGCTAAACTCTTCCTTAGTTCTATACGTTGTCCCTCTTCTTATATTTGTTTTTCTTCATCTTCTTTTTGATTCATTGGGTATGTTTTTATAATGTTACTTCTCCCCCTTTACTTATTTAAAGGTTACACACACTGTTTCCATTCTTTTAAAGGTCGGCACACCATATTTAACTCATCAAAGCCCAAAGTTAATCATCACCTTTCCCTCTTCCCTAATGATTGGGGAACTTGGGACACTACTTCATTCACCACTACCACCTCTCACCTCCAGATTTATACACTATATTTAAATTTTTTAACCTATACTATATTACACAATTGGTGTTTATTTAGATTTGTCCTTTTTTTTTTCCTTTCTTTTGGCCAAGCTGCGTGGCTTGCAGAATCTTAGTTCCCCAAACAGGGATTGGACCCAGGCCCACGGCAGTAAAAGCACGGAGTCCTAACCACTGGACTGCTAGGGAATTCCCCTGCCCTTATTTTTTTTTTTACCATTTTCTGTGCTCTTCATTTTTTTTCTTGCATCTCTCTGCTCTCCTTCCTCAAGCGACACCAGTAACAGCTGGCTTTCTGCCTCAGAGGCATCGGAGATGTGAAAACGGTTGTAGATGAGCCTGCGGCCCTGATTGCAGGGCTCGCCCAGGTGGCTGTGCTATGAGCCTGTGCCTGGCTCCTTTCACCAACAACGGCCTGGGAACTTGATGTTATCACCCACATTTCAGAGAGGAGGGAACTGAGGCTTTGAAAAGTTGAGGGCCCAGCCCAGTGGGGCTCAAGCCCGGAGGGGTCCATCCCAGGGAGCACAGGTAGGTCTCAGAGCCTCCTGGGGGCCTCGGGCCGGCGGGGAGCTGGGGTCTCCATCCGCCATAAATCCTCTGTGGGTGGCTGGGGGCCGCCCCTGCAGATGTTGGCTCCTGGGCCCCTCTGCCTGCCCTGATGTGGGCTCAGTAAAGACCTCACGGGAGTTCTGGTTGGGAGCTGCTGGGGCTGGCTGAGAGGAGGGGACAGGGCATCTCCTCCTCAGGACGGGCTGGATCCCACCTCCTCGACCAACCATCCTCTTGACCCCTCCTCTTACCCTTCCCAACTCTGCTTTGCCCAAGAATAATCTGGTGGGTCGGCCCTGGCCTGGCCCTGCATCTACCTTCTGGCCTGGGGCTCCCCAGGCACGGGTGTGGGTGCCAATAGGGAGGTGACATCTCCTCAAGGCCCCTTCAGACACGTTGACCAACCCAGTAATGTTCCCCAGCATCGGTCCCCTCCTCCACCAGCCCTCGTGCCTGCAAGCCGGGATCACTCCCCAGCCTGCATCAGGCCTTGCCTTCTGGGGACCAGCTGTCCACTCGAGGCTAGACTGAGGGACCCTATACACGCTTGAGGGTGGGCGGGCGGGCGGGCAGGGGCTTGGCTGTGTGGTCTGTCAGAAATCTTCATGGGAAGGATGGTGGTTTAACATGTGAACACTGGGCTGCAGGGCGGGCAGGCACTGGCGAGATGGTCAAATCTCTGAAACGAGTCAGCCATGTCCCCATGTTCAGAAGGGGGCAGAGAGCAGGGTAGCGCTGCCCTGCTGCTGGAGGGCGTTGCTTTCCAAAGGGCAGAGACGGTTCAGGCAAGTCTCACTCCTTTATTTTTCCTCATCGTCCTGGAATTCAGGGCCAAGGTGTGACATAGCCCCGGAGCTGCTGGCCATCCCTGGCAACAGCACCCAAGGGACTCCGGCATGTCCGGGGGTGGTGGTAGGGTGCCTTACGTGACAACGTTTCATTGTCAAAATGGGCACTACACTATTTACTATACCACAGACTTCATTTGGATTTCACCAGTTTTTCCACTGATGGCATTTTTTCTGTTTCAGAATCCAGTCCAGTAAACCATAATGGAAAAGAATACAAAAAAAAAAGAAAAAGAACGTCTGTATGTGTATAACTGAGTCACTTTGCTACACACCAGAGATGGGCACAACACTGTAAATCAACTATGCTTCAATAAAAATTAAAAAATTAAAAAAAATTCAATCCAGGACTTCACATGGCATTTAGTCATCATGGGTCCTTAATCTTCCATCTGTGACAGTTTCTTGTCTTTCCTTGTTTATCATGACTTTTAACTTTTTTTTTTTTTTTGCGGTACACGGGCCTCTCACTGCTGTGGCCTCTCCCGTTGCCGAGCACAGGCTCCGGACGCGCAGGCTCAGTGGCCATGGCTTACGGGCCCAGCCGCTCCGCGGCATGTGGGATCCTCCCGGACAGGGGCACGATCCTGTGTCCCCTGCATCGGCAGGCAGACCTCTCAACCACTGCGCCACCAGGGAAGCCCCATGACTTTGAACTTTTGAGCAGTATGTTTACTAATGTTTTTAAAACGAAGCTGGCTGACAACTGGGGCTTGCAGACACAGTGATGGTTTTCGCCAATCCTGATCCAGGAGACCTGACTTTTCACCAACTGAGGCCCGTGCAGTTCTCTCTGGGTGGCTGATCCTCGAAGCCCTTCAAAACCGAGTGGAATCTCACCCATCGCCTGCATGTGCGCTCTTTGGTGCACTCTTGTTGTTTCTATCGGAAGGGTGTTCTTGTGAAAACGGGCAGTAGTAGCCAGTGTTTGGACGTGGTCCTGACATTGTGTTCCTGCAGGAAGGGCAGCCTGTCCCGCAGGCCGCCTGCTCCAGCCTGGAGACGAGGCTCGCTCTGCCGGCACTTGCCTGGCCTGGCGCCTCACCTCCTCAGGGAATTCCCCAAGCAGATGTCAGACTCTGCCGGTGGTGGCTCCAGGCCAGTCTGAGCTGGGAGTGAATGTTCCTTGACCCTCTTTCCCACACAGGGCCCTCCGTTGCCCCTCGCGTATAGATGCAGCCCTGATGTACTTACAGAGACAAGCTCCTTGGGAAACAGATGCTCTGGACTCGGCCCCTCAGGACCTGTCTCTGCAGTGAGATCATACAGTATTTGTCTTTCTCTGACTTATTTCACTAACATAATGGACCTCCAGGTCCATCCATGTCCATGTGTTTTTGGTTTTGGTATCTAATTGCCATATTAATTTTGGGTAGGATTCAAAGAGATTCAAAGGCCCTTAAATCCTTGTGGATTTGATAACATAGGAGCATTCCTGAAAGCATCCCCAAGCTGGGACGGCTGCAGTAACTTAGCTACGACCAGAAGTGATTGCATCCTCAACTCAGCTTCCCCCAAATGCCTCTGACCTCCTAGCAAACTTGACACACAGGGCTGCGAGGGGGTCAAGTCGGAACGTCTTAAATGCCTGTGGTCATGGTAGTTGTCTGTTGTGGATTTTACAAAAACGTATGGCTACGTGAACTCACTGCTGGCCTTGGAAAGGGCATTTAAGGTCTACCATTTGGGTGAAGATTAAGTAAACCAGAGTGTATCCACAAGAAGAACTATTACACAGCCAAGGGGAAAAAAACTTTTCAAATTTAAAAGTAATCTCCTCATAATAATAAACTGAGTTGTAACATTTTGACACTGAGTTGTAACATTTTGTATGCATGGAATATACCAAAGACATTAATGGGACTTATTTGTGAGTCACGGGCTTCGGGTGATTATTACTTTCTTATTTCCTACAACAGACATGAAGACTTTTATAATCAGAAAAAGGAGTCATTTCAGAGAGTAATTTACAGCCATTTCAAAAGTGAGATGGCGATTGTGAGTGTATGTAAAACAGGATAAACAGCTTATTTTGTGTCTGATGATTATGTGGTTTCAGGTTCTCCTCCCTCAAAAATAATCAAATCAGATGGTGATTTTGTTCCCTGACACTAACACGTGGGCGTTACAGGAGCGTGTATGTCATGTGGTCAATTCATCGGTAGAGGATTATGTCGTCAGGGGAATAAAGGCGAAATTCTCAAGGTACTTTGCTCCAGTAATCAGGACTTTATTTATCTCTAAGCTAAAAGAGGGGATTGAATTCTTCGACAATGATCAGAAAATGCTTTTAGGAAGATTCCTTTCCTATTAAAATTTTTCTTAAAGTTGCAGAGTGCACACAGCGTGACTTGCCATGCAGAGGGCTTGATGGGACCGTTTCCTCTGCCTTAAAGGCACAAGAAAGGATGTCACAGGATTCCCGCAGAGAAAATAATTTGGAAGAGGAAAAGGCTGAAAGCAAGGGCAGTCAACATTACTGGCAACGTTCTTGGCAAGGCTTCCTGGCCCAGTCACCTAGGGGGACTTTGATTTCCCAAGCAAGTGTCCCTTGGTGTTGAGACTCCCACCATGGGCTACCAGAGTGTCCCCTAAACTATTTGAGAAACCGAGGCCTTAAAGTAAAATCAGATTCAGCAACTTAATTGTATCTCAGCAGTTTGATAAGTGCAGGTTCTGTGTTTGAAATGGGAGGGTGTTGGTGGTTTGGTCATGTAGGTGGGAACAGCTGGTACCCACGAGCTGGCCCAGCCCCTGGAGACCTGAGGCTTCCAATGAGAAGACGCTAGACCACAGCCACTTACCCTACCCTTTCTTTGGGGCTGCCCGAGATACCGGGATATTCCCCCTGACTATCATTGCACTTACACCATTGGAACGTGATGGCAGAATCACCATGCCCAGGCCACGCCCAGAGGAGAGGACCCACTCCCCTGGAGCAATGGCCACCTCCTCTCCCGGCCAGGAGGCCAGCAGGACCCCTTGTCCAGCAGCGGACCTTAGCTAGGTGTCTTCTGTGCTCCTGTTCTGTGCTTCTGGAGGGGCTGGGAAGATGCGGGGGGCACTCCTTACCTGGGTCTGGGTGCAGACCCACTCGGAGGAGGAAGAATCTACTCACGGCTCCGTGTTCAGAACTACAGACCAAGACAGTGGACAGCTGCAGCTTTGACCTGAGAGAAAGCCTCAGTTCGGACATGAACAAGTATTACATGTGGTTCTCTTGACCCGTAAACCATATGGCATTAGCTAATGGTTTAATTAGAAAATTAACAATTTTCTGGGCACACTTGAGTATAATCTACCCCTTCCAGGTCACTGGGGAAAGCCTCATGGCTGAGAACTAAGTAAGCATTGAAATATCAAAGAATTTCCATGCAAATCTCACTAAGTCCTTCTGGTGTCCCAAGGATTTGCTCACATATATGGAACTTACTGGTTGTAAGAGTCTTTTACATCCTTTATAATATGATCCTGCCTGCTTTGTAAGGAAGGTTGTATGGCTGAAAGATCATGCCCTGTGGGGTTAGAGTGTCATGTGTTTGAATACTGTGTGTTCTTGGGCAAGTTACATAGCCTCTCTGAACCTTAGATGCACCCTCCTTAAAAAGAGGATGATAGAGAATTCCCTGGCCGTCCAGTGGTTAGGACTGTGCACTTCCACTGAGGGGGGTCTGGGTTTGATCCCTGGTCAGGGAACTAAGATCCTGCAAGCCGTGCAATGCAGCCAAAAAAAAAAAAAAAAAAAAAGGATGATAAAATGCAGTCACATTGTATGACTTTTGTAAATACAACTATATAAGTTTGCAGAGAAAGGGAGAGAGAGAGAAGACAGAGAGAAAGATAGAGACAGAGACAGAGAGGGAGACAGAAAGGATCAGAAAGAACAATTTAAGTAGCGGTGGTCATTCAGTCAGCACTGCCCCTAATAATCATGTACCCCAGAGAGATGACGCTTCCCCTGGCTGTTCTCAGCCCCAAGTCATTGTGGAGTATGAGTCTAACACTCCCATATGTGAAGCACACTGAGTGAATCCCGATTTTCTTAGACGGATGGTCTCCTCCATGGTTGAGTTTATTGAAAGGTGGTAGGTCAGTCTTCTACACAGTGGCTTCCTGAAAGATACTCAAGCACAGTCTTGACCATGTGAACATGGCCCTTTTCTCCAAGCCTTGGGCAGCCCGTCCCGCGGTGAGCCGTGGCCCCAGCACCGCCTCATCAAAGGCTGGTTGTGCAGAGGCTTGGCCTGGGAACACGGCTGGATACATTAGGTGCTCAATAGAGGCGTATTTTCCCTCCTAGGGGAAATATTAAGTCTGAAGTCAAAGGATAATTTAACAGGACTGTGGGACGAGCACTTTGGGGAAGTGTTTGGGGGTATCCACGAGAGCGGACCCAGGCAACCCCCCGCCACCCAGCGATTCTTCTGCTGGGAACCAGCGTCCCCTCTGGCGGTGCTACATGTAATAGTCCCAGCTGGAGAGACCCCAGATGCTCACCCACAGCAGAGTGGATGTGTGGGTCGTGAAATACTACACGGCAGCAGCAATGAACACAGTGCACGTGGTCATGGGTGAACTCACAAGCGTGATGCTGAGTGGAAGAAGCCAGGAGGTAAAGGAGTTCACGTTGTAACTCTAAAGAACACTTTCAGTAAATATAAACTTTCCTGTGGCTCAGGAGGCAGAGTGTCATAGGAACTGGTAGCTTTTCCCCAAGTGGTGTGTGGAGTGAGGGTGGCGCTGAGGTGACAGCGGTGAGAACTCACGTCCTGGTGGCAACGTGCAGGCTTCGCTCTGGACTCGGCTCCTTTCCAGGGTGCGATCCAAGCGCCCCTGTGCCTTGGGTTTTTCACCTGAAAAGCAAGGATGGTAATGCCTCCCTCCCCCTAGGCTGCTGTGAGGGAGAAAGGAGGTAATAACACGGGGAAAGTCCTCACCACTGGGTCTGACAACAGCTGACGGTGAATAAACATGAGTGACTTTTATATAGAAAATAAAAGCTGGACTTCCCTGGTGGTGCAGTCGTTAAGAATCTGCCTGCCAATGCAGGGGACATGGGTTCGAGCCCTGGTCCGGGAAGATCCCACATGCCACGGAGCAACTAAGCCCGTGAGCCACAACTACTGAGCCTGCACTCTAGAGCCCATGAGCCACAACTACTGAAGCCTGCGTGCCTAGAGCCCGCGCTCCGCAACAAGAGAAGCCACCACAATGAGAAGCCCGTGCACCGGAACGAAGAGTAGACCCCACTCGCGGCAACTAGAGAAAGCCCGCGTGCAGCATCGAAGACCCAACACAGCCAAAAAAAAAAAAAAAAAGTTTATAAAAAACAAAATAAAAGCTGACAGAAACACAAAGAGAAATTTAAAACTCCACTATCTTGTGTGAGGTTTTTAATGGACATTCTCAAAACTGACACAGATGGAGAAGATAAGGTAAGCAGAGCACTTGAACAACACAGATGACAAGTTTCCTATAATAGATAGTAGGTCTTTTGACCCATCAGAGAATATACATTACTCTCAATCACACATAGCATGGTCACAGAAACTGGGCATGGGTTAAGCCATAAAGAAGTTGTCAATAAAATAAAACAAAATAGAAATCATGATATAGATCACACTGATCACAGTACAATAAAATAGAAACTAATGACTGAAGATAATATAAATATTCTCAGAAATGATAAATTACACAGAAGTAAATGTACAAAGATGAATATACAAAGTTCATCATTGTTAGTAAAAGGAAAAATACAGACAAGCTAGCTCTCTTTCATTAGGCAAATAGTTACAACCTTGGTACATCCACAGTATGGAATCTTGAGCAGGAGTTACAAAGGATGAGGTGGACTTATGCACAAGCATGGAATGTCTAAGACATTTTGATAAGTGGAAAAGTAGTTTGAAGGGCAATGAGACACTGTGTGATATAATGTATGCAAAAGACCCCAGAAAATTAGATTCCATTTCTCGTGAAATTAAGTCCATTTCATACCTGCACACACACATCAGATGTAACGTAAGGAGAAAACTGGGATGTTACTTCAATGTGGCACCGTGACAGCCTCTGAGGGTGGAGGCAAGAGGGCATATGTCTTCATTACAAGGAAGACATATGCACTGTAATGAAGACGTATGTGTGCATTACTGATATCATTTAAAATAATTTAAAACGGGGGTCCCCAACCCCCGGGCCGCAGACCAGTACCAGTCCGCAGCCTGTTAGGAACCGGGCCTCACAGCAGGAGGTGAGTGGCAGGGGAGCGAACGAAGCTTCATCTGCTTCTCCCCATTTCTCCCCATCGCTCGCATTGCCGCCTGAACCATCCGCCACCCCCATCCATGAAAAAGTTGTCTTCCATGAAACCGGTCCCTGGTGCCCGAAAGGTTAGGGACCGCTGATTTAAAATAACAAAGATGAGAAAAGAAAAAGTTCTGGGTACCACTGTCCAATGGAAGTACGAGAAGGTTTTAATGTTTCTGTTCTCCTCGCTAATTCTCCGTCCTTTATCATCCTCTTCCGATATCTACAGAATCCATGGACCTGCTTTGGCCGCTCTCAGTATCCTGTTTCCAGAATGTCTTGGCTCACTTGGTCCGGGAGGCCAGTCTCCAATATGGCTGCCGACGATTCACACTCTTGTACCATCCTGCCCACACCGACTTAGGTTGGCCTCCAACTGCCAGGTCGCAAAAGCACTGCAGTTTGTCTTGCACGGCTCGCGGGGTGGGTTGCCAGCCACCGGGCCATAAGGGCGCTCAAGCCGCTGTGCAGAGACCCCTGTGAGAGCCACATAGGGCTCCCACCAACAGCTTCAGCGTGGGTGGGGGTCCTCCAGCCCGGTCAAGCCTCCAGACAATTCAGCCCCATGAGGCACCCTGCACTAGCAGCGCCCAGAGAACTGACCACAGAAACCGTAAGGCGATAAATGACTGTTGCTATTTTAAACCATTAAGTGGCAGGGTAATCTGTGGCACAGCACTGGGTAACTAATATACTGTCTTTCTCATTGTTCAGAATATCCTTTCCACCTCTCTGTTTTTCATTTCCCCATCACCCTTCAATCACAAACGTCGGGTGATTTTGGTAGATCCGATGGTCTTTGAAGGCTCTGTTCTCCCAGTCAGCATTCCACATCTGCATCACTTTCTCTCTGTTTGGTGCCATCTCAGGCTGCCTCCACCTCTTCTCTTCACCCGCCTGTCCACCTCCTGGCCAGTCTCCAGGCTTGCCCTCCAGAATGATGAAGGGTCAGCAGTCTGCCTGACCCTTAGGCGCTATCACAGGTATGACAGTTTTGTGGGTCCAACCTGGTGTACTTCTTTAGCTGGACAAGGGGTTCCAAGGAGGATGCCGTCTCTTTTGTGTTCAGGACCTAATTCTCTTTTTCTTTTCTAGGGGATGAACCAGCCTGGGGGGAGCATTATCCTGGCACAAGGGGACAGACCAGCTTTGGGGATAGGCAGCTGTAGTCCTTTGGGGTCAAGCGTTTTCTGGAGCGTGTTTGAGTATTTCACGGGGTCGGCTCACTCTCGAGTTTCCCACATTTGGTAACAGAAGCCTCCATCCCTTGTGTGTTAGCACAGCCATAGGAACAGACCCTTTTCAGGCTGATTTGCTGCTGAGATGCCATTCTGCTATAACCCGACCGTCCCAGGTCTGAGGAGAGGGACGGGCTCGTTTGTGGGAAGGGTCCCACCAGAGCACCTGTGAGGGAGGAGAGCCGAGCCCTCCTGCCGCCCACTCTGGGCAGGCTGAAGGCAGGTTTGAATGGACAACTTGGATTTTCAGAGCTGGAAGGAACTCTAAAAAACTACTTAAAATTATAGTGGGAGACCCTGCAGCCTTAAGAAAGAGAAAAGATATAGCATTTGCCTGCTGACGCAGCACCATCTCCCAGGTGTGTTGAGTGAAAAGTGTCAGGTGTGGGAGGTTTGCATAAATAAAGTGAATGATGCATTTCTTAGGAAATGTGTAAACTGTCTCTGGGAGGAGCATGCAAAAGTAGGGTTGGAGTGGGAGGGAGATGATCACTGAATATCCTTCTGTAATTTTAAGCTTGAACCATCTGCATTTATTCCTTTTCCAAACATAAAGTTTAAACACACAGCACACAACTCTATCTAACCTAACCTCTAATCATCTTACTGATGATCAAAGTAGAGACCAGAGAAGCGCCAGACAGTGAGCCAAGGGGTGGGGCTGGATCTGGATCTCCCAACTCGTATTTCTCTTTTTCATCACTTTCCTGGACTTCCTGGGCATCTGCTGGCTCCTTGCACCCCATTTTCTATGGGGATGCCCCAGGTGGGAGGATGAGAAAGAAGGCTCTCTGGGGCCCCTCCCCATTTGTCTGCTAAGCCTTGGGCCAGCATCCAAAGGGAGTGTTGATTACACACACACACACACACACACACACACACACACACACACACACACAGCAAATTCTTTATCTGCAGAGGTTAAATCTAACTGTGCTCTTAAGAAGGGTTTCAGATGTGATGTGGATTGCAGACATTTTTGGAGCCCACACCATTTTCATCTGACCATGATTTCCAGACTTTTTCATTTGCTTTCCATTCCCAGGGCAATAACAATTACTTGATAGATTCCGATGCTGCCTCTCTGACTGACTGTCTCCTGGTTTTATCTCTTGGGGCATCAACCTGGCCCTCTGGTCTCTCTCCCCGTGGGTCCCTGCCTTCTTGGAAGCCATTCTCCACACGGCATGAAAACCAGTAAATAATTACAGGGTCGTGATGGTGAGAAATTAAAATCTAGGCGTGACACCTCCCTGAGCTAGAAAGCTTTTAAACAGTTTCCTTCTCCATTCTGTTTTTTTCAGCTTTTGCCAATGGGCGTCTTAGGTACCTTTAGGGGCTTGTAGTCTGTTCAGTGGTGTTTACCAGTCATTTACTATGTGCTGGCCACATACCCAGCATGCTAACTCCAACCCAATAGGGAAAAAGGGCACATTTTAGGGAGAAGGGAGCTGAGGCTCGGGAGGCGGAGAAAAGGGCTCGGGTGCTTGCAGCTGTTGTGGAGCATAAGCCCATGGCCCCCACAGGACATTCATGCCCCCAGGCACCTGCTAGAGGCGGCTCAGGTCACAAGGGGTCTCAGAGGAAGGTGCCTGGCTCATGGCTCAGCTGGGCCAAAGAGGCTTCCTGGAGGAGGGGGCCTTGGGCGAGGCTAGAAGAGGTGAAGAGTGGACCAGGGAGAAAGGGGGGTAGGAACAGTGTGTGCGGGCTGGAGGTGGGCGAGGAAGCGTCTTCTCGGAGATTGGGAGGGAAAAGACCAGAGGGAGGGGGCGCCTGGCTGAGGGGTCGGCAGGCAACAGCCGTAAAGGTCAGCCAAGTCCCAGGCCTGCAGGGAGGTCCCCCCTCCCACCATCACCCCACAGTGTCCCCGGGGAAGTCCCCTGCCTGTTCAGGTAGTTGCAGCTGCTCTGGGTTTCCCAGATAGCACTGCTTTCATGAAAGTTGACACTTTTCAGTAGACTGGGCGCATGAACTGTATAACTAAATGTGATTTATCTGTATGTAATCCTTTGTAAACAATGTTCCACGGGAACACAAGGATTGGATCAGACACTCTCCTTTGCTAGATCCTGCTTTGACCTTGACCCCTGGTCCTTTTGTACCTCCTGGCTCCTTGAACCTTCTGTACTGAGTCCTTGGACCAGCTCTCCCTTACTCTAGAGCTTTAGGCCATTGTAGTGTTACCAGCTGGGGTTTTAATCCGTAGAAATTGATAAGAGGCCAGACGAGGAATTCAGGCAAGGCTTTACGGGGGCTTGTGCTGCAGCAGGAAGGAGGGAGAACAACAGGTACCCTTGCTCACTCGCTGAGGGAGGTGCGAGCTGGTCTCAAGTCCAGAGGTCAGGCCAGAGGGGCGACTTGGGTGGTCTGCGCGCCCCCTTGGTGGTGCTGTGGGCAGTACCCTGCTTTTGCTCCTGCACCTTAAAAGTGGCAGCTGGGTTTTGGGTCTTCTTGTTCCTAATTTGTGCATATCTTGCTGTTCATAGTTTGCCCCAACCGCGTGCAGTTATTTTTAGTCCTTTATAGTTTCTTTGTATTTTGTTGCTTGAGGAGAGGTTTGTCCAGGTGCAAGCACTGCAGCAAAGGGTCCCGGGTCCCAGGTCCCAGCCTGCGTCAGTAGCAGATGTTTCCAGTGCTCTGCCCAGACGCCCCCCCATCCCCCTGCCCCGTGTCCTTTTCTGGTTAGAGGGTGTGTCCTCCCCAGCTGCTGAGGGGGCTGGAGCCCGCTCCTGCCACCTGCTCCTGGACCCTTCCGGGGAGGGGAAGCCACCTGGCCCAGAGCTGCGGCCTCCACCCCCTGGCACCCAGCCGCCTGAGGCTTCTGACTGCCCAGCCAGGGTGAGGACCTCTGGGTACCAAGCCCCCGCCTCCTGTCTCAACAGGACAGTCCCTGCAGTGCCCTTGATCTCCAGAACTCCTGCGGGATCCGGCTGGAGCCAAACTTCACCTGAAACCGCGTTTTTGCCCTGCTTCCTCCTTCTTCCTAGGTGTTGCCCTTCAGTGAACCAGAGCCTGTGAACGCCCGTCTGGGCTCGGCTTCTGTGGGCCCCAGACTGGGACCCCTATTCTGAGTATCCTGGCTTCTCCAGCTCCCTGAGGACGGGGATGAGGACCGCCATTTTTGGCATCTCCTGAGGGTCAGGCACAGTGCGGGGCTCCGTGGAGCTGCGATCATGTAGACACAGACAACAGCTGCCGCTGCTTGGGGAAAGCCCACCAGGACGAGACAGCCTCCCCCTGACTGTGTGCACAGCAGCTCTCCTGACGGTGGCCAAGGTAAGTGGGTTGATCACATGTGGTCGATTGGTGGCTGGGCAGGAGATGCCAGCTAAACGTGAAGCTGGAAAAAAAGTGGAGGCAACTTATGGGGCTCAGCATTGGTGGGAAGTGGGAGGTGGGGCTGGGACAAAGGAGCTACTGCCAAGTGTCTCTGCTGATGCCAGGACACCTGAGCAGGGGAGTGGAGGATGGGGCAGGCGGGGCATTGCCTCGGTGGGCTCTGGGGACCGGTGAGCACGGACTCGGGCCATCCCACCTGAAGGCCAGGAAGCTGGAGCCGTGGCTGTCAGCTCCTGCCCTTGTGGGTTGGGGCTGTTTTGGGGCATTGACGCTCTGGCGTTCCCAGCAGTCGGGTGGAAGGCAGAGCGACAGGCGTTCGCAGGAAGCACCCTTGGACGTGAAGGGGGCCTGGCCTGTGAGTCTCACCTATTGGACTAAATACTCTCCCTGCCTTGTGTTAAAAGATAAACTGAGGCATATTAAAGGAATTCCCTGGCAGTCCAGTGGTCAGAAGTCGGCACTTTCACTGCCGTGGGCCCAGGTTCAATCCCTGGTCGGGGAACTAAGATCCTGCAAACCATGCAGTGCAACCAAAAAAAGAAAAAGAAAGAAATGAAGCATATTAAAAATTGTAAGAGTTTACTTGAGCAAAAAACGATTTCAATCACGCAGTGTTCAGTCCAGCAGATAGAAAGAGCTCCGAGGAGCTGTACCAAGTGAAAGACTTTCACAGGCAGAGGGAGCGGGAACAAGGAAGTTACTTGAGACAGAAAGCATGTTGTTTATAGCAAGGTCACTTCCCTTTAGGGGACGGCAGGGGTAGATCAGGCAGATGACCTCATTAGCCCTGATAGACACGGTTACGATTCCACTTCTGGGGGAGGCGAGACTGTAGTGAGGTGGGGTCTGGGTTTGGTGACACAGCATAAGCACCTCCTCGTGGGCCTGTTGTCTAGTTTTTTTGTTTTTGTTTTTGTCGTCTAGTTTTTAACGCCAGGTTCTGTCCATCCTTCCCACACCTGTGGAGCACACACTGCTCTCGCTTTACAGACGGGAGACTGATGAGAGGCCACACTATGGCTGAAGGTCGCACAGCTGCCAGGTGGCAGAGGGGGACCCAGGCCAGCCTGGCCCCAGGCTCTTAGCTGACCATCTGAGCTGCTTGGAGTCTAAATTGGAGCTTCCTCATGTGTTACGAAGACCGGGGCAGGTCCCTGTCTCCCGTGGGCGTCATCCTGTCCCAGGGCCCATGCATCTCCTGGGGCTCTGATCCCAGGCTGAGTGTCCTCAAGCCCTCGCCTTCCCCCCACTGGGTGCCAGGAGGCCCTCCTGACTCGCTGGCCTCACACACAAGCTGTGAATCTCACTTGGGTTTGGGAGCAGAGGCGGGTGACTGCAGCTCCTGTTCACGTCCATACAGGAGTGCAATGAAATTCCCCTCTAGGAATTTCCTCCTTGCCTCGGGGAAGGGGAAGACCAAACACAAAAGGGTTAAATGCTTTATTTCAATGGCTGTGCTTGTTCTGGAGAATTAATGGAAGATAAGCTAAAAGTTCATTTATAAGAGTATTAAAGGATAATTATGATGGAGTAAGTGCAGAGAGTCAAAGGGCATTATGATGAACAGACTTAAAACACAGAGCTGGGAAAAATAGGCTAAAATATATTCAGTAATGCAGTACCAACATTTCCCCACAAATTCCACTATCCGTGAAAATCCATCTTTCTCTCTCTCTCTCGCTCCCTTTTTTCTATTTTAATTAAAAGTATAGTAATTCAACCCTTGGTTAGGTCATCTATGAACTTATAATTATAAATTCATCCCAGGAACTTAGAGTTTGAGGCAGATCCACATAGGTGACCTTTTAATAGCAACAAAATTAAAAAAAAAAGATTTTGTGCAAAATCTGCTTCGATCAGATTAGATGGAAAGTGGGTAAAGCTGATTACAATCCTACTAAAGACAGTATTTGGGCAGTATTTATTCTAAAACAATAGTATTAATTCTGCTTTAACAAGTATTATCTGGAAGAAATCAGTAATTAATGGGCCCTCAATATTAACTCACAGTGAATTAAGGGAAACTCAGTATGAACTCCCCATGCGGCTCACGACTCAGGAGCAGGAAAGGATGAGGCCATGGGTGCTGCCTGACCTGCCGTCAGTGGACGGCGCCCCAGCTCCTCAAGTTTTGGGTTAGACTGGAGCATGTTTGGCCTTTTAAAAACATAGTAACTTTACTGAGGTATCATTCATACACATAAAACTCACACTGTAAGTGTATAGTGCAGGGTTCTCAGGAACGAGATGCCAGATATTCTGAGCTTCCACGCAGATACAACAGCAGAAATGGTGGGTCTTTAGTGGCAGAGCATGGGTGTCTACACGGGGGTTGGGGGGTACAGTGATTTAAACAGGACGATCTGTCCTTTCACCAACGGCAGCCCTCAGGTCCTGTGTGGTTTCCAGGGAAGTTTTATTTGGCTCAAAGATTATTAAAACAAAACTTTGAGCTACATTAAAAAATAGGTATTTTACCTGAAAATCTGGATTTCTGTATTTTACTGAGAGATCAGAAGATCTACAGACTCCAGGCCCTTGTTCCCACATGGCCGTGATGAGCTGGTTTTTACAATCCAAGATTTAGTCAACGATCATGCATTTCATGTGGTGTTTGTGCTTTTGAATTTGCAATCCTCTCTTCACACATTTAGATTTAAAATCCTCTGACATTTAGCCTGGCCTTATCCATGCCATTTCTTGGATGTTTCATTTAATGTGTTTTATTGCTGATGACAAATCTTTTAGGTGAGTAGGCTAATTTCCATTTTCCTTTCTGCTTTCTGTTCCCTCTTTCTGGAACTCCTATTATTGGGTGGTGGAACTTCCTTGTTAGATCCTCTAATTTTCCTGTCTCCTATTTCTACCTTCTTTTGCTCTATATGTTGGAGGAAGATTTCCTCATTTTTAGCTTCGCAACCCTTATATTGAGTTTTAAGTTTCTGCTACCACATTTTTCAAATGCCAAGAGCTCCTTTTTGTTTTCTGTTCCTTTTGATAGCATCCTGTTCTTGTTTCATGAGTGCATTCTTCCATCCTCCCCCTGCATGGGGGAAATTCCTAGATAGGGAATTTCATTGCCCTCCTGTATGGATGTGGCATGCTTGTCAAAGATCATTTGACCGTACATGCAGTGGTTTATTCCTGGGTTCTCCATTGGTCTACATGTCTGTCTTCATGCCAGTACCACATTATTTTGATTACTGCAGCTTTGTAGTAAGTCCTGAAACTGAGAAGTGTGAGTTCTCCAGATTTGTTCTTTTTCAAGATTGCTTTGGCTATTCTAGGTCTCTTGACATTTCATATGAATTTTAGAATTTCTATTTCTGCCATAAATATCTTTGGCATATTGATAGGTGATGCATTGAATCTGTAGATAACTTTCAGTAGTATGGACATCTTAACAATATTGCGTTCCAAACCTTGAAAACAGGATGTCTTTTCATTTATTGGTGTCTTCTTTGATTTCTTTCAGCAATGCTTTGTAGTTTCAGCATACAAGTCTTTCACCTCTTTGGTTAGGTTTATTCCTAGGTGTTTTATTGGTTTTGATGCTATTATAAATGGAATTTTTTTTCAATTTCCTTTTCAGATGTTCATTTTTAGTGTATAGAAACACAGCTGATTTTTGTGTGTTGATTTTGTATCCTGCTAACAGTGTGTGTGTGTGTGTGTGTGTGCATGTGTAATCTTGAGGGTTTTCTACATATAAGATTATGTTATCTGTGAACTAGCCCTCGTTTTTGAAAGATAATATCAGTTGTATATAATGCTAGGCTGACAGTTTTTTTCTCTCAGCTTTTGAAAATATTCTACTGTAGTGTATTCAGGCTTCCATTGTTGCTTTAGATGGAAAGACAAGTTCTTCTCTTCCGGGACATGTTCTCATGTGCTTTGTCTGATAATTCTCTCCATTTTTTCCTGCCCTCTCTTTCTAGAACTCTCATCAGCCATGTGTTGTATCCCTCAAGTGATTCGCTAATTTTCTCATATTTTTTCCTCTTGTTATTCAACCCCTTGCTTCTCTCCACTTGTTTTCTGAGTGCTGTCTTCAACCTCTTTTTTTTTTTTTTTTTGCGGTACGCGGGCCTCTCACTGCTGTGGCCTCTCCCGTTGCGGAGCACAGTCTCCGGATGCGCAGGCTCAGCGGCCATGGCTCTCAGGTCCAGCCGCTCCGCGGCACGTGGGATCCTCCCGGACCGGGGCACGAACCCGCGTCCCCTGCATCGGCAGGCAGACTCTCAACCACTGCGCCACCAGGGAAGCCCCCAACCTCTGTTTTTGGCTGTGCCGCATGGCCTGTGGGATCTTAGCTCCCCAACCAGGGATCAAACCGGCATCCCCTGCATTGGAAGTCTTAACCACTGGACCACCAGGGAAGTCCCCCGTTTTCAACCTTATCTTAAACTCCTGCTTTTGTTGTCATGTGTTTAATTTCCGGAGGTCATTCTTACTTTTTAACTGTTCCTTGTTTTAAAAGCCTGTCTGTTCTGATTTCATAGACACAGCATCTCTCATCTCTTTGAGGATATTAACTATAGTTTTTTTAAAGCTGTGCATTCTATGTTTTCCCTGTCTCCACTGCGTTTCCCTAGTTTTCCATGATTTGTTTTGGTCTTTGTCTCCAACATTAAGGGCTGCCTCCAGCCACCCTTTGGTACTGAGAATAACTAAAACCAGATGGAAGTTCTGTGTGTGAGTGTGAGTTTGTGAGTGTGTGTGGTGGGTTTCCCTGCAGGTAATCAGACACCAAGCTGGTGCCCTGGGCCTGGAGGTGGCAGGGGCAGGGCAGTGGTCTCAGGATTTTTTCTCACAGTTGCCACTTTCAGTCTGGTGCCTCAGCCCTGCCTGCCACTGTGCCCGACGCCTTCACCTCTGGAGACTTTCTGGAGGGTGGGGAGGAGTGCCCCGTGGTGCAAGGGGCTGGCTCCCTGGAAGTCAACTTGTCCCTCCTGAAGACTTTCCCCCTTTTTGCCCCAGGCTTCATCCTGCCCACCCCGGGACTTGGGGTCTCCAATCCTGGAAATTTCTGGGTCCACATCCTCACTAACATTTGTTATCTCTTGTCTTTTTGATAAAAGCCAGCCTAACAGGTAGGAGGTGATATCTCGTTGTGGTTTTGATTTGCATTTCCCCCCATGGTTAGTGATGTTGAGCATCTTTTTTTCTGTTAAATTACTTCCTTAGGATAACTTCCCAGGAGAGGACTAGTCACCATCTTCACGAGTTTTTCCCCTATTGCTTTTCTTGCCTGTAGCCATGCTCATCTGAGGATGTGTCCACACTGGCTTTTATTTTCAATTGGCAGCAATGATGCTATTTGTCCCCAAGTGTCCTCTATGCTCAGCATGGTGTCCCAGGATCAGGCCAAGGATGGGGCAAGGAAGGGCACATGGGTTCACCTCTGGAGAAGGCTGGCAACTTGCAGGGAAATGTGGGTTTCTTGACAAGCGGTGACACTGGCCTCAGGAAGAGGGGAACAGATTGTGGATGAGGGGAGGGGCCTCTGCACGATGTTTGATCGTTGGACATGAACGGGGACATCTGTCACCGTGCTCACTGGGGAGGGCGGCCTGCAGCCTCCTGTGACAATATGTTCTGGGCCTCATAATCACTCGAAAAATTCCACGTTTGCAGAGGGTTCTTCTAGCGTTTGTTGAAGATCCCTCTATTTTATTACAGAAGTCCCAGCAAATCCTTCAGCGAGGGGGACTTTCTATTAACACACAGCTGTTAAGTGAAAATTAAAACAAACAAGAGAAAAACCAAGCCAGGCCCCAAATAGTCACACGCTGGCCTGTAGAGCTTTGAGCAGCGCTCTTTTGAAGGGAAGAGCCCTGACCATATGATGATTCCCAGAGGCCTCTGGAGGCCCTAGGTCCACGCCTTCCCTTCCTGCCTCTCCCTTCTCTTCCCCGTCTCCTGCTTCCTCTTTTTCTCCCAAGAGGGAGATTTTCATCCCATGCTTGCCCTTGGTCAGCACCCAGGACACCGTGGGAACCACCCACCCCTTAGCTCAGTCCCCCTCCCCTCCCGCGAGATGCTGCCCACAGGGGCGGCAGGAGAGTGTTTCAAATGCAGGAAGTGGGTCCCTGGCCATGCTTCCCTTTGCTTTTCTCGAGTTTTTTCTTGGTTAACATGTTGTAAACAGACATCTTTTCTCCATGCAAGGTGCAACAGCAACTCTTTTCCCATGGCGGTTCATCTTTTTTTTAGAAGGCAGGTTTATGGAGGTAAAATTGAAGAACAGTAGCACACACCCTTTTTAGTGTAACAGTCCGAGTGACAGTCACCAACCCTCAGAAGACTCGGAGGCCCATCCTTCAGGAGCCGCTTGGCTTGGGTGGGTTTCCGGAGAGCAGAGCCCGAAGCAGGGGTTTGCTGAGGGAGGGCCCCCAGGAGGAAGGGCTGAGGAGGTGGGATGGGGCAGGGGAGGGGCTGACTTGTACCACCGTGAGCCCTTCTTGAGGGAGGGGTCCCCCCTGAGGACCTTCTGTCAGCCAGTGGCTGTCCTGGGGGAAGCTGAGCCCCGGGCACTTTGGGGCAGGTGGCTCTGGCCCCCTGGGTGGTTCTCCAGGGAGGAGACCCCTGTGAGCCCATGGCTGCCAATGCTCACAGCAGCGGGGGGAGGGCAGCCCCAGCCCAGAAGTCACCTGGGCAGGCGCGAAGCATCCGATGGCACTTCCTTAGAACCAGAACATTCAACACGCACGAAACCCATCTTGGGAACACCACGTGTGAGGAAGGGCGCCAGCTCTGCGCCCCCAGCCTTCTCAGTCATGGGGAAGCTCGCAGAGCGTGTGTCTCTGCTGTACATTTTGAAGTGGAGGCAAAGGAGGGACATCGTCACCTTTACTTCTGACTGATCAACATTCTATCCGCACGGAAACAAAGAAGATGTATGTTAGAAATATGTTCCTATTTGATACATTTTTAAAACATTCATCTAGGCTCGTAGGGGAAGTATTTTCATTGACTTTTACCAAAAGGTTGTTGGGTACTGGAAATCCATGTAATATAAACTATAAATGAAAATATATTTTAACTTGGGCACAAGTCTCAGGAGCCCTTGCTCTGCCCTGTCACTGTTGGGGGGTGACGTGGGACGCGCTTAGAGGCGACTGTGGCCACTGGCGTCTAAGCTGGGATTACAGCACTCGCCCCCAGCAGAAACAGCTTCCTAAAGCATCATCTAGGAATCAATTCTCTGAATTTGAGAAAACCGGCTTCATTTGAGTAGGATTAACTCCTCCCTCTCAGCCTGGAGGGGCTGTGCTAAATCTGTCATAAAAGTAGCTATAGAGTCAATTTCTATGTGTGTTTATATACATGTGTATCTGCCTCTCCATCCATCTGTCATGCCTTTTATTTTTAAGCACTTTAAGATAACATATAAAATGGAAATTGATGGACTATGTTGGTTTTTATTCAGAGCTGCCAGGAATGTTTCTAAATGTACGTTTTCCAATTTTACCTCGATTTCACAGTTTTGTTCCTGTGACATATCTTTGTTCCTGTAATAAACAAAATGAAAGGCTTTTCATCTCCAGCCTGGTGGGGTCCTCACGCACATGGGGTCTCACACTAACCCCCAAAGCTCCGGCCGGTCCACAGGGCCGGTGGTGGCCTGGCACGGTGTGTGGTCTAGGTGAGGAAGGGCCAGCTGTGCCCAGGGGTGTGGGCCAGAGGGAGAGAGTCCCCAGGGGTTCCTGCAGGGCCAGCTGCACCCTGTACCCTCCCCCCTCAGTTATCAGACTTGGTGTCACATTTCACAAGCCAGTAAACTTGCCTTTTGCCTAAATTGATTCAAGTTGGTTTTGACACTTGCAACCAGAAGAGCCTTGAAAATTTGATCTGAAGCAGAGAATTCGAGCTCCGTTTCCAGCAGCAATTTGTGAACCAATTAAATGGAAAACCTACCCTAGAAATAAAATCTAACACACATCCTTTCAGAGTCATAGCTTCTCTCTCAACATTTAGGGGGAATTTCCAGGGACCAAACACGAGGGTGAGAACCAGGGGCATGAGGAGAGCTGGGAGCCGGCTTCTGTGGGCCTTGACAGCTTCAATAATTACACTCCCCACCACTTCTCTATATTTTAAAAAACTGAGCCGGAAGTACAGAGAATTCCCATATACACCCCTCCCCCCACCGTGTCCTCTATTATTAAGAACTTGCATTTTATGATACATTTATTACAGTTGATGAGCCAGTGTTGGTGCATAGTTATTAAGAAAAGTCAATAGTTTACATTAGGGCTGGCTCTTTGGGTTGCCTATTTTATAGATTTGACAAACGCATAATGTCACATATACACCATTACAGCATCATGCAGAATTGTTTCACCACCTGGAAAATGCTCTGTGCTCTACGTCGCCGTCCCTCCCTGCACCCCACCCCTACCGCTTGGCAACCACTGATGGTTTTACAACTCCACAGTTTTGGCTTCTCCAGAATGTCACAGAGCTGGGATCATGTAGCTCACGGACAGCATGTAACCTTTTCAGACTGGCTTCTTTCACTGACAAACACGTATTTGAGTTTCCTCCATGTCTTGTCATGGTTTAACAGCTCATTTCTTTTAAATATCAGATAATATTCTGTCGTCTGGACCTGTGACTCTGTTTACATATTCACCAGTTGAAGAGCCATCTTGGTTGCTTCCAGGTTTTGGCTACTGTGAAAAAAGTGGCTATTATATTCATATATAGGTTTCTGCGAGGGCATAAATTATCGGCTCTGTTGGGGAAACACCAAGGAGCATGATTGCTGGATTGTACATTAAGATTACGTTTAGCTGTGTCAGAAACTTGCCAAACTGTCCTCCGAAGTGACTGCACCAGGTTGCATCCCTAACAGCTGTGAACAACAAGGGTTCCTGCTGTTCACCCACGTTCGGGCAGCCACTGGGGTTGTCAGTGTCCTGGATTTAGTCCAGGTGTGTAGTGGCATCTCATTGTTGTATTAATTTACAGTTCCCTAATGACATATGATGTTGACTGTCATTACCTATGACCATTTGCCACCTGTCTTCTTTGGTGAGGCATCTGTTCAGATTTTTGCCCATTTTTAAATTGGGTCGCTTGTTTTTTTCTTGTTGAGTATAAAGTGTTCTTTCTATATTTTGGATACAAGTCCTTTAAAGATATGTCTTTTGATCCAGTGCCCCCCTCCAAAAAAAAAAATGTGTCTTTTGTAAATATTTTCTCCTAGTCTGTGTCTTGTCTTCTTGTTCTCGTAACAGTGTCTTTCACAGAGCAGACATTCTTAATTTTCATAAACTTCAACTTATCATCTTTTTCTCTCATGGATAGTGCTTTTGGTGGTGTTTCTAAAAATTCATTGCCAAACAGAGTCACCCAGGTTTTCTCCTATGTTATCTTCTGGAAGCTTTATAGTTTTGTGCTTTACATCTAAGTCTACGATCCATCTTGAGGTAACTTTGGGGTCAGGTGTAAGGTCTGTGTTCAGTCTGTTTCTTTTCTGGCCCATGAATGTCCGGTTATTCCAGTCTCATTTGTTGAAAAGACTGTACCTCTTACAGGAGGGAGTGGGAAAACCCTGAGTTCACCTCCTCCCAAATTACAACCATTTACAGAGCAGCTATCGAAGAGACCAACTTGCAGACTAGCAGAAAAGATCTCCTACAACTAAAGATACAAAGAAGGAACCACAACGAGACAGGTAGGAGAGGCAGATGCAGTATAGTCTAGACTCACACTCCAAGTAAGCGACCCACAAACAGGAGGATAATCACAATGGTAGAGGTTCTCCCCAAGAAGTGAGGGGTCTGAGCCCCACATCAGGCTCCCCAGCCCGGGGGTCCTGCAGCAAAATGATCATCCCCCAGAACATCTGGCTTTGACGGCCAGGAGAGCTGGAGAGCTGTAGGAAACAGAGAGTGTACTGTTAAAAGGTGCACACAAAATCATACACACTCCAGGACCTAGTGTTAACATCTTACATAACCACGGTATGTTTATCAAGATGAAGAAATTAATACCGGCACGTTATTATTAATTGACCTCAAACTCTATTCAGATTTTCTCAGTTTTTCCACTAATGTTCTTTTTCTATTCTAGAACCCAAGCCAGAATACCACATCGCATTGAGGGGATTTTATTTTAATAGAAGGAAAGGACTTGGGTCTGTATGAGGCGGTATAAAGGTAGATAAAACTGAATGAAGGGGAAAGAGGCAGTTTTCTCACTCTCCCTGTCTTAGGGTGTCTCTTCAGGGGACATAGTGGCTTGAGTCATTTCTCTAACCTTTGGAATGTAAACAAGTCTCTCTAGGGACCAGAAAAGCCCAGTCCTCAGTTTTACAACACAGTCACTTCTGCTGGGTCATGGGCCTCCTAATCCACTAGAAATGCGGAGTTAATGCCTATCTTAAGGTGTAAACATTTGTCTTTTGGGAGATAAAAGAAGTTTTATTATTCTTTTCAGAGGAGGTCAGTTAGCTAAGCAAATACTGCCTTGATTCCCAAGCGGACTTTGAACCTGCTATGCTGTATAAATTGTGTGGGATTTCATTCTGACTTCGTAGTCTCTTGCGAGCTACTTACATGCTTGTATTCTGTTAGCTTATCCAGCTATGAACCAGTTATCTTTCTTTCGCTGTTAATGTGGCAAGGTCTCTGTGTTGGCTGCATTTTTACTCCCTAACATAAGACACTCAGAACCCATTTCTCCCTTAGGGGGTGATACCCTTGAAATCCCACTCTGGGAAGGACCATGAGGCTGTGGAAGACTGTCTATCCTGGTGTGTCTGACCAGGCCCTGGGTAGGAAAATGCCTTCCTTGATAATCTGTAGCCATAAGCCTGCCATCATGTGGGCCTGGGGTTCTAATTTACATTAACTCATTGGTCCAGGAAACCTCCAAGCCTAACATTAACAGAGAAAGTGGTAGCTGGCTGATACCAGGTGGTATCTTCTTGTCAGCTAGAAGTAAACACAAATGGAGGGTCAGGAAAACTTATGTGAGATGACCTCAGCTGAAGTCCTACAGAACATGGGACAACCCTTGATCATTAGAGAACACATGACAAAGCCCCAGGACAGCTGGTTTCTGGTTCCACATGTAAGGAGTTTGGAAGTTGCCACTCCATCCTAACAGCAAGTGAAAAACTGAACAGACTGAAAAACTCAACCACTCTTCTTAGATGCATAAGAGAAGTGACCACACTGCTGCCCCTAAGTTTGGAAAGAATCACGATTTACCGGAGCAGAAACAGGAGTAGAGCCTCTGTGGGAATCGGCACCAGGGGAGGGAAACCTGACCTGGGATTGACAAGTTGCTGGAGGCTCAGTGTGGACAAGCCTGAAAGTGAAAAACGCCAGGGGGATCCTGGTCATAGGGTGTTTGCCTCAATTCTGTGAGATTTCCCTCCAAGAGCCCACCAGGTTCCCACAGTAAATATCAGAGAAAACCCCCCAGGAGCTTCCTGCAGGGGGTGGGCACCAGGAACCATTTTGAACACATTGTACTACTCTGCTCTTAACAAGGCCTGCCCTCAGGAGAAATCAGTTAACCAGAGCCTCACCAGCTGGGGTATTATCAGGGCCTGGGGGAGGGGCTTACCCAACTCTAGTCAGCCCTAGCCTTCCACTGCATAAAGAGAAATACCCAACTTCAGCTCCCTGCAGCCATCCTGTCCCACCTGAGGGGGGGAAAAAACAGAAGCACCTGTGAAGTTCACAGCTAAGAGGCACAGGCACTGAAAGACTGAGGCCTTAATCATTGGACTATAGAATGCCTCCTCTCCCCTCCCCGCATCTCACCACCACATTGCTAAAGGCCTATTTACATCATGTCTGTCTAACAAGATAAAATTACAAGGCACACCAATAGGCAAAAAACACAATTTGAAGAGATAGAGCAAGCATCAGGACCAGATATGGCAGGGATGTTGGAATTACAGACTAGGAATTTAAAACAGCTATGATAGGGCTTCCCTGGTGGCGCAGTGGTTGAGAGTCCGCCTGCCGATGCAGGGGACACGGGTTCGTGCCCCGGTCTGGGAAGATCCCACATGCCGCGGAGCGGCTGGGCCCGTGAGCCATGGCCGCTGAGCCTGTGCGTCCGGAGCCTGTCCTCCGCAACGGGAGAGGCCACAACAGTGAGAGGCCCGCGTAACGCATAAAAAAAAAAAAAAAAAAAAAAAAAAAAAAACAAAACAGCTATGATTAATATAGTAAGGGCTCTAATGGATAAAGTAGACAGCATGCAGGAACAGATGGGCAATGTAAGCAGAGACATGGAAATCCTAAAAAAGAACCTAGAAGAAATGCTAGAGATAATAAACGCTGTAATAGAAAGGAAGAATGTCTCTCATGGGCTTATTAGTAAACTGGACATTCTCAGAGGAAAGAATCTCTGAGTTTAAGTCTACCTCAAAAAGCAAAGAAACTGACGTAAAAACAGCACAGAATATCTAAGGACTGTGGGACAATTACAAAAGGTGTAACAGACGTATAATGGGAATACAAGAAGGAGAAGAAAGGAACAGAAGAAATATTTGAAACGAAAATGGTTGAGAATTTCATAAAATAATTTCAAACACAAACCACAGAGCCAGGAAGCTCAAACAGCAAGTAGGATAACTTCCCTCCACAAAACGAAACATAAGTATATTATTTTCAAATTACAGAAAAGCAAAGGTAAAGAAAAAATCCTGACAGAAGCCGGGGTGGGGGTGGGGAACACTTTACCAATAGAGGAGCAAAGTTAAGAATTACATCCGACTTCTCCCCAGAAACCATGCAAGCAAGAAGAGAGTAGAGTGAAATATTTAAAGTGTTGAGAGAAAAAACCCTACCAACCTACAGTTCTGTACCCTGTGAAATTATCCTTCAAAAATGAAGGAGAAATAAAACAAACACAGACAAACACAAACTAAGGAAATTTATTGCCAGTAGACCTACCTTGCAAGGTAATGTTAAAGAAATTCTTTAGAGAGAAGGAAAGTAATACAGGTCAGAAACTTGGCTCTACATAAAGAAAGGAAGAGTATCAAAGAAGTGAAGGTAAAATAAAAACTTTCATGCAAAAAATTCTTAATTCATCTAACAGATGACAGCTTTTTCAAAAAAAAAAACAAGTCAATGAAATTGAAAACAGGAAATCAATAGAGAAACCCAATGAAACCAAAAGCCAGTTCTTTGAAAAGATCAATAAACTCAGTAAGACTTTGGCAGGTAAACTAAGAAAAAGAGAGAGGACACAAATTACTAATATCATAAATAAAAGAGGGGGACATAGATCCCATGGATATTAAAAGGATAATAAAAGAATACTATGGCAACTCTATGCCCACACGTTTGATAACGTAGATGAAAAGGATCAATTTTTTTAATTAACTTTTTTTTTTGTTTTGGCTGTGCTGCATTGCTTGCAGATCTTAGTTCCCCCACCAGGGATGGAACCCGTGCCCTCAGCAGTGAAATCACAGAGTCCTAACCACTGGACTGCCAGGGAATTCCCTGGATCAATTTTTTGAGAGGTGTAATCTGCCAAAACTCATACCAGAGGAAATGAACAATCTGAATTGGCCTATGTCTGTCAAATAAATTGAATCGGCAATTAATATCCTTCCCAAACAGAAAGGAGCAGGCCCAATGGGTTCAGCGCCGATTTCTATCAAACACTTAAGGAGGAATGTATACGAATTCTCTTCAATCTCTTTCAGAAGATAGACGCACAGGGAATAACTTCGTAACTCATTGCCAGCATTGCCCTACTAACATAACTGAGGATGGCAATATTAAAAAGGATAAAATCTGATCATTTCTCAGAACAAATGAAATGCAGGGGACCTCGGGCCGGGGAATCACAGCGAGCGCCCAGCAAGCGAGGAGTGTCCCTCCCAGCGCGAGAGGACCAGGTTCAGAAACCGCTAGGAAGGCTCTTCTCCTTGGGTATCTGAAAGCCTTGCCGGTAATTGTGCTTTACGAATGAAGTGTCCCAGCGTTTGCCGTTTCCTCTCTCCGGGGAGCTGCTCTCTGAACAGAGGCATCTTTGTTGCGTTCAGGAAGCTGTTTAACTACTGCGCGGCGGCCAGCGCCCTCGACGGTGGATTTTCAGTCTTACCTTCTCCTTTCCCGCTTCCTCCTCCACTCTTTAATGAGGATTCCGCCCGTTGATTTGCGGGTGCCATTAATTAGCGTGTTTGGGGGGGAGTGAGCCAGAACGAGCAGGATTCCGCAGTCAGACCTGGTCAGTCGAGTGCACGGTCCCGGCCCTGCGCGCAGATGGCCGGCTCCGCCAGGTCCCCGCGGTCCCCTCACCCAGCCAGGCCTCGGCCCCACAGCCCTCAGCCTTCACCAGTGAAAACCCCACGCGAACGAAACACAGCTACAGGGTGGCTGCTCTGCAGCACACATCTCAAAACCTTTGTTGGAAGCAGTGAACCAAACAGCTTTGTAAAAAGAGGTACCAGGCAGGAATAAAACGCACAGCCCATCCCTGCGATGGGAGGGCCGGTCGGGGGGCTGGGCTGTGGCTCGGATGTGGGGCTCCTTCCTGCCCCTCCAGCCCTCGGATTGCGCGGGGGGAGCCGTGCTCTCAGCCCACCCTCCTCCGACCTGGCCTTTGGAGTGGGGGAGGGGCTCTCGAGGAGAAGTACCCAGTCAGTGCCGCGCGCTGAAGTTCACGTCCATCCGCCGCGGATTCTTTCCCTCAGCAAATCCTGGCCGTGCGCCGGATGCCGGGCCCACGGGCGCCAGGACGGCCCGGCCCTTGTCTTGTGGAGCTTACCGATTGTCTAGGGGTGGGTCCCCCCAAGGCAGACCCTGAGGACGGGGATTGGGTGAAATAGTTCGTCTGGAAGGTGAAACTAGGCAGCCCTGATGAGGGGGCAAGACACAGGGAAGGCGGTGATAATGAGTGGGGTTTGCAGGTCTCCATCCTGACCGGGTGCTGGGAGCGACTGAGACTGAACCCATCTCAGCCCAAACTGACAAGGATGCTGGGGTATTTACCCACCAACTCCCAATCGTCCTTGGAGGGTTGCTGCTGGGGGGCGTTACCCCCCCAGGCCCCCAGGCCCGGCTGGTGCACTCCCGGGGCCTGTGCACATCGTCAGGCGGAGGGGCAGGTGTTGAGGTGTGTTTGGGAGCTGTCTACAGGTGCTGCAGGTGACCTGGGCTGGTGGGCAGCCGGCAGTCAGTGCCAGCTTCGGGGTCTGATTAGGGGGCCAGGTAAGGCTCAGTAAACCAGCAGGCGAATGAGTAATTACAATCGTGGAGGTGCGCTGCGGAAAGAGGGCAGGAGCTGAGCGTAGTGGGGCAAGGGAGGACCTCCTTCAGGTGGGAGGCGCCTGTGTCTCCGGTGAGGAACCTGCAGCCCCGCCTCCCCGGGAGAACACATCTCACCCTGGCCAAGAGCCTGGGTGGCTACACGTGAGTCAGGCCGGTGATCGTGTGTTCACTGCCACTGCGAACTGGCTAAAAGCATGTTATTTGCTGTTAGATAGTTTTCTCAGTTGCCAGTAGATGACCTAACACTTGACACTGGAAATGAAAGTCACCCACAGCACCCACCTGCCCTTAGTGACCCCTTCCCATGACCTGTTGGCCGACATAGCCTATGTCACCACCACCCCATGTCACCACCACCCCCGCTGATGCCCAAGCAACACACCTGCTTCCATCTGCAGGTCCCTGTCCCCTTGGGGAGGCCATGCAGGCCTTCCCGGAGTCTTCCTCTGCTCAGGGATCCCCGCTCGGTGCTGGATGCTGTGCTCGCTCATGCGTTTCATCTGGTCTTGGGGTTCGTTGGACTTACAGATGGGACTTGAGGAGTGTGGCCATGCGCTCTTTTGATGGGCTGAAGTGAAGGAGGAGCTGAGGAGGAAGGGGGTGGGGAGAGGAAAAGAGGACAGAGGTGGGTGGAGGTCAGGGAAGGAAGAAGGGAAATACAGTCCCGGGGGCCAGTGTTATCTGGGTTCCTACTTGGGGTGGTTTCCCTGTTATCTCAGGACCTAAAGAGCAGAGACGGAGCATGGGCACCTGAGCCTCCTGCAGAAATCTGCCTCAAGCCCACAACACCGCTGACTGACAGCACCTGGAACAGTGCAAGACTGAGGGCTTTATAGGCCCTCAGCACCTAGAAATTCAAAATAAAATCAATGCTGAACCTCAGAAAAGCGTAGGGAACCCCTGACATTGTCATTTTCCCCATCCTGACTTCGCTGCTTCAGGCCCAACAGTCAGGCTTTGGGTCCCGACCTCTCCAAGCCCTGCCAGGCTAGTTGCAGCTCTGCCCCTCAGTTTTCTCAACCACAAAATGGGGATAATAATAGGCCTCCCTCGTTAGGTTGGTCACAAGTATTAAATTAATTGATGTGTGTCTAGCGCTTAGCACAGCACCTGGCCCAGAACAGATTTTTACGGCTGGGTGAGGGGAATCTGGGAAGGACTCAGCCAGAGGAGTCCTTTGGACTGGGCTTCCATGGCGGGGTCACTGTGGCTGTGGAATAAAGACGGATTGCTGGGGGCGTGGGAAGGGGCACAAAGATGGTGGGGGCGACACCAGAGGTGGAAGGAAGCCCAGTGCCCAAGACAGCATTCTTGGATGTAACCCATAGGAACCACAGCCAGCCAATTCATGCTGCAAAGACATTTACAGGATGGCATCACTTTCCCCCCACCCCCCAGACTGATGAAAGTTTGGAGAAAAAGAGTAGGGCCGTGACAGGCCAGGCGTCTGTGAACGAGGCCAAATTATTCAGGAAACAGTGGGGAAGCGTCAGGGAGTGCAGAATAGCCACTGGACACTCACCACTACTCCTGTACAAAACCCAGAGTGGACTCTGAGTCTCCAGGATAAGTCGTTTACCTGGGAGGGGATTTCAGGCAATGCCAGTAGGGGAGTTCAACAGTGAGACAGGAACAGGTCTCTAGAAGCAGAGCCCAAAGCACGGTGTGGATGCATGAGCTTTATGGGGGGGAGGGAGGGGGAATTCAGGAGGGAGGGGTCCAGAGAGGAGGGAAAGGGTGGATGAAGATGAACACCTGGGTCCAGGTGAGCCTTGGCCTGACCTGTGAGCCGAAAGGGGTTTGAAGCAGAGACGGCTCTGCACAGTTGTCCCTCCGAGGGTAAGGGGGCAGCCTCCTACCAAGTCATATGAGTCATCAACCATTGTGTATGTGGGTGTGGGTGTGGGTGTGGCCTGGGTTAGAGGCTTTTGTCAGCAGAGGGCAGTTCTCCTGATTAGGGGCAAGAGCCTACATTGGGGTGGGGTGTGAGGTGTGGGACTGGGTGGTGTAGGGATGGGGTGGGGGGCGGTGCAAGAGCCCAGGAAATGGGCTCTGGGTGGGGCACCCATAGCACTTAGGAAGAAAGCAATATGGGATGTGATAATTAGTGATAACTTGAGCAAACCCGGCTAGGGACTTCTGGAAGGCCTGAGTTATCCCACTGAAGACCCGGGGCCGTGTTTATACACCGACTCCTGCTTTCTTTGGTCCTCGGCTTCTCAGGGCATGTACTCCTCGGCCCCTCTGGCCAGAGGACTCTGCAGACCAGAGAAAGTCCCCAGGCAAAGACGTGGGTCCTGGGCACCGGAGGCCCTGCAGGCTGCAGGTGGAATGGTCAGGGCACAGATGTGGACAGGGCAAAACAGCATCTGCTACAACAACCTTTAAAGGGGACACAAAAGCAACCGAGAAGAAGCAGACAGAGGCGGGAGGAAACTCCACAGGAGCAGAGCCCTAGGGTTCCAACGTGCAGACACACGCGATGCTCTTTATTCGCGGTGCACATCCCGCTCCTAGCGCATCTGCGCTTTATGCTACCAGCCTGGCCGGGGGGGCGGCTCCGAAAAGCCCGAGACGGCTGTCGTTGGCGAGGAGCCGGGACGCGTCCACGCAGGGAGAACGAGGGAAGCGGAGAGCACATTAGTGGCTGGCCACAGACAGGGGCTGGAAACCTTCCCTGGAAAATATTGAGCGGAGAAACCTTTACTGATTAGTTAAATCCCAGATAATCCTGGTTGATGAAGGCAGATCCGGACCCCTTAACGGATTTAGGGTTCCAAAACGACTCCGGGGGTTGACCCAGGCGGGGACGCGCTTAGAGGCCTCTGGCTCTGTCGGCAGATTTGTATATGTTGGGAGGGGGGCTGGGAGGCGCCTACCTTCCACCCCGCCGGCGGCCGAGGGATTCCCCAACGCTGTCGCCCAGTTGCGTAGACTCGGCAACCGCCCGGGCGCCCGGAGGGACGCGTGGAACGTGGGTGGGCTCGGAGCCGGCTCGCTCCAAGTCTCCTAAAGCACTGGACGCGCTTCCCCCACTGGGCGGACGCTGCGCAGAGCGCTCGCCGGCTCCCCAGGGGTGGGGTCTTCTGAGCCGATCCCGCAGAGTCAAGGGGCGCGAGTGGACCCGCAGGAGCTAGGGGTGGGAGTGGTGGCGCGGATTAGCGTAGCGGGGCGCGGCGCTTCTTACCCGGGAGGGGGCAGTAAGAATGCCCGCCCGCGCCGCGCTCCCGCCGCCGCCACGCCGCGGAAAGGAAGGCGCCCGGGGTTCAGCTCTCCCTCCATCCTGGTCCCTCCCGCGGTGTGGCCGGAGGAGGGGGCAGTGACTCTTCTGTTCAGGAATTGCAAGGTCCCCTTATAGCTCCAACCTCGGGGCTCTCGGGGTCTCTCTCTGCTTCGCTTTGCTCTCCCGATTTCTCTCTCCGTGTCAGGTGTGAGCGGGTTAATACACCTCAGGTTCTCTCATCTGCAAAATGGGGTTTATAATATCCTTCCGAAGGGGTTGGAAACCGGTGTGCTGTTGGCACTGAGTGGCGGTCACCGTGTGGTGCTGTCGAAGTTGGCCTCCTCCCGGATGGCCTTTTGGTACCTCTGGGTCCCTGGCCATCTACTCGAGGCCTCCTCTGACAGAGGCTGAGGGACAGAAACTTCGAGACTCGGGCCCAGGCGAGGGGGCGCCGTCGGCCCTCCAAGCTGCCGGTGCGGCGCACACGTCTGCCTCTGAGACCGTCCCTTGCAAATGTCCCGGGCGGGGCCACCTCAAGGCCAATTGTCCAGCCTGCCTGCTCCGGACGTCTGCAAATGTGTGCATCGTTAGCTGTCTTCCTTAACTGAGGCCCCAAATTCTGATTTACAAACTTCTGCTCTGCCGGGCCAAGAGCCAGAGCATCTTGGCTGGGTCCTGTACCCCTAACACCTTCCCCTAAACCCAGAGATAAATTTTGGGAGAAATTCCTGGCGGAGCCAAAAACGACGCTGGCGTCTAAAGCCGCCCCCGACCCCGAGCGACTCAAAGGACAATTATCCCAAAGGAAAGTTATTGTTTTGCTAATCCCCGGAACAGCTTGCGAGGGGGAGATTTGGGTCTTCTTTTAATAATGAAAAGTTAATGCGCAGCCTCTTGTAATTATCTTTATCGGAAGCCCCTCGTTTAATCCTCAGGTTTGCAGAGGATCCACCCCGAGGCGCAGCCAGCTGTAGATCCACTTTGCCGGGTTCGGCTCCAGCTCGGGTTCCTCCTCGGCTCGGGTTCCGGTTCGGCTCGGGCTCGTCCCCGCTCGGCTCGGGGTCCGACTCCGGATCCGGCTGTGTTGATGGTGCGCGCAGAGACCCGTGGGGCGTCCGCGCGGCGCTGTGAGAGCTGCCGCACCCCTCGCTGGGCGCCCGCCTGGCCGCTCGCCCTCAGGGGCGGGACTGAGAGATTCTGCTTCCCGGGTTCCGCGTTGGAGAAGGGTGGGCTCAGGGTTCCGAGCGATTCAGGTTGGGTGGGCTCAAATTTTCGGAGCGCGAGCCAGGAGAAGTTTACCCACGTGTTTCGTTTCGCGCCCACTTTAACAAATATGGGCACTGCACGTGAAAATCACGCTTTCTTTGAATAGTCATAAAATCTGACAATAATTTGTTAGCCTCTATGAAGAGGGGTGGGTCCCAGTAGACAGGCCCTATTTTCCAATTTACCATCCCCACTTAGGGGTCGCCAGATAAAATACTGGTACACACTTATAATTTAAAAGAATCACAGTTCATCTGAAATTCTGATTTCACTGGACCTCCTGTAATGCAGTTTGCAAAACCCGGCGCCCTTCTCCGACGCCCTGGCCCGGCCCGGCCGCTCCCGCCTCTCTCTACTTCTTCTTCAGCTCCTTCAGTGTGTGAATTTTGCGACCCGGACGGCTCGGCCATTAGAACGCTGGGGTGGGTTTGGCTGGAGTTGGAGTGGGCACGGGTTAAATGAACGTTTTCCACTCCTTTCCCCTTGGGGATTTTCGGGGAAGGCCTTGCCTCCAGCGGTGGCGTTGGAGGGCTGGAGGGGGTCATATCGGTAGTGTTGAGAGTGTGGCTGGGAATGGGGCCTTGGTCTTAATGGGTGACTGGATGCGGGGAGGGAGGCTTCAGGGAGGCTGCGAGCGGGGCCTCCGCCGGAGTATCAGGAAGGGGAGAGAACAGAATCGGGATCTGGAGCCTGCGGCTTTCCGAGTAGAGGTTTAGGGAGGGGACGACTCTATTCTAGGAATAGAGTTGTCTGCTGCCTATTTTCCTCCCACCGAGAACGGGAGTGGGGGTGGGCAGGGGGACAACTGGAAAGGAGAGGGGAGTGGGAGCTGATTGAGGGCACCGCAGCTGGGAGGGCGGCGACCGAAGGGAGGGTAACTGGTGGCGTCCCCATCTCGCGGGGTCCAAGGCGTGACGCATCCGCGCCCCGCTGATTGGAGCCCTCCTGGCGCCCGACTCTATAAATCGTCCTCAGAGCTGCGCCCCCTCCGCAAAGGTTACCGAGAGAGGGTCCAGCCTCGCCGCCTAAGAAGCCATGACCGGTCGAGACGCGCTTTCCGACGGGCGTGCCAGGAGCAGGGCACTGGTGCCCGGAGGCCCGCCCACCGGCTCGCGCCCCCGGGGCTTTGCCATCACCGACCTGCTGGGCCTGGAGGCTGAGCTGCCCGCACCTGCTGGCCCCGGGCCGGGATCCGGCTGCGAAGGCCCCGCGGCCGCGCCCTGCGCGGGTCCACGGCTCTGGGGCTCCTGCTTGGCGCGCGGGGCCCTCCCTCTGGGACTCGGCCTCCTCTGCGGCTTCGGCGCGCAGCCCCCTGCGGCCGCCCGGGCGCCCTGCCTCCTCCTCGCAGACGTGCCCTTCCTGCCGGCCGAGGGGCCTGAGCCCAGCGCCCCGCGAGTCCCCGGCCGCCCGCCGACCCCGGCCGCCCGCCCGAAGCGCAGCGAGAGCGTCTCGACGTCCGGTAAGGAGGCCAGTCCGTGCCACTCCTGTCCCTTCCCTCGGCTCGGGCGCGCAGGGTGACACTCCGGGGCCCCGCCAAGCCCAACGCAGCCCCCCAGATCTAGGGAAGTCGGGACCCCAGAGCGTGGCCTCGCCGGGGAACGCATTCTCGCAGCCGCGCCCTCTGCCCCTGACCTCTCCTCCGGGTCTGGTCCCGCCGACACCACCACCACCCGGTCTGGACCCACCCTGGGGTCTCAGCGACCCGGTCGCGGTCTCCGGGGGCCTTTCCCCCGTGCCCGCGCGAGGCTCGGCCTCTGGGAACGGCAGAGGGCGGGAGGCCTGGCCCTGCCTCGTTCGTCAGTGGCACAGAACCCGGTGCCCGCCAGAGCTGGGGGGTTTGTTGAATTGATTGACGAATTGTCCGGCTCTTGGAGAGCGCGGGGCGGAGGCCTGGAACTGTCCTCCCTGTGCTGAAAAGCGAGTCTGGGTACCGCGCTTCTCCCCTCCTTCCAGCACGTGAGAAGCGAGCTCGCCCGTCTTATGGTAGCTGTGCCCAGCTCCTTAGAGAAGTCGGGGTGGATTGTGGGGAACAGAAGGGAGCAATGGAAATCTACAAAGACAGGGCCGAGAAATCGAGAGGTTTGGGGTGTGGGGGAAGAGAACGGAGAATTACACGAGAAGGGGTGGACGGAGAGAAACTATGTAGCGGACCGCAGAGCTGAGCATCCAGGCAGCCGAGGCAGAAAGAGTGTAGTGGTCTCCACTGTTGATTAAAGGAAGCAGGCGGGGGACTTCCCTGGAGGTCCAGTGGTTAAGACTCTGCGCTTCCACCGAAGCAGGTACGGTGGTCCGGGAACAACTAAGGTCCTGCATGCCCCGCAGCGAGGCAAAAAAAAAAAAAAAAAAAAAAAAAAAGTAAGCAGACGGGATCAGCAGGCAGGCCAGTGTCCACCCAGCTCTAAAAAGACTTTGTTTCATGAGTGTCTAGGTAAGATCAAATGAACCCCCCTATTAGTTGTTTCACTAAAAATGCAGGAGCCACATTCATAGGATGGGCTCTTTGATGTGAGGACCGTAACGCTAAAGGCAAAATGCAATCCTAGTCTGTGAGGGCGTTTCTCAAGACCAAGACCAACACTGTCCAGTAGAATGTGACTGCGAGTAACGATTTCTCAAAGCCACGTTAAAAAGGAAAAATAAATAGTTGAAACAAATTTAAATACTCTATCTTATTTAATCCAATACATACCAAACATTGTCGTTTTACATGTACTCAATATAAAAATTATTAATAGTTTACTTTTGGGGGTATTAGGTCTTCAAAATCCACTGACTATTTCACATTTACAGCTGGTCTCAATTCAGACTGGCCACATTTCAATAACCTTACATATCTATTGGTATACCAGATTGGACAGCATGGATAGCATAATATTATAATCCAATTTTTCTGGTGAAGTAATTGATGTAGGAGTAAAACTGACATTATTTTACTATTTTTGCGTTTCTTAATTCACTTTTTAGTGTCTTGAAGCAAATATGCTTTTTAACAATGAACCTGACAATAGTTTGGTCTTCTAACCTTCCTTTCAACCTAGATCTTTTGATATAATGGATTTCAAAAGATAAAGCATAGTGGATTGGGTTCTTAAAATTATTTCACCTGCCATCTATGAATCATCTGGGCACATTTGCCAAGAATGAATTTCCCAGATTCCACTTCCAGAGGTTTGGAATCGGTACAGCAGGGCAGGGGGCCAGCTCTGATGAGGGTCTGATGTCACAAACCTCTGTCCTCCCTTTGAGAAATGTTGGTGTATTGGTTAAGATGAGGAAGGTGAGTTAGAGGCAGAAGGAAGGGGATGAATTTGGAAGCTGAAGGGACAGGAAATGCAATTAGTGTTCAAGGAGCTTTGGCTTCACACAGTCTGGGGTTTGAATCCCAACCCCACTGTTGACTACCTGTGTGACCTTGGGCAAGTTACTTAATCTCTCTGTGCCTTGGTTTCCTCCTCTGTAAAAAGAGCTGCCTTGGAGTCCTTTTAATTTATGGAGAAGAACGGTGATAATGCACGAGCAGTGCTAAGCTCCGCACCTGGAGCATGGTGTGAAAAATGCGAACTTGTAAATATTCACATCCCCAGCAGGTTCACAGCATCAGTACTCAAAGTAAAATCCAGAAAACAAAGTGAAAAATATGCTCACCTTGAAAGTCCTCCCTCTCTCCTTGTGCTCACAGATGAGGACAGCCCATGTGAAGACAGGAGTGACCTGAAGGCGTCCCCCGCCCCCGGCAAGAGGAAGAAGCGGAGGCATAGGTACCTGCCCTCACCCCTTTCCTTGGGACACAGTGCCTGAGAATCAGCTGGCCCTGCATTAGGGCAGCAGCGGGAAGGGCTCAGTAGCCATTTGGGAATGTAGTTCTGCAATTCCCAGGGGGTTGCAGGTCAGCCTTGGTAGCATTTTAAAGATACAATTTTGCGGGCCTTTAAAATGGGTCTTCCTAGAATGAGCTGATGGAATTCACTGAGGAGAAAAAAAGACCTAAAGAACTTTGTTTGGTCTGAATTAAATTGTGGACTTTCCAGAGGCTAATCATTCAGAGGTGGGGCATCCAGTTTTCATGAAGTAGACAAAGAGGGGCCAGGCATGGGGTCCTCTGAGGCTGGAAGCCTTGCAGTCTCCTGTGGACATGTGCCCACGTGTGTGTTCGGGTCTCCCTCCAGGACCGTCTTCACCGCCCACCAGCTGGAAGAGCTGGAGAAGGCCTTCAGCGAGGCCCACTACCCTGACGTGTACGCCCGGGAAATGCTGGCCGTGAAGACCGAACTCCCCGAAGACCGAATACAGGTGCAGGTCCCACCACCCAGAGACACCACAGAGAACATGCTGCCCTTACAAGCAGTGAGTCAGCCCACAGCCACCTCTAAACAGCCCAGCACTTCCCCCTCCGCACCCAAATCGCAGGTTACTTAGATGCTAGAGCTTTCCTTTGTGTTCATTTAGAGAGGATGACCCCTGTAACCTTCAAGCCTTTTTTCCTTTTATTAAATCACTCTTAAAAATTACACAGTGTGTGCTGCATCTAGAAACTATGTCAAGATATTAATGAAAAAATGACTATCACTCCATTGCAAACCCTCAAAGAAACCAGTGTAAATAGCCTGACGAGGCTTTTCTGCAAACTGTCCCCATGCCATATGCACATCTGGCCCTGGAACATGTACTCACAGGCACACAGGATTGGTCTTTGTCTTTATAGAAAGCCGTCCTGTGTGTGCCTCAGTCTCTGTGCTGACAGCACATCCTCGCCAGGTCAGAAGATATGCCACTCAGTCTTTTTAAACAGCTTAACAATAATCGACACTATTATGAAGATAAAGCAATCCAACAACCGAGGTTAGAAGAGACCATTGCCCTGGTGAGCTGCTCCCATCAGTGTAAAAATCGACTTCTTTACACACTGTGGGATACTCTGATTTTGTTTTGTCATCCCTGGATCCGTGGAAACCTCGGTGGAAATTGGTCCCGATCACCCAGCACGACCAGTCCTGCGAGCCACGAGAAAGGCCTGGGTCCCAGGTGCCCCCAAGAGGGTGCACCTGTGCCCCTCTGTGCTGGGGTCGCCTCCCGTAAGCCCTTCTGCTTCCCCTCCCGCCTCAATCCAGGTCTGGTTTCAAAACCGGCGGGCCAAGTGGCGGAAGCGGGAGAAGCGCTGGGACGGCAGCAGCGTGATGGCTGAATACGGGCTCTACGGGGCGATGGTACGACACTGCATCCCGCTGCCCGACTCAGTCCTCGGCTCCGCGGAGGGCGGCCTGCTGGGCTCCTGTGTGCCCTGGCTCCTGGGTAAGGAAGAGGGTCCTGTGGCCGTGTCCTGCCAGAGATGTTGGGGGTCCGCATGCCCGGTGGCCGTTGCCAAGCCAAGCAATGTAAATTTACTCAGATTCAGGCCCAGAATATCACATCCAATTCTTAATGAATTACAAGGCTTGGACTCTGATCAGTTGCCTTATTTTTCATTGGAACTACGTAGGCAGTGTGTAGACAGGTCCAATCAGGCCCTGGTTTTATGAGTGGAATGACACACTTTCATTATATGAAATATGTTTCCCAAATGTTGAGAGCTGTTAGAGGTTTTGGAAACCATACAGTTCAGAGCTCATGGTAATAGGAAGCGGGAAGGCGCAGGCAGTGAACCTGCAGACTGTTAACCCCTTGCACCCTGAACTCAGGAGGTCCAGTTCCTGGTCCTGGCTCGGCCATTAATAATCTGCCGTGTAGCTGTTCTGTCCCCTAGTTCTTGGTGCTGGAACAGTCTTCACTGGTGAGGTCCAAGCTTTGAGGCGGGGCATTCTGAGGAGCTGGCACCCTTACTGGTCTGTTGGCTGTTACCAGAGACACTCGGGCTTGGAGGAATGAGTGACAGACAGCACGCTGGGCAGGGTGTGAGATTAGGATTAGGGGGCCGAGGGGGCATTTTAGGCTGGGGAGGAGGAGGGGCTTTGTTCAGCAAACACTTTTTGAAGCCCTACCCACCTGACACTGTGCCGGAACTGAAAAAACCAATCACCTTTGCCCTCAAGGGTTGGAGAGCCTGGAGGGAACTTTGGGCAGGTAACCGGGCCCACCCCTCTGAGTTTACACGAGCAGGTTGGGTGGAGCTTACTGAGTCCGCAGGTCTGTGGCCGAACAAGAAACTGGGCCTCGTGCTGCCAGACATCTGACTTTTTGAGAGAAGCTGGAAGTTTGACTTTTGATGTAAATCTCCTGATTTTAAAATGTTGCCAACAAGTTTTAAAATAAAAATTTAAAAATCACCATGTCATCCAAACAAGGCACTTTGCTGGCTGTGTCCAGCTGGCAGACACCAGTCTACAACCCCTGATGTTGAGAGTTACCTACGACACTCTCCTGCAGGCCCCAAGACAGGTACCAATAAGGGAAATTCTAATGGGATTTGGAGAACAGTGACATGGAAGAAATTGACTTAATTGCTGTATTTAGAGATATCTGTTTTTATTTATTTTCCTTTTTTGCAAGGGATGCATAAAAAATCCACAGGGATGATAAGGAAAGCAGAAAGTGAAGAAAAGCTGGCAGGACTCTGGGGCTCTGACCACCTCAAGGAAGGTTCTAGCCCGCATCAGGCAGGACCCCAGAGGGGCTTGGAGGAAGGCAGCCCCGAGAGCGGCTTGGAAGACGTGGCCATTGATCTCTCCAGCACCACACGTCAGGAGACCAAGAGAGCGCAGCAGGGGTCTGGTACCCAAGGATGTTCAGACTCTGAGGGGCTAGAGGGGCTCCAGCCAGGGAAGGAGGGGGCCTTATGAGGCTGCAGGTCCCCTCTCCCCCACCAAAGGCTGGAAATGTGCACATTCCTCACCAGCTTTTTTCAAAAGACAAAAGTTGTCGAAGACAAATACTCTCAGTTGGATTTTCTTCTTCCGGTGTCAGGATGAAATGCAATGCCACTTGCTTTAAGAAGACAAATGGTGACTTATGGAAAATTCCATTTCATTCTAGAATGGAAATCATTCCTTAAAGGCACATGAATCAGTTAATTTGGTGTAAAACTTTTATTCTCTTCTGTAGAACTTGAGGAGGGAGGATATTAAGTCCAAAACCCATTTTCACTGCCAGACATCCCAAGATTTGGTTCAATATACTGTGTAGACTCACAGGTTAAGTCTGCTGTCCTTACTTTGAATCCAAAAATACAAAATTATTTAACCTACAGAGAATCACATATCTTCATAGATACTGAAGACTTCATGCAGAACTCATATGAATGAAACATAACATTTTTACCTTGAACTTGGCTTTGGACTTTTTCATTTTCTTGTTAGGCAATGATTCTATGTCCTCCTGAGTGTCATTTGATCGGGTCTGTCATTCCAACCAAGAAAGTCCTCTCTCCCTTCCCTTCTGAAACAGCACAGGACCATATCTGAGCAACTGTTGAATATCTATAAACAGTGTTTTAAGTTCAGACCAGGCTTCTTGGTTTTTTAAAATTTATGTTTGAGAGCACTTTAGTGACTTGATTTCGTGAATGTTTCCTCGCCTGTATTTCCTTTCCTTTATTTATTATTTTAAAATAAACGTTTTGTGGTGTGTTGGTGTCTCACACACCCCCTCTTTCTGCACGTGCACCTCCTGCTGGCCCTGCCGAGGGCGCCTCCATTAGCCTGGAAACATTATACCCCAAGTGTTTCACGCTCGGGCTGCAGCACTTACCCTGTGTCGCTCTGTAAATTCCTATGGGGCAGCGTCGGTGTCTAATTCTCTTTTCTGAGTTCAGAGTCCAGAGCTTACACCTTGCTGATGGGGAGGCTGAGGGGGAAACACGGCTCTCGTTGAAGAAGAAAGCGTGGGAAGGAGGGTGAGGACCCTCTAAGCAGGTGGCTTCCTCTGGGAATGGGCGCCGCCGCCCTTCGGGCTGGGCCTAGCTCTGCCGTCTCTCCGGATGAGAAAACACGGTTTCCTTCCTTTGGTCTGTTTCTCTTATCCTGTGATTGTCCCAGACTTTTGTGAAAATTAAATGTCACCTATCCTTACTGCAGCAACAGCAGCTAACAATGAGCCCCACCTTCTCTCATTCATTCTGGCACCAAGAGCTCAGCTGAAGCCTGGGGCTGACGGGCGGGAGGGCAGGTGCTGGGAAGAATCTGGAAGTCACCTTCTCTCTGTCCCGCTGGACCTGCAGAGCAGGCCCTGAGCGATGTGGCCACACCTGTTCTGGACCCTCTGCTGCCTCAGGCCGGTTCTCAGATTCTTGCCTCCATCTCTCTTTCTAGTTTATCCAGGCTTGAGTTTGGGGGAGGGAGCTAGTAACCTGTGCAACTTACATACAGCACACTCATAAAATAAAATATTATGCAGCCACTAAAAATGATAACAATGAGGCATACTTACATGGAAAGAGGTTCATGAAATGTTGCCATGTGGGGGCTTCCCTGGTGGCTCAGTGGTTAAGAATCCACCTGCCGATGCAGGAGACATGGGTTTGAGCCCTGGTCCGGGAACATCCCACATGCCATGGAGCAACTAAGCCCGTGTGCCACAACTACTGAGCCCACAAGCCACAACTACTGAAGCGCGCACGCCTAGAGCCCGTGCTCCACAACAAGAGAAGCCACCACAATGAGAAGCCTGTGCACCACAGTGAAGAGTAGCCCCCACTCGCCACAACTAGAGAAAACCCATGCGCAGCAACAAAGACCCAACGCAGCCAAAAATAAATTTTAAAAATTAAAAAAAATTAAACTTAATTATAAAAAAAAGTTGCTGATTGAAAACTCCTAAACGAACCCAAAAAAGGATACAAGTAGAAAAAGATATGTAAAGCAGAATAAAAATGAAATAAAGAAACTTAACTGCCATAGAACTATACAAATAGTGGACAAATTTATCTAAATTTGGGCAAAATTATCTAAAAAAGGAGAAAACAGGAAGAGGCAAAAGAGAAAGGGACTAGAACCAGTAATATAGACCATTTAAAATGTATAAGGACACTAATGTCTCAGTATTTTCAGTCATAAAATGGGGATCATAATAGAACACCGTTGTTTTCGTGGAGATTAAATGGAAGGATGTGAGTAAAGTGCTTGCCTTGGTTTCCAGCATGGTAGAGAAAGAGCAAAATAAATACTATTGTTACACGATTACTGGCATTCCCGTTAGTATCAAGACCCCAGTGAGAACACTTGTCATCATCATTATTTAGCAACATGGGATCCACTAAGTAAATCATGGGATAATAACCGGTTGGAACACTGTGCAAACAGCGTTTAAGAAGAGTCCCAGGGGCACAGCAGAACTCCACCCGGGGGCCGCTGGGCACAGGAGAGGGACATGCCCAACGTGGACAACCATGCACTGTCCGGTGAACTTAAATCTGGGCTGGGCCTTCCAGCAGCTGGGGGACCCAGGTAGGGTCTGTCCTTCTGCCTCCTTCGCCTGTCCTGTTTGTCCAGGCCAGGGTGCTCGGCGCTCGACAGGCTTCCTCACTCCCCATTGGTCAGAACTTCTGTCACTCTTGGGCCTAAACCAATCGTGAGTCAAGGGGGCAGAATTCCTCGTTGGGCTTAGACCAAAAATGCACCTGCGTTCCCCAAGCTTCTCTCGCCCTAAAGCTAAGTATATTTGGGCTCCTTCCAGCAAAGAAGAAAAAGGAGTGGCCGCTGACCAGCCAAGGGACAGGCTGGCCACAGGCAGGATTTGAAATAGTATATGTGACACTAAAAAAGAAGAAAAGAAGGCAGATGAAATTCCTTTGAAACGTTCAGAGCATTTATCTTTGGATCATGGTAAATGGATACTTTTGGTCTTTTTTTTCATATTTTCTAAGTTTTGTAAAGTTAGTATGTAAAAATATAATAAAATAGTGATTATTAATATTAATAATATTATTAAAATAGAAATTCCTCTTTCTCAATTTAGGGCTAAGCACACACAGGACAAAATCTCATTTAAAAATACAATGAAAACGTTTAAGGATAGAGTCCGTATTTTGCCTGCATCTCCTGTCAGGTCAACAGAAGTGCCAACTTGACAGGAAACACACAGTCCCCCTTCAGCCCTTACTCAAACCATGCAGCAAATTGGAATCTGACCACTGACAGCAGGACTGAATTGTCTCCAGCTTTCAAAATTGCTTTCCAGCTGAAATGTGGCTATAAAAGCCAAAAAGGAGATTTTTAAAAAATTATAATTTTAGCAAGGCCAATTTGGACAGATTCCTACTATGAACCAGTGTCACCCCCGCTGCACTTTGGTGACAGGAGCAGCACATCAGTGCCTGAGAAACATGCGTGACTCCAGGAGATATTTTCAGAAATGACAGAAGAACAAGATATAGCAATCAGTGTCGTTTTCTTAAGTTTACCAGTATAAATACGATAAACTAAAACTATCATTCTCTGTGGTCTACAAATCATGTCCATATTGTCTTTTTTTATTCTCACAGCAGGTGAGAAACTGAGCTGCAGAGAAATTAAGTGAACTTGCTAAGATGATTCTCAAGTTTATAAGGCTCAAGGCCAGAAGAGCTAAGCCAGCCTTGAAGCAGACAGAGGCGGCGACTTGTTCTGCCTCATGTGGACACTCGGGTGAAGCTGTACGGTCAGGCCTGAGAGTGCTGGCTGGGGAAGCAGACAGACCCAAGAGCAGGGAGCATACGCGCATGCGGATACAGAGGTGGCAAGGCCGGCCACGAAGGAAAGGGCTCACTGTTTGATATGTTATTGGGACAATTGTTTATCCAAACGGGGAAAAATGAAATGGACATCAGTTTCACACCTCACAGGAAAATATGTGCAGGTGGATTAGACAAATGTGAAAGGCAGAACTATAAAGCTTTTAGATGTTTGGGTCTAGAAGATGCTTCAGTTGCCCCAAGGCTGTGGTTCAAAACAACCATTTTATTTTGCTGACAGTTTTGTGGGTCTTTCTTCAGCGAGGCTTACCAAGCCTCAGCCCCTCTTTCCACCCGTCTATCATCTCATCTCTCTGTCCACACGTTATATTTTTCCGAACCGTTTGAGATTAAGATGTATACACCATCAGACCCCTTACCTCTGTTTTTCCAGCTTGATTGAGATATAATTGATTGATAGACCATTGTGTACGTTTGAGGTGTACAATGCCATGATTGGACACATGTGTAATGGCAGCCAAAGAACACTGGGCCATTGATCTGATATTGGTCTTGGGATTCTTCGAGCCTCACTTTGGAAGCTGAGTAGGGATTGCAAAGGTTTCAGAATCCTGGGAATGGGACCAAGAATTTTGTCTTGAGTATAGCTCTAGGGAGACCTGCTCTCAGAGAATTACTGTGAAACTCTCTGTTTTCCGATGTTAACTTCTTCTCATTCAGGTCCCGTTCACAGGATTTCATCAGGGATCCCACAGGCTGCTGCATACCCTGTTTTGGTGCATGACCACCTTCAGCTACACCCTCTGATGTTGCCAAAGTTTGCTCCTCCTTGGGGAGTTTCTCACACAGCTGTGTTCTGCCCAAAATAAGCGTGCTGTGTCCCTGTCACCACTGATGGTCCCTGTTAGTGCGCGCCCCACGTGCAGGACTCCCCGATGACGCAAAGGGTTCAACAACCTTAGGACAGAAAGCACTGATCTCCCAAGTGTATTGTATTCTTTCCCAAATCTATTACCCGGCTGGTGAGAGCAGAATCACACCCATGACATCTGGGCCCAAGGAAAGGCGCGCAAAGCTGTTCTTACAGAAGCACCCTCCAAGTTAAGGCTTCCACACAGATATCTATCAAGGGACTTCCCTGGTAGCACAGTGGTTAAGAATCTGCCTGCTAATGCAAGCGACACGGATTCGAGCCCTGGTCCGGGAACATCCCACATGCCACGGAGCAACTAAGCCCGTGTGCCACACTACTGAAGCCTAGAGCCCGTGCTCCGCAACAAGAGAAGCCACCGCAATTAGAAGCGCGCGCACAGCAATGAAGAGTAGCCCCCGCTTGTGGCAACTAGAGAAAGCCTGAGCGCAGCAAAGAAGACCCAACACAGCCAAAAAAAAGGCATCTATCAGAAGGGAACGGTAGAGACCCATGGTTTCGTTCTGACTTCTCTGGATCCTCCCCACTTCTTAAAAATTCATCCAAGGCTGGCTGCCTTTTCGCCCTTTCCATCAAAGTAAACGGATAAATAAGTCAATCATCACCAATAACATGCTGGCGCCACCTGTTGGCAGGCATGTGGCTGTGCTCTGGCCTGACTTGCGGGTCAAACATCTAAAAGCACAGCTTGAACACGTTTGTGTAGAGGAATTTTTCTACCCATCCTTCCAACCCACCCACTGAGCCACCGACGGTGGTCGTCTCTCCTTTGAAATGTCTACAGTCATGTAACTGTTTCGTTAGCCATCCTTTCTGTGGTTAAACTGCCCAGTTTATGATACTTTGTTATAGGAGCCCACACGGACTCAGACACAAAGGCCTCATCATTTTTCAATTTATCATCATTTAAAATAAATAATTCCCGCTATTTCCTATGCCCAGTCCACCACCTTAATCTCTCTCTGCCGCTTACACTAGATCTCTCCTCTCCTTCCCCAGATTGTCTGTCCCTCAAGTTCAGGGCTGTTCTGGACGCAACTAGTCTTCGTTGATGAGGGCCTCATTGTTCAGGATATGCTCCTGGACTTCCCTTGATGGAGACGTGGCTTCGAGGCCCGCGCTGTGTTCTTCCTGTCCGCTGGTCCTGAAGCAACTTCGAAGTTAAAGGCAGAATCCATCACTAGGTGGCAGTGTTGGCCAGCTTTAAAGTTTGTCAAAATGGGCACTGGGTACTAGAAATTTGATTGTTTTGTTTTCTATCCCTCATCTTCCCATTCAATCAATCCGCAATCAATCAATCAATCCAGATTCATTGGGCCCCTGCTCAATCCACACACACCCTCTTGGATTCTCAGCTGGTGCCTTCAGGGCTGGGCTCTGTTTAATTTCTTTGGGACCCCCAGGGGCCAGCCCCAGAGGAAGCGGTGTCCATCCCAGGCGGTCAGCACATGTTTGCTGGCTGACCCTTCCCTGTCGTGGCCTTTGTCTCAAGGTCGTGCTCATATCATAAACCCTCACATTTGGGTTGATTGAGCTGAGAGGTTGGGGAGCCCCAGAGACATTCCAGAGGCCCCAGGTAGGGATGGTGATGTGTTTTCAGCTGCCTCTGCTGTCTCAGGCAGAAAAAGAGACCGATCTCTCAGACCAGCCCAGAAGCTGCTCCCTGGTTTCACTCCGTACCTCTCATCCTCCTCTGATCCCAAGGAGCCCAGCATCCAGGGCGATCACTGCCAAACGAGCGTCTGAGCAGGTATTTCCACTGGCCTGAGACCATGAAGGGGACAGGGCAGCCACCACTGAGCATCGGGACCTCGGGTTCAGAGTGAGGGGACTGCACAGGCCTCTGCCAGACGATGGACCTGCAGGATGAACCACGAGGACAAGTGGCCACAGGGGCTTTCTGGCGTGTGTGGGAAACCCACAGGCTGTTCAGGATGAGGTCTTGGTGTGGGAGCCGGCTCTTCTAAGCACTGTTGCCCTTGGCCGTCCTGCCCCCTTGCCCTTGGCAGTAGAAGCATCCTCCCCCTCTACCTGCCCGCTGCTCGCGGTTCGGTCTCAAAGGAAACTCCGAGACTCAGCCGAGAGCACCTTCCCTAGCTGCCCAGCCCCTCAATTTTTAATTTTATGCATGTCAAAATACAAACGTTCCCAGCCAGAACTGCTGCCATTCTCAGAAGCTGTTGGACCAAAATCTGTTTATCCCTGGTTGCACTTGAGTCCAGGATACAGTTGGTTCTAGGGGGACGGCTTCAACAGGAGACTGCAGGAAGTGAGCTGGGGTTCGGGGGTGAGGGGAGGGAGGCATGACTTCACTGCTGGAGCCCTGAAGTGGGAGGAGAAACAGCAGACTGAGGGGAACAGCAGCCCTCTAGCTGGGAGGGGGCAGTCTACTAGTTGGGAGCCAAAGAAAGACAAGGGAAGGGGCGGGGAGGGCATGAGATTTAAGCTCATTAGCCCTTAAATACGCCTGTGCCACCCCCATGCCTTAGAAGCTATGATTTTACGGAAACAGAAAAAGCCGGATACTCTGTCTGCCATATCCCCATGGGGATAAACACAGCACCTGGCGTTCGAGAGCCGAAGGATTCAGGGTCTGGCTCCCACTCATTCATCTTGCACATGACAACACCGAGGCACTTACTGCACGGTGGGCTGGGGGCAGCGCGAGGGCCTGGTGCGCTTGTCCTGGCTCCCTGACAGCGCCCTCTGTCCACCCGGCTTCCTCGAGGTGGACGGAGGAGGAAGCCAGGGCTTGATCCACGGGTGACGGTGGCCACGGCTCACAGTTCCTAGAGCTCGGCCCTCAGAGGGACCTTCTGTGTCTGGTGATCGCCCCTGGCCTGCTGCCACAGCAAGTGTCCATGCAGAGAGGCGGAAGGGGCCATGGCTGTGAGGTCCCTGTGGACCTGGGCAGCGAGAGAACCGGTTCCTGGAGGTACCAAAGACACATCACAAGAGATGCCGCTGTCTTCTCCGATGGCGCTCTTGACCACTGTGGACTGTGGGAGTGTCTGCTGGGGGCCACGGAGAACTCAAAAGCCAAAGTCCTTCTTGTGGTTTGTGGATGGATGACACCTCAGTCTTTCCTGCTCACAGAGGGCTAGAGGGAGTTAAGGGGTTCCAGGATCTGGTGTTGACGGCATTTAGGGAGCTTGTTGCAAGAGCTGCATGAGAACAGACCCACCCCGAGGTCTGCTGGCTCCACATGGCCCCATCCTAAGCAGATGGGGGTCCCCAGCTCTGGGAGGACACCATTGCCAGCCCTGTGCCACCTGGAGTCTGTTCTGGTTTTCACATCTGGTCTCTCCCACTCGTTGGTGGTGAACCCTCCTGCCCTGGGGCTGCTGTGTGCATGTTTCCTCCCGGGGATCTGGTGTGCAGGGTTACAGGGCGCTTCGTGGGGGTCCTGGAGACCCAACTGCTGAAGCCACGGATACGAGTGTGCCCACACGTCATCGCTGCCACTGAGGTCATGGGGACATCGGGAAATGCGGGCCTGGGGGCAGGGAGCCTGATACCCTTGTGCAGCCCATCCCAGACCCCCAGCAGCTGCATCCTCTCCTTCCTCCTACCCACTTCAAGGCTCTTAGTGTGGATTTTCTGTATTGGTTTTGCTTCGCATTTCAGTCATTTGATTTGGTGCCTGTCTCCCTGTCTCCCCCTTTCCTTGGTCGTGCCCTTGGGCTCAGGGGCTGTGTCTAGTTCATTGCTGTTGAGCTGACAGCCTCCATGTTGGCCCATGCACACGGGGTGGGTGGTGGTCCATCACTGAAGGGAGTTGTGGGAGTGAGGAGAACAGGGGCCAAGGAGCGGGGAGCTCTGGTGGCTCAGTGCTGGGTCTGCTGAGGGGGACAGGTGGGTCTCCCGAACCTGTATCTACAAAGCTGCTTCTCAGGAGGGTCCAGTGCTCCGAGCAATGTGTTTGACTAAGAAGTCAAACACCCTGAAGCTGCTAAAGCTGTGAGCGCTGGGGGCCAAGGCCCCCCACTTGACAGCTGTGCCGCCTTAGGTGGGTGTGTCCCCTCTCTGTGTTTGCTTTTGCATGTGTAAAGTGGGGACCAGGGCAACCTTCTCTTAGGATTGTGAGGGTTGCTGTCTCCGAGTTGAACATCAGGCCTGAGACGTAAAGTGAGCCCAGCTCCCCTGAAAACCCTCCCAGGCCTCCCACATCTGCACCTGCCAACTTGCAGCCCTCTGCAGCAGACGGTCCTGCCCGTGTTAAGGGCAGGGGCTTCTGTGACCCACGCTGCCTAGACGACCGGCTGCTCTCAGAACTGCCAAGGCCCCATGGGAAGCTGCTCTGTGGATGTGGCCAGACGGGCGGTGGGGTGTGGCTCTACTTGCCATAGTTCCCAGAGAGCCGCTTCCAGGAGGCAGCTGGTGGCCTTGGCCTTAGTGGCCTCATCCTGGGTAAACTGGGCTGCAGGAAGTGCAATCTGTACCACCTGATTGGCTCAGCAATGTTTTCTGTCCCCACGATCACTTCTCTTTACCCAGCCTGAAGGGAACACCAGCTTTGCACTTCTTTCTTTTTTTTTTTTTTAGATGTTGGGGGTAGGAGTTAATTAATTAATTAATTTATTTTTGCTGTGTTCGGTCTTCGTTTCTGTGCGAGGGCCTTCTCTAGCTGTGGCAAGCGGGGGCCGCTCTTCATCACGGTGCGCGGGCCTCTCACTATCGCGGCCTCTCTTGCTGTGGGGCACAGGCTCCAGACGCGCAGGCTCAGTAGTTGTGGCTCACGGGCCTAGTTGCTCCGCGGCATATGGGATCCTCCCAGATGAGGGCTCGAACCCGTGTCCCCTGCATTAGCAGGCAGATTCTCAACCGCTGCGCCACCAGGGAAGCCCCTGTACATCTTTCTTTAGAGTCAATTCCATGTACATTGCCCACTGTTCCTGTAATAGGGGTGGGGCAGTTGAGCCGCCTTTATGTGGCTGTTACAGTCAGCTGGCGGGTGTTCTGGTGGCAGAGTGAATTGAGAGGTGGATTGCGGCCATCTGCCCTGGGGGGCCCGGGGACAGGCTGGGGGCTGTGTCCCACGGAGCTCCAGAGCCCTGGCCTCGGCTGCCCACTGGCCGGGCCCAGGCCTTGAAGCAGAACGTACCTCTCCCCCATCCCCACCTCCGCGACCTGATGGCGGCGGCGGTCTCCACTGGTCACAGTCTGAGGGACCTGGCCCCACTTTGGGTGACCTGAGGGCCAGCCGGGTCCTGGGCACCTGGCTCCCTCAGTGATGACGGCTGGGCAGGGTCTGGGGACTTGGCCGTGAGGGTGCTGCCAGCTGAGATCTCCCTCTTCAGTCGGGCCTGGGCACTGGCAGGAGGAGCCAGACTAGGTGCTGGACGAATGCTGCCAGGTAAGGTAACCGGCCGGCGCATGCACCCCCTCCTTTTAGCCTTGGAGGGTGAAAGTCAAGCCTTGGGACCTTGAACAAGTAAAATGAAGGGTAATGATGTTGCTTTGCTTACGGGATTTGTTAAGTGTTAAAAGCCACAAGGAGGCAGGGAGACAGAACTAAATGCCTCCCCTTCCCGTTCTTGTCAGAACAGAGAATAACATTTGTTTTGGTGGAGGTTTTATAGGAACATCATCACCTGGCCATGACCTAACCTCAAGAACAAAGGATCTGACACCAAGAAGTCTGCAACAACTAACCACGCCCCTCCCTCACCTTTCCTATAAAAGGGCTTTGCTGAAATCTTTTGGGGACTTCAGGGTTTTTAAGGCATGAGCCACCTGTCTCCTTGCATGGCCCTGCAATAAATGTTTCTCTGCTCCAAACTCCGATGTTTTGAGATTGTTTGGCCTTACAGGCATCAGGCACACGGACTTGCATTTAGTAACATTCTCTCCATGGGGCCTCTTCCTCCAGAAGGCTAGAGCTTACAGTATGGCAGCTGGGTTCCAGGACAGCAGGGGCTGCAGCTGTGGCCTTGCGGGGCCTGGACTGGGACAGTCAGAGCAGCACTGCTTGCCCACTTGAGGGGGAGCTTCTCACTTACACAAGGGGGTGAAGTTGATGGCCATCTTTGGGGCCCCCAGCCACAGTTATGGTCTTTCCCTATTTCAATTTTATTTATTCTATTAAAAAGGTGATTCAGGCCAAGTGGTGAAGCAGAAATTGAGGTGGGAGTAGGGTTCTGCCCACCATGTACCTATTTCTTAGGGCTCAGTGCCCTCATTTTTTCCACTCAGGAGTTGAGAGTGGGCGGGACTTGATAGCATTAGATAATTTTTAAATTAAGTGAAAAATGCAGGTCGAGCACTTGGCACAGAGCAGGGCCCATGTCTAGTGCTAGTTATCACTGGTTCCCCAGCCTAGAACTCAACCAACCAGTTTTCAAAACTACCCTTTTCCTTCTGTTTACCTTATTTATTATGTATTTAGTTTGTGGGTGCTGTAATATTTAAGAGTCTGGTTGAGACAAGTTTCTGTGGGTTCCCTTCTATCTTTCCTGGCTTGACAACAAGAACACCACCCCCACTACTGGGCTTCCTGGGTACAGCCCAGGGAGGGAGGTATCACTCCTGTTTCCCCCTCCTCAGGGCTGCATAAGAATAAAAGAGTTGGTGTCTGAAACATGCAACCTGGAAGGGGCACTCAGTGAGTTCATTAGTGGAGGTGGTGTAGGCACAGAGACGTTAAGGAACTCGCCCGAGGTCACAGAGCTAGAAATGCCGGGTTTTGAACCCAGGCCACAGATGCTGGAGCAATGAGCGAAAACTCCCCAGGGTTCCAAATCAGCTACGGTTAGTGGAGCGTTTACTTCTCTACCACATGAAAGCACCGGACCCCAGACCACCGCCCCAGGTCCCCACAGCCTCCTGCGCCCAGGACCAGCTCATAGCCCACAGGGTTTGCTTATGTGTGTGGGCATCTTGGTGGGGGGCGGGGGACGGGTACAGGCCGACCAGGCCGCTAGAGGGTTCACTCGCAAGGGCGCCCAAAAGGATGAATACTTTGCCTTCAGCCTCTGAGATGTTGAATTGACCTAACTGGTGGTCCTCGGACCCACCTAAGGGCCTCGCTCCGTCGGTCTCCTGAGGCCGACCAAGCCGGCTCTCTCCCACGCCAGACAGTTCCGGGCGCCCGGGAGAGCCTGCGTCCGCGGCGCGCGTATTTGCAGGTTCCCGCGCGGCGCAGCCGTCGGGGCTTGAGGACGCACCAACTGAAACCCCGGCAGCCCGCTCTGGGACCACTTCCCCAGCTGCTCCCTCTCGCTTCCCGGCTCCGCTCTAGGGTGGGAGAAGAGAGGAGAGGTGGGACGAGGTGGGGCGGGTAGATTCTTCAGACTGGGACCGGTAGGGCCCGGGGTTGGCCGGAGGGCGGGGTCGGGGGTCGGGGCCTGGCCGGGGCGTTGACCGGAGGGTGGGGCCTGGGCTGGGCGTTGGCCGGAGGGCGGGGCGGGGGCGGGCGGGGCGCGGGCACGCGAGGGCACGGTTGCCACAGCCGCGCGGGGCTCTGAGGCGCGATGGCGGCGAGCTGCTTGGGCCGCGGTGTCGTACGGCTCCTGGGCGGCCTTCGCGGGGTGGGCGCGCGGGGCCTGGCGGCCCCCCGGCTCTGGGGCAGCGCCTCCGCCCCCGCCGCGCCGGCCGGCTCGTACCAGGAGCGGATCGCGCTGGCCGCCAGCGAGCCGGCAGCCTTCTGGGGGCCGCTGGCGCGGGATGTGCTGGTGTGGGACACCCCCTACCACACTGTGAGCGACTGCGACTTCCGCAGCGGCAGGATCGGCTGGTTCCTGGGAGGCCAGTTAAACGTGTCCGGTGAGTGGGCCTGGGGGCTGGGGCGCCCCAGCTCACGCGGCCCGAGGGGACCCCGAGCCCAGCCGGCGGCGGCCCCACATGCTCCCTCCTCAGCGTTCGGGACTCGACCCCGGCGAGCTGCGCAGTCACCCCGCCCCCAACCACTAGCCCCGGAGACTCCCGGCCCGGCCCGACTCCCCAGTCCCGGCTCGGGCACCCGGCGTCCCCCAAGTTTAACTGGGACTCCCACCGTCCCGCACGGCGAGCGCGCCGGGCCGCGGTGGAGGCGGTGAGGGGCTCCAGGAGCAGGACTACCTGCTCTCGCCCCGGCGCCAGAGACAGAACCGAAAAGCTTCTGGCCGATGTCACCGCCAGGTCCCGGCCGGGGACCCGCCTGGGGAGCAGCCCTGCTCGTGTAAACAAATCGAGCCGTGGCGGGTGGCGGGGAGGAGGAAGCCCGGCCGGCAGCGGGAGTCAGCCCGCGGGCGGGAAGGAGGCAATGGTGGGGCCTCCCAGTGCTCAGTTTCACCCTCGCCCCCAAGACCCACGGGGCTGGCTTTAGACCTCGTGCGACTGAGATCCCAGAAGCCAGCTCCACCACCAGTCAGTCCTCTGGTGTCTGCTGAGATTGGATCCACTACTGTTTTTGTCAAGATTTGGGATTGGGGTGGGGTGGGGAAGGGTGCACTGCACCCACCCCCTGCCCAGCAAGCGGAGAAGGCCCAGGAAGTGAGGGAGGGCCCAGGCAGGCTAGGCCTGGGGTGGAGCTGTCAGAGGGGCTGCCTGTCAAGGAGGAAGGGGGTAACTGGGGATAGGTGAGATCTAGGGGGTGTTTAAGGAAAGGATCTGTAGGCCTTGGTGGCCAAGGCCTGAACTGGGCAGTGGGGTCTGAATCTCCCAGGCTCCACCATTTACTGGCCCATTTTTTCTGTTCCTCTGAGCCTCAGTCTCCTCCTGTGTAGGCCGGAGGCAGTAATGCCCACCTGAGGGACTAGTTGTGAGGCCAAGGCACATAGAGTGATGGAACGGGCCTGGCACTTACTGGTGACCAATAAGTCGTAGTGATTTCAACTTCTGAAATTCAGAAGTAGTCATAGAATTATAGGTAGTATCTTGCAGTTATTTTTCAAACAAAGAAACTTAAGGGAACTTCAGACCAGATTTTTTTTATATGGTATATTGCTTTGCTGGTTTAATAAAAATGACTCAGTAGAGAAGTGTTTTCTCTAAACTTGAGTCAGCAGCAAGTGTCCTTGAACTATTGGGAAAAAACCAAACCCTTAGGTTTGCGGGTTTGGCGGAATGCACCCTGGATGGGGGAGAGCTGAGTGCAGAGGGACGGCGCAAAACGATGCAGCTCCTTTGGAAGCTGCCTTGGACTTGGGAGGCCTGAGGCTGCGGGACATTCAAGGTTGACTCTGAACATGTGCCACCTTTCAGTCTCAGATAAGACGGGGGTCGGGGGGTGGGGTGGGGGGGTGGGGGGGATGGGTAACGACAGACATAATGGGACAGGGCCTCCAGAGCCTCACTTGGTCAGGGTCAAGTTCAGGGTCAGGGTGCAGCAGCAAGCAACTCTTCTGCCCCTTTTTCTTCACTTATTTCTCCTTTATGGTTACCTTAGCCAGAAACTGAAAACTGCCTTGTAGAAAAACAGCTTTTCAGCCGTATTCTCACCTCAAATGTGTATGTAACCCACTCATGTGTCAGGAATATCTCTGCTGTTCGCCAGTGTCTGCAAATCACAGAGACGATGGTATGAAAAAGGACCGGGCCAAGCCATGGCTGCCCTGGGAGCCACTAGAAAGTTGTGGGCTGGGTGGGGTGTTCTGGCATGATCTGTCTGTGTGACGATTGTGTGATGATGGCTTGTTCCAAAGGAGCATCGCTTGAAACTCCCTTTACCCCTTCAGGAAGGTCTGTACATACAGCTCTCAAAGTGTGGTCCCTGGACCAGTAGCATCAGCACGACCTGCAAACTTTTTAGAAATACAAGTCCTCAGGTCCCATCCTAGGTGGCCAGAACCAGAAACCCAGGGGTGGGTCCTCCAGGTGCTCCTGATACATACTTGAGGCTGAGAACCACTGACCTATGTCCAACCTGCTAAAGTGGGCAGAATTGGGAATTGTTTAACAGAGACAACTCTGTTAAACAAACAAAAAGAGTCTGTGGGTGGTTCTGTACTGTTGAGTCGTTCCAGGTGTGTCTTTGGAGTCACACCTGGGTTTGAATCCTTGTTTTCCCCGACTGTTCTTTTTTTTTTTTTTAAAGTCTTGCCAAGTGCTTTTTTTTTAGTTAATTTTTTTATTGGAGTATAGTTGCTTTACAGTGTTGTGTTAGCTTCTGCTGTACAGCAAAGTGAGTCAGTTATACATATACATATGTCCACTCTTTTTTAGATTCTATTCCCATATAGGTCATTACAGAGTGTTAAATAGAGTTCCCTGCACTATACAGTAGCTTCTTATTAGTTATCTATTTTATATATAGTAGCATGTATAAGTCAATCCCAATCTCCCAATTTATCCCTCCTTCTCTCCCCTAACTGTTCTTTCGTGCGTCTCCTCTTCTGTAACATGAGAATAGTGGGTAACTGAATTCTGTTACAGTTCCTATTGTTGCCATTTTATTAGTCTCACGGATTCCATGGGTCAGGACTTTGGACAGGGCTGGCAGTGGCTTGCCTCTGCTCTCCATCATCGACGTGACTCTAGTCATCTACGTGCTGCTGACTCCCAGGTCTGGGGCCTGAACTGCAGGCTGGGCTCAGCTGGAGCTGTGGCCCAAAGCACCAACAAGGGGCTTCTCACAGGGTGGTGACTAGGCCCAGGGTCGTTGGTGGCCAGAGGTCCCAGAGACCAAGGCAGAGGCTGCTAGGCTTCTGACCAGCGCCGGGTGACCTGGGGACACCTGGGGCTGCTGTTACCATTGAATGAGAAAACACTTCTAAAGCACTCTGCACTGTCTTTAGAACATTCCTTTCACCCAGTCACTGGCCTTTGTTAATTATTAAGGAATCCTGGAAGGAGGCTGTGACCTTGAACCTGGTGTTCATCAGTGCTGCTAAGCCTGCTGTGCTTCCTCTGAACGGGACCATGGGGATTTCCACCTGATCAGCCTGTTCCAGGAAGCAGGCTGGGGAGGGCACACAGGTGGCTGACGTGGCTCTGAAAGCCCTTCTTGGATCCTGGGAGAGCCAGGCCATTGTTGTAGGGGTGGGTAGGTCGTGGTGTCAGAGGCCCTGGGTTGGGGAGGTAAAGCCACCCCCCCCCTGCAGTGCCACGTTCTGAAAAGGATTCTTTCCAGCTTTTGAAGTTTGGCTCTTTCCCTTGTAGGGCTCAACAGCTGTCTTTGCTCCTTGGGTATAAACACCGAGATGTCAGGCAATTGCAAGTGCAGAACTGGAGGGTAGTGACGCATTGCTTTCAAAACACAAAACTAAACTCTCCTTTGAGTCTGAGTTTAAAAAACAAGTGTGTTTATTCTTACTTTCAAGCTCGGGTATAGAGACACTGTTGTTAACTAAGCATTGAACACAGAGATTCCTTGGACGCTTTTGAGAACGTTCCTTGCAGCAGTGGAAACCATTTCGCTGTAGCTCTCTCCTCTTCATGATGTGCCTCGAATAATTCAGATGGCAGACACACTGAGATGGCAAGAGCCTGCCTCCCGCGTTGCATGGTCCTTCCAGCAACTGAAGTAGCTCTCTCAGGTCCTTCAAAGAACTCTAAGTGGACACATGACCTCAGGTCTCAGAAGGAGCGTCCCTCAGAAAAGTCTGAATCCTCCCCAGTTGTTAGAGACGCGACTTACTTTAAATAGCAGATGCTTCTGGAAAGTTGGCAAATACAATTTTTGTGACTGATATAATACCTCAAATTGTACCAAGGAGGTTTTCTATTTAAATAAAACCTATTGTGAGTTCTTTTGTGAATATTAACTCCCTTATCTCTTCGGATTAAAATTGAATTTCTGTTAAGTAGGGAGGGGCAGGGATGCATTTAAACAACCAGCAAGAGTTTGTTGAATGAAAATGTCTGCCTTTGTGTGTACATGTTTATGATGGAAATGATGACCCTCTCATCACCTTTTCTTAAAAACAAACCCAAACCTACCACACACACCAGCTTACCTGCTTGCAGAGCTGTGACAGGCCTGGGTGCAGACCTGTCCTTAGGTGAATGAGATGATGCTTCATCTCCCATCATACCTGTGACACCAACATGAAGTGTCTGGTGGCCCCCTTGTACAGATGTGGAAATAAAGGCTCCAACTCATGTTTGGTGGTGAACGGTGCAGAAAATGCCCCAGTGCCTCGGAGCCTGCATTCTAATGAGATGGACCGCAGATCAGTAAAGGAGCAGATCCACCCTGGGGAACGTTCTCAAGGTTTTTACAGCTGCTAAGGGGAGAATTAGGAAGTGTGTTCCACCATCCCCTGCCCCCCTCCCGTGTTGAAGGAATCTTAGGGACATGGTCTCTGCCTGCAGGGACGTTCTGACCTGGATGGGGGAGGGTTTAGCGAGCTGGGAAGATGAGTGAGCGCTGAATGGTGTGGTGGGAGGGAGACATCATTGTGTGCTGGGAAACTTGGAAAAGGCTTGACATAAGAGGTCCGGTTTGAGCCAAGCCTTAAATTGCACTCTCTTCTTGCCCAACTCTTCTTGGAAATACTTGGAAAGGAAATTGCCTTGTCTCACTGCCCAGTTCTTTGGGTGGAGACTTTTTTTAAAATGGGGGATGTAAGAGTTTCCTTCCCTTCCTCCTTCCTCTTTTGTTTTCCTCTCTGCTGTTGAGGCAATAGCGGGAGCCATGCATACGTGTTAAGAGCCAACATATACATGGCATTGTAGAGCCATGTCGCCCCACACCCTGCACTGTGCTTTTCTCTGGGCGCTGTGTCATCTGAGTGTTGTCCATGGCAGTTGTGAACTGTGTTTCCCTTGGGGACACAGCCACAACATCTGACCCCATGGCAGGAAAACTCCAGTGGCATCTAATTACTACCGTGACTCCTAGAGTCTGGAACCATTACCACCACCACAGATTAGGAGAGTGAGATTTAGCGGTGCTGTTTAGAGATAAACAAGCGAGTCTGCAGTTAGCGGTTAGCGAGTGGTTGGACAGTGGCCTGGCTCTAGAGCATGGTTTTAACCATGACCCCAGGCCGCCATCCAGTGGAGGTGTGGCCAGATGTCTTACAGAGCTCGCAAGAGTCTTTAATTACTCCTGTCCCCATTGGAAAAAGAAAGGCCCCCTGGAATTGGGAATATACGTACCAGGTAGACGTGAGTGCATGTGTGCGTATGTCTGCCTGTGTGAGCGTGGTCCTGGACCACAGCATCATGTCAGATCTTGGTAGAAGTGAAATGCTCAGGCCCACCCGACCTGCTCAGTCAGAGACTTAGGGTGGGGCCTCGCTACATGCTCATAAGTCCTCTGGGGATCCTGGGGAATTTAGAAGCCCTAATTTAGACCAAAAAGAAAACTTCTTGAGGGACTAAGCCATGAAGATGAGAAGAGGTCTCTTCCCTCCCCTGGGCATGGGGCCAACCTGGTGTCATTTGGACCCCACATTGCCCTCCAGCTCAGGGACTTGGGAGGTCCATCCGTCATCCATAGCTTAGGTGCTTCCTCTGCTCTGAGCCCCGGGTCAGGCTGCAGGTGTCCAAACAGGAACAGGGCATCTGGCCCCTGCCCACAGAGGGGCAGCAAGCTGGATACATTGCAGGAAGAGTTAAGAGTCTGGGAGGCATGAGGTCCAGGGGAAGAGAAGTGCTCTATAACAGAATGAGGACGTGTAGGCTGGGACCTGTGGGAGGGTGGGCACCAGATGAAGGGCAGGAGTGGTGAGGGTGGGACGGTGTACCCCAGGCAGGGTGAATCTGTGCAAAGGCCCCGAGGCAGGAAGGCCTTCAGCAGACTCGGCACGGCCAGTGAGGGGAGGGGACGGGATCCGCCCCTGCTGAGAGTGGTCACTACCTCAGCTGCCAGGCGAGGGTATGGCCTCATCTGCTGCTTGTTCAAGAGAAGCCAGAAATCTGTGGTTTTAGTGTGAAAACTCTTGATTTCTAAACTTTGGACCAGACTGACACACACATTGATGTTGGGTTTATTGTGTAAATCCAGGTTTTGCCACCAAGCCCCTTCTCAGTTTGCCTTCCTGCTTTCCTCTCTTCTATTTTTTTTGGCATTTTTTCTCTTCTATTTTTCTAGTCATTCAAAGAACCTTCCTGTGCAAGTAGTAATTTTGCCCATGACATCTATCTTTATTTATTAAATTTTTTGAGGTATAATTTATATACTTGTTAGGAGCCAGAAAGTTGAAATGAAACTTTTTAATTTGTAAGAGTAAATGACAGATAAAATAACCTGAGAGGGAAAAATGTGACACACACACACAGACACACACACACACAGACACACACACACACAGACACACACACAGACACAGACACACACAGACACACAGACACACACAGACACACACACACAAGCTAAAGTTTGTAAATGTTTTCATGTGAGTTCACCCTGTTGAGGATTATGGGAATCACGTGGTCTGTTATGGGGAGGGCCTCCCATGACTTTGGTCAGAATGGTTTTCCATCAGGAAATATCTGTAGTAACTCGCAGCAGGGTGATTATCAGGTGGTAGTTGGCCTTGGATTCCGGTGGTAGCACCTCAGTGCTGCCTTCCACCTGATGCTGGCCCAGCCCTGTGAGTTAGATGCAGCAGTGGGTGCATCTCCCATTTATGTAGGAGGAGATTGATTTGGAGAAGATAGTAACTGCCCCAAAAAGAAAGAAAAATGTATGTACCTGGACATGAGGGTGACCCTGAAGACCAAGTGAGCAGTGGCTGCTGCCCCCAGAGCTGTTTGTGGTATTTATTCCTCTGCTGATGGGGAAGTGCGTAATGAAAACAGGCCACGAGGGCCGGCTGGAAGGGGCTCTGGCACAAACCGGCCAGAGCCAAGCTCACCCTGAAGTCCAGCCAGTGGTGGTGAATAGGAGGTTAGCAATGAACATGATCCTACTAATCTTCAGGTTGACGGTAAACCAGCACAACTGACCTGTTTTTGCGGGCAGTCATGTGACCTGAGCTTGGGTAATGGAGGGGAAGGGAGCAGAGCCTCCTGGAAAACTAGCAAGGCATTTTGCCATCATTGCATCACTTCTTGGAGCAGGGTGCTGGCTGGACACCTGAGAAGGGATGTGGGCCCTTGTCCTGGATCGCACCTCCACCACATGAGAGCCCACCCCACGCACGCGCACTGATTTGGGGCGCCCTGTTTGCATCGAGTCTTCTTTCCCACAGCCCAGCCTGCGGCACTCAGCCCTGGCCGTGCACGTTAGAACCGCCAGGGAGCCTTGAAAACCACGGGGCCAGTCGGGTCAGGGTCCCCTGGGTGGGGGCCGGGGTTGGGACTCCTGGTGGGAAGCACCTGCTTCAGAGCATTCCCAGGGGTCACCTGTACCTGCGAGGTCATCTTTGTGTAGTGACCACCTCGTTTCTGCGGGCTCTATCACCGTTCTCCTTGCAAGGAAGTAGAAACCCGCCTCTGATGAGGGAAGGGTCCACCCCAGTGAGAGCAGCGCAAACCACTGCAAACCTGACCCTCCCCTTTCCGACTCCAGTGGCACCAAGTGTAATGTCCATGAACCTGTTTTTGTGCAGTCAACTGCTTGGATCAGCATGTTCGGAAGTCCCCGGAGAGCGTCGCTTTGATCTGGGAGCAGGATGAGCCCGGAACTGAAGTGAGGATCACCTACAGGTACCATGTGTCCCCTGAGGGAGGGCCCCTCTGTCGTGCTGGACGTCAGCACCAAACGCTGCTGCCGGGCTGTGACAGGAGGAGCCCCGGCCTCCTTGCCTACCTGGGCAATACTTGTTGTTTTTAGATTCCCCTGGAAGGAGCTGGGTCCTCAGAAACAAATATGACCAACGTTCAAGGCACAGGGCAGACTCTTGGTGCGGTCCCGTGTGACTGTGACCTGTTCTGGGCCATGTTTCCTCTTGGGAAATGTTCTCTGGTCTCAGGAAGAGTAAACATGAACATGGACTGAATAAAGTACACGCTGGGGTAACTAAAATCAGCCCCTCTTAGTGTGCTTACAACTGTGGCTCAACAAATAAAATGGTCTTTAAAAAGGAGCTAAAATAAAACAAACAAAAAGGGGCTCCACCTGATATGTGTATCTGTGACTCCTTAAATAAATTCTTCACGTATTGTGTATGCCAAGCCTGTGTGTTGGGGGGTTTGAGCGGACCCGGCGTCTGGGGGCAGGTGCTAGCCTTAAAGCCCTGCCCCCTCCCGGGACTGGCTTGCTCAGAGGTCTCTGGTCTGTCACCGCATCCCTGCGGGAAAAGCCCTTTACTCAAGCTTCAACTTACCTTTCCAGCGCTATCTCAGGAGGAGGGTTCAGAGGAGCAGGTCCTGACCGCGGGGACCCCTGGTTTCCTGCTTGTTTTTCAGACGCAGGTTTTATCACAGATCCAGGGCACCAAGCCTGGGGAAGCTGTGTTCAGCTGAACTTCTGGATGGAGCAAAGTGACATTCGTTAATCTGCTGTGGCTCCTAGTGCGTCCTGCCTTGCTTGTCCCTCCCCTGCTCCCAATACCCCTCGGCCGTCACAGTCCCTCCCAGCCTTTACTGCCAGTCACTGCACTGACCTGGGTGCCCTGGACAGACACCCTCCTGACTCTATGGGGTCCACGCATCAGCAGCCCTGTGGTCTGGGACCCCCGGGCCCTGCACACTGGAGATGGGGGCACTGCTCTAATAGACAAGCCGCTCCGCTGTTCTTCACCCTTATTGGCCCAACTTGATCTCTGTGTGATTGTCCAGCAGATTAAGTCTCCATGGGTGGGGGTGGAGGAGGTCAGGGGAGTTCAGCTGTGGGCTAATTTTCTCCGGTCCTCCCGTGGACCGGGACCCAGTACTGGGGTTGGGCCGAGTCAGACCTCTGAGAGCCGCTCAGCTGGACTGCTGAGTGTGTGTTTGTAACTGGGGGGGAGTCTCAGGACTGCAGCTATCTTGTTAAAACAAAGAACAACTTCATTTCCATAGCAGAGCAGCCCCGGGCAAGGTATAAACCTATAAGTACAGGCAAAGAATTTATTATTCTCTCTCTAAAAATAAACAAGCTCAGCCTGAAGAAATGGTTTTACAAACTTCAGCTGGTCTTAGTGCCAGGTGACTGTTGTTATTTACTGTTAGAGGGAAAAGAGAAGTGTGTGAACGGGTTGTCTGTAATTGCAGCTAGTTTTTCTTTTCTTTTTTTTTTGCGGTACGCAGGCCTCTCACTGTTGTGGCCTCTCCCGTTGCGGAGCACAGGCTCCGGATGCACAGGCTCAGTGGCCATGGCTCACGGGCCCAGCCGCTCCGCGGAATGTGGGGTCTTCCCGGACCGGGGCACGAACCCGTGTCCCCTGCATCGGCAGGCGGACTCTCAACCACTGTGCCACCAGGGAAGCCCCTGCAGCTAGTTTTTGAGGGACTTGGATTCATAATTTTCCTGGTCATGTTAGGTTTTTGACATGAGATTTTCCTCCTCCTGTCTCAGAGGAGAGCTGCCTACACTTGGTGCTCGTCGTCCTGCCAGCATACAAACTGCCACTAAAATAAAGTGCATTCCTGCCAAGTGTCTCACATGGTGGCACCCAAGGTGCCCCAGGATGGTCACAGGCCTTGGCGACCTGAAGACCAAGTTCCAGACCCATGGTCTGAGCCCTTGAAGGAAACTGCGTGGGGGTGTGGTTCTCATGGGCTGGGGTGCTGGAGGTGGATTCCTGGGGACCACGCCTGTCTGGTCTGTCCTAAGCTTGGGGGACCCATCTCAGTCCTCAGGTGCACAGAGCCTCTCCCTCCTGAGTCTGCTGAATTCCTAAGAGGTGCATTTCTGAAGAATCATCAGAGAGCTTGTAACGTGAACCCTCTCCTGTCCCAAGCCCTAGTGATATGTAGGTCCACATGTGTTGCACAAGCCCTCGCACACACGCCCTAAACGTGCACTTGTCTACAACCTGCTCTTGGTGTTCAAGGATCCTCCGGAACCGCTCTCCTGGGTTGCAGGCACCGCCCTGCTCCTGTTCTGGAAGTTGGGCCATTGCCTAGGGGTGGCCTGTCTGCTGTCTTCAGGGTTCTGAGCACTGGGGTGTACATGCAGCTGCACCTCCCTAGGGTGGGGGAGGCCTGGCAGGACCAGCTTTGGGAACCCCGGGGCAGCAGTGTCCTCAGCCCGGCCCCACCCCGCCTGCAATTGTTGCTTGGCTGGCGGCAATTCCCAGGCGCACCCTGGCAGACGGGCTGAGGCCTCGGGGGCCTGCCGGCTGCGTGGCTCTGGGAGAAGGACAGCCTCGTGGGCTGGGGTTCTGTCCTTCAGGCGCGGTGCTCCCTCCCTGATGGGAGGCGAAGGGGCAGGACCTCTGCTGTCTGGGATCAGCCTGGGATGGCCTGCACGTGTCTCCCGGGGAAGAGGGCAGCCTGTGACCTGAGGCCGGAGCCAGGGCCAGAGGGCCGCCCATCCGATTTCCAGCCCTCCTCTGCCCAGAGGTGTGTTCAGAACTGACCTGAGGGAGCTGTTCTCCCCAGCGAGCCAGCAGGCCTGCAAACCTGGGCCCCCTGGCACTGCCTGAGGCCTCCGAGGCCAGGGCTGCAGAGGCCAGGCAGGCACATAATCTGGGTGGCTCCCAGAGGCTGTGCAGCCAGATAGCACTGGGAGCAGTTCTTTCCAGCCGTCCACGTGCTTATTTCGCAAGATGGTCCTTCACATTCGGTTTAAGCAGACAGATTCTAGAGGCCCTTGGCGATGGGGATGTGGACAAACACAAATCCCTGTCCTCTAGGCAGGTTGTGCAGGGGCTCAAGACCATTGCCTGCCTGGAGCCCGGGCTCTGGGCCAGGGGTTTCCAAGCTGGGGACGGGTAGAGGGCATGGAGCAGAGCAGACACTGTGGCTGGTCCTGGTGTTCTGTGCTCAGGACCTCTCAGTGGAGGGTGCCTGCGCTCGGACAGAGGAGAGAGCAGCCCTAGAGTATTCTCCAGGCTCTGAACCAGGATCTCCCGTGTGAGGCTCTCTGAACAGGGGTCCAGACATGAGTCCTTTAAAAAAAAAGTTTTTTAAAAATTTATTTTATTGAAGTGTAGTTGATTTACAATGTTGTGTTAATTTCTGCTGTACAGCAGAGTGATTCAGTTATACACATACATATTCTTTTTCATATTCTTTTCCGTTATGGTTTATCCCAGGATATTGAATATCGTTCCCTGAGCTCTACAGTAGGCCCTTGTTATTTATCTAAGATGTGACCTTTTAATTAATCTGTAGCATGTTTCAGCCCTGGCCTGGCCCTCCTCTGTGAACGCGGGTTGCCATGGGGCAGCGCTGCTGTGGTCGTGGCCAGGCGGCGCAGCTGACCTGGGCGTCTGGGCTGCAGTGCGGAGAGCAGGCCTGGCACCCCCATGTGCCCACATGTGAGCCGAGTGGAGTTTCCACTGTGGGTCCAGCCCTAGAGGCGATGATTTCTGTAGTTGTTCCAGCTGGGCCTTCTTATGGAGGGGCGTGCACAGTGGGGAGCCCTGCCCAGAGGCGCAGAGTGGACGGCAGGCCCCCTCCCCGCTGCCTGCCTCAGAGCCCCTCGGCCAGCGCGGAGGACGCCTCCTGCCTGGGCCAGCCGACCAGGCACTGGGCGTTACTGGTGCCTAGCGTGGGGGGCCCACTGAGAATACAGAATGGGGCCCAGCACCTGGGGCAGCCCTCTGTCTGGGGCAGCCATACCAGCACCCCTGGGTAGAGGGTGCCGCGAGCTCTGAAGCCTGGAGGCACCTCCTGAGAAGCTGGCTTGTGCCCCGGGCCCCGGGTGTCTTTACGTGGCCACTTGTTAAGGTCACGGAAGGGCCCTGTGGGCTCTGGGGGGAGGAAGCAGGAAGTTGCTGTAACGCCGCCGTTGGAGAAGACTTTGAGGAAGTGCTGGGGGGTTGGGTTTTGGGAGGCCGAGGAGGGGAGGCCCGAGCATGGAGGCCGAGGGCAGGGCCGGCCAGCGCACTGTGGGGTGAGGTGGCGGGGTGGGCGGAGGCCTGTGTTCCCGCCTGCTTTGTCCCCAGCTGTGTGTGACCTGGAGCAAATCTCCAGCTCTCCGACCCTGCTTTCTCCTCCACTGGGTGTTGAGCAGCACAGGGGAGTGAAAGCCCAGACCTGGGTCTGGGAGGATGTGGGTCTGATTTGGCTGTAGGTCGGGGCAGGTGAAGGGAGGTCAGTAGAGGATTTCAGATTTGACGAGGGGAAGGGCACGGGTGGCCCTGCGGCTGCTGCGGCCGGGAGGGCCGGGTGGGGTTTGCAGGGAGAGGTCCTCACATCAGGAGAACAGTTTGGAGCCCGCCAAAAGGCAGCCCCCCGACCCTTGCACCTGGTGCTTCTCACCCCCAGATTAACTACAGTTTGCAGTGAGCAAACTCCGTTATTAAAATATTAGGGCAACTGAAGGGTAAGATCATTAATGGACATAGTGAGGCTGAGGGTGGGGTGCTTTGGGGTGAACCAGGGCCGGTGACCATGAGGCTCCAGGACAGGGGCCCCTGGCAGGCAGGGTAAGTGGGTTTGTCGGTGGGCTCTCCTCGGCGGAGGCACCGGAAGCTAGTGGCTGCCAGGCTTGCGTGCAGTGTCCCCTGCTGACCTCTGAGTAACTCTGATTGCAAAACTTGGTCAGGAATCCCCGTGCTGGCTCTCAGAATCCGGTAGGAGCTCTGGGTTACTTGGATGGAGCTGGTTTTAAACCAGCATTTAACTTTCCTTTAAGACTTGGCTCCAGATTTTGAAGCTGGCAAGTGCTTTGAATCTTTCTATATGTGACACTTAGTTTTCTTTCTCATTCTTTTGGGCAAGCTGAGGCTCTTGGAATTTCACATTTTACAATGGCCCTGTCTTGGGACTGCAGCAGGAATGACCTCCACAGAGAGTTGAACCTCCTTGATGGGGCCCTTTCTGGGAACCCTCTGGCGGACGTTTAGTTGGAGGACCACACATAACAGATGTCTCCCTTGGAGCTGGATGCCTGCTTTTTGTGAACTCCCTTCTGCTGTGCAGGGGATGCTGGAGAGGGCTGCATTGTGGGAGGTGGAGGGGCAGCAGCCTGCGGAGGGAAGGGGCGCTGGCCCCGTGGGGACCAGTCTTTAAGGAGGTGCTTCTGTTCCAGCTGTGTGGTTCGGCTTCTGGCAGCTGCAGACCTGGTGGTGGGAGGGGGGCCGACAGCCTTGCTGTGGCTGTGCTGGGTCCCCTCTGGGGCAGCACAGAGGCCTGCTCGGGTGCTTGTCACCCCAGGCCCCTCCCCCACCCTCCCCGCCCACTCCTTGGCCACTTCCTCTTCCGGCTGAGATGGAAAGTCAAGGCCCCTGGAAGGAGCAGCCTGGCAGGCAGCCCTGAGACCCTGCAGGGCCGCCCTGATGCTTGGCTGACATGTAGCCCCCCGTGCCCACCGTGCTGGACCCTTCTGTCTGCTGCCCGAGACCCGCTTGCAGGAGGGTTCCCTGTAACCAGCCAGGGGCTGGCTGTCCTCCAGGTCCCCGGGCCCTAACCCTGGCCCTGACCCTAAGGCTGGGGCAGTCCCCGCTGCGTGGGCCCCTGGCACTTACGATCTTCGTTTGGATTCCCGGTCATCCTGGGTTGTAAAGTGAGGGACCTGATGCCCAGCGAGCTGAGGGGGCTCTCAGGCTCACCCAGCTGGAAATGCCAGAAACAGGGTTTGGACCCAGCAGTGTCTGATCTGCGAGATGTGCTGTGGCATCTTGGAGGCGGTGAAGGTGTAAATGGCGGGCTGCCCTGTGGCGCTAACTTGGTGACAGGCCTGTAGGTCCGTGTGCAGACATCGCACCCCTTCACTGACCAGGGCTATGTGTTCCAGGACCTCCAAGACAAGGAGTCGCATGTTAACCGCGATTCCAGCTGGGGAGGAGAGGTCAGTGCCTGAGGGCTCCAGGTGGCCTCTAGGAGGGACAAGGGATGGCTGCGGAACAAGGTGGGCCTAGAGACTGTGGAGTCCTGGTGTGACGGCGGGGCCGTGAGGAGCAGAAAGCGCACGTGCTGGAGGGGCTCTGGGGACCTTGGGGCCCTGGAGGCAGGAGGGGTCACTTTGGGTACGAGAGGAGGGGCAATGGGCCAGGTTAGGGGACCTGCCTGGCCCTTCATTCTGTCTCCTGACCCACTGTGTCTGTCTTGGACCTCATCCGAACCTGGGAACAGTGGGGGTCTGGATGGGGGAGAGGCCTGGCAATTTCCCATCAACAGATCCAGTTAAACTTCCTCTGGGAAGCTGGAGCGAGGTTTCTGGGCCACTGGGAGGGTGGATTCCTTTGCTTCATCTGGGCCGACAGCCCCATTCTCCCTGCTGGTTGTCCTTGGACTGGGGCCTCAGACCGCTCTCGCTCAGGGCTACCAGCCTGCGGGAGCCTCTGGGGTTCTTCGTGTGTTGGCACTTCCTGCCTCGATGTGAGCGGGGCTCTGAGTCTGGAAAGGAAAGAACTTCTTTTCCGGAGACAAGACTCGGGCTGAAGGCCAGTGCCGAGGTCCAAGGGAAATCAGGTGTGAATCAGGGAAGAGGACAGACCTTTTCTCAAGTCTGACCTGTCACTTCTGTTCCACCAGGGCTGCGTCAAGAGTGGGAGAGAAAGACTTAGGATGAGAGGGAGCTGGACCCTGGGGCAGGTGGTTCTGAATGTGGAGCCAAACACTGAAGCGTGAAGAAAAGCACGCCCACCCCGCCCCAGTTCTCCTCCATCCTGATTAGAGGAAGGCTCGATTCAACCACAGTGAGCGGTTTTGAACACTTCTCTTGCTCATTTCAATCCAAGGAAAAATGTTACATAAATAACGATGGAGTTGGCAGATGGCAAAAATCCTCAGGTTTGGGAACCTTTGAAATAGGGTGTCAGTTATTCTGAAGCTGTGGGTTTTGAGAGCTGCCCTTGGAGCCAGGCTTGGGTTTGAATCCTGACCTGACCCTTGACCCTTTCAGCTGAATAGCCTTGAGAAGTCACTTAACTCCTTTGTGCCTCAGTTTCCTCATCTGGAAAATGGGGTCGTGATGGTAGCTCCCAGCCCACGGGCTGTTGTGAGTGCTCCACGGATGTGCCTAGGGTTCAGAGCAGCGCTGTTCCTGCTGTCACTGAAGGAACTGTGCATGTGGTGGCAGTGGGCGGGGAGGAGGAGGCTTCCCTGGGCAGTAACACGAGCGGGTTGGGGAAGGCTGAGGAGGCAGGAGCCCGTGGGCCTGCAGGTGGCCGAGGCTGGCCCGGAGAGGAGGCCCCTTGTGGTCACAGTGGGTGGCAAGCGTGGCTGGAGAAGACGGGGCAGCTGGTGGAGGTGGTGGGGTGACAAGGCAGGTGGCGGATGGGCGGGGTGCACAGGCATGGCGGTGGGCCTACCTTCCCTCCAGGCTCCCGGAACCCCAGGCCATTGCCAAGTGCCTGGAATCTGTAGCTGGCCGCAGCCCTGACTGTGGATGACGCATCCTCAGACCCACCGCCCACCCCAAATGAGGGCTTCCCATCAACAGCCACGGCAGGGCGCGTGGAGCAGGTGGGCCTTCAGGGGAGGGATTCTCGAACCGCATTCACATACACTGGTGACTCTCATTCACCCTGAGCCAGTGACACGGCTGCCTGAGATTTACACAGAAGCAAACTGACATTTTCACTCTCCTTCCTGCTGTTAAGGAACCACTGATTTTCACCAATTTTATTTTTCTGCCATTCTGCAATAATTATAGCTACTGTTTATAGGATCCGTTTATATGTGCCTAGGACTTCATATTTGGTCTTAAGTCTGTTTGGGCTGCTATGACAAAACACCACTGACTGGGCGGAGTGGGGGGGCTTATAAATAACAGAGACTTATTTCTCACAGTTGTGGAGGCTGGAAGTCCAAGATCAAGGTGCCAGCACGGTCACCTGCTGGTCAGGCCCTCCTCCTGGGTCACAGCCAGCGCCTTCCTTTTGTGTCCACACATGGTGGAAGGAATAAGGGAGCTCTGTGGGGGTCTCACTTATAAGGGCACTAATCCCATCATGGGGCTCCACCCTCGTGCCCTAATTACCCCCCCCCCCCAAGGCCCCATCTCCTAATACTATCATCTTATCATCTTTGGGGGTTAGGATTCTGCAGACATTCAGACCACAGGAGTCCTCGAGACCACCTTAGCAGTGGTCCTATTATTAGGCCATTCTATGGTTGAGACAGTCTAGACCCTGGGTGTATGAGGAGCTGGGTGGGAGCCCCATCTCTGATCAGATGTCGTTCACTGAGGCACTCTCCTGAGAGGGAAATTCTCTGAGTCCAGAACTTTCTGCAGAGTGTAGCAAAACCTCAAGGAGAATACATTTATTTTTTGTAATAAATTTAGAAAACATGCAGCTTTAGTGATTGTAAGCTCACTGGCTGGCCTGGTGTCAGCTGTGGCAGTTCAGCTCTTGTTTCCTGTGAATGCTGAGTGTGTCCGGGGCCTTCCTTGGCAATGGCAGCTTGGGCGTTTTTGTGTCGACATGTGGCAGCTGCTTTATAGTTCACTGCAGCTTACCTTCGCTCAAGGTCATGGTCACGTGATCAAATCATGACGTGAGAGGAATTTCATACTTGGGTTATGAGCCTGCTCAGCTGAATTTCCTGGGCTTCTGTTCTCTCGGTGGCAGTAAGTAGCAGAGTAAGCACATGTCATTATGTTAGATTAGATTTAGTGGCTACAGTAATGTCTGGGCCAGAGGAGTCTGCCAGAGGGAAGGAGCTGGTCCCGAGGCCTGGTGAGCTTCTCCCTGTGAGAAGGGGACCCTCTTGCCGTGCTCCGCTTTCCGAAAGCCAGCCCTTGCTTCTCTCACCACCTCCATCTTCCAGAAATGGCTTGCTGAAGAGAATATCAAAGTCTAGAGAAGTGTACCGAAGAAAGATGTGTCCTGTCCAGTCCTGCATCTGGACCATGAGGTTGACCCCTCCCCTCAGCACCAGGCTTGAAGGAAAGAAGTGACTGTCACAGGCCTTCCACACACACATCGACACAGTTCCCTGGGTTCCTTCCCTTATCGGCAGAAGGAAACGCAGAGGACAGGAGCTGTGTGCTGGCCTATCAGCGGGGCGGCCCTGCCCATCGCCCTCTCTGAGGGGCAGGATGTCTCCTGCCAGGGTACAGGAGGTACAGGAGGCTGGGAGGCATTTGCGGGGTGGACCTGGCGCTCATGGTTAGAGCTCGGGCTCCAGTCACCCTGCACCCGCCAGGGCTCTCGTCCTTTCTTGCTTACCTGCTCTTCCTTTCCAGTCCACAGATATCTGTTGCATACCTTCTCTGAGCTAGGCCGGGTTCCAGATGCTGGGAGGAAGGCAAAGAACAAATCCCTACCCAAGTAAAGCTCATACTCAGTGGGGCAGGTGGACACAGAAGGAGGTAGCCTCTTTTCCAGTGTTTATTTAATGAGCACAAGAGCCAGAGTAATGGTAATGGTAGCAAGTAAGCAAGGCATGCATTCCGGATGCGTTTCTTAAATACAACAGCACCACACACACACACACACACACACACACACACACACGCACACAAACGCACCCGGCTTATCTTACTTCCCCTGGGGCTGTCCAGCTGTGTCCTGTTTTGGATTGAGCTGGGCCAGAGGTGCCTTTCTTCTGTCTGTGTTTGGGCAGATGTCGTGTTGGTTACGGATTAGCATTGGATGAATGCTCCTCCCACTTGAAGCTTAGAGTTGGCTGTAGAAGATTTCCTTCCTTCCCCCAAGGCCAGGCAGCATTTTGCTGGTGTTCAGCACCCTGAATATAAGGCCAGTCTGTGTATTTGTGCCTGTCATTTGCATGCGTCCACATGGAAGGCATGGCCCTGAGGAGTCTACTCAGACAAACGTGATCTTATTCAGAACCTGCATGACGAATGCTATATTTCTCCCGGCACTTGAAAATAGAACTCTAACTCATTTTGTTGAGATCATTTCTCAGAAAGCCGCGTGTCACTGTCCCTTGGAAAGATCTCGCAGGCAAGGAGGAAGCCAGTGCATCCTGCAGTAACAGCCCAGAGCACCCATCACTGAGTGGCTGCATTCTCTGTTTGATACAGAAACAGCATTTCGGTTTGTGAAAGTCTGAGAAGTTATGAGTATCCAAGAACTGCTTTTGAATGATTTTTGAGTACCTCACGTAACAGGATCACTTGAATAACACTTACTTTTTTGTGATTTGAAGACCTAGGTTTGCTGACCATATATTCCAGTGGTCTAAGTCTGGAGAAGATTGCTAATGAAAAGCAAAAGCTTAAAATGAAAAATCCAAGTTTAAAAATATAATGGATGAACTGGAAAGATGAGGAGAAATTGAGATGGAATTAAATAGGGACAAATGGATAGTCTGGAAAGTCCGATTTTAAAAATTAATTTACTGACTGTGATATGGAGGACCCCTGTTCAGAGTCTTGTTCTGTGTGTAGCGATGGTCAGTGGGTTAGTGACCGCATGTTGAATTTGGGCCACCTTTGTCAGGCATTAGAAAATAAGTGTATTCTTCATTTACATGGTTAAATATAGAGTTGGAGTCAAGGGTCTGCGTTCTATATTCTGACCCGGGCAGATACCATGGGAATCCCGGGGTCCGTTTGGTAACCTGGGGGTTTCTAGAGAATGGGAGTGGCGTCATGGAGGGCTGGGCAAGAGAACCTGGGAGAGAAAAGGCTTTGCGAGGTAGTGTTGGGGGTTATTCAGGAATCTGAAGGGCTATCATTGAATGACAGATTTTCTCTGGACATCTTTAAAGGGCTGAGCTGGGACCAAGGGGTGGAAGTGGAACAGCTACAAGTCTTGGCCTGATTCTAGGAAGACTGTTTAGTGCTGTGTGGGGTGATTCCCAGCAACGTGATGTTTAAGCAGAGGCTGGACCGCTGTGACCAGGAACCCCAGGGAGGCTTCAAGGATCTCTTCGACCTTGAGTTTTATGGCCTTAGCAGAGAGGATGGGAAGGGGAGTGAACTCGAGAGATTTACCCGGATCAGATTCTTTACCACAAACTTCTCTGGATGCAGCGGCAAGGGTGTGGGACCCAGCAGACTCAGTTCCAGGGCCCATGAGAAGGCCCCTCGATCCTCCAGGGAACCCCTGGGCTACTTCAGCTTGGTCTCCAGACCTTCCCGGGGCTATAGGTCAGCTGCCCAGCTCTGACCGCCGGGCAACTTCTGCCCCTGAAGGGAGTCCTTTCCGCTTTGCTGCCTTTCTCCTCCTCCCCACGGCCAACCTTTCCAGAAAGCTCTCCCTGCTGCCTCAGTAATTGTACCAGAAGCTGAGGTGATAAACGCCCATCACACTTTCATGTGCCTTCATTTCCCCAGTGGGAGCTGGATTGCAGGAGGACACTTTCCCTGTCGTTTCTTTGTCTGGTGCCCTACTCGCCCCCATGGTGCCTAGTATGGAATTTTTAACATCTTACAAATTCATCAAAATGAATTAGTTGATTTTAGTACTTCTAGAAAGTAATTTCAAACAAAGACGTCTGATGGTAAAGATAATCTCTACTGAATGTTTGGCCGGGTCCTGAGTGGGTGAAGCTTTTCATTAACACTCGTGACAGTTAAACAAGGTGGAAGGGGCCTGCTGTTTCTCAGGTGATCCTGTGGCAGCTGAGAAAGGTGAGCTCCCATGCCCGTGCAACTCCTATAGAAAGTAACCTAGGCCTCTCTGTCTGGACGGCTCTGTGCCTTCCTCGACTTCAAAATGCTGCCTTCCGTCTGCAGAAAAAGGACTGGATGTCATCACCACTGATCTCTGACGCACTTGAGCCTCCATCTCCCCAGCACTGACTCCTTAAGTCCTTAGCGCTGTTGAAAATGGCACCTGCGCTGGGCTTAAGTTATCCTTCTGTGTGACTGACCATAGCTGCCTCTTGAGTGCTGTCACAGACTATCCTAGCCTCCTCCCCGCACGCAGGAGGCGTGTTTCTGGGCCCTGGCTCCGGGGAGTTTGCTGTTGGGGGCTGTCGGGGTGCTCTTTCTTTCATCACAAGCTCAGGTGCGGGGTGGATGGGGTCAGTGAATGGTGCTTTTGTCCTCCTAAAGCCTTAAGGAGAAAGGATAGGGTCCTACCAGAGAGGCAGTGTGCCAGCCTGGGCAGGAGTCGAGGGGGAGCGCAGGCTGCACTCGTGTTACCCGAACCAAACTTGGGTCCGTCCGCTCGCCCGTGCACAGTAAAGCCAACCTACTGACACCGGGTTGGAGTGAAGGAAAGTGCAGCGTTTACTGCAGGCACCAAGCAAGGAGTCCAGGGCCGCTGGTGCTCAAAACACCCCACTCCCCGATGGGTTTCAGGAAAGCCTCTTTAAAGGCAAGGTGAGGGAGGGGAGTCCCAGGGTATGTGATCAGCTCACCACAGTTCTCTGGTTGATGGTGACTAACAGGGCTGTTAACATAATCAATCCTCAGGCTCCAGTAGGTCCAGAGGCTACAAGTAGGTAATTTCTTCCGTCTGGTGGGGGTTTTAGCATCTGTAAAACAACTCAGGAATGTGCATCAGATACTATTATCTAGGTACTTTAGAGAGGAGCTAAAGCAGAGGATATGGGGGAGGGGTCTGTCCCTGGAAGGCCCCATAATGTCCTGCTTGGTTACACTAGTGATCTCTCGTCTGGTCTCCCCCAGGGCCTGTCACTGCCCACCCTTCATTTCCTGCTGGCCCTTGCTGGGCTGCCCCTTTCTGGGCCTCTGAGCACAGGGCAACCACAAACGCTCCTGGGTCTTGGCCAGGAAGGGTGGAGCCACGTGGGTGGGGTGGACTTACTCTGCCCTTCCATGCCAGCTTTCTGTTAAATAACAAATACAGCAAGTCATGCGCACTGAGATTATGAGCAACATTGGAGCTATGATTTCGAGTGTTTAAAATATTTCTGTTTAAATTGTTTAAAAATTATTTAAGAAACTAAGTTACAGATGTTGTATGTGCTTTAAAAGTCTACAGTGACCCTTAAATTTGTGTCCTCATACGCTGTATTGAAAAGAAACCATCAATGAATTTCAAATGCAATATAATTTTTTCCTTTGGAAGAAAAAAAAAATATAAAAAAAAACAAATACAATAAAACAAGAGCAGTGACAATGGGAAATGTCCCTTCCTGTGGGAAGTGGGGTTCGGTGGGACCACGTGGGAAGCAGTGCTGAACCCAGCGTCCACCTGCTTCTGCTCTCCTGCACTTTCCTCCATTTCCTGCTCTGGTTTCTGGTAGACTGTCATCCTCTCGGGGTTGTGTTGGGTCACGTGCTAACCCCAAGCATATCAGCTTGTTCAGCGGGATGCTGCTCTCTGACTGGCTGGCCAAGCCTAAGCCCCTGGAGTGGAGGCAGGGGCCATGTGGGCACGGGAGGCGGGGCACAGTGTCCTGGTCCCTCACCACCCAGCCCTGCCCCGGGCTGCGGGTCTCTTTCCTTCCCAAATCACTGAGGCTTCACAGAGTTGGGGTCCCCTTCCCGGGGTCCCCTGCCCAGCAAGGCCTGTGCTGACCCAGAGAACAGGGGCCTCTCGGGGAGGACGTGTCAGAAGGCTCCGGGACCGGATGACCCAGGTCTCTGAGAAGCTCTGCTCTCAGTGGATGCAGGGACAGGCGATTTTTCTCAGCATTGTGGCCGTGAATCTGTGTCAGGACAAGCTTACAAAGTTACAGTGTTTTCTGAAAAGAGCCTTCCATGCATCAAGTGTTGGAGTGGCTGCCCTCCCCCTGGCTGGCCGGGGCTCCAGTGCCTGCAGTTTGCAGAATTATTGCAGCCAAATGACTATGCGTTCTGGCCCTCCCCTTCTCTGACAGCCCTCCCTTCCTTGTGCCGCAGGGAACTGCTGGAGACCACGTGCCGCCTGGCCAACACGCTCAAGAGGCATGGAGTCCACCGAGGGGACCGGGTAGCCATCTACATGTCTGTCTCCCCACTGGCTGTGGCCGCAATGCTGGCTTGCGCCAGGATTGGAGCCATCCACACTGTTGTCTTCGCTGGCTTCAGTGCGGGGTCCTTGGCTGCGAGGATCAATGATGGTGAGCACGTGGGCAGTGGGAGGGAGGGAGGAACCTGGGTCGCCTGGCCTTCAGGGACTTAGCGTGGTGACAGACATCACTGAAAGTCACACATACAGATGATGGACACTACCAAGGACAGCGCATGGCTGAATGAACATTTGCTCTATCAGCTGAGATCTGAGTGCGTTGGATTTAACCAGATGAAGGAAGGGAAGATTCCAGGTGGAGGGAGTGGCATATGTACCCACTGGAGGAGGCTGTGTGGCTGCAGTGCAGGAGGGAAGAAACGTAGGGTGAGATGAGGCTGGGGAGATATGGGGAAGATTCCACAGGTCAACAGCTAGAAGCCTTCTGTGATGAGGACTGATGGGGTGGGCCATCTCCTGAGACTTGGAGTCAGGTGTGGGCCTCGTGGTGTGTCTTTAAGGCCTTCTGTCTGCAGGTAGGTCAGAGCCTCCCAGACAGGTGTGCAGAGCAATATCGTCTCCTTCCTTTTTCTGGTGTCGGAGGGCTGGGTGTCTGAATGGTGGCCTCGTGTCTGTGCAGCCTGACCCCTGCTCCCTTGAGATCCTAGAGGGTTCCCTGAGCTGGGTCCCCTGGGGGCTGTTGGGAATTCTTTGTGTCTCATAGAAGACTTGCCTTTGGGTAATGGACAGAGCTGAAGGGCATAGTTCTCAGACCTCTGTTGACCACTCTCTTTAGGAAAGACTGGGGAGCCTTTCTGTTCCCTTTCAACATTTCCCCTCTAATTTCAAGCATTGGTGCTGCTCCTCCTTTCTCTCTCTCTCTGAACTCCGTAGCACCTCCTGTGTGCCAGGTTTTGTTTTAAGCAGTTTGTGAAGGCCATCTCTCTTCATTTTAACTTAGTCTTCATAAATATTATATGAGATAACGCTCTTGCTATTTCTAGCCTCTCCCTTTTTCTATTACCATTGAGCCATTTTAAAGTGCACAGTTCAGAGACATTAAGCACATCCACAGCGTTGTACAGCCGCCATCACTATTCCAGAACTTTCCCGTCGTCCCGAATGGACATCTCATACCCGTTAAGCAGGCATTCCTCATTTCCCCTCCATCCAGCCTCTGACAACCACTAATCTGCTTTCTCTCTCTCCGATTTGCTTGTTCTGGAGGTTTTGTAAAAATGAACTCCTACGGTATGTGGCATTCTGTGTTCTACTTCTTTCACTAAGCATCACGTTTTCAAGGTGCATCTATGTTGTAGTGTGTATCAGTATTTCATTTCTTTTTGTAGATGAATGATATTTGACTGTATGGATAAACCACATTTTGTTTATCCATTTATCTGTTTATGGGTATTTTTACTTGTTTCTACTTTTTAGCTATTGTGAATAGGACTGCTATGAACGTTTATGTATAAGAATACCTGCTTTCAATTATTTGGGTATATACCTAGGAATGGAATTGCTGGCACGTATGGTAAATCTATGTTTAACTTACTGACAAACTGCAAAACTTTTCCAAAGGAGCTATTCTGTTTTACATTTCTACTAGCAATGTATGAGGGTTCCAATTTCTCCAAATCCTCATCAACACTTGTTATTTTCCTTTTTTAAAAAATTATAGCCATCCCAATGGGTATGAAGTGGTATTTCATTGTAGTTTTGATTTGCATTTTTCTAATGACTAATATCATTGAATATCTTTTTATGTGCTTGTCCATTTGTGTCTTCTTTGGAGAAATATCTACTTAAGTCCTTTGCCCATTTTTTTAATTGGTCATTTGTCTTTTTTTTATTGTTGAGTTCTCTAGATATTCTGGATACTGTACCTTTATCAGATATATGATTTGCAATTATTTTATCCCATTCTGTGGGTTGTCTTTTTGCTTTCTCAGTATTGTCCTTTGAAGCACAAAAATTTTTAATTGTGATAAAGTCCAGTTCATCTGTTTCCTTTTGTTGTTTGTGTTTCTGGTATATTATTTAAGACTCCATTGCCAAGAACAACATTACAAAGATTTGCCTCTGTGTTTTCTTCTAAGAGTTTTTTATAGTTTTAGCTTTTTCATTTAGGTCTTTGATCCATTTTTTATTTTATTTTTATTTTTTTTGCGGTATGCGGGCCTCTCACTGTTGTGGCCTCTCCCGTTGTGGAGCACAGGCTCCGGACACGCAGGCTCAGCAGCCATGGCTCACGGTCCCAGCCGCTCCGCGGCGTGTGGGATCTTCCCAGACTGGGGCACGAACCCGTGTCCCCTGCATCGGCAGGCGGACTCTCAACCACTGCGCCACCAGGGAAGCCCCCTTTGATCCATTTTTTTTTTTTTTTTTTTGATCCATTTTTTAAAAAATATTTATTTATTTTGGTTGTGCCAGATCTTAGTAGTGGCAGGCGGGCTCCTTAGTTGCAGTTCCAGGGCTTGCCGGCGCCTTAGTTGTGGGATATAGGCTCCTTAGTTGCAGCAGGCAGGTTCCTTAGTTGTGGCATGCAAAGTCTTAGGGCTCCTTAGTTGCAGCTCCAGGGCTCCTTAGTTGCAGCCCATGGGCTCCTTAGTTGTGGCATGCGGGTTTCTTAGTTGTGGCATGCGAACTCTCAGTAGCAGCATGCATATGGGATCTAGTTCCCTGACCAGGGATCAAACCTGGGCCCCCTGCATTGGGAGCGCGGAATCTTATCCACTGCGCCACCAGGGAAGTCCCAGGTCTTTGATCCATTTTGAGTTAATTTTTGCATATGGTGTGAGGTAAGGGCCCAGCTTCATTTTGTTTGGCCTGTGCATATCCAGTGATACCATTTATTGAAGAGACTGTTTCCTTTGTTGAATCGTCTTGGAACTCTTGTCAAAAATAACTTGACTGTATATGTGAGTGCTTATTTCTGAGTTCTCTATTCTATTCCACTGATCTATATATCTATCCTTGATTTTAGTATGCTGAACCATCCATGCATTCCAGGAATAGATCCCACTTGGTCATGATGTATAGTCTTGTTAATATGCTGCTGGATACAGTTTGTTAGCATTTGGTTGAGGACTTTTGCATCAGTGTTTATAAGGGATATTGGTCCGTAATTTTCTTTTCTTGTGATCTGTTTGTCTGGTTTTGGTATCAGGGTAAAGCTGGCCACACAGAATGAGTAAGAAAGTGTTTCCTCCTCTGCAATTTTTAGGAAGAGTTTGAGAATGGCTGCTGTTAATTTGTCTTTATCTGTTTGGTAGAATTCACCAGTGAAGCCATCTGGTCTTGGAAACTAAGGCACAGAAAGGTTAAGTGACTTGCCTAAGGTCACACTGCTACTTAGTGACAGACCCAGGATTTGAACCCAGGCATTCTACCAATGCTTTTAACATTACATTAGCTGCTCCTTTCCTCTCTTGCTGATGTGGCCACAGTTACCAAGTGTTTCTGTTAAGATTCTTTGAAACAAGCAAAAGCAATTGACCCTGGAGAATTAGTAACTGGATGCCAGGCAACTCCCAGAACTCAGGAATCCTAAACAGCCAGGCCATGGGAAGGCAGGGGCCCAGTCAGCTATGAGGGACTCAGTAGGGGAAAGTCCTATAACTTTTCTCTAGAACTTCGCCATTAAGCAGCTCTTCCCCAGCACCCTACAGCCTCCATGTCCAGCTATTCAGGTGTCAGTTTCCTGGGGGCAAGACCCTGTTGGGACAGGGTGTCTGTGTTCTCTTGGCTCAGTGAGGGTGGTATTTTGGTTATTTATTGCTGTGTTACAAGCTACTCCAAAAGTAAGTACTTAGAAGAGTATATTTTCTTATTATGTTCCATGATTCTGTGGGGCAGGAGTCAGGTGGGCATAGTGGGAATGGCTTCCCTCTGCTTTGTGATATCTGGGATATTGGCTGGATTGGTTTGAATGTTTGGGGGTGGCCAGGGGTCTCTTTCTGTTCAGGTAGTCTCTTCACATGACTAACTTGGGCTTCCCCATAGCAAGGCAGCCTCAGGTAGTCAGACTTGTTACATGGTGGCTTATGGCTCCAAGAGGAAGCAAGGAGACTGCCACTCGTCCTACAGGCTGACCCTGGAATATGCATAGCATCATTTTGGCTATACTCCATTGGTCAAACCAGTCTGTAGCCATCCCAAATTTAAGGGGAGGGGGCCTAGACCCTACTCGTCCATGAGAAGTGGCGTGAGACCAGGTCAGATAATTCACAGCTGTCTTTTGTCCACCACTGGGAAGGAGAGTGTCAGTGTGGTGACCAGGTCTCACCGTGAGTAGGCAGCTTCTCTGGTTAGTATGTCCCCCTGGCCTGGCCTCTGGACTCTGGCCACTCCTCTTCCTTTATCTTCCCTCCTGGTCTAGGCTGTGTGAGGAGTGGAGAGAGGGAGGCGTGGGGAGGGTGGAGAATGGCTCTGCGAGATGCTATGAGGGCAGATTAGTGGCCCAAGCAGTTGTCCACGCCCGAATTCCCCAGTACCTGTGAATATGTACCTTACGTGGCAGAAGGCCTCTGCAGATGTGATGGGACCCTAAAGTGGGGGGATGATGCTGGTTGGCCCGGTGTAACCACCGATCCTTAAAAGCAGAGAACTTTCTCTGGCTGAAGCAGAAAACATGTGGCAGAGAGGGAGGTGAGAGAGATTCAAAGTGACAAGGACTTGACCTGCCTTTGCTGGCTTTGAGGATGAAGGAGGTTGTGTGCATGGGGTGTAGGTGGCTCTAAAAGCTGAGGACGACCCCTGACTGACAGCAAGGAAATGGGGGCCTCAGTCCTACAGCCACACGGACCTGACTTCTGCCAACACCCTGAGCAACCTGAAAGCAGATTCTCCCCAGAGCCTCCAGGTGAGATCTTCCCTCACCCCCACCGGCACCTTGATTTTGGCCGTGAGGCTCCAAGCAGAGAACCCAGCTTAGAGTCTCCCGGCCGAGCTCACCCAGACTATAGAACCGTGAGCGAAAAAAAATGGGGGTTCTGAGCCACTAAATTTGTGGTAATTGGCTATGGGAGCAATTAAAAACAAATACAGAAGCTGAGACCTGATCAAAAGCCAGGGTGAAAGTGAATCCTCCCCAGACCAAAGTGTCTGCTGATCCTGCCTGTGCTGATGCCGTGCACCTGCCATGGCCCTGCTGCCGCCCTTGGGGACCGCAGAGAGAGGGTGCTCCTCAAGCACCTCCTGGGGACTGCTGCCGCCCTCGGGGACCGCAGAGAGAGGGTGCTCCTCAAGCACCTCCTGGGGACTGCTGCCCGCCCTCGGGGACCGCAGAGAGAGGGTGCTCCTCAAGCACCTCCTGGGGACTGGGCGTGTCGGGCCCGGAGGTTCTTGCCCTGGAGAGCCACTCGGGCAGGGAGGCCTCGCACAGATGGGCACCGGGAGTGAGGCCTGTGTCTCGGAGGCCGGGATTCCAGCACCCAGCTTGGGCAGGGGCCACTGTTTTCTCCAGAGGGTCCTGAGCTTTCTTTGTCTCTCATCCCCTTGAGCAAGGTCCCTTTCTACCTGCTTGGCCATCTGCCTTCCTGCCCCACAGGGAGCTTCCCTGGACAGTCCCAGCTCAGGGATGTAGGCCTGGAGCGTCTCAGGTGGGCTCTGTCCACCTGACTTTGTCTCCCCACGGTGACCGATTGCCAAGGCTCGAGGAGCAAACAGTGTGTGTGGCCGGGGCCTGGCATGCAGAGCTGATGACACTGTCTTAGGCGCCCCAAGCAGTTCAGAGCATCTCTCTGACCCAGGCAAAGGCCTGTGCTGGAGGGGTCTCAGGTGGCCCGCGGGGCTGTGCCGCCTCTAGGGCTCTTGGGAGGAAGAGAGGCTGTGAGCATTCTCTAGAAAGCACGTTTCAGACTGGAAAGCTGAGGGAGGCTGGCGCCTCAGGTAGGGCCCCCAGGAGCCGACCTGAGGCGAGAGTTCAAGTGCAAGCAGTTCACTGGGGAGGTGGTCCTGGGAGGTGCTGCGGGCTGCAGGGAGTGAGGCCGGGGAGCTCCCACTGTGGGTGCCCAGGGCTCAGACCGCAGGGAAACCCTGGAAGGCGATGGGGCCCCGGGCATCAGCATGAACCCCGAGGGGCTAGTTGAGGACTACTGGGTGGGGTGATTCCTCAACACTTCTGCCTGTGGCTCCAAATCAGGCCTCGGTGCCCACGTCACAGGTCTGAGGGCTGTGCTTGGCCATCAGCATGGCAGCTGGATGGTTGTTCCAGGCTCTTTCTCAGGGGCCAGTTGTACAATAGCCCACCTCAGCCGTGATCCCTCCGGGTCATCCCGGGTTGGGGCGTGGTGGGTGGAGGGTAGCCTGGGAAGGCCCCGGGGCAGGTGGGAGGGAGCGGGAGTCTGGCAGAGTTGAGCTTCCAGTGGCTTATCTCCAGTTACACCTGCTCCTCCCAGAGCTGGGAAGAGGCTGGCCCTTCTGCTCTGAGCACAAAGATCCCAAAGCAGGTGGAACTTCACTTTTTAGTGTTGACTCTCTTGCTCAAGGATGTACTTTATCCATCACACCCTTAGGCCTGGGGTGTGTGGCTGTCTGGGCTGTGAAGGCCGGAGTGGGGAGGAAACTGACCAGAAATACCTGCCTTTGACTCCAATAGCCAAGTGCAAGGTGGTCATCACCTTCAACCAGGGACTCCGGGGAGGGCGTGTGGTGGAGCTGAAGGAGATTGTGGACGAAGCCGTAAAGCTCTGCCCAACCGTCCAGCATGTCCTCGTGGCTCACAGGACAGACAACAAGGTCCACATGGGGGATCTGGACATCCCCCTTGAGCAGGTGGGTTTATCTCCTTTTGTATAGTTTGAGGAGAAGAGGTGGTCATTGGATTAACTGAGTCTGAGTCTTGTCAGATTGTGGTTCTCAGTCTGGGTCCCTCAGAGGTGCCCAGAGTTCCCCTTTGCTATTTGATGGGCTTCCATCCTGGTAGGGAAGATGGAACTCAAATTCCACAAACAGAGGGAAACATTTAACATGACAGAAATGACTGGATCCATCCTTTTATTTGGAATTAAACTAGGGCAGGCTAGAGAAGGTGAACTCTGAACCCTGTCTGCCGAGTCCTGAGGCCGAGGGGGAGAGGTGTTCTCGGGGACGCCGGGTGCAGGGGCGAGGTCACTGCCCTTGACGGGCTCTCTGGTCTTCTCCCTCACAGGAAATGGCCAAGGAGGAGCCAGTGTGCGCCCCAGAGAGCATGGGCAGTGAGGACACGCTCTTCCTGCTGTACACCTCGGGGAGCACTGGGACGCCCAAGGGGCTTGTCCACACCCAGGCGGGCTACCTGCTGTACGCCGCTCTGACGCACCGGGTAGGGCACTGCCCCGGGGGCTCCAGGCGGGGGGCCAGGAGAGGCTTGATTGGGGCCAGAGCTCCTGCTAACGTCTTCTCCTCATGTGTTCACGAGCAGGGCCGGGAGTCCTGGCATCAGCGTGGTGGAGGGGTGGGCTTGGGGAGCTGAGTTTCTGTCCTTGTTGGAAGGGCCTGGATCCTTGGACCTGTGTCTTCTGCTGGTCTTTAGCCTGTCACACATGTGCCAGCTGGGTGACCGTGAGCATCACAGAGCTGTTCTCGTCTGAAAGCCCCTTGCTCAGCTCTGGGTGGGCATGTTGCAAAGAATGACACGTTGTGTAGGTCAGAACACTTTGGAAAATGTAGCTACTGAGACCGAACACCAAGAAGGTCACAGAATGGGTCAACGTGTTTCCATCAATTTTTAACAAAATTAGCATTAGGGGGGCTGTAAATGTGGTGACAGAGTCTTCATTTTTTGTTTTCAAGCATTACCAGGACACTGTCTACATGAGCAAAAGAAGTGGGGATGTAAGGACGGGACCATCTTTTGAATTTCTCTTCAATACAGTGAGGGCATTTTAAAGCATTAGGAATAGAAACTTTCTGCCTTCTGTACATAAGCGTGTGTCTATGAGTGTACATCTGTGTGTGTGTGTGTGTGTGTGTGTGTGTCCGTCCGCGTACCCGCTGAAGGTATTAGGACTGTTGGTTTCTTCAGGGAAAAGGACAGTTGACTCTGCAGGGACGGTGGGGACGTGGGCAGGTTTCAGGGTGAGCAGTGGGGTCAGGGTGCCCTTTGGAGAGTGGCTGGTCCCGGGCACCTGTTCTTCTTCCAAGAACAGCAGGTAGAGAGGTCACCAGCCCCTTGAAAGATGTGGCACTGTGGGTCCTCGTATTAAAAATCCTCTCAGTTCTAGAATGCTGTGGGCCTTGGGGTGTGGGAGTCCTGCTTCACCAGTGCAGTGGGAGTGGTTTCCTTGAAAGACCCCTCTGCCTTGGGTCACGGCTCCACAGGACCCTGGCAGACTCGAGACCACTGTGCTGTCTGGAAACTCCTGGGGGACCTCAGTGTGTGTCTGTGGCAGCAAGAGACTGGGCCACTCGCCCAAAGGTTAAAAAAACATCTTTATTGCAAAATAGGACACAGATATAGAAAACCACCGAAATCAAATGTGTGGCTTAATGAATTATTGTTGGACAAACTCACTTCAGTCAAAAACTGGAACATCGCCAGCCTCACACAGAAGCCCGTTCACGGCCCACAGTGTCCCTGCCCTTTCTAGTTTTGTCACCCAAATGTGCATCCCTAGGTACTGTAGCTTACTCTTGCCCACTGACTGTTTTGGGTAAGCCTTTTAAGCCAAGTTTAACCAATGGGTTTTCCTCCATCTCTTCATTTCCTTGAATGTTGTTGGTTATAGCGCCCGGCTGTGTGTCTCTCTGTCCTCAGCATCTCCTGCAAAAGGGCAAGTGGACCCGCAGACAGGGTCAGGTTCAGGTTTGACTTTTTGGCAAGAGTAAGGAGACGCCCGTGTCTCTCAGACTCTTAGAAGCTGATGATGCTTGGTGCGTTTCTTGGCCTTTTTGGCTTTTGTTTTTTGCAGTTTTAAAAGGATTTAAAAAACGATGGTGTAAAAAAACAAAAAAACACAAAAAAACTATGGTGTAACTTAATGCAGAAAGGTGCCCTTATTTTAGACATAGGACTGGATGGAGTTTTACCTGTGGGTACACGTGTGGCCAGCTCCTTCAGGCCCTGACATCCGCCCGCTCCCCCAAAACCCCCATCCCTACCCGCCTCAGGACTAGTACTAGGCGACCTCCAGCGTATGGATGGGCTTTGTGCTGGGGCTCAAAGAGTGTCCCCTCTAAAGTCCGGCTTCTTTTGCTGTCATCTGCGGTCCTGGCGCTGCTGTCCCCAGTGATTCCCCTCTCATCACTGCTGTGGCTGCTCTGCCCTCACTCCTGCTCTCGGGGGCCATGGGAGCAGCTGTGCCTCGGTGACAGAACACGCCCTGTGATGTGTGGGAATGGGTGACAGCCTCCTGACAGCCCCTCCTCCTGTTTCTGCAGTTTGTGTTTGACTACCGGCCAGGTGACGTCTTTGGCTGCGTGGCTGACATCGGCTGGATTACGGGACACAGCTATGTGGTGTACGGGCCTCTCTGCAATGGAGCGACCAGCGTCCTTTTTGAGAGCACCCCGGTTTACCCCGATGCTGGTGCGGACTGCAGCAGGGGCAGGAGGAAGGAGGAGAGGTTGGGGGGTGCGGGCTGCGGGGTGGAGGCTTTGCTCGGGTCGGGCTCGTGGGTTCTTGTGACAAAGCTGCCGGGCGGCAGGGGCCGGGCCAGGTCTGCAGTGGGATCACACACGCAATGGGAGGGGCTCCAGTCGCTGGAGCCTTCGGGAGACCACCCACGCTAGTGTCCCCCTAACCTCTGCGGCCACCTGCCCGGATCCTGCCCTTCCTCGAGGCCGAGGCCAGTGGCCAGCCTCCCCGGGCGCCCTGCTGCCCGTGCCTTCAGGCCACTCGGGCCGAGCTTGTGGTCTGTGGCCTGGAGCCGCCACCATGGAGAGGGATCCCTTTGAGGACCCACGTGTTGCTCCCCTGGCATCTTCCTCCCTTGTGGCACAGCATCTTCAAGGGTTTGTTCAAACGTGACTGAAGGTTGGCGGCTCTGCGAGGCTCTTGCCCAGGCTCTTGCCCAGGCGGTCCACAGCGCTGACGGTTTGGTGCCTGGAACTTTGGTCCCCCGCTTCCAGGTCCTCTCCAGCCTCCCGCAGGGGCCAGATGTGCTCCTGGAAGGCGTGCAGGGGGCCCGGCTAGGGATGAGAGCCGAGTCTGAGGTGGCCTCAACCTCCTGTGTGCAGAGCGGTGGCGGCGAGTTGGGGGGTTGACGGGGCGCGTGCATCCTGGGCGCCGCTGCTGCTCCGGGGGAAGCACGGGTCGCCACTAGAGACCATTTAAATGTGCCTGAATGCGGCTCTGCATTGGTGCTACTTCACGGTAATATCCCTTTGACCCGATTCCTCGCTGTGTCCCGTGGGTCAGGACATGGGCTGTCAGCGTGTGGGTCAGCACCCAGGGCCAGGCGGAGGCTCCAGCCTCTGACGCGGGGAGTGCAGGAGGCGGCCCCATGGGGAGCCCCTCCCGTCCCAGAGGTGGATGCGGAGTGCGTTTCGTGGACACCGTGGGTGTCTGCACACGTCTGGCGCCCGGTAACGTGGGCCGCCTCTAAGTAAGGCTCATGGAGGTGACGTGACCTGGGGCCTCTCGTAGGTCGGTACTGGGAGATGGTGCAGAGGTTGAAGATCAATCAGTTCTATGGATCCCCGACGGCCTTCCGGCTGCTGCTGAAATTCGAGGATTCCTGGGTGAAGAAGTATGACCGCTCCTCCCTGCGGACCCTGGGCTCAGGTGAGCGGCTGCAGGATCCTCCCTGCGGGCCCCGGGCTCAGGTGAGCGGCTGCAGGATCCTCCCTGCAGGCCCCGGGCTCAGGTGAGCGGCTGCAGGCGGCGTGTGTGTGCCAGAGCCAGAGCGGGTCTCTGGATGGCGTCATCACAAGGGCTGTGTCTGCGCTGAGTCCATATGATGCGGCTGCAGCCAGTAGAAAGCAGATGTCCCACGTGGAAGCCCCTTCTGGGAGCCCACAGCCGTTGAGGGTCTGGGGCTCAGCGTTGTGATGTTGTCTGTGCTCCGTCTTCATTATGAAAACTCACCACCGTTGGAAGGTCAGGCCCGAGCCCTTTCCCTAGTGGCTGCCCAGGATCTCACCCCCTGCTGTTCCCAGCGCTGTCATCAGTGCCATTCTGCCCTTGCGTGCGTGTTTCCAGGCAGGGAGGGAGTTGTGAGATCCAAGGTTATCTCCACTCGTAATCAGGATAGACGTCGCCAAGTCATGTGAGAATGTTTTGGAAAGGTGACCTGGGTTACCCTGAGTTGAGGTGGTCCTGGGAGGTGGAAGGCGCCAGGCCTGCTCTCCTGCAGGGGATTCGGTTACTAAGGAAGCAGGACGCAGGTGACAAGGCAGATGCTCAGAGTGCTCTGCTACGCATCCCCTAGGCCAGGGGCGGGCTCCTACGGGCCTCACTCCCTAAGGGCTGTGACCAGAGCCACCCTCTGGTTGGACCAGGCAGCAGCGAGCGTGCAGGGACCCCCTACTCCCCCCAGGGAGTCCTCACCAGCTGGCTGGGCTCTGTGTAGCTTGGGGGCACCCCTGCTGCATAACCAGCTCCAACAGCAGAGCCCTGCGGGGGTTTCCTGAGACCAGGGTATTGTCGAGGAAAATAATCAGTAACCAAGCTATAATAAGAATAGAAGAGAATTTTATTCAAACCAAGCTGAGGACTATAAGCTGTAAGGGAAGTGCTCCAGAGAAGCATGGTTTTCAGCAGTTTTATGTCTTATCAGGACAAAGAACGTCAAACGGGTCAGGGATACGTTCCTTCAAGGTTTCAAAAAAGCAGATCAGCACGTGCACAGAGAGTCAGTATAGCCTTGGCTCTGGGCAGGGAGTCTTATCATCAAAGGAGTCCCAGCATTGGCGTCCCAGGGAGGCATTTATCTCTATCTTCAGACATTCTTTACTTCTGGACAGCCTGCCCTTTTCTTTAATGATTAACGCAGATGTGCAGTGTATGTTTGACAGGCCACAGACAGGCTGTTCCAGTTAGCGTAAGGTCTGAGTTAAATGGTGTGTGAGCCAGAATGACTCCCGCACCTCGATGTGTGGACGTGTTTCTCCCATCAGGATCAGTGAGCCGTGCTGGCAGGTGGGTGAATAGCACGGCGGCTCCTGCACCTGGGCCAATTCATGCCTTGGCCGGTGGTGGTCCCTCACGAACGTGCCACGATTCACTTCGCCATTTTCCTCTCCACGGACAGTTTTTAGCTCTTGGCCATGGGAACATCCTCGTCCGTGTCTGCTTCTGGGGGTAGGTGCCTGGAGCGACCTCCTCCAGTCACAGGATGAGTGTGTCTGGCTTTAGTGGGTTCCGTCACCGGCAGGCATCCAAAGCAGTTGCCACGGGCGTGTGCACTTCTAAACAGGGAGAGAAACACTCGAATTGCTCTGCAAACCGCACTCCAGCAGCGTGTGTGGTGCTGTTTCCTCCACACTCTTGCCAACTTCTTGGCTTTTGACCCTCTAATGGTGAAAATATCTCATTGTCATTTGTGTTCTTCCATAGCCATAAACCTGATGATCTCACTGCTTTTTCAAGTCTCCTTTTGTGTCTTTTGGGAAAATTATAGAGCTGTTTTCGTTGTGAAATCAGCTCCTTTTGGTTTCAGCCTTTTGGAGGTCTTAACATCTTCTCTCTCTCGTGGGGCTGCAGTGGGGGAGCCGATCAACCACGAGGCCTGGGAGTGGCTGCACAGAGTGGTGGGGGACAGCCGGTGCACGCTGGTGGACACCTGGTGGCAGACAGGTGAGCACGTCCCCGGGGGAGGGGCAGGGAGCACGGAGCATCAGCTCAACGGGCGCCTGGCGTGTGGGGAGAGGAAGCTTGGGGCAGCAGCTGCCGCTCTGCAGCTGTGAGACAGGCTTTCCTGAGCCTTGGTTTCCTCGTCTGAAAGATGGGGCCCGGGAGGGGGCGGAGGGGCGACATAGGGCCCTGCGAAGGTTCCCTTCCTTGGCGGCCCACCTCCTGAACCCGGTACAGCCCAGTGATGTGTCCTGCTGTTTAAGCGACCTTGAGTCTAGATTTGGATCTAGAGGGAAAGGAGGTTTTTTTGCACCACTGTGTTTTGATTTGCCCCCCTCCTCTGGGGTGTCTGACTTATCAGGATTTTGGCGGCAAGAGACCACCACTGACGTAATAAACATGGCTGAGGTCTTGTCCTTCAAGAAACCAGAAAGGGAGACGTTCCCAGTGGCGTGGGCCTCATGGTTCAGGAAGGCCCCAGGTGTTCCCTACAGCAGAGTCTTGGGGGGGCCCTTCCCATGCAGGCTGATGGAGGCCGGAGCCAGAGAAATGCCTGGGGGCAGGACCCGTGGGGGCGTTCTTTCCCTTTGCCCTCCTTTCCGACGTCCCCACGTCCCCACAACACGGGATGGGGGCCGTGGCTCCTGGGGCTGAACCTGGCCCCCGGCCCGCTATCATTTCCACAGTGGAGGGGACCGGCACCCAAGCCTGGTTTCTCCTCAGAGGTCCTTTTGTCACTGGGGGCTGTTTCCTTGCCCCGGATAGGCAGGTCTACCCCCTCCCACTCTGGAGAGCAGCTGTGTGTGTGGACCCTGTGTCCACACGGTCTGGATACACGTGTCAGTAGCCCCAGGCCCACTGGTGTTTCTTCCTATCCTCTCCGCAGAAACAGGGGGCATCTGCATCTCGCCACGGCCCTCGGAGGAGGGGGCAGAAATCCTGCCCTGCATGGCGATGAGGCCCTTGTTTGGCATCGTCCCTGTTCTCATGGATGAGAAGGTGAGTCTCCCTGTCCACGTGCCCCGCCACCCCCTGGCCTCGGCTGCCCTCCCCCGTCACGCGGCACCCACCGCAGGGTCTCCTCTCAGAGGAGAAAGTTCCGGGCAGCTCCCTCTGGGGCACTTGTCCTGTTCCTGTCTCAGGCCCGGCAGTTCGGAGAACGCGAGATGGTCACTCCTTCTGTCTCCCCATCTCCCGGGTCTGCAGGGAAATGTCCTGAAGGGTGGAGATGTGTCCGGGGCTCTGTGCCTGTCCCAGGCCTGGCCAGGCATGGCCCGGACCATCTTCGGAGATCACCAGCGATTCATGGACGCCTACTTCAAGGCCTACCCGGGTGAGCCTTTCCTGCCGCCGCTGGACTCAGTCTCAGGACCGTTTCCGAGGGGCCGGGGGTTGCGTGAACGCTCCCTCCTTTCCTTACCTCTGAGCCAGGAGCGGTCCAGCTCGGGGTTCTCCCAGGGGCTCAGGCCATGGGCTCCCAGGAGAAGAGCAGGACGCCACCTTGGCGACAATCGTGGTGGCTCCAGGCCTCCCCCCGGTCTCCATGTCGTTGTCTTACCGACTTGTGTCGTATCGTTTGGTGGGAGTTCACGTACACGTGTGCCCCTGGGAACCGATGCTCTGCAGTCGCAAGCACGTCAGCGACACTTCTGGGGGAGCTCGAGCGGGCTCCTCGTATCTTCTGCTTCCAGACGTTCGCAGCCTCCTGCTGTCTGGCAGCCCCTCTGCCCTTTACTGGCACCAGCTTAGCAGCACCGGAGAGGTGTTTCCATGGGGGGTGGTGCATCGGCAGGGGGGCTTCGGCGCTTCCTCCTGTCCAGGGGGTGTCCCTCACAGAAGGATGGGAGCCCCGCTGGGTCCCAGTTCGGAGCTGGTGCTGAATCCCCCACTGTGGTGCAGGCTACTATTTCACAGGAGACGGGGCTTACCGAAGTGAGGACGGCTACTACCAGATCACGGGGCGGATGGACGATGTCATCAACATCAGTGGCCACCGGCTGGGGACGGCGGAGATTGAGGACGCCATGGTGAGCCCAACCGGTCTCCGTGCCCTGCACCGCCACCGGCTGCCGCTGCCTGGGGTCTGGGGTGGTCGTCACTGGCTGAGTCACTGCCTCACCTCTGTGTTCTCTGTCACGCCCAGGCTGACCACCCTGCAGTGCCCGAGACCGCCGTCATCGGCTACCCGCACGACATCAAAGGAGAAGGTGCGTGTCTCCTGAGGACCCTCCTGGCCCTGGGGCCAGGGCTGCTGTATGAGAAGCAGACTCGGTGGGCGGGGGCCAGGGCTTTCTCGTGGGTCAGGCTGCTGGTTCACGTCTCTCTCAAGTGGAGATTTTGGGTGAGGAGGCTGAACAGGCACAAGTGTTAGAAAAAAGTCAGGACTCTGAAATGTCCTGGTTCTGCCATCCTTTAAGGACACTCACCCACAAGCAGTTGTGACCTGTTTGGCCCAGCTGAGCTTGGGGAGCTTCCTCCCCGTCCACAGAGCCCTGGCGGCCCTGTCAGGGACAGCGTGTGCAAATGCCCTGTGCTGCCCACACGTCCCTCACATGTGCTCCGTCACAGCGCCCCGTGCCTTGCAGCAGCTCCTTGACTGACCTGAGACTCTTTGGAGGAGTCTAACCTGTGGTTCCCCCTGCACAGCGATGGGCCAGGGGAGCACAGAGCCAGTGATCGGACCGGTCCTTACTGGGGACACACTTTGTTCCAAAGTTCGTCAGTTCCTAAGCGGTGGGTCTGGGAAGGGGCCGGGTCACCTGAGTGTTGTAATGCCAGGCATGTAGCAGTCACACTGGCCTGGCCTGGCCGGGCGTGACCCAGACACTCCCTGACCTTATGCTGCACTGCTGGGCACACTGACGTCTACTGCCTGGCTGAGTGGCCGGGGCACTCTCCCTCCTGCTGTCAGGATGCACCATGACCCAGTGTCACCTGCCTCCCAGCCACGTCTGTGTGCTCTTCTTCTGTTATGTACTGTCCCTAAGCCAACCTGTTGGAAAATTGAACACTTATTTAAGTGTTTTAAACAAGCGTTTTCAGTTGCCACAGAAGGATGTGCCCGTGAGGATGTCACCCATGATAACAGGGGCGGGGATGCGGGGTGCTGGTGGGGGTCAAGGGGATGAGACAGGACGGGCCCTCGAGTGTGCATCTCAGGGGCCTCGGCCCACATCACGCTCCCACCAGCAGCCCTTCCTTGTATCCTAAGCAACTCGGGCGTTGCCTGCCAGGCTTTGGGGGAGAATTTGTGTATTGGGTGTGATGAGGATGTGCATTTTCCTGATTTCTAACAAATCTGAGCATTTGTCCACTTGTAAAACATGAACAACAGCAAAAGCTGTGGGTGTGTATTTGTCCCCACTCTCTCTGTTTGCACTCGATCTGACGGAGGGGAGCCCCCAGGTCTCGTGTGATTAGGACGCAGACCTGGAGAGCGACCTAAGTCCCTGCCCCGGGGGCTCATGTGCTGGAGGGGCTAGGGGAGAGGGGAGAGGCAGACAGACAGGACCAGTGGGGGTTAGGTGGTGCGCAGGGAGTGTAGATCAGGATGGGGTGGGCTTAGTGCAGGGACGGACAGGCCAGTGGGCAAGAAGGAGACAGTGGAGAGAGCTTTGGCTTGGAGGCAGGACAGTGTGGGTCAGGGGGAAAGGACAGACCGTCCTAAGTGGCACTGGGATAGCGATTGCTCACGTGGAGAGAAATGGAGTTGGAGTTGGGTCCGTGTGCGAGATCATCCCCGGTGGGTTAAGGAGAAACGTGCTGGACACCCGTGGGAGCCATTCTGATCCTCACTGGGGTATTGAAAACAAAACCTGGTGTTTGTGCTAAAATACTGGTTGACCAGCACAGCCCAACAGAACTTCCTGCCTCGACAGAGCCATTCTTTGTCTGTGCTGTCCACACGGTGGGCCCCGGCTACGCGTGGCCCACGTGACTGGGGAGCTGCATTTTACATTTAACTTACCTTTAAATAGCCACGTGGCTGGTGCCCACAGGCTGGACACGTGCCCAGAGACTAGTGCCTGGGCGGTGTTTCCACACCTGTCGCACGGGGTGGAGAGTGAATCTTCTACAGCCCACGTCACGGCTGTGTCATGGGTGTGCGGACAGACGTGAGTCACGGCTCCAGGGTCTCTCCACACGTGCCCGCCACCTGGGGCGCTCAGCGGAGCCAGTGGAGTCACTTCCACCTTGAATGAAAATGGAAATGCACCTTTGGGGTTGCAGCTAAAGAGACCAGCTGCCACAGGGTCACCGGCGTATGATTTAAAGCCCCTTTGGATTTATGGCGATTTGTGTGAAACACGCTGCCCCAGGAGGTGGGTCGTGGTCTGATGCACCTGAACCTCTGGTCTCCTTCCAGCTGCGTTTGCCTTCATCGTGTTGAAAGATGACGCGGGTGACGCAGACGTGGTGGTGAAGGAGCTCCGGTCGGTGGTGGCCTCCAAGATTGCCAAGTATGCGGTGCCCGACCAAGTCCTGGTGAGTGGACGCGCCTCAGGGGCCACAGCACTGCTCCTCCTCGCTTCCCACCATTGATGGGGGACGGTGGCAGGAGGTGGGCAAGGGCGGTGGGCTGCTGCGTCCTCGGACGGAGGGAGACACAGCCACCTGTGCAGGGGCCGGGCTGGGCCGTGGAGCATCGTGGATTGTAAACAGAGGCCTGGAGTGGGACCAGAGGTCCCCGGGACGGTGAGGAGACACCACCAGACCCTGTCTGGGAGCCTATGTTGGGGTCAGTTTCAAGGAGGAACTGGGCCACCTTCTAAGCCCTGCTGGCTTTTCACTCCTTCCTTGGCTGGAAGCTGGGCCTCGGTGGCAGGAGGGCCCAGCTTCACTCAGTGCCATACAAAGTCAGACTGTCGGTCCGGTGACCAGAGCTTCACCAGAACTCCCCATGAGTTAACTGGACTCTTTCAAAAGACAGGCCACTGTTACAGGTCCCAAACGCATCCGTTACATATCGCCTTGACATTGGATGCCTGTAGTTGGAAAATGTCAAAGGCTAAGTTTCAAACACTAAGCAAGACATTTTCCTCTTGAGCACCCCTTGCTTCTTATGTTAGAAAAAGCCAATTACGGCCCTGGCTGGGGGAGGAGACAAGGCGCCCCGAGAATGCCTGGTTCTGCTGCCACCTGGGAGCCCCCCAGTGTAGCGGGCAGGAGAAACGCGTGTCGGCAGTGAGGTCCACCTGGGTAGGGGAGAGCCTCCCGGTGGACGCTCAGCTAAACCCCTGACCACAGCTGATTTCAGCTTTAGGTCCAGATGGAGGAGGATAAAACCAGAGGCCACGGCCCCGCTCTTCTCTGGGGTGGGCTGTACATCACCCATTCCTGTTGGGTGCCCAGGGAGGGGCGTCCTCCCTTGAGCAGTACCCTCCTCATCTCAACGCCATCGGACATGGGCTGGGAGTCTGGGCACCACCCGAAGGCTAATGCTGCGCCTTCCCTGCCAGGTAGTGAAACGTCTTCCAAAAACTCGGTCTGGAAAAGTCATGCGGAGGCTCCTGAGGAAGATCGTCACAGGCAGAGCTCAGGACCTGGGGGACATCACCACAATGGAGGACCCCACTGTCATCACGGAGATACTGAGCGCCTACCAGGAGTACAAAGACAAGTCGGGGGCCGCCCAGTGACGATGGCTCTGCCGAGACCCCGAGCCAGGCCCCGAACTTACGCTCCTAGAACACAGCTCCCGAGTCGGCTTGTTCCTAGACGCCCCAGCGGAACCCATGCTACCCTCCACACGAAGCCCCAAGTCCCTGCCTTCCCTCCACGTGGGGACCCATGACAGGTCCTCACACAGGGTGAGCTTTCTCCCACTTGCCCTGAATTTGGTTTCCCGGTGAAAAGTCCGTCACCTCCGTTCCCGTGTCTTCCCGACAGCACAGGAAGGTGGAGCCCCTGTGCCTGCTCGGGTGACTGGAAACTACAAGCAGTCATGTTTTCTCCAGGTGTTTCTAGAAACGCAAGGTGGAAATTTTATTTTTATACTTTTATATTTTAGAAGAAAAATGGTGCAAACACATACGTGCAATGTGTGGTTTACTTGTACACGCTCTTCTTAACACTTATGAAAAGCTCCTTCTTTGCCTCCGCTCTTGGGGAAATGTGGAGGGTTGGAGGGTGCACTTTTGGGTACCATTTGGCCTACTTGAAATCCGAATTGGAAATGTTTGTGCCTCCGTCTGAGCACAGCCATCTTGAAATCTCTCAAGCCCACAGCATCTGTTTTTGGTGTATGTTTCCACTTCTCTTGGTTTGTGTGTGATGAAACCTAACTGCTAAAAGCACCTGTGGGGATGGGCTCCCTTTTCAGCTCTGAAGGGCTCTGGTCACATGTGGTTTCTGCAGCTTGCGGTCTGGAAACATTCCCCTCCCCCCGGCCTTGGACACTCAGCAGCCGGTTGGCGCGCTCCATGCCTAGGGCTGTTCAGGGAAGCCAGGGACTCAGTAATGCAGCCGGAACTGGGTCCCTGAAAACTGCCCTACCTCCCTACTCTGAGCCTGGTCTCTCCCTTTTCCAATATGCCTTCGGTTCTCTGGACTTAGCAAGACAACGTCGACCATTAGGTTGCAAAGTGCCTATTGATAGCCAAGCACGAGAGGGACCACATGTGGAGTGCTGGGCGGGTGGCCTGCTGAGCTGGGTCCTGGAGGACAGGGAGGGCTGCCTCAACCTGCACCCCACAGAGGGCGGTACCCTGCAGCTGTGCAGGTGTTCACGGGGACCTGGAGTGCTCAACACCCGCCATACGTGGCTGTGCTGGCCTCTCAGTGACAAGGTGAGGACGGGTGGTCTTGGCTGTAGCACAGATTGGCAGCTCTCACCGCCTGTACCGGTAGCAGTTTGCTGGACTTGGCAGATTATGGTTAGGGCGCTACTTATGAAATGACAGCTATAGACTGGGACAGCGACCAGTGCCTCAAAATGACCTGCAGGGCTGTTCGAATAAAGCTTTATTTTGTTCATTCTCTTCTTTTTTGTGGTGATGTTTTTTGATCAAATAACACTATTCTTTGTTGTTGAATATAATCCTTGGCACAAAACTGGAAGAGACCTATTCACTCAAAAGAGAACACTTAAAAAATTCACTCTTCCGGGGAGGAAATACACAACAAGCGCTCACCTATCTTAGACTGTTATTTGGTAAACCTACCTGTCTCTAGACCACTGTGCTGGCCAATCACTAATCACAGGTGGCTAGTTAGATATAAGTAAAAAAAACAATAAAATACTTAGTCCCTTGGTGGCAGTGGCCATAGTTAAATACTCAGGTGCCACATGGCCAGGAGCTACTACGCTGGACGACACGAGACCCCCTCGTCACGTGGAGCCCTGACCGTGGATGCTGGCCTAGAGCACAGAGAACGAGGATGCAAAACCACACCCAGGAAGCGCCGCCCATGCAGACCCACAGGTGAGCAGCTCAGCCTGCCTGCGACCCACCCCCTGCCCAGGGGTGGGCAGGGTTTCTGTGTCCTTCAGTGGATGAGATGCAGGCTTTAGAGAAGAACGCACTGAACTGGTGCCCTGAGAGGTGGGACAAGAAATGTTCCTCCAGAGCAGGAGCTGGGCTGTCCCAGGGAGAGTGTCCATGCCGAGCCCCAGGTGTGGGGAGGGAGGCTGTGGAGGATGCTGAATTTACAAAGGCGGCTCACCCGGGAACAACCCAGATCTGCACCTCTGGATGCCTGGGAAGTCACAGCAGGACTTTCCTCTCATCAGAATAGTCTGGCCGGGGGCAGGGCAGCAGGAGAGGGTTATAGAAGCTTTTAACAAGTCCAGTTGTACAGCGCCCCCCCCCCCCCCCGCCTTCTGGTGAAGCCATCCTGGTTTTGTCTCCTGGCTGCTGGGGGCTTGTGAAGGTCATTCCCAGCATCACAGTCCCTGGCCATGTGATGCATCAGGCCACTGAGAGAGGACAGGACACGGAGGTGAGCCTCGAGCAGGGCCTGCCTGGGGCCCAGCTGGGGGATGCGCAGGGACATTTGAGCTGCCCCTGCCCATCCCGGCCCCAGGCTTCACTTCCTGCTTCGGATCTTCTGTCAAGGCTGAAATGTCCTGACAAAGACCCAACTTGGAGTGGCCAAGATGCAGAATGCAGAGCAGAGACGGATGTCGGATGGTGTGGAAGCAGCGAAGGGACCAGGCAGAACTCAGAGACCGTCGTGATGTGACCGCACATTTATCTAAGGGTAAATCTCGAGGTGATTCAGGCAAATGCCTGTCCTGGCTCACCCACAGCTGCTGAACTTGTAGCGCAGGAAAGGTAGTGTGAATTCTCACCCCACTGCCTCGGCCTGACTCGAGTGAAATTAACTCGAGTCCTCGCAGACTGACCTGCCCCCACCTCCAGCCCTCACAATACCCAATGTCGGAACAGAAATGCTTCTGCCGCTGAGCACAGTGGGCAAGGAGGCCCTGCCAGGTGCCCCACTCCTCAGCCCACTTCGTCCCCTTGGCGCCTCCTGAGCAGACACGTCCCCACTTGGTAGAGGAGGCGGGAAGATGGCGGAGCTGGGTTTGGATGGAGCTGACTCCATCTTTGACCCCCATGCTCAGATCCCCTCCTGGGAGAGCTTAGGGGAACATCTACATTTAATTTTATTTATAATTTTTAAGGCATCTTACTGTTGGCCTCTGTATTGGTATCTGGGCCGGGGACAGCAGCACCCAGGTGCAGGCCCAGAGAAAGCTTCCCCAGAGGCAGTGACTCTGGGGGGGGGTAGGAGGCAAGGTGGTGACGTCCAATCTGAGTTAGAGGCTTTTCCTTCATCATTGGGAATTTCTGCTGTGTAACAAGGGTGAAACCAAGCAAACAGATCCTTTCTGGTCTGTGAAAACCATTTGTCTTTGGTTCCACAGTATTATTTTTCACTGACTTGTTTTTATTTATCCTGCCTGGGCTCCATAGGGCTTCTTGGGTCTGTCGCTTGATGTCTACCTGAATCAATTTTGGAAATATCTCCATCATTCATTATATCTTTAAATATAGTTTTTGTCATTCTCACTTCTTTTCTGAGGACGCAGACATCCCATATGTTGGAACTTCTCATGTTCTAGTCTCTCTTCCTGCCTTGGTCTCGACTGCCCTGAAAGCAGAGCCTGAGATGAAGGCTTGTATGCAGCCTTCCCTGTTCTTACTTCGGAATGTGATTCCAGGAACAAGTTTGAGGGATGGGTGTGAAACAGGGAAGGAGGGTAACTAACACCATGGCAACCGCTGCTGACCTGGCAGGACTCACGAGGAATCCTATACATGTGTCTTGGAACTGGCTGGCCTCTCAACTTCCTCCTCTGGACCTGCGAATGCACTCGGGGGAAAAAGTGGCTCCCGACCCTGGGCTCATCCTCCTGGGCCTCTCTCTGTCCTTTCTGTTACCTGGTCACCATGCTGGGCTTGCCAGTGTCTTCACGCAGATGTTTCAAATATTTCGTTCATCATTGTCCTCACTGCCAGCGTGAGTCTCAGTTATCTAATCTGCCATCACACGAACAGAAAGTCATGCATAATGTTCCTTAAATGTGAAAGGTTCTCAATTCCAACATCCACTTCACCCAAGCATTTCTCATAAGTTACGGAGGCCCTTTACATATTACTTTGTACTTGTTTGTTCCCTCCCAATATAATGCAGGTATCTCCCCATCTTATTCCTTGTATTGATTGCATATGGCAAACCACTGAATGTGAGCATTTATTTAACCATTATTAATGGACACCTGAGGTGATTCCAATTTGTCTACATTAGAAACAAGACTGAAATGGACATCCATGCCCATCTTTGCACCATGGGATCAAAAGGAATGCTCGACCCCTGCAATGGCCTGAATGTTTGCCCCCCTCCCCTCCTATTCACATGTTGAGATCCTATCCTTCAAGGTGATGGTGTCAGGATGTGGTGTCTTTGGGAGGCTGGGGGTCTGGGAATCTGGGCTTTCAACAATTCCCAGGTGTTTTGCACAGCTGGCAAGGCCCTGGTCCAGTTTCGGGGATCACTGATCAAGCCCAACACTAAATGCATTTCCATTTCAATTTAAGAAAGTGATCCGGACAAAGACAGCTTTCAATCTAGGCAACAGCTTGCTTTCAGACATTTTTGGGGATGAAATATAACAAACATATATAGAAAGGTATACAAAACATAAATGTACAGCTTAACAAATTGACGTAAACAAACACCCAGGTAACTCCCGTCAAGGTCATGATAGGAAACCGCCTGTGTGTGGGAAGCCACCCAGCCCATTCCTCATCATAATCTGTGTTCCCCCTGACAAGTCACAGCCCCTCCGGTCCCAAGCCCTCAGGGTCATGCCTGAGTCCCCCCAGCCCCTCATGGCGCAGAGCTGCCTCTCTCATGTTTCCTGCAGACAGTCTCTGAGGCTTCCAAAGCAAAGTGGTGGTGGGGTGATTCTCTTGGTCTCCAATCTTAGGGACACTGGACTCAGACCCCTGTCCCCCCCAAACTGGATATATGCTGTATATATGTCTCTATTTCTTCTCTAAGCAGTGATGCTCGACTTTGGCTTTTAAAAGTGTCTGGGGAGGGACTTCCCTGGTAGTAAAGAATCCGCCTTCTAATGCAGGGGAAGAAGGTCCAATGCCTGGTCAGGGAACTAAGATCCCACATGCCGCGGGGCAACTAAGCCTGCGCGCCTCAACTAGAGAGCCCACGCGCCTCAACTAGCAAGCCTGCATGCTCTGGAGTCCGTGCACCACAACTAGCCTGCGTACCTCAGCGAAAGATCTCACATGCCGCAATGAAGATCCTGAGTGCTGCAACTAAGACCCAACGCAGCCAAAAAGAAAAAAAGGAAAAGTGTCTGGGGACCCTTTAAAACTACCTATGCCCAAGCCACACCCCAGACCGATTACACTGGAATTTCTGGGATGGGACTGAGGCATCAGGATATTTCAAAGCTTCCTGGATGATTGTAATGTGCAGCTAAAGTTGAGAACCCCTGTCTTAAAGAGTGATGCATCCTGGGGCAACACGAATCACAGTGACCAGCTGGGGCACTTGCCCCTGCTGCCTGGCAAACGTGTTTATTTTCACCCTCATGTCATGCCTTTCAGCCAGGTGCCGACACTGTGAAGGCCTCAAGACTCTGATTATGGCGTCTAACCCCTGGGACGGTCCTCCTGGCACAGGTGACTTAAAAACAAGTGACTGGGAAGCAGCACCGCTGGCACAGGCTCAGGGTGAGGGGAGTGGGTTCTGGTTGGTCTAACCCATGGGACACTTGGTAAGGCCTGGAGACATTACTGACTATCATGACTAGGTGGGATGCTGCTGACATCTAGTGGGTGGAGGCCAGGGGTGCTGCTAAACATCCTACAGTGCACAGGACAGCTCCCGGCTCTCCCTTCCCTCCAAGGAATTATCTGGCCCAAACTGTCAACACCACTGAGGTTGAGGGACCTGATCTAACCAATCAGAGTGGTCCCACCCCCCTGCCAGGAACGGGGTGTTAGCTATGCTGGAGGGTGGGTGGGGGGACTGAGAAGGAAAGAAACCACAGCTAGCAAAGTGGGCCTGACCATGACACCCAAACAGAAAAACAGGACTAAACCATGCCGTGCAACACGCCTGACTCAGCTCACGCAGAGTACGTGCTCCAAGACAAAACCACTGACCCCTCCAGTGGCTCTCCTGATTACAAATTCTGACCCATCCTTGCCAAGACCATCTACCGCCAACTACAGCCCCACACCCCTCGAGGACCCTTCCATAACACCCCTGTTTTGAGGAGACTCATGTGTCCTCTGGTGCATTCCTTTGCTGCAGCAAGTTGAATAAACCTAACCTTTTATTATTT